>NC_041725.1:12305611-13045611 GCF_900700375.1 Denticeps clupeoides
GGACAACAAGCCTCTCAATCACAGCCACCCCCTCTAACCCCACTGCTCCACTCCCATTACAGGAGGGAGGACAGCACCAGGCTCTCAATCTGTTAGGATCAATGAGGAGGCAGAGGACGGTTGGAGGCGGGAAGGTTAATGCATGCAGGGCCGGGCCACACTGGAAAGCGGCACAAACTCCTCCACAGCCTGACCTCCACTTCCTCAGTGTTTGTGTCTGCACTACAGCATCTTAGATGAACTGGCACATAGATGAAGTGGCACATATCCACAAGAAGAGAATGATAACAAAAAACAACCTCCCTGGTACAATAAAAATACCCATGAACTCAAGCTCGCTAGACCGAAGGATGGAGCAAAAATAACATGAAAACTGCAATGATTGAATGGAACGAGAGCCTTCTTCAATGCAAGAAAGCAATGTAGTTACTCAAGACTGAATATCTGTTAAGGCTAGTTGATACTGGCCATATCCCTGCATTTCATAAACAAACAAGTTGAAAATTACATATCAAATAATAAATCATTTACAGCATTTATCAGATACCCTTATTCAGAGCAACTTACAATCAGTAGTTACAGGGACAGTCCCCCTCTGGAGCAACTTAGGGGACACAATGGTAGTAAGTGGGATTTGAACCTGGGTCTTTTGGTTCATAGGTGAGTGTGTTACACACTAGGCTACTACCACCATACATGCTGTAAATGTAAATAGAAATAAAAGCCTGAAATATCAAATTATCACTATTTTACCATTTAAACTGTGAAAAATGCATTCCAGTCAGATACCAATTTTTTTTGTCATAACATGACAGCTATATTAGTGCTACAAATGTAACCACATCTAGCTAAGAATATTTGCACCCTACCAAAAATGCTTCACTCAGCACTTTTCCAGAATCCCTCTCAGGTAATGACCCAAGTTCAGTATGTCAGCATGCTGTGCATGCTGGACTGTTAGCCCTGATAGCAGACAGAAGGCTGGCCTTCGCTGAATTGCACTTTAATGCAGTCCTGGCCTGACAGACACATGCAGGGTGGAAGGGGGTTCAGTGGTCCTCCCGTTCTCCAGCAACCTTTCAGTTTTATCTGATTTGTGTTCTGCACTTCATCCACATCAGCAGTAGTGTCCAGACCTGTGAAGGAATATTTGATTTACAGATATACAGATTTTGGTATTATGTAAAAACCCAAAGCAGGAAGTATTTATTGTGGCCTGAATGCAACAACACAATTTGTGTTGTTGGGTGGTAGGGTGGTGGTAGCCTAGTGGGTAACACACTCGCCTATGAACCAGAAGACCCAGGTTCAAATCCCACTTACTACCATTGTGTCCCTGAGCAAGACACTTAACCCTAAAATGCTCCAGAGGGGACTGTCCCTGTAGCTAGAGATGGTAAGTTGCTCTGGATAAGGGTGTCTGATAAATGCCGTAAATGTAAATGCAATGTATGTGTTCAAATACATTTACATTTACAGAATTTGTCAGACTCTCTTATCCAGAGCAACTTACACAATAGCTTTAAACATCTATCAGTGAAATCACTTGTTTGGTTCACTTTTTAAAAAATATTGAAAGTAATATTTTCAGATATTTTCTAACCCGCAAGGTTTTTAGTTTGCGCTTGAAGATCTTTAATGACTCGGCTGTTCAGACATCTAGTGGAAGTTCATTCCACCACCAGACAGAGAGGAGTCTAGATGAATGCTTTCCTAGAACCTTGAGAGATGGTGGTACCAGTCGAGCAGTGCTGGAGGATGGGAGAGAGCGAGGAGTGATGAGCGGTCTGAGGTAACAGGAACTGCTGACCCTTCCTTGGCTGTGTAGGCAAGCATCAGCATTTTGAACCTGATGCGGGCAGCTATAGGAAGCCAGTGGAGTGAACGCAGCAGGGGAGTGGTGTGGTATTGCATCAGTAAAACTTTGCACAAAAAAAAGAGGACTGTGTTTTTGTCAAGCACCTTAAATAAAATGAATGAAAGATTTTCACATATATTATAATAAACACCAATAATATAAATGTCACAGTATGCACATTTCAAATGGGACGAAAGATTCTGGACTTTCTGGTGACGAGAAATATCCCACGTTCCCACAGCAGCATTGAGAACATGTACAAATAGACATAAATGCACAAATGAATAGAATGATAATCAAAATGAAATATATATGAAATTAAAAGTGCATGGACTAGTAACTTCAGACCAAGGCCATAACAGTAGTGATGTTTGTGTGTGTGTGTGCCTGTGTATGTGTGTGTTAGTGTGACACAGTGAGAGAAATGTTTCAAAAGTTTTACTGTGTCCTACTGAGACATGAAGATGAGGAAAGTCCCTGAAATCTCTAAATATTACATACACCTCCTGCCACGGAGATTCTGACTTTGATCAGCTTTGATGTCTTCACTCTCTTTGTGTGTTTGTGTGTATGAGTGTGTGTATGCGTTCTCTGTTACTGCACAGGTGTCACATCTTTTTATCAGCACACATTTAAAATCTTCTGTTTGTGTTCTTATCTGGCTATGTATAAAACACCAGACTCTGCATGAGGCGGCTATGGCCTACCAATCAAAAACTCAGGTAAACTCAATTTAATCACATGGTAGAAATCCATAAATCCTGCTACTATTATTACTATTACTACTATTACTATTAACCCCATCTTGCTCCAAGGGGGGCATTTCCGTTAATTCATGAAATGAATTTAAAAACATCAGATCAACAAATAAAAATGTGGTAAAGTCACACTTTGGCTTGAGATGTACAGTACAGGCCAAAGGTTTAGAAACACCTTCTCAATCAATCTGTTTTCTTTATTTTCATGACCATTTACATTGGTAGATTCTCACTGAAGGCATCAAAACTATGAATGAACACATGCGTAGTTGTGATGTAATACGATGGGGCATCTATATAAACATTGCGGCACATGCTTACGCACTTTCACTGTCCCACAAAATACATGTGGGTAACTGATATGATTTTAAATAACTGATGTGTGACATTTACAGGCACATCACTGAGAGGCTTTAAATGAACGTTGTGGGTGCAGGTTCTTATTCTGACCAGCAGAAGGCGCCATCTAGCTACATAGAGGAGATGGCTTTAAGCAAGTCTGGTAAATTCACAGGGAAACTATCATTCATCCCCTATTAAACCTGGATTGGTAATGAAATTGGATAAATCAGTTGAGGCAAAAAAGATCTTCTGTGTAGATCATTGTTTTAAAAAAGAAAGAAAGATGTAAATTTATGAATAAATATTGCAGGCTTGTGAAAAGAGAACTGAGGTCCAGCATGAAGGATCAAAACGCTAAAGGACCATCACCACCTATTTATTAAACTATATAAGTCATGTTACTCTGCCCTGTGATTCCCATGCTTACTATTGTCTAAATGTGGGCTTCAGATTAAAGTAAAAATAGCACCCCTGTCATTGCTGGAACATTATTTCAGAGTAACAGAATTGTCTCTTTACAGTTGAAAACAGGATTATTTTAAAGATCTTTATATTAATAAGGATTTAATTGTGGTGCACAATTACAGCCACTTTTAACCAGTTCCGCTATGAGATTTCCTAGGACTCGTGTGTAGCTTTAAATGCGAATGAGGAGTAGAGAGGCGGGACAAGGAGGAGAGCGGCCTATAGAAGTGAGCGTCATCAACACCATTCACCAACCAGAATTTTTGCTGCAAACAGGAAGTCGTGTCGCTGTTTTTTTTTAAAAATTGTAATTAGAAGGTTTGAATCCCGATCCGCCAAGGTACCACTGAGGTGCCACGGAGCAAAGCACCGTCCCCACATACTGCTCCCCGGGCACCTGTCATGGCTGCCCACTGCTCACTAAGGGTGATGGTTAAAAGCAGAGGACACATTTCATTGTGTCACTATGTACTGTGCTGTGCTGCAGTATTTCACTTTTTCACTGCAATGCATTGTGTGTTTTCAAGCCGTGACGGTTGGTGGAGTTCCTGTTTTATGACAACATAAGGGGACGAATTCCAGGTCCGACCATCTTGACTGACCCTCCCTGAATGAAGTAGAAGGACCAAAGCACTCCCTCTACATATCGGCATTTCCAGTATGTGTATCATGGGGAGTCCAAAATCTTTCTGATGGCTCTCCAGCATATCAGAACCTTAATCAGTAATAAAAAGAAGGAGTTTCAATGAAAGACAACATACACACCAGCGCACTGAGGAAATGGCAAGACACCCTTGATGTTTGTGTGTGTGTGTGTGTGTGTGTGTGTGTGCATGGGGTTGTGCATGTGTGTTTTTCTGTCAGTAGAGGGCAGTAGATACACACGCACGCTCTGCTCTAGCCGGAGGCCCATGTGGTCCCAACCGTTAAACGTTTCCTCTGAGCGTTTCAATGGGACTAATTACAGTGTCCTTCATCAAAAACAAAATGTTAATGGTGATGCGGTTTGTTCCCATACTAAACACCAAAACGGCTCCTTTATGCTGGCGCCTATGCAAACTTCTCAGAGCAAACACATGAAACGCATGATGCATAATAAGCACACGGAATGCCCGCTGCAACCAGACTTACATAAAGTTAATTCGGAATGCACCTCCTCTTGTACGGTAATAAACTCTGAAGACCCTCTGCTACGTGCACCAGCCAAACCACAGCGGAGGAGGTGGGGGAATTGCGCTTATATATATTTTTTTCTGGACCAGCTTAGTTCAGCTTCAGCAGACCAGCAGATTAAGATGAGAAGTAAATGCTTAAAAGTTATTATGGAAGGTCTGGCGACAGCTTCCACCCAGACGCTACAATAATCGAATGTATTCCGGGGATTACGTGACCCTCGCGCCACGCAGACAGGCCTGCAACACTCGAGATATTTTTTAAAGGCTCTGCGATGAGGCCGGCAGAGTGTGTCATTTGATCTGTCACAAGTGCACCAGCGCGGCTTCAGTGTCAGAATTAGTTTGGCGTAATTGCATTATATCTAACTCCGATAAGCGCCCTTCAGCGAGTGAGGCAAAAGGAAGCCATTCTTAGATCTGCTTCATGTGCATGATCAGATGTATCTGATTCTTAACCGTTTTATTTTTCTCAGAGATAAATCTCTGGAAGGAGCAGCACCAATACAAGCCTCCCTCGCTCCCTCAGCAGAGTAATGGCAAGGGTGGTAATTGGCTGTGCCTGCTGTGTTGCAGTGCCCATAGTGCCTTGTTTTTCGGGCACCGCTGGGAGGGAGATGAGCAACAAGCAGATTCGCCGGCAGGCCAGACGGACCCACAACAGACGGACAGG
Source organism: Denticeps clupeoides (assembly GCF_900700375.1). Classification (NCBI taxonomy): domain Eukaryota; kingdom Metazoa; phylum Chordata; class Actinopteri; order Clupeiformes; family Denticipitidae; genus Denticeps; species Denticeps clupeoides. Next base: position 12,310,880 of record NC_041725.1, read on the forward strand.
CTGAAAAGAAAGAAAATAAAGGACAGACGCTCCAATCCTTCAGAGGATTGGGAGCAATAATGTATATCACAAGAAAACCAACCAAAAAAAACTACTATAATACATCATCATTTTGTCTGTGGTGTGAATATTTCGGCGCCATGAGAGTTTTGAACGCCACGCCAAAGAGGTACTGAAAGGAAAAGAGAGAGACGGCAAGATAGAAAGAGGATGAGGATAAAAAAGAGGGACAGACAGGGTCAGACTGAGGAAGGATGAGGACGAGAAAGAAAAAGGTGGGAAGGTGAGCAGCAATCCGGCGGTGAAACAAAAGTGAAAGACAGAGGTAAGACAGGAGGACAAAGAGAGAGAGAGAGACAGAGAGAGAGAGGCTGCTCCCTCCCAGACCTCCTCCTCTCTCAGCTCTATGCAAATCCACTGTTAAATTTCATTTCTCTAATCCCTTTAATCAGGAGCGGGGGAATAAAGCCAGCTGCTAGAAACCCATGTTAAGATGTAATTAAGCATCTGATTGAATTTTCGGCGCATACCAAAGAGGGAAGCTTGCCAGACCCAGGTTCGGGAAGGGGGTGGGCGTGTTCTCGCAAAGCTGATGTCTCCGAATTAGGAGAAATTTCTGTCTCGGTCCGCCAGACGCGCTGCGCAGCTAAAACTCACTTGTGCAAATCAGAACATTCATCTACGGTGAAAATGATAAAAAGTTGGACATTTCTGTATTGTGACTCTCTTTTGAGAGAGTCGATTATATTCAAATAATTTTGCAGCACAATATATCTCTTCATGTGTAATGCATACGGCATTATACGTAAAGCACACATAGCAAATTTTTCAAACGCCCTAGTGCAGTGAACTCTTTATTGCACATCTGTGTAGAGCAACCGAAAGTGCACAGTGATTCTGATCTGTTCTGGTCTCCCTGTAAGTGACTTTGGATGAAAGCCTCCACCAAATGAACAACATGTAGATGTGGAGAGGTGCACGCCCACCGCTCGCGTGGGAGGATGAAAGGGTCAGGTAGCTCACGCTGCGCGGAAGCAGCGCAACAGAGCAGCACGGGGATGCCCTCATCTTTCAGACGCCATTATATAAAGCGCCGCTCTGCGCTGTACTGTAATCCTGGGTAATCCTGAGAGGCGGGAGGGGGGCGCCGCGGTGTAGATGCGCTCGTCTTCAAAAGAGCCGCCAGTCTTCGAGACATACACCAAGATCCAAATGCTCACACACAGCAAGCATAATGAGATTCATTGACTCTCAGACAGAAATATAACACAGACTGGGGTCTGGCGGTCGTCCGGGAGGGGGGCTGTCAGACTTGTTTAGGGGGTCCAGGAGCCACGGAGAGAAGCCATTATCCGGCTCTTTCATCAGAGGCGGCCGGAGCCCAGTGCACCTGTGGGCACGCAGCGGGCTGAGAAATAGAGTCGTGCAAAATAGGAGTGGGAGTACCACACCACAACCCTCCGCCCCCCTCCCAAATCCCCACATCGTCCTCACCAGGGCCCACCTGCTGAGCCTGCCGTCTTCAGAAGGGTTTGTGGGGGTGGAGCGTCCACCAGCGGACTGCCACCGTCCACAATGTCATTAAACAGAGCCCGGAGTCAGAGAATACACACACACACACACTCGCTCACAGACTGATGCATTGTGCAGTTCCTCTTTTACACAGTTCGAACAACAGACAGTTCAGGACCCACCATCAATAGGCAGAGGAGTGTGTGGTCAGCAGCAGGGCGCTGTCTTTTGCTCTACAGTCAGACCGTGAAAGGTCGTTCTGCTGCACTACTCCTTCCAGCGGGACCTGAACTGTACCAGTGGGCATGATACCCTTCAGTGAAAGTTGGAGTTCATGTATTTTACATTATAATATTCCTCCTTTGGCACATCAAAGCATCAGCTCTTATTTTTTCCTCGTAACAGAATCAATCCACCCACACTGACACACACAGGCGTACAATTATTAACTTAAACTCATATACAAAACTGGATGAGCATTTTATCTGCATACAGGGCTTGGCCCAAACTTTTTCCCCTGTAGTCCAACCGGTTGATTATTGTTCCAGCATGACGAATACTTCATAAGAAACGATACCAGTTCAGTTTCCCCCACAATCACTTCACTCCTGCTGAATATGGATCTGGTGAGACTGACATTGTTGTTCTATACTCAGATTTTTATTTTTTATAAATCCCCCCACAATATTTTCAATATGTAACTGCTGGACACAATACATTTACCGAAATGTATCGTATAAGTATTGCCCTTGACCTTAAATGTGTGTCTCACCCTGGGTAACTTCATGTAACTCGACTCAAGCAGTTTAATAATGAATAAATAGATGAAATAAAATTCCACCTTGACCACCCATTTAAAAGAATGCACTGAGAAATAATTAATCATTTTCAGTCCATCCAATTGTTGCATACTGTCATTGTGTAAAGCACTTTTGCCCAGACAATTTTTTTAACAGAGCTGTTTATGCCCACACACTCCGATTTAGAGCCACTTCTGTCTATGCAAGTCTTCGGGCTGAGGGAGACTGAGAAGCACTTGGAGGATGCACGGCAACTTTATTCTCAGCATTTTGATTTAATAGTAATACATTTACAGGAATGGGAAGCTATGTGCCCGTGTCTTAAACCACTGAAAACAGTAAATGGATGGATTGAAAATGATTAAACTGAAAAGTTCATGAAGAGATCACTGCTTACAGAGTGTCTGATAACCTTTCATGTTCCTCTGCACTGATGAACAACAGGCCTGATCATTCGACCCCTGGGCAAGCCAACCAGCCAGTAAATATTTGCCTTTATTGGCCTCCTGCTGGCGTGGTTGTTGAGGTCTTTTATGAAGCGGTGGGTAAGGTGCAGCATCATCTCAATAAACAAAGGTGAGGACCTTGAAACAGATGACTGACAGATGTGGACCACATCGCCGGCCACTCTCCTTGTCATCGATGGTAGGAAACATGGGTAATGTTCCCGGAGAGGTCTTCTTAAAGTGAATTATAGCTTCGCAATTATAAAAGTGCTTTGGGTCAGTTTCCCTTTCATGGATTAATCTTAGTCTTTGGGTACTAGAAAAAAATGCTTTTAGTCTGGAGCTACTCTTAAATAATAGGAAACTGACCTATGAAGTTTACTAATAATTAAACTGAATATTGATTATAGTATATAAGTATTTATTACTAGCCATTCACTTAATATTATATGCAACTATGCAACTTAAAGAGTAGGAGGCATTTACACTGAAACAGAGAGAAACAGAGGAGGAACGGTGGAGAGAATGTAAAATTTGCCAGTCATCCCCGTTGGCGCAACCCATTATAAATTTGGTTTATAAAACCATCTGTAAAGTTAACCATTTTGGGTGCCATAAGGCATGGGTGGGTAGTTAGTTAGTCTTCTCAGGCAAGCTATGCCTTCTTTTTTATACCTGGGTTTTTTTGTAAATCCTGAAAACTGCCACGTGACCCTCGGCACCGGTGTCATGGGATGGGAAGCTCATGATATTTAACCAGGAAATTTAACCCTGAATCTCTCAGTTCGTCGCATCCTACTCAAAGCAAGACCTATCAGTATCGCAAACATTACTGTTCATCGGCGCCGAATCCATTTACGCCCGAGACAAAGACATTATGAAGACATCATTTTTTAAATTACTTTCTACAGAATCTGGAACTTCAGAGTACAGTAATATCTCACTACATTAACTGGAAATGGCATCAGTGGAGGTCAGATCGTTAAAAGCTTTTAGAACACATTCCACACAGTCATCTGTCTGTCACAGTCTTAATACTCCAATTAGACATTAAACACAGCGTTTACAGGAGAACTGTGCTTAAATGTACGCAAGCGATCTGAGAGATACTAGGACAATTCATATTAGCATTTACATTTGGAGCATTTGGCAGACGCTCTTATTCAGAGTGACTTGCATAAGTGCTTTAAAATGCCCATCCTTAAATTCCTCATTTGGTTCAGTACGACCCAGTCTGTAATTACCATTAACGTAACTCAGAACTGAACATTTTTTTATATACGCAAAAGTATTTCCTTAAAAGGAAGGTTTTAAGCTGCTTGAACATCTAGTGGAAGTTCATTCCACCATCTAGGAGTCATATAGCATTTTCATCGTTAATCCAATTTGTAAGGACGCTGCATCATGTTTTGAGCAAGCAGAATCGCTCTTAAATAGAAACGTCTTTCTGTGAAATGTACAACAGAAAGTGAGAGAGCCCGTCCAATGAAGTGGGCCTTCACACAATATGGCGCCACCTCAGACCCAGTGCACTTGGGGGATTTCACATTATTTATTTCTTTATTTTCTCCGAAAGGGCTTAAATAAAAAATACTGTCTGCTCTTCGTATGCATTTGAAACTCCGGTCATTGGTGTGCAGTGAGCTGAGCAAAAAGAAAGATTATCTTTCCCACCACCAGTTAATCATAAACAGCAAGAATGCCATTACTCACCGCTCCCCGAGGGGAAGGGATGGGAGAAAATGTCGAAATTTTAGGATGCCGAAGAAGATCATTGAGCTCAGCTACAGTCTTTTTTTTTTTTTACGAGGTGCGTTTGAAATTAGCTGCTATTGGCAGTGGACTATCGCGCCTTGTTGGGGTGTTTTGTGTTTGTCCAGCCTTCGCGCAATTGGAATGGTAAATCTCAGGGTGGCGCATTACGTGCTAACGAAACACACACGCACACACAGCAAAGACGAAGCATGGTCAACCAGGTATCTTTTACTGAACTCATTAAATGTTGCCCCATGGCTGTTCAGCTCCTGGCATTAATCTTCCTCGCCCTTCCGCGCCATAATGACACTTTTATCATAACTCTTTATTATTGTCCTAACCCCAAGTTGAAATTATGTAAATGCCTCGCGTTGGGCGCCGCCAACATCTTCATGTGAAGCTCGGCGCGCGCTGAAGCGAGAATCTCATTCTGTCCGCAGACAGGCTAAACGAAGCGCCTTGTTATTGGCTGAATAATGGCGGGAACGCTGAGACACAGCGGCGCTCCTTCAGAGGGTCGCTGCCCTCGCTTCCTGGTCTCCTTATCGCTTATGTAGCCATGCTGATTATTTCTTTTTGCTCTCACACACTTCTCTATTTCGCCCGGTGGTCCGCCTTGCTGAAGTGAAGCCCCCCACCCCACCCCCCATTGGCTGTAGGTGATTCCGGCGCGCTTTTCTTTGTCTTCTCCCACTCTCCATGTCGCGCCACCCATTTTGTGAGATGAGGTTAGTTGAGTCAATTAGCAAAGAGATTGGGGTCCCTTCAGACAAGAGACAGAGAGGGGAATTTTCTTTATTCTTATTATAATATTCCCCCTCCTATCTTGTATTTTGATAAATCACACACCTTGTGTAATTGTGTTTTACTTTAGAATTTTTTTAGGAGACTATATTTTATGGGGGTTGTAAGGTCTCATGATGATCAGAACTCATGCCTCTTTTATGACTAGGCAATTTAAACGGAAAAAAAAACGGACATCCATTATTCATGGGGTCCATAGAATAAAAATGGTAAAGGGGACGGTGTGGATGCTAATTTGTTCAGGGATAACTGGCTGGTTTGTGCAGGCGCCACCAACGATGTAGTGCTTATTTATTCAGGCTGTTTTCTGGCTCTCCTGGCAATCCATGCTGCAGCCAGAGCTCAAATTTCTCACGGGTCCCTAACAGAGTGAATTTATTACGTTCACTCTCCGTGCACAAAGATAGCTTTTTCTTGGCTGAATTGTTAACCTATTGTCAATTAAAGTATTTGCTGGCAAAAAAGTAATTTTTTGTTATATTTCCCATACACATTATAGATACCATAGCAAAACATGATCATGATTCATGATATATATGAACTTGGTTTAAGAGTTGTATTGAAGGAGAAATTATGGATTTGTCTGTGTATTCACTCCCATTGCATAGTGGTCTAAAAGCATTATGGAAAATATAACAGTATAATACACGATAAACAATAATATCATATATTTTAAACGATTTGACATACACCACTCATCATCACTACTGAGGCATGATATTCTTTTATGTTTATTTTATATGATTAAAAGAATGAGAGAGGGAAAGAGAGAGAGAAATCGATCAGTGCATCTCTCTGAATGGATTTCCAAGTTAGTCTGGCGGATGTAATCTAAGTGTATGAACACGCATGTCTCAATTATAACTGGTCCCATTCCCCCTGACGCAGAGCAATGTCTGTGCACTACACACTCAGTGCAAACTTCTTGTCAGCCGTATCTGTGTGAGCTCCCATAAATTAAAGGATCGTCCTCAAATTAAAGAGATCAGTGCTTGAAAATCCCCTTCAGGATTGACAAAATTGCTTCTCTGACAGAATAGGGTTAGCAGAAAGGATGGTGCATGAGTAAATGAAAACTATAATTTTTAATTTATATATATGACTGAAGGCATCAAAACTATGAATGAACCCATGTGGAGTTATGTTCTTATGTACAAAAAAGGTGAAATAGCTGAAAATCTTTTATATTCTAGTTTCTTCAAAATAGCCGCCCTTTGCTCTGATTACTGCTTTGCACACTCTTGGCATTCTCTCGATGAGCTTCAAGAGGTCGTCACCTGAAATGGTTTTCCAACAGTCTTGAAGGAGTTCCCAGAGGTGTTTAGCACTTGTTGGCCCCTTTGCTTTCACTCTGCGGTCCAGCTCACCCCAAACCATCTGGATTGTGTTCAGGTCCGGTGACTGTGGAGGCCAGGTCTCCACTTTTTGTTAAGTACATAACTCCACATGTGTTCATTCATAGTTTTGATGCCTTCAGTGAGAATCTATCAATGTAAATGGTCAGGAAAATAAAGAAAACATCTTGAAAACAACTTTCGGCCTGTACTGTCTAAATATATATACACACACACTACCACTACTACTACTAAATGTCTTGATTTGACATTTAGCAGACCAGACCTCATTCAGGTCTGGAAATGTCAGTGGATCAAATTAAAAGTTTGTAATCCATGACCTCGCTGTCCCTGTCTTATGTTCAAACAGATGTCTGGCAGGAAAGGTGCAGAAAGAGCTCATCCATGAAATGTGAAGGAGCACAAGAAAAATCAATGTAACAATGATTTCAGTTGATCACTCAAATTCAAATTAAAATTTTATTTGTCACACGCACAGTCATACACGGTATGATATGCAGTGAAATGCTTCTACTGCTATAGACCACAGTATTGCAAATATTGCAAGTTGTACAGTGAACCAATATGCAAATATTGCAAACATAACCAAATAATACACTTTAATGTTTTTAACATAAAATATGTGTAACAGGTAGGGTGAAGGTGTGCAAATGAGTAAAGTGAAAGTAAAAAGTATAAAATTTGTGCAAGAGTAAAAAAATTGTGCAAGGATTCTGGGGGGATTGAGTCCAGAAGTGATTGAAAGTTAAAGTGCTGAAGTGTATTATTGTTCTGTCCTATGTAGTGTTGTGGTTGAGAGCTTGTATAGCCTGCAGAAAGAGGCTCCTCCTTATTCTCTCTGTGTTGGACTTCAGGGAGCGGAAACGCGTCCCTGATCGCAGCAGAGAGAAGAGTCCATTGTTGGAAGAACAGTCCAAGACCTAATGACTGACATTAAGACCAGTGAGGCTGCAGTCGATTTTTAAATATGTAACATAGTTAACACAACTTTTTTTTTGTTGAGGTGAAAGTGAAGTTATTGTCATTGTGAAACACTGCCGCACAGCACACAACAAATTGTGTCCTCTGTATTTAACCATCACCCTTAGTGAGCAGTGGGCAGCCATTAAAGGTGCCTGGAGAGTAGTGTGTGGGGACGGTACTGCAGTGACACTTTGGCGGTTTTGAGATATGAACTGGCAACCATCTGATTACGGGTCCATTGCCTTAAAAAAAAAAAAACGCCCTGACCAAATTCTAAAAGAAACATTGAGAGGAACCAAGGATCAACAAAGGGAACCCATCCTCTGGTCAGCACTGCATTACACTGGGATGTACATGTCTGGTCACAGATGTGAGCGGCATCGAGGAACTGCCAGGAAAGTGAGAAGGTAGCAGTGTCCAGTTTTAAAGTCCAGCGAAGTAGTAAATGAGAGTGTTCTAAACAGGTATCAGTACATGACTTAAAAGACCATGTAGAGGGAAAGAAGATTCTATGAAGCCAAGATAGTCAGGATGAAATCACAGGAGTGAATGGTGAAAGACCAAAAGTAAGTAATACTGTGTATAAATTGAATAAGTGACAAACACATTTAAATACACATTTAGTGAGGCAGTACATTGGTGGCCTAGCTGTTAAGAAGCAGCCCCATAATAAGAAGGTTGCCGGTTCAAATCCCCAAACAGCCAAGGTGCCATTGAGGTGCCATTAAGCAAAGCACACTGGTCACTGTCATGGCTGTCCACTGCTCACTAAGGGTGATGGTTAAAAGCAGAGGACACATTTCATTGTGTCACCGTGTCCTGTGCTGCAGCATTTCACAATCACTTCACCTTCACGTTTCCGGCAGCACTAGCTAATGCAGCATTGTTAATGGTGAAGTGAGTGTTAATTTAAAGCTTAACTGTATAGATACGTTTTTACCTTAGAATTAAATATTGAGACTGTGTCTGGTGCCTGAATACTCATTGGAAGGTTGTTCCATAGGTTCTGTCATCTTCTGAGATTCAGCCTCTTTCCCACACTTGTCTCTGTCAAAGATTTAAATAGCTATTATGGCAAACTCATAGCCGAATATGTGATTAATTAGTTTTATTTTAAATACTTATGTATGCACAACTGAAGAAATTAATTATTATAAGAAATATGAGAATCATTACTGTTTTGCCTGTCTAGCCTGTGACACAATTCAGTGTATTAGAACTCTGAATGAAAAGTGGAATGGTCTGGAAAAGACCCTCCGCCTGGACAAAAGGAGAAAGCAAAGTGCCCTCTGCTGTCAGAAGGGTCATTCTTGCACACGGTCCAGCGCTGTGGCTTGGTGGGAAAATCCCCAAGGCAAACATGGCGCATCTGTGCCCAAACAGCTCATCTGGACAGAGCTGACCAGACCCTCTCTTTGTGGCCAGTGTGCATCTACTGGACAAACAGTGGCCAGCCGTGACAGATGGGCAAGTGGACAGGGCCCATTGTCTGTCTTTCGCAGGTCACACCTTCCCAAATGGGAGGACGTCTGAGTTATGAACGGTGAAAAAACACCACGTAAGCAAGTATCCAAGTCCTGCTGAGAGATATTTGTCACGCTTTACAGTTTTTTATGACTGTGGAAAGGTTTGGCCCTGCATCCTGTGTTCCTTCACGCTACATACATCACATTCCAAGTCTGTTCCTGAGCTCAGGTGCTCAGCTCGCAGTTGGCGGCCATTCAAAGAACAAAAGGCACCTTTTAACACTTGTGCATATCTTGAAATGTTTCCTGGCAGTCTATGTACAGGTAACATTCAAGGTTGAATTGAAGAGTGTGACATCCTCATCACTGTAAAAATAAATAAATAAATAGGGTGGTAGTAGCCTAGTGGGTAACACACTCGCCCATGAACCTGAAGACTCAGGTTCAAATCCCACTTACTACCATTGTGTCCCTGAGCAAGACACTTAACCCTGAATGTCTCCAGGGGGACTGTCCCTGTAACTACTGATTGTAAGCCACTCTGGATAAGGGCGTCTGATGAATGCTGTAAATGTAAATGCTGTAAATAAATTTAATTATATTATTCCCAAACTAAATTGAATGGCTTGAGATGCCATGTAAAATACTGAAGAACAGACACCCCCTTAATGTTTATTAAATATTTCCTGATAAACAGCATATATTTTAGAATAGACGTGTACCATTAAAGTGACAATGCAAACCAGTACTTCAATTCACAGAATATAAATATCAGAATCAGAATTATGTTTAATGGCCAAGTATTTTAACACACAAGGTTTCTTGTTTTTTTTACTTTCCTGCCATCAGGCAAGAGACTCAGGACAATTCACACATGCACAACACGATTCAGGAACAGTTTCTACCCCAGTGCCATCAGGCTATTCAACACATAGTATGTCACAACACTGTCACTTAAATTATGCACACTCACTTTATGCAACTTAGCCTTGTGTGATTTATTTATTGCTGCTGCACTTTGTCTTCTATGTCTTCTATGTATCATGTTCTATGTTCTGTCTACGAGGGAGGGTTTTTCAAGTAAGAATTTCATTGTGCTCTGTACACTGTACTTTGTACATATGACAATAAACTTCATCCTCAAACCTAAAAAAAAAGGTGACTTAATCAACACAGTACAGTAGAGAGCAAAATGAAATAATCAGCAAAAAAAAACACAATATACACATTTTACACTAGATTATATAGATTTAGACTAGATCATAGAAGCATTTTGGATAGGGAATAAGGTGTTATAGATCCAATCATTGCCCACCTCAAATACATTTATTCAGCTTCCTCAGTCAAATACAACTGTTTAGGGTAGAAGTCAGGAGGTAAAGTTGCTAAAGGTGATTGGTTGGGCTTCTCTGTGCTATAATGGGGCATCTTGGGAGATTGGGATTCAACACCAGGCCACTGGGTCTTTTCTCAATGGCAGGCATAATGCAGCATCTACCCTTCCCCACTACCTGTGCCTGGAGGTTAAACTCATGTTTAAACAAAGGGACAAAGAACAAAGAATCTTAGCCTTAGAGGGTTGCCTTGAGTTTTAAAACCAGATAGAGATAATCCACATGACTACCACACATTTCTAAAAACTACAAAATACTGCGTTGCTTTAATTACACAATGCCCGTCTATCAATAGCCATGTCACCACTTGGATCTATTTATCCTAATTCTCATGACAGCAGACTTGATGGCAATAACTCATCTTTCACTATGTCTTCAAGACAAATTCGCCAAAGCCTTAGCAGGTGGAGCAAGGAGCAAAGTGTTAATGTGTGTTAATCCAGTAAAAGCCACGGGCATGTTGGAGGGGAACAGGCTGTCACTACTAAATTACAGCTTGTGACATCTCCCTACTCCACGAGGCCCGCCAAGCAGAGCTGTCAGGGAGCCGGGTGCTTGAAGAGATTATTTCGCACGGTTCCTGAGTATGAGTACGTGCCGAGGTGTGACGAGGCCAAGGCTCAGTCAATCACCGTTTGAAGCGGAGGAAAAACAAACACACTCATGGTACGTGCATGCAGATGCTGTCACATTTGCTCACCACTAGTGCATAGGCAAAATAGTTTTCTACCTGTATTATTAAAATTGTTCCTAAATACCAACTAAATAACAAATCTTTTTCATATTCCAGTAATGTCAGTGGTTCTGCTTGTGAGTGTTTGCACTTAACCATTTCCCATGAACATTCTCTTCTATGGACCCAAAGCCATTCATTCACATAGTGTAAAGCATGTGTTGAAATGTGAGTAGTTTTGCATGGCTAAGGTGTGAATCTTTCACTGGTATCACAATTCGATTACGATTAGCAATGCAACATGATGCATCCCATCAATTTTTCTACATTACATCACATTATGTTTTCAAATACATCAGTGAGATTATAGTTAAGGCCTTTTGTACACAGACATTTGAACCAGGCGGTTCTCTGGCGTCCGTAGTGTTACACGAACACGGGTCGAAAGCTGACCATTTTTTGGCTCATTGGATCAGTTCAAAGATGCAAACACCAGCGTGTTTGGATGCCGTCAAATAAACGCGGCATACAACGTTTTCTTGGTGGCAATTGTTGCCAAAATCTCAAAGAACGTTAAAAAACTATATTAACAGCAGTGAAAATGTGTATGCTGTTTATAGGACATTCATTTTGATCCCAAATTTACTACTGACACTACTTTTTGAGTAGAATTTATATAGTGGCTAAAAAAACGTCACCAAGCAACGCCATTATCATGTAATTGGTAATGTCTCCCGTCTAGCTGGCTCTATGTACCATCCGACCTCTACAACTCAAATACAAAATGCAGCAGCACGACTGATCTTTAACCTTCCCAAATTCTCCCACAACACACCTCTGCTACGCTCCCTCCACTGGCTCCCAGTAGCTGCACGCATCAGATTCAAAATACTGATGCTGGCCTACAAAGCCAGGCATGGAGTAGCACCATCCTACCTCACAGCCCTTATTACACCTCGCACTGCACCTCGTATACTCCGAGCCTCCAGTACTGCTCGCCTGGTCCCTCCATCTCTGAAGGTAAAAGGAAAACATTCATCTAGACTCTTCTCTGTCTTGGCCCCTCGGTGGTGGAATGAACTTCCTCAAGGTCAGAATCAATGAATGAACCAGAACTGACCACTTCATCAATGGTAACTTGAAAGCACGTTGTAAGTCGTTCTGGATAAGGGCGTCTGCCAAATGCCTTAAATGTAAATGTAAATGTTCCACATCTGCATCACGATAATTTCAACACCCCTACAGCAATCCTACTGAGTAGACTGACGGGGGAAGGAAATGCAGGAGAAAAATGTGCCAAGAGGTCTATCAAACACAAAGGAACTCAAATCTGGCACCATGGCCGAACAGAACACAAAAGGATAAAGAACATAACCAAAACCCACTGGCGTGTGACATAAGGCCAAGAGCAAATCCAACATACGTGAGAGGGTGAGTCCACATTAATGCAGCAGCCCTGTCCTGCTGCCATCTTCTTCCTTTTACAGGACGCCTAAGCATTAACATTCAGGACTGGTTAGCAACATGATCTCACAAGTCCAAGGTTGTGAGTTCGAATCCTGGCCTGGACCTTTTCTGTGCAAAGTTTGCATGCTCACCATGTGTTGCCGTGGGTTTCTCCAGTTTGCTCACATGAACCAAAGGTATGCACAGTAGGTGAATTGGTGACTGGTGTGAGTGTTTTTGTAAGCGCCATGCAGTGGACTGGTGCTACACCCTGCGTGCCTTGTGCCAAGTGTCCCAGGATGGGCTTAGGCTATATGGAAAATGATTGAAAGAGTAAATAGACACTCAGCCATACTGGTCAGGTGTTGATGAGTCTTCTTCAAGCCATTTCTCTAAATCTAACATCATAAAACAAATCAGACCTTGTGGTTAAAGCTGGTCAGCTCTGAACTACATTGTGAAATTAACACAGTAGCAACAGATTTGCAAATAATTATTACTTATTTTAATTCTCATTTATCTTTTTTGCTGTCGTGGCCTTTGTCAAAAAGTTTGCTAAAATAGCTGGCATCCTGTTTTTACCACAGTAATGAGATTTATATGCGCAAATCAATAGATAATTGAAAGAGACAGAGTAGAAAGAACTGGTTGTCTGGAAGCAGTACATTTTCCAGATTAGCCAATGGAACCCAGCCACTGTCTAGGAGGTCCGAGAGTATTGGAATTCCAGGAATAGGAATTCATTACGGGATTCTAACACCACACGAATCGTGACCTGGAGCAAACAAAACGGCCCGAGGCAGCAAATCGATTTCTCTCTTATCAATTTACTGCTTATTCTGAAGATAGACACACGGATTATTCTTTTGGGCCGGACCCAAAAGTAGCCTGGTGAGTGATGGCAAATCAATAGGCTGCAGGCGAATGAACAAAATTCCCCCAGCCATGTATGGACGATTCTCTGGTCGAACTATCAAAACTAGGCCATTTGCATCGATACAAGCAGAAAAATGTATTAAATGTCTCTGTGGTGCCACTGCTAAAAAAAAGTGCATGCGGAGGGTTTTTGTCCAATTGTTCTGAAGAGAGCAATATTGATTCTGCAGTGCAACATCCTTACACCTGATATTCTACCAGTGGAGAGTCTTTTTTCCCAATATGAATGCCACTCCATTAATGTTTGAGGTGGAGGAGGAGTTTCAGGTCCTAATATGGTTTGAATGATATCTCACACACCCTATAAAAAAGGGCCCTGTCACCACAGCATTCTGGGACATGTCAGCTCCTGTCTGTCTCCTGGCGCTTTGTCAGCTAGTAAGGATATTGATCGCCAAGCCTTCAGGGAATTCAGACCGGTCAGCAACCAATCAGAGACCGGCAAAAGGCAACGAGATAACTAAACAAGATGGCTAAATAAATGGTGATGTGCAAGAGAACGTTCCGACCTTCACACCATCTGCGTGAACGGCATCAGCATTCTGTGGGAGAAGGGCGTCGGCGCGACCCCCTCCCCTCAAACGCCCAGCTGTGCTGTCACACTCCAACACACTTTCAATATCCTTCACTACTGGCATGGATCAGAGCCGTCATACAGATCAGAATTGGATCTAAGATTTTAGCTTAGAGCCTATTTGCACACTGGATAACGGTTGTAAGCCCCTTTGTAAGGATTTAAAGTAAAAAAAGATCAAAGTAAAACTTTAACTTGTGAAAAGATGATGTGGAGAATAAATTAAAACACACATTAAGAAAATACACTTCGTTTTGGGCAGTGCATTTTTACTAAATAACATCACATTTAGTGCGTGTGTGTGTAACTGCCCAGTAGGAATCGGATGACACAGCTGTCCCCTCAGCGAGAAGAGGCATGTGTCTTACTCGTCACTGGAGAAGGGGTGGCTCAGCAACTTGTCTTTTAAGCAACTTGTCTGGCGGAAACCGCATGTGTCAGCATGGTCTGCTGGGCGTCCGCCGAGGCACCACAGCACCAGCTATTCTTTCCCAGCATCTTTCGTTCTAGATGGCAGACTGTGTTGAGTCACTGAGCCGTACGATTTGACATTCTCCAACTGTTAAAGACCATTAATGAAGCTGCTAACTCGCAGCTACAACCCTAAACTTTCATTTTACTATTTACCAGTTCCAGCCTGTTGGCACTCTGAGGCTTTATTTATTACATTTGCAGTGTCACCCAACGCTCTGCTGCCTGAATGACACAGCAAAACACAACTGAAGTACTTAATAATCACCTATTGCATAGACTCCCTATTATATATAATCACCTATATCAGCAGTAGGGCCATTACAGTATAATTGTATTGACAACAAAGTACGGTATTATCGTGAATGGTACAATATTCGACATATTAGGTGGCAGTATTGCCACTCAGTGTTGGCTGCCACCTTCCAAAACAAGAGCTACCAGTCTGGTGTAGTACTGCATTGGGCTGCAGAATTCCCACATAACGTGCTGCAGAACACACAGGGTTAGGTATTGAAATGTCAGACTTATGAATGCAATTATGAGATTTATTATGTATGCACTGCTCTGTAAAAGCATTATCGATGTTTTATGAAGCTAAAATGTAAGCTGGTTTATAAATGTGCTATGAAGGCAGACTGACATGGTCGCCACCCCACCCCCGGTACCAAAGGGAGCAGGTGCTTTCACCTGAGACCGCCGACCCAGTAGTAGACAGAACCAAGGTTGACATCCTATATAAAGATGTGTCAGCCATGATGGTCGATGCGAACTCATTGTTGAACATGGTCACATTGTTGTAAGCCGATCCTGCTCTTGACTAAGCCCCATGCAGTCCGATTGTTCTTGACTACCCTTCTGGATTGTCCTTGCCTGTTCCTAGTGGCCCTCAATGTTTTCTGACAGTCGCGCCAACCCTGACGACCCCACTGCCTCTGAGCACCTGCTCCCCCGCTCTCCCCCCTCTGCTCTCTTCGCTCAGCCATCTGAGTGGCGCTGAGCCTACAGCCCCGGTCTCACAACACAACTAACTCTGCTTCTTATGCCTCCGCAGGTGCACCCCAGGACCTGGGCTGTGGTACAGGCAAATTCGTTATGCTTAACTGCCTTTTAGCACAGGAGTTCTGTTAAGGTGCGAAGCAATTCATGCCTGTTTTTTGAATCCAGTTACGTAAGAGACTGACCCACTCAGGGCCAAAGCAACAATAACACTCACGCCTCTACTCCCACCTCATGAAAGAGGACACATGAAGTGATTGCCGCAGCACAAGTACCTTGAGGAAGACCAGCTGGACAGGGGGTGGGGCCAGCAAAAGACTCCTAAATTCAAATGTGTGCATGTGTTTGTGCCCCCGACCCTTGCCATGGAATGACACGACGTGACAGCAAGATTGATGACCCAACGCGCAAAGGTCCGCAGTGCATCGTATTACGATAAGATGTTGCAGCAGCCTGACCATAACACACGGCCATCAAAACGTTGCATGCATATGATAGCACCCCCCCACCCCCCCAAACAGCAGGCATAAAATTACCTACCACTGTGGTGGATCACCTAGAATGCTCAAGATCTGCTCTGGCTGTGTGTGTGTGTGTGTGGCGTTGTTGAGAGGTTTGCATGTCTGTGAAGGTCAAACGCCTCTCGAGGACTGGCGTTTGCTGCATAGATCGAAGAACCAAATTTTAATTTCTCCTACATAATTCCCGTACTTGACACTGTGTCTATTTACACGTCCAAGGAAACAACACAGCCATGAAGTGAACACAGAGATCCCTGCCAAAATGTGACTAGAACAAACAGTCAGGTCCACAAATAAACAGAGCAGGATAGTCAGGGGGTCGGACGTGAAAGCGAGAGATATGAGAACAAATTGGCAGCGGAAAATAACTGTGCCCAATAATTATCCCCATTTGCAGCCCACA
This sequence comes from Denticeps clupeoides, assembly GCF_900700375.1. Taxonomy (NCBI): domain Eukaryota; kingdom Metazoa; phylum Chordata; class Actinopteri; order Clupeiformes; family Denticipitidae; genus Denticeps; species Denticeps clupeoides. Next base: position 12,327,398 of record NC_041725.1, read on the forward strand.
TACAGATCTTGCTAAAAATTGCATTATTTTCTTCTAAAATGGAACAAAATCCCCTGTGACGTGGGACTCTCGATATCTTTTATCTTGCCTCAGCACTTGGGCCAGTGCTTTGGTTCACGTGGTGAGTTCAGGTGGTTGACTATTGAATGTCAGAGGGCGCCCATGGTTAAGTATACAGCAGCTACAGACACAACAATCTGTTTTAATAAGGAGGACTGGGCAGAAGATAAAAAACATGCCTGTCAGCTTTTCAAAAGGCAATGCCTTTGTTAGACTATTGTGCGGTGCAGTTCTACAATGGGTTAATTAAATATACGACCTTCTGAAAAAAAGAATGGTTCCAGTTACTGACGATGTTATTCATAGCTTTTTTTTTTATTTTTAATGATGAATATTGTATATTTTTCCTGTACCCTGAAGGTGGTACACTGTGACAAGAAAACGTCATAATGCACATAATCCTGTTAACATGCACACGCGGCGGCTCCACCATAGCTCCCAGTGAGATCCGCGGAACTCCGCTCATCATATTTCTGTGATTGTTCATTATTGTTATTCAAAATATGTTTTTTTGTGAGCTGATTATAAGCAGAACTAATTTCGGGTTGTTAACTGAACTAATAAATAAATAAACAAACAAACAAACAAAGTATGCGTCGATGTCAATGATGCAGCGTGATGAATAATGATGTAAATTAGTTTTGATCTGGTGTGTTGTGTTATGCGATGCTCGGTATGTGACTGGCTTGACAATGTGCCCGTAGCTGGCTTGCGTTAACTGTCCTAGCTACCTCGTACCTTTGACAATTTAACTCACTTGACACATGTCAGTGTGTGCTGATATTCCGACAGTGCTTTGCTTTGCTTTTCAGATACAAAGTGGTGTTAAATTCCTGACCTCCACCGATTCCCTACGGGAACAAAACCCCTCTGCTGTAGCCACGCCATGACAGGCGGCGGGTAAACTAATTTTAGAACAGCCGCACAGGTGTGTGTGTGTGTGTGTGTGTGTGTGTATGTGTGTGACAGACAGACACAATAAAGCCAGATTCTGGAGAAGTGTCCCGGAGCTGACATTAATGCACAGTAGACGTCGGGGAGGTGGAAGGAGGGAGGGGGAGCAGGGATACCTGACTTGTCACCTGACTAGCTGGGGACGCCCCATCACAACCTTAATCGCACTGTCCACCCAAACAGATGTGCCTTATTGTCTGGATACAGTGTGTGTGTCGCAGTCGTGTGCAATATGTCCATTTAACCCACATTCCTCCTTCTGTGACGGGTCACATGCTCAGGTGGTCACAAGACAGGGTCCGTGTCCTCCCAGCCTCCTTGAGGGGATGTGGTGGGCATCCAGCCAGCATCTGATTACTCCCCACCTACCTTCCTCCCCCAGCCCATCTTCTCCCTGCATCAGCATTTTTCCTCGTCGGTCACTGTTGGGACTCCATAACAGAATTAAAAGTCACCCATGCTGTGTGAAGAACACTGGAAGGGACGCGCTCTTGTATTTGTGTTCGCTTCAATTCTGCACCTTTGCTGAAGCCGGAAAGCTAATCTCCCAATTTCAGTGAAAATCAGACCAAAATGGTGTATTTCATCACTGACTTTTTACCCGTCCCCTGTTTTTCATGTAGGAGCAGTTCATCAGATAAGCAGCAGAAGCATCTCTCTATTTAATTAAAGAGCACTCTGGCCACAAATGTGGTGGGTTGCACCTCATGCATTATTGCCTGGGACTGACTTATGTTACCCATGACTTCAGCAAGCATGGGAGAGCATGAGACGTTTATTACATGTTTTATCAATATGTCTGCCGCATTAAAAAAAAGGCCGGTATCCACACAAAATTCAATACAGATTAATTTAATATGATGAAACACTGAGGTAAGCACGAGAAATAATTTGTTTCTGGAATGGTTCATCATGCAGAATTGTCATAGCAGCACATTCCTAGATCCCTGCCTATTTTCTGATATTGACCTGTGTTTATGCGAGTAAATGCCTCCCTGATGCGTCCAGGACAATAGAAACTCAAGGCTGCAAATGAACACTATTAAAGCAAGTTGATTAAGATCACAGTTGACTATATGTACACTCTTGTAAAAAGTGCTGCAATGCAATACACGTGTAGGTTTTGAGTGAGGAAAAAGCACCAATCCCTTTTATTGGTGATGAGAGCTCCAGATCTCTCTAATTTCCTCAAAAACATAACGGCTCAACCCTCCCACACTGAACAGCTACATTTTTACCAGCTGGGTTACAGAAGTGGTCGCAGTTTGTGTGCCACAGAGTTTGGTGCAATGGTCAGTTCAGGCTCAAATACGAACATTTCATGGAAATTTAGGCTGTAGTCATAAGCCCAATTGTTATAAATTGCTACTGCTATACAGTGATATAAAAAAAGTAGGCTGCCTGAGTCCAGTGTCACTGGCCAATGTCCAATCTAACAGCAACTGAAGAAAAACAATGAATATCAATCAAAGCTAATGCATGCAAAGGACACAGGGATGAGCTCCAAGCTCAGTGGATGTATAATTTTCAAAATGGCCATGTGCACAGGAGAAATTGCACTTATGGATGAATGCTTGTGCTCTGCCATTTCAGTTCTATAAGCCAATAATCAACTATGACCACATTTGTGTTCGTGTTCTTCAGTAATACATAAGAATTTATTCTTCCACTGCGTGCCTGAGTGTGGCAGCTGTCAGGAAATTTCTCGTGCTGAGCATGAATGATCGACTTCTCTCAACATGATACAATACAAGGTAAAGTAAAACTCTTTTATTATCTTTTCAACCCAATCTGTAGTCTGTCTAAAGTTAACATGAATTCTCAAGTATTGTGAATATTTCCTAAAAGTGATGAAGTGAAGTGAAGTGATTGTCACATGTGATACACAGCAGCACAGCACACAGTGCACACAGTGAAATTTGTCCTCTGCATTTAACCCATCACCTGAGTGAGCAGTGGGCAGCCATGACAAGCGCCCGGGGAGCAGTGTGTGGGGACGGTGCTTTGCTCAGTGGCACCTCAGTGGCACCTTGGCGGATCGGGATTCAAACCGGCAACCTTCTGATTACGGGGCCGCTTCCTTAACCGCTAGGCCACCACTGCCCCATATTATACATCCAGTGATGTGTTTTCGTCATTGTGATACACAGCACAGCACACAGTGACATGAAATGTGTCCTCTGTATTTAAGCCATCACCCTTGGAGAGCAGTGGGCAGCCATGACAGGCGCCCGGGGAGCAGTGTGTGGGGACGGTGCTTTGCTCAGTGGCTCCTCAGTGGAACCTTGGCGATTCGGTATTTCGACTCACGACTCACTCATGAGTCCCCTTCTTTACCCGCTAGGACACTACTGTATATTTTAAACACTTGCCATACCACCCAGGAAAGGATGCACTTTAAATTGAAAATAATCCAATGTTGTTCAATGTGGACCAATAACTAATAACTAGCGGTTAAGGAAGCGGCCCAGTAATCAGAAGGTTGCCGGTTCGAATTTCAACCCGCCAAGGTTCCAGTGAGCAAAACACTGCCCCCCACACACTGCTCCCCAGGCGCCTGTCATGGCTGCCCACTGCTCACCAAGGGTGACGATTAAAAGAAGAGGACACGTTGTATCACCGTGTGCTGTGCTGCAGTGTTTCACAATGACAATCACTTCACTTTCACTTTAACAGCACAATCACTACATGTATGTTTAACAGAGGACAGATACATTAGGCACCTTAATAATCAATTTATGCAGCAGCAATTATAAGATTGTAGATTCTTAATAAAATCTCAATTAATAACACCACAAGAAAATGAAAAGCTATTGTTCATGACAATAATATCGTTACAATAATTATTAATCATTTTTGTTACATGTTTTGTTCATGAATAATAGTCAACAATCAAAAGAATTGATAAAACTGACAAAGAATATTACTACAAGCAGTCGTATTGATTAGATTCCGATCATTACAACCATTATTTTTAATAGGAAGTACATGCGGGTTCCGAGCCAGAAGAAATGTCCGGTGTCTATTCACACACAGCCTCCGCAAACCCCTCTGCAGCTCATTAAGCCCCATCACGTACACTACCCATCAATATTTCATAGAGCGCGCACACACACAAGCACACAGGCAAAAGAGGGAGTGCCTATACAAACACATGGCGGCCAATACAAAACACGCGGCCAGGCTGTGGGCGTTGATGAGTAGCCGGCATGAAGTGCGCTCAGGTGACCGGAGTGTTTTCCTCTCGACGCCGACCGCGCAGCCGGCCTCTCCGTGCTCTCGGGGGATGAGGAGAGCAGCGGCGAATAATTACGTCGCATCAGCCCACGGGCTGTAGCAGGTGGCTGAAGCCGGGACCCTCGGCCTCCTCCCCATACAAAGACCGAGGCCGCTAGGAGGCTCATTGCGGCACACAGAGACAGACTTGGCGGGATTCGCGGGATGTGGCCGGTGCCAAAATCGGAGCAGGCTTTGGGGGGGCCCTGGACCCGAGTCGCGGTCTTTATTGATTGTTACGGCCGAGTCTCTTGGCATCGGAGGCGAAGGAGCGGCTAGACAAAAGGCAGACGGGTATTAATTCAACGCTCACCTCTCTACTCACCTCCCTTTCTCATGCAAACGTGCCAGGGCCTTTTCCAAGCCAAGAGGGATGCAGACAATTACGGCCACGTCCAGTCCCGCCAGACACAGTGATTGACAAATGAAAGGATGGAAAATAGTTCCCATTTAAACATGGGGCATCGGAGAAGAAGAGGGGGATCATCTCCAATATTATGTCGCAAAGAGAAAAAAAAGAGCACGTTGCAAATGGGATGCAGCATTCAAGTTCTCACAATACGCATTTGAGAGCGATGCGATGCGTTCGGAGGGGGGAGGTTGATGTTTACTGGCAGCTTGGAAATTTTGCTTGTCTGTGCTGCTCAATGCTCACGTCAATCAAGCACTGGCTCAAGCAATGGAACTCAATAAGACAGCCACTAATAAACAAATAACACACGCTTTATACGATTAGCATCTATCAAAAGTCAGCATTGGATAGTTTGCTTCACTGCAAGAAATTATGTTTTTCAAAACCCTATAAGAATCTTTTATTACATAATCTGGGTTCAGCTTGAAGCTTGTCACAAATCCACTTTTCACAATTTCCCGAGCAATTCAACAGCCATTTAATTCATGTCAGTAAAAGCTGAAAGAAAAGTATTTCTGTCAATTAAAAAAAAATCACAGATCTTGAGCCAAGAATCTAACCTAAAATAAAGTTTAACTTTGGTGATATAGTCACCCAAGTACTGATTAGGGCAGTGGTGGCCCTAGTGGGTAAAGAATCTCAAACCGTAGGTGCAACTGAACAAGGTACCGTCCCCACACACTTCTCCCCGGGTGCCTGTCATGGCTGCCCTCTGCCCACCAAGGGTGAAGGGTGAAAGCAGAGGACACAGTTCGTTGTGTCACTGTGTGCCGTGCTGTGATACTGAGGTATCTTGATATCACAAACATTTAGATACAGCTAGTAAAAACATGATTTTGAGCTCGTACAGTCACGATTATATGGAACGTTAAATGGAAGACTGTATTGTACTGTTTCAAAAGCATTGTTCTTATGTTGAGCTTACAAAAAAAAAAAAAACTTACATTTAGCAACTATTTCTGAGATATTTTGAACATTAAAACATGCTCTCTGCAGTAGTGGTCTTTGTTATGTCCAGGGTATTGAATGACTGAGCATTCATTCTCCTCCCAGGCACGTAGACACATAGATTTCCAATTACAGGCCCCGCTCGTTCCCCATGCCAGCAGGTTTGCTGCGCACCGGCCCTGGCGGAATCACAGTGTAGCGAGCGTGAACACACAGGATGCACTGAGCTGCAGGTGGGAGCACTCATCCTTACAGCACGCTAGACCCCCACAACTCCCTGGCCACAGCCCTGTCGCTCACAAGCGTCCAGAGTTGGCTGCAATTCGCCACCAGTGTTGCGCGGTGGCCGCTTCCGGGAGTTTAAGGTCGCAACGAGCGCTTGGGTCTTCTGCGCTCCAGACAGGATCCCCAGACACAGCACAGGATAAAAATAAAAAAGAGCCATTGCAGCACGGTCTGAACGTCAGAGCACTAGTTCAGAAAAGCAAGGAAGAAAAGTTCATCTGTGAGCTCGCATAATTCTCAAGCCTGAGGACTGAAGAGGGAACACGTCACCTAAGGTCCCAGAGGAAATCAAGGCAGCTTGCCGGAAAAACAGCAAAACCAAAGCCCACAAACTGTAAAGTCCAACGTACGGAGCTCTGAGCACGGTTTCACAGCGTGGATACCAGGGGTACCACAATGACAAATGTTCCTGAGCAGATGGCATAAACAAATAGGAAACGTGCTGGGATGATTGCTGACGGTAGTATCACGATCTGTGATCAAGACTTCATGTCAACCAAACCAAGGTGAATGTAAGATGCAGAGAGGGCACTATTTTCAAACTGGTGCTTGGTTCAGCGGTACGCTCTAAGCATTAAGCTTGGTTGCTAGTGTAATCTTTAATGACCTTTACAGATGTGATGTATTGATGGACAGTGATGCAACTCCTACTGTAAACTATATTCATAAAAACGTCATTAAATATTGTGGTCTGGGTGACAGAAATAATTACACACCAACAAAAAGGGTAGTCGTTACTTTCTGCTTTTCCAGATGTAGATAAACCAAGTGGATCTTTGTTGTTTTAGCAATTAATGTAAATCCTGAGGACAACCTTTGACCTCAACGCTAGCAAACAAGCCCTGCGATTAGCATGTAGGTCTGTGCTTAGCATCAGTTTGAACGTAGTGCCCACTACTTTTCTGCAAAACAAGGTGAAACCTTCAGCCAATCAGCATACAGTGACAAAGTCAAGCTTGTCTGATGAAGAAGAACATCTTCCTTTTCCCCTTGGTATTGACTATCCAATTCTTTAGAAAGTAAAATGTGCAAGCAATTGAGATGAATTATTTGACCGAAAACGTGCTATGGGCATGAGAAGCATGACAATATTCTGGTCATATCATAAAGCCATACAAAGACATACGTCATAAACTACTATTTCCTTTGTTGGACAGGTTCTACAGCACAGCAGTAATCATTGTGGTCTGCATTTGACCTCAGTGTCAACAGTTGTGGAAGTTAAGTCATTAGTGAAGCTGAAAGTTTCCTGCAGTCGGTTTGTTAAAGGTCTCCTGGATATTGTCTGTGCGGGGGAGGTAAATATTTGTCTGTGCTGTCAGCAGTATGGTGATGACTTTATTGAGATTCAGCTGTTTTGACGGTCCCCTTTCATACGAGCTACTTGGCCACTCTGCTTTCGAAAGCCACTTAAAAGATAAACAAACCCACCTCGGAACCCTGAGGAGGGTGCACGCTTAATTTCAGAGTATATCATTAAAGTTTGGCAGCGGGGTCGCTCGTCATTAGATACCTGCTGCAGTGCACCAAAATGCACGATGAGGAAACTCCGCGCCATCTCTCTGCGGCGTAATTAAATGTCCGTTGGATGGAGCGAGCTGACAAAGGTCAAGACTTCTTGGTCTGATGCAGGGAAATATTGCAGGGCACTTGAAACAAAAAGGTTATCAGGAGAGTGAGACCACTTTAAGTAAAACCAGAGATGGAAAGAGAGATAGTCCTGCAGCAAACATGCTCCCTGAATACTCAATACTCACAGAAAGTGGAACGCTTCAAAGGAACAAAAGTCCCTACTTGTGAAGGACACAGAAATGCCTTTGGTACAAAGGCTGGTGGGTTATCCGGATGGAGCTTCTTCTTCAAAAGAAGTTATTTGCATGTTCCTAGTCAAGCAATTTCATCCAGCATCGTTGTCTCACAACAGCACGGCTGAGTGTTCGATTCCACCTACTAGGTTTTGTGCGTGCATGCTCTACCCATGTTCTCCGGTTTCCTCTATCTCTCAAAGATATGGGTTTGGTGACTAAAATTGTGCCATAGGTGTGTGAGTCCCTGGAAGTGTTCCTGGTTTAAAATGCATTGAAAAGGCAGAAATCTATATCTATCTTTTATCTTTTAAACTTATGGAATAATACAATGGTCGTGTTTCCATGTTATATAAGCAGCTGCACGGCAACTCCAAAACTTTTTTGGCCCCACTGCATTCTAATTACGAAAGTATAGTCATAGAAATTAACCTCTAGCTTCACGCTTCATTATAATATTCCAACAAATTTGCACTGAGGCTCCCTAAGGAAATAAACCGTAGTCTCATGTGTCAGCTTCCTGTGACAACTAGAATACCTTCTTATTAAACACTGACACTTAGTTAGCATCCCTTTAGCTACTGACTATGAACACAATTAACATGCTGAGACATAGGCCTCCTCATTTTATCAGTGTCCTGATGGATTACTCTGAGTGGCGACAATGGCAGAACACAAAGCCGGAAAAGCACCAAGCCTATCAGAGTGCGGACTATCGGCTCAATTTAGTCAGAGTGATAAATGAAGCATCCAGTGAGACAGAGAGGGAGCAGAGTTGAGACTACTGATGCACTTTGTAAATCAAGTATGGCACACAATGTGTTCTCAGGCTCTGGCCGTGTAATAAGCAGTAACATCTGCTTTGCAGCATGCATCATACATCTTCATTAGAAATACTTAATTCCTCCATAAGAGCCATTAGGAACATTCATAAGTGCTCTCATCAACTCATAATGATATTTTGTGTAATGAGTCTCCAGTAACAAGCAGCTGGTACTGTACTGTTTCTTGCATTTTGTTTATACAACTTTTAAATAATAAAAATGGCTGGCAAGAGGCCTTATAAATAGTAATAATTGTACTAGAAAATATAAGGCAAAACACATATTTACATTTTACAGCCTTATTTATAGAGACTTACAGGATGATATGAACATTTTAACTTCTGAAGTCGCATGCATTCATATTATATTATAAAAATTAGTTGCAATAACCCAGTCACTTAATGCTTTGAAATGCTTCTTAATGATGTGTTATTGCCTAAAAAAGATAAAATATTTCCATTCAGACCATACCTGTCAATTGCTCGTACTATAATCTCATGTTTTCATGCCGAGCTTTCCTTGTCTGAGGGTTAATCACAGTGTTTGACTCTTACTTCTGTTCTCACAACCTTCGATACTCTGCCTTTCTCATTAGTGTGGTAAATGTTTTACATATATTCCATCAACAGAAGTGAAATTGGTTTTGGTGTTCATATCAAAAAAATTTCCTGAGAGCATTTTATTCCTAATATGTTTTTCGCACATAACCCAAACCTGGCCGGCTATCTCTTGTGATAATGGCACCGCCCTTCTGGGGAAAGAAATGAAAATGCAGTGGTGAATTGAGCATTTTTTTCAAGCAAACACAATTACAGGGCAATTTGCAAAGTGCTGCACTGAGCAATCAGCAATCGCTCTCTTTGAAACTTGTCAGACAGAGCGAGAGAGTGATTCCCTACCTTCTCCAGTCTCCACTAAAAAGAAGCTTTCCTCTACAATGTGAAATAAGAGCTGCATTAACGGTTAGCGATGCTCCATCTCTTGAAGTGAATGGCACATGGCATGGCGTCATCAAACGGATTCAGGCAGACGGTGTAATTTTTCTGTCTTAAACATCAAATGTGAAATGGCTGGATGGCTGTTGGAGAGAACATGGAGCTGCCTTGGAAGCACTTTACGGAGTCCTGCAAAACCCTGCCAGTGTCCGTTTGAAAAAGCTCCAATCAAACGGCATACGGACAGATGGGTTAGAGAGTGGCAGAAGTGTTGCTTGCAGAGCAGGGCACTAATAAAGAGGACGTCAGCATGTTATGTGCCGAGGATCCATCCTCTCCTTCAGGCTCCTCCTGGTTCTAAAAAGCGCTGCGTATGTCTTGCACAACTGGCTCAGTAATTTAACAAAGGTCAGCACGGCTCCGCTGTGATTCAATATTCTTATAGTGGCGTATTAAGCACAAATTTAAATGGAACGAGGGACTGACAGAATACAGAAAAAGAATGGGTGGAACAGGAAGATTTACTAATGGCTTTAATATGATGCAAGTACAAACCACAGAACAGATGATGCTGGGAGAAAATGTATGGTCTGAAAGTATTTGAATGAGCTTTTTTGATACCATTTGCTGAAACAATATTGTACATACATGTTTGAATTGTACAGAGATTTTGTATTGTCATGTAACCTGTGTTTGCTCATTAATTACAATTAGTGTTATATGTTATCTGTTGCTTTCTGCAACTTTAAATGCTGACAACATATCAGTGCACTGTAAAAAGTGAACACTGGCTAAACTAAAATTTCAAGTAATCTGTCTCACCTAATATTTTAGCATTGACGTAATGTAATTAAACCAGCTTACAGCAGGTTTGATTGGTTTATTTACATTACGTCAATGCTAAATATATTAGGTGTGACAAGTTGATTAAAAAAATATTTGGTTTAGCCAGTGTTCACTTTTTACAGTGTACATTAATGACAACAATGTAGACATTGAACCTATATCCAGATAATGTCACATGCTTGTCAGTGATAATCTAGAAGATTTGCTTGAGTTATAGTCTAAGCATAAACAAATGAGGTGCTCAGGGTACAGACAAAGGCATTTTATGAGACTTACACTGATCTCAAGACTCATTAAAGACCCATTCTGAACAGTGACTACTCAGTATATGGCAAATCAAAGGGTTACTGCACTCGAGGGCTAGCAAATAGGCCTCACATTCAGAAAATAAATGGCAAAGTATAAAGAAATGAAGAACTGCTCTTTCCCAAATTGAGAGAGATCGAATCGCAATGATAGGTTACCCTAGGTGTAACCTCAATCTCCGTCCAATCACGGTGGCCGTCTCTCACGAAACACTAGCTGAAGCTCTGCTGAATAACTTTGAATGTAAGAAATTGAAAAGCAGAATGGCCACTAAGCAGCAGCATTCAGAGCCAGCAGAGGGCTTTGGACACACCAGTAAATATGTCAATATGTTTTTAGGCAGTGATTAACTGCACAATGAGTTTCAGAAGGCTTCCAAAAACTTTCCACCTATTATTAGTTTCTGGCTTGAAAACTGCATTTCATACAATGCAGTCCTGTTTTCTTTAAAGCATGTCTAATAAGCATGAAGGGCATGAAAACGTAACATGTCTGAAGCAGCAGTTTCCAGCTACACACAGATTTCACATCGAAATTACACAAGTAAATGAGATCCAGCAAGCAATGAAAGCCACCTCTTCCAGTTCTGCCATCTATGAAAGTGGTAGAGTTGCACAGAAAGCAGCACATTTGACATTGCAGCGCGTGCACTACCACTGTGAGTGCATTGATAGCCTGTACCACGCCTGTAACGGGTTAGCACAGTGCGGAAACAGATGAGGTGCAGTGAATTGGACTGGAGACCATAGAGAAGATCAAACCTCATTCATTACTGTCGGTATATTGAGCTCTGGCTATTAACAGAACCCACTGCAGGCAAACAAAGCTGCACCGCCACCCGCCTACAACTGAAATTACCACAGCCTCCACCTGGACGCAGATGGGGGACAACGCAGCAGCCCAGGAAAGAAGCAAGCAGGCACAAGCTGACAAGTAAATTGCTTCCTGGATGGTGGTGGTAGAATAGAAGAGTCAAAGAAAATGAATGTGGAGGGAAATGCAAAGGGAAAAGTAACAAATAAGAGGCCAGTGGTGATGAAGAGCGTGAGGAGAAAACAGGATATGGCAGGGGGGTGAGTGTGAAAAAGCCAGAATAGGAGCGTAATTCCCAGAGCCATCGCCCTGTCTGATAAGTATGTAAGTATATGCTTGTGGTGAGTGCACTCCGGGTTGTGAATTAGGGGGATGGCTGCTGCGTACCCCTCTCCAACCTCAGAATTCTAACTCAAGCCTTAAGCAGTGTGGTGCGGAGTAATGCACGGTCAATGTCAACATCCTTCAGTTTACCGCTATTCACGATTTTTCCCGTTACGTGGTGAAGCAAGGTTCAAACAGACAAACCATGACAAGACACAATGATGCATTATTTCCAAACAAGACATGATATGTCTTGCTAATAACGGCAAAATTCGAGCATTAGGAGATGGTGTCAACTGTGCAGACAGACAGAGATCTTTATGCATCAGATCTTAAAAGGACATGTCTCACAAAATAAACATCAAGTCAAATTTAACCCGGCTACAGATCTATAAAACAGACAATTTCATTAATTGTCTTGGTGCATCTAAATCTTACCTGGCACAAGAGGTCCCTCCAATAGCTCAGACTGAGTGAGATGAAACAGTGTGATGATGACAAAGGGTGTGGCACCTGACCATGTGACACGCATTGTGGTCACTGTCCTGGCATCCCTATTAACTTGTCCCGGTAGTGGTCAATCTGAGGGGGTAAAAAGAGAAAGACGTTCAAGGCAACTATAAAAACCGGCTTTAAGGCAGAAGAAAAAAATATACATATCCGGTTCCCCTCTCTGCAATTCCCATCAATGCAGTGAAAACATTTATAATACTCAGCGCACTATTTTAAAGCTTGCGCTATTAAAGGGCCAGTTTTAAATGATCCAGATTGAGGAAGCAGCATGCAGAGACCATGTTGCTCCTCCCATTTTAACCTCTGTTCATAACAAACTGGGTGATAGAAATAATTACACACTAACAAGTAGGGAAGTTAGTTTCTCAAGATAGAGATAGCTACCAAGTGTCAGTACTTTCATCCAGTTGTGCTTGTTCCAACACACTCACATTCATACTAGGGTTAAAAAAAACCCTACAAAACACGCTAGTGAAAGGAACATGAACTCAGCTCCATTTTACTTTTAATTATATCTCTTCCGTTTTGGACCTCAGACATTGCATCGCATGTGCAAGTATTAATATTCACATGAATTACAAACATAGCTCAATCAATTTATGAAAATCTTGAGTGCACCAAACCTACAGCGGCACCCACACTTTTTTGGACAGAAGGTTGTGCTGGATACAGGACAGAAAATTGTTTAGTTGACAAAGTTTCATTTCCTCACAATATACATTTTGTCAATGACAAAAAGTCAGTTCATTCACAAAATGAACTGACTTTTTGTCATTGACAAAACAATATTTTGTCAATTAAACGATTTTCTGTGCTTCATACAATACAGCTTTCCATAGGTGTTAATGTCAGCTTGGTGCACAAAATGAATCATCACTTCTGATTTCAGTGAATGAAACAACTAAATAACTTCTTTTTTGGAACATATGTGACAAGGGTTTCTGTGTACAAAATGCAACAAAGCGTAAGATGATACCATCATTATCTAATTCAGTTTGTGGCACAGAAAGAAGCACTTGAGCGCAGATTTGCTGGTATTATAACAAAGTGCACATCTGATAGTGAACCTCTGACTCTGCACTGTTAAGAACAAAGACAAAACAATCCTTCTCACCCTCCGACCCCCAGACACAAAATGTCTGTTGTGCAGATATCTGCAGTGTCTTGACTGAAGCACCATCTGTACAGCAACCTGCACATCCGTGTTGTAACATTTAAAGATGAACGTGCCTTTCACCTGCCTGTCTCATTTTCTGTTGCCAACCCCTATTAATCGGCCCCAAGGTCACGTAGTGAAACTGGCTAAATTTTAAACGCTAGTGAAATTACAGAGCAGTGCAAAAAAATGTTTGGTCCGTGTGGTTCGAAATCAGATTTGGAATCCACTGTATTGGGTGAGTATGCCTGAGGATTTTTATGTTTCTATTATTTAGAAAATTATGAGAAACAGGTCTTTTTTTCATTCTGTGTGGCCAACCTTCCAGACGGCAAGAGGAAGTTCTCAAGTCGAATCAGTTTGTTCTCAGTAATTAACCATTACATTTACATTTTTACATTTATGGCATTTATCAGACGCCCTTATCCAGAGCGACTTACAATCAGTAGTTACAGGGACAGTCCCACTGGAGCAACTTCGTGTTAAGTGTCTTGCTCAGGGACACAATGGTAGTAAGTGGGGTTTGAACCTGGGTCTTCTGGTTCATAAGCGAGTGTGTTACCCACTAGGCTACTACCAACCATCTCAAAGGCCAAACATTTTGAATGTCTATCAGGTCTTGTACACTATCTTCCATTCTCATTTCTTTCATCATCACAGTGATGAAACAGAAATTCTGCGTATTGTAATCCAAACAACTGTACAACTAGTATGTCGTGATGACAGAATTGTTCCTCGATCCGGAGGAAGTGAGGGACGGAGAGGGACAGGAAGAAAGCAAAGAAAGGGTCCGCCATTGCAGGACAAGGAGAACACAGATTGAATTTTTTCGCTGATAATTGGTTCAGATAAGAGACCCAGCCCTCCCCGTCTCAGCAGCCATCTGATAGACACCCAATTAGCAATCACGAGATGTGAGCGATGGGGGAGGGCCACAGTGCAGCGACAGTGCGGTGAAGGTGGGATTGGGACGCGGAGAAGCAAATGGTGGCCTCTTCACCCTGCACGCCAGGCAGGGGACGGCCCAGCATGGTTTCAACAGCAGCCATTATTATTCAATTCATTTTGATTAATGAACAGGCTGATTTGAGATAATGGAAGATTTATTTGTGACGCTGCCACCGCGATCTCGCAAACACTTGTATAAAGCCAATCAATGCCCGACCCCCTCCCCCTTGCTGGAGGGACGACAAAAAGAAATCGAGCTCCATGCAAATGCGATGACCTTTTTCAAAAATATTTGTGACATCGTGCAAAGCGGGTGGTGTCTGCAAGCACCATTATTCCTGATTTTAGTCTCCATCACTCCCCCTCCTACGAGCCCCACATCCCACTCAATCAATGCCGAGGTGCTGAAGTGCATGGCAGACGCCTTTTCACTGTCCCATCAGATAAGGAGCTCCATCGGAGAGTTCTTAGCTCCGAAACTGATTATCTGATTCGCACGCAGCCATGTGAAGCCATTAAAAATCTACTGGGCTCATTTTCCGCCACACACTGGGCCACCACCGACTATTTAGACAAACGTGCTCTGCAGCATCCACGCTTGGGTCCCTATTTTACGACAGGTGTGATCAGTACACGATCAATTAATATGGACTATTGATTCATGGCTTGTACATATCCACATTGGTCTTTGGCCAAAGCAGGTTATTGCATTAAAGACTAAAGTTTTTAGCCGAAGGCCTGGAAGAAATCAGCTCATGGCCTTTGTGAATCTATTGAACTTTGCTTTACCTTTTGCCAACACCTCCGTATTTTCTCCTCTCCCCTTAGCTTAATCCTCTTTTCTTTCATCCGTACCCTCCCTACCTCTAGAGCAGCCCTGGAGGGAGAGGAGGCAAGAGAAGACAAAAGAATACGAAAAGAGACAGAGGGAGAAATAGAGAGGTAGGTAAGTGATGTAGGAAAAACAAAAGCTCCTATTTAGGGGGAAAAAAAACCTTAAAAATAACCCTCAGTGAGAAGGAGAAAAGCGAGTGACTTCTTTCTTTATAATACAAATCTGGTGAAAAAATTGAGTGTATTTCAATTGGCAAGTAGAGTGGGGAGACGCAAATGTCTCTCCCCCCTTTTTATCCAGTATTTGCTTTTCCCCTCAGGCTGTCGGGTGGCTGCGAGACGCTGTAGTCTGAGGTGCAATTAGACTGACCAATGAGGAGCATTGCAAAATGCAATGGAAATGAGGCCATTTTAAGTTAACTAAATCATGCTACAGCATGCTACTCTCTTCTTTTGCAAATATAAAATACTGATAAAGTGAAGTGGTTGTCATTGTGATACACAACAAGCACAGAACCAGTGCACACAACGAAATGTGTCCTCTGCATTTAACCATCACCCTTGGTGACTGTGCTCAGTGACACCTTGGCAACCATAGCTGCTAGGCCACCACTGCCACCATTGTTCATGTCACAATAACATGGTATTGTGACATGAACATTTATTACATTACATAAATAAGATGAGTGCTGACTTTCAGGCTTTTCAGGACAATGGGGGCACATCAAATTGTTCTGATTAATTTGAGGTGGACATTCAAATGGTATGTAGCTACATGTAAGAGCTACATGTGGGAGAAGAGGTGTGTCTTTAAGGGTCTATAGAAAAGTATGATGGAGATCCTATGATTGTTTTCTACCAATATATTCAATAAAGCATGGTGCTATCCAAAAGACCTGATCCCCTTTTCCTATTTTTTATTACTATCAGACTGTAGTGTCACTATATACCATGCAAAGGATTACTAGGCCAACCACTGCGATAGGCCAACCAGACACCCTTATCGAGCGTGACTTACAATCAATAGTGACAGTCCACTTGGAGACACTCAGGGTTACGTGCCTTGTTCAGGGACACAGTGGTAGTAAGTGGGGTTTGAACTTGTGACTTTGTGGTTTTCTGGTTCATAGGCAAGTGTGTTACCCACCAGGCCACTACCATCAGAAGACCCGCAATCAGAAGTACCACAAGTCCATAATAAACATCATTACAGAAAACTAAGACTTGGTGAAAGTCATGACAAGGTGAAGCTGCATCATGCATAACAGACCAGAAAATGCACAAAAAAGAATGTAAAATAATGCAACGAACAAGACCAAACTGAAACAAGTTTGGTGGCCAATGGTGGCACATTGGGCCAGTTACAGTATTCAAAACCAGTTAAAGGATTCATTGTATGCCCCAAAATTGATCAAATATGTTTTGAAAGCTGAATAATATCAGAGATAAAAGTTATATTTCAAGGCGAGTAAAACATTTAATAGAAATGTCACTAAAATTCATCATTCCTGTATAGTGTTCCTGAAAATACCAATGAAAACCAATGTACAAACCATTTTGTCAAATAGCTCAGTCACTTTATATACTATTAGTATTAATAAAACAACTGTGCTCAAGCTGTCATGTTCTGCTGCTGTTCCACATTCTTTTTATGGCATAATATATACCATGATAAATAGCAGGAAGTGTTGTACATAATTTTCAGGCTTTGCCACACAGCACTACTCTCCAGGTTGATCTCCTTTAATAAAAATTAAATATCCTTTTCCTGGGAAATATAATGGCCGACATTCTGAATAACTGAAGCCCTTCTCCAGAACATGAATACGTTCAATCTTCCCATGTCCAGTGCAACGCGTGCAAATCAATTCCACTATCAGGCGCATTAGTGCTGTATTCATGTGATCCTTTGTTAGCATCTGAGTCTGGTGTCGAGGCGTCTCGGAAGCAGGGAGGTGCAGCTGGAGGAGAAGCTTGATGAATCATCACCTGCAGCTCGGTGGCGTGGCAAATTCGCCCCTGGCGCCGCATAACCGTTAAACAAACAAGTCTGAATGAACCAGCAACACAAAGCAAGACGGAGTGTACACAGGATATGATCCCCTAAAATGCCCCGTCCCTCGAGGGAAGTCCAAATTTGGCTGTCACCCGATTGTCACGAACCCTGGTCCAGGGGGGCGCAAATTTTTTTCGCCATTTAGCCTACCTGTTTCAACCTCTCTACTCATAACCACCAAGCACTTGAGCTGAATCAGATTTGGTGGAAAGATCTCAGCCGTGAATGGACCAGGGTTTGTGCACCCTGCTCTCTGATCTGTTGAGAAATCTTGCTGGTTTTGTGAAGTGCAGCGTAGTTTGTGTCATCGTCAGTGTATTTTGACGCTAAACTGTCCCTCCCAGTTAACTCAGATTATCATCAAAAGCTCTCCTGGAGCATATCTACCTATCATGCTCCAATCACTTAAGCCTGCGGTGCTGAAAGAAGCCTGCAGGGACTTCAATCCGGAGCAACTGCAAGGGGCTGATTGGTTTGGGGACTGCATTCAACAGAGCCGGTACAACATCAACCATACCGATGGCTGCTTGCCTGAAGGCTACAGGTGTTACGGTGTTACCGCATAAAACTAGGTTTTTAATATCCTCTACTTGACTGGCTACACATGAAATGCCAAAGACGGGCAATTAGTGCATATTTTGCTCCGAAACTAATTGACTATACCCCCGGGAGGTGAGAAGCTGAAGCCGTGTTTAACTCACGGGTAGTCTCCGGTGAAACCAGCGCAGGCCAGGTCCCTTATTAACAACGCTTGATTCATGGATGAATCAAAACGAAAACTAATTACAAGTGAAGGGATGAAAAAAAAAAAACGACAAGGGGGATTGGCACGGTCGGCCGGAAACTCTTGTCTCCACTCTCTATCATCTTACTAACGTGATCGGAGCAGAATTAAAAGATGATTATATCCTGAGAAGGGAGGTGAAGAGCTTGCCCACACCCTCTGCCTGTGCCGGATTAGGCGCGGTGCATGGAGTGCATACCTGTTCCAGATCGCTGTACGTAACCACTCCGTGAGTTAGGTAACAATAATTTTATCGTTAATACATCGACAGGTAGCTTGAGTCTTCATGTGAGAAGAGCTGATCATCACAGTTTTGCATGTAATTAAATGCAACAATTCCACAACACAAAGGTTTTACAGTGCAATTAACTGGTTAAATGTATAATTATTTGCAGTCTTTTCCAGTTCGGGGTTGGCAGTATCCACAGCCGCAGGCAGGAACAACCAATAGACAGGCTGCCATACCATGGCAAGGGCATTATTACTTTTGTGCAGAGAATTTACAATCTTCTTAAAACCATTTTTCCCAGAAACATTCATCCACACAAGGAGCCAAAACTTCCTTAAGAAAACACACATAAAAATGCCACAGCTATAGCTCCGCTTGAGCCATGGAGGACGGAGGTGGGCACTAAATCGAATGAAACCTGTCCCTGGAGAAATACCCCCGGACACAGTCACGCTTGCCTTTCCTCTCCAGGGCCAATCCAAAACGCCGCAATCGGGCTCCATTTTAAGGATGCAGGTACCGGGCCAAGCTGTGAGATTTTCACATTACTAGCTCCATTCTCCAATGTCTAGACCATTCTCCAGGAGTCACCGTCATTTGGAACGGGCACGGTGCAATTTGTCTGCTTTGATTGGATCAGTTGGGTCGGGAACAAAAGCATTCTGGCTCTCCTTTTGTGTCCCTTTTGTGCCTCCATATGTCAAAAGTTCACCACACAAACAATAAAGCTCAGCAGCATGTTCATCGATGCGATTATCTAGAGCAGTGATTGTCGTCATTATCCTGCCCCTGTTGCAATTATGAAAGTTGCTTTGTAAGCATGGGGATTGCGCCATGTTAATTAGTCGAGCCAGGCGCCGAGGGCACGTGTCAAAATGCCACTCGCCATTGTATGCCTCACAAAAGCAGCAACCGCTCACCTCTGTGCCCGCTGGCCGCCATCCACACGGGGAATGGCAACGTTCCCAGGCAGCCATCTTTGAAATGAACTCCGGTCATCAATGGTGCCACTAATCTTTTTAAATGTATCATCGTTAAGCGCATCATCTGACGTTAACTAATGTGTCCATATGCATAGTTCAAATTGATGATCTAACATCCCATAAATGCACCTTCTCATTAGTCACCCCTTGACTGGGTGTCATCAATTGCTGTTAGTGCTGATAATCATTGGGGATTTTTTAGCTGCGAACAGTACAGCTCTGGAACACAGGAGCAATTTTTATGGGCGCTCCGCCATCTAGATACGCCGTTAGTCCTTTATGTAAAGGTCATGGCTTTGCTCCAAAGAGACTTAGCTTCACTGTGGCCACATTATTAGATACACCTACAGACACCTCTTTGTCATTTGATTCGACGGTTACCATGTGCTGTCATCGGCTGCGGGTGCCAGTCTGTTCATTTGAATTTACATTTATGGACTTTGTCTCCCAGGGGGACTGTCCCTGTGGATAAGGGACAGTCAGGGTTAAGTGTCTTTAGGTGTTTGAACCTATGACTTTGTCGCTGTCTGGTTCATAGGTGAGTTTCTAACCCACAAGCACCCATTGCATCCGTGTCCATCTATGTTAAGTTTCTAAATAGGAACAGTTCTGACCGGATGTGTGGAGATAATGCAGAGGAATGTTGTTAACAATGTTGTTAACACTGCTGGACAAGATATGGTTCACCACACTGTGGTCATTCATCTATGTAACATGTGGACAACTGGAACAGCGTTTTATTTTTTCAATCAATATGTAGTATGAAAGTGAAGTGATTGTGAAACACTGCAGCACAGCACACGGTGACACAACGAAATGTGTCCTCTGCCTTTAACCATCACCCTTGGTGAGCAGTGGGCACCATGACAGTGTGTGGGGATGGTGCTTTGCTCGCTGGCACCTCAAAAATAGCGCGGCCAAAATAAATCAGTGGCAATCTATACTGCTGAGGCAAAAAAAACCACAAGATATGCAAAGTTTAACACTTTCAATAATATCTGGATATCTGGTCTGGATTTTCCGAGTGAGGAATGAACAGAAAAACACAAAATCTTCTCCATCAGCTTGCACTCAAGTCATTCATCTTCCATCTTGGCTTGATATCGCTTTCAACACAGGTCTCTCTAAGCCTTCCTGAACAATGAGCGCCGCTGTGTTTGCTTTTGCGGTTTGTTCTCATTAGTCACAGTGGACAACTGACTGATGTGTATTTATTGCTGCAAAAAAAAAAAAAAACTGTGAGCTGGCATTAATCAAGGCGCTCGCAAGTGATTTCATGGGAGTAATAACTTTATCGCCGCAGAATTTCCTGTCTGACACCAGAATCTATCTGCGAGCCGGCCCGACAAAGACGTCAAGCCCTGCAGGCAGAGTAAAGACATTTGAAAGTTAATAGCATGTTTAAACTCAACTGGTGTTCCAAGAAGACGATGACGCTCCAAAATTCACAGGCATCGCTGAATGGTTCAAATGCATGCAAATCGTTCCGTCTACAGATCTCAAGCCAGCTGAAGAAAAAGTCTTCCACCTGCAGGATATTTTGATCCACTTTCCTAGACATGCATCTCCTGGAAGAATTTAGAGAAAGGAAGTTCACTGGCAGTTTTTCCTTCAGAACACTTGTCAGGACAATTCAAGCTGAAAAGATCAGCGGTTCTTGAGTCTCACACTCATCACAATGAGAAATTGGATGGAATTCACTTTTACGACACTTACCCCCCCCCCTCACTTTTTCCCATTTTCTGCACGCACTCCTCCAGCATCTTATTCCCACATATTACCCTCAATAATCTATCCATAACGGTTTATTAGCTCAGCAGATGATGTAGCTTTTCAGCATGTTAAACCGAACAGTGTTTATCTTAGCTCAATGCATTAAGGTCATTTCAGATGACCTGTAACCTCTTCATACCAAAGAGCATGCCTGACAATAAGATATAACACTTTAAACTGAACAACCTACTGTTCCTTGTTCAGTGCAATCAAATGAAATTCACTGTAAGTACCGGCTGTAATAAAGCGCTTCTGCCATCTTTTGTCGTTGCAAGGCAGAGAAAGCCGGACCCTTGGTTATTATTTCGTAACATCGGCGACAGCTCGCAGCGACCGAAACTGACAGCCCATGGTTTACTCATAATAATGCACTGATGCACCATCAGCAGCGTTGCGCCACTTCCTCCAGTCTCCCCGCACGCTGACAGGCGCGATCGGCGTTCCGACGCAGATCTTCTCTCTCCTCGAGGACTTTGCGGCATTTGCCTAATCCTGGGAGGGCACGCCTTCACTGGGAAAGTGTCTCAGCGCTGCCAATTAGGGCTATCATACGGCCAGCTTAATTAACGGAACTGATTTACACCGGTGTAAAACGTATTCATCGCTCAGAAATTACAAATAAGCAGCGTTCATCTAATTAGGCGGTATCTCACGCAGGCTTAATGAGACATAATACACTATAATGAAACCAAATCCTGGAGATTACATTGCTCATGGGTTTTGCCTAATTAGAAAGCCAGTAGAACGTTTATATACTGTGTACATTTTTTTTTTACGTAAAAGTGTGTGAAAGTTTCAAATGCACTTGTGCGTTCTTTACTTTCTTTAAAAAAACGACGTCTAAAAGTCCAGTCAGAGATGTTAATTGGCAGAGCTGTCATCCGTTTTCTCAGGCAACTGTTTCCAATATATTCAATATAACAGGAAGGGCATTTTCTCGGCTTTCCGCTCTGTGTTTATCGTGAACCGCACAGTCGGGCTGAATATTCATCGAGGCGCCGTGGAGAACTTTCACTCGACAGAATTAACTTTCCACTCTCCCGCACTCCTCATTAGCATAGAGCAGCTTATTACAGTAGCAGCGTACCTTGCCAGGGTGCTAATTAATTCTGTGTGTATCTTTAGGAATTGCTTTGTCCCGTAATTTCTTGTCAAGAATTTCAGATAAATCTGAGAGCTCCATCGGGGCCCAACAGGGGCTGAACTCTTCAAATTTTAAGTGTCTTCTCTGCCCTATAGAGAGGGTGCAAAAGGAATTATGAAACACACTGCATGCGTGCCCACACACACACCCACACCCACACAAACACGAGCACATTTTCTGTTAGATTTTGTCCAAGCAGAGACATGGGTTTGAAGAGAAGAGAAAGTCATTGGTTTAAGGTCACTAGGTTATAGTCATGCTGTCACAATGTTTATTAAGACACAGTTGGGCTATTAAACGTAAGGTAGAATGTTCACCTTCCCCCCCAAGTGAGTTGGTACATATGAGGGGTCATGACCCAAACCCACGACCCATCTATAGGGAGCAGCCCTGGCCAGAATGAGGGACTGAACAGTCCCAGGGCACTCAGCCGTCTGTCTCTTTTCACCGAGGGTATTACGATTGCATATGAAACATGCTGCATATGAAATATGCCAGAAAGAAAACAAGCTGCATGGCATAGAAATTGATGTTGTGGGGAGGTCAAAGGTCAAATAATACTATTTATTTATTTATTTTTACAAAAGGAGAAAATATAACTTTTTGCCTAGAATTGTCTGCTTATGAGAACATGCTGAAGGGTTTCTGGATAAACAATTGTTAAATGAAAATCTGGGGCTGCAGGAATGGATGCATTTGCACAAATGGGAATAAACAGGAGGCTTATTACAAGTGACACAAGCACACACCAATACAGGACAACAGTTTTATGACACGATAAGGACTATTGTACAATTTGTACAATATTACAGCTGTACACATTCAGGGCAACCAGGAACACAGTGAGAATACAAAACTCCAGATGACCATGGAACCGGAGACTCCTGAGAATTGAGACCTTAAATAGTTTTTATTGACTGAAAAAAACTATAATTGAGGTTATGGTTTTTCTGCGCTAATTCTGAATCTTACGAATTCTGAATCTCATGATTTTGAAGAGAAGAGATTTCTCACAGCTCAAGTATTCTTATTATTCTGTGAAAACTCACAAATTAACAAATTAAGTCCTCAAAAGGGCTTATAGAGTGATCTTTGGTAATCAGACCTTATACCTTGTCATAGTGAGAAAATATGTTAATATTTTCTCACTATGCACCATAAACACAAGTCCTGCACTTTTAGGTAGATTTGGTTGAATTGCAGGTGTGTATGTCTGTATTTCTTGTAATAGTAAAACTACAGTAAAACCTCAGAAGCTGATGAATTTTTAAATTCACTTAATTCAATTATCTTTTTGATCACACCCAGGCACACAAATTAAAAGAAAAGCCTCAAATCAATAATCTTTTATTCATAATTTACTGCCCTCTGCATTTACCTATTACATTATTGGAATTTTAAACTATTTTTATGGAAAAAAAAAAAATTGAATCTGATTATTCAAATGTGACTTTCCTTTCCATGTTCATTTGCATAGCTTAGATACTAATAAGAAAATGTTTTTAATTTCTGCATTTTGGTTACAGACACACAGGGTGCTGCCATCCCCGACTCACATCACTGCCAGCTGATGCCAAGTCTACATCAGGTCATTAGGACACTGATGGAGCCACTGCTGGTCAGAGTCTTAGACAAAAAGAGAGATGCTGAAGCAGTGAAAGAGAGAAAGGAGGTGAAGGAGGGGGTGGTTATTTGTCTTAGTTATGCCCGAGTCTGGCGTACTGACAGACAGAGAGACGGATGATGACCATGGCCACACCATCACCCCTCTGTTGTTGTGATATTACATTAAAGGAGCTAATAGACTGTGTCAGGAAATATTGAAGATATCGTAGAGGAGTGAAATGGAGGAACAGAAATGGATTCCACACAAGGGAGGTGGGGTGTGTGTGTGTGTGTGTGTGTGTGTGGGGGGGGGGGGGGGTAACCATGTTTTACAGGGGTTAGAATTGACCTGACTGTAGAGCTGTTGGGGTCTGACCTTTGCCAGTGCTCATCAGTTAGTGGCATGGTTGTAGCACCATTCGGGGTTCTTGGACCCTCACTCGGCATGGCCGCATCAAATTATTTAGATGGGTACCCCTCAAATGCCAAGCACACACACACACCTGGTCCCCAGAGACAGCAGCAGTGAGAGAATAATAGCTCTTCTGTCAAAGCTCAGTGGGACACAGCGGGACGGATGGACACTGCTGTGAATTAAAGACCCTCGCCGGGATGGTCCTGTCACGCCCAGACACAGTGTGGACAGTGTAAAAGGAAAAGAGAGAGTGAGGGAGATCACCCCAGATAAATTCCCTCCACACTTCTGTTGGACAATATATTAGCACCATGCGTCTAGGTCAAGGGGGTGAAAACCAGGCAAAAGTAATTTTTTGCCAACCTTAAACAAGGAAAAAAATGACCATTGCATGAGATGTATTTGACAATGAAAGACTGTAGACTTAATGTCATTTATTTTGTAATTTATGACATGTAGGTGTGAAAACGCCATTAATAAGGCCTCCAGACCTTTATTGGCATAAGGACGCTTTAATTGTAAAAACAAATGAATATGTGAAAAGTACATCATATATCAAACCTATTTACCAAAAGTTAACAGATTTGAATGTATCACATTGTTGAAACACTGCTGAAATCAGCCCTGAGCAAACACAAGGGTCCTCCGTGTTCCCTCGCCGTGAATAACAGCACATTTCACCTTGTAATTAAAGGGGACAAATGACATCCAGCCGGCCGCCAAGCAAAGCAAATCATTGTCGGGAACGCACAGTCACGCTCAGACATTAACAGGAGACAGGTCAAATAATGATCATTGATCCACCGAAGCAAGGGAAGGTGAATGTCCTGCTTCTTTCCAGTATAGTCCTATTGTCCTTTAAGTCTTAAAACTAAAGAAATTCTGAGCCAATATTGATGTTTAAAGTAATAATGTGGCCAATACCGATAGCGATTTCTGTTGGTGGGGTTTGCCCCAGGGTAACATAGAAATGTTAAAAAGCAACTGAACTGTTGAGTCTTTCAGCTGTTCACACTCTCACAGTATATTTCAATGAATAAGTTCAATCATACAGTTTTAATTATGATTGTAAGTTTTCATTCATAAGCAATGTAAAACAGGGATATCATCATAGGATGCTTGTGTGCCTCCTGTTGGTTGCTTCACTCTCAGTCCATCCCATGAATGGGAAACTGACCCAAAAACAAAACAAATTACTTAAATTTTTCAGTCTTTAGATGAATATCAAACCGGACCATATCATTAGATAATTTTTCATACCAAAAAAGAGCTGTTGATGCACATTTCACAACTGTTTTCAATCTCAAGCAACTCTTCATGGCTGTATGTAACAGTTCATGAGAGCAATTACACAGCAGTGCAAAGGTACACAAAAAAGATAAGAATGTACATTACAGCCTCAAAGGGGCATTATTACTGCAGCGCCCATGGTGTGTTGGACAATGAGGAGACCGCCTCAGTCTCCAGACGCCGTGCAGGCGCGCTGTTGAAATTCTGTTTGATGCTGGATGCAGACGCCGAGCAGACGGCCCCTGCCGAACCCTCCTGCTACTCCACATTCCAACTGTTTGTCGATGCCGGGCGAAGCAAACATTCCCCGAGCAAATCAAACGCACACGGGAAATGTGTAAATACAATTTTGGACAACTGAAACGCCTGCCTCCGCACTCCATGGCTATATGCAGAACCCTCCCTGCACCTGACTCGCCTTGATAGAGTGGTTATCTACAGCAGCAAACATCATTGCTGCACAGCATCAAACCGGCCCAAATGGTCAAATATTGGCAAATGCCAATATGTCATGGAAATGAAGTGACACCGATGTCCCAGACCCTGTCCATGTTTGAACCATAAGCCTCCTTTCTAACTTTATGATATCAGCGGAGAACACTTTCCTGCTCTTCCCCAACCAGGGGACAGCATTCACGTCAGCATTGAACCACAGGAAAGGGCCCAACTTAAAAGCCATTTAAGAAGTGGCCGCAAATGAAAAACGTCCCAATTACCGAGACGCACCCCCACTGGGCCCCAAGCTGTTTTATGACATTAAACCCTTCTAAATTATGCATCATCTCGCAGCGGCAGGAACACAAAATAAAGGTGCACAGATGCCCCTTTTTCTGGATGTTCAGACATGTAGATACATGCCTGAATAAATTATTTAAAATGTTTAATAAAAAATGACTGAGTGGAAGCTGGGAGGAAGTAAAGTGATTTGACTCTGCAAGACGATGCACAAAAGTGTTTTTACTAAACAAAACCTTCAGGGTCCAAGGCTCACATTGCGCATTTATGCAGAAAACAAAAAAAGTCTACAGTGATCTCCAGACGGCATATTAGACGGAGGCAGATACAGCACATGTGCAGGATGAACGTGTGACGACGAGATTGCCGTGAAAGGTGAGCGAGCGTCAGAGATACATGGTTGTCAAGGTTACCGTAGACTCTAAGCTTGATTTAATGAAACAAAACTCTTTGGAAATCCCATGGCTTTCAACTTTCCAGCATCACTCAGAGCCACAGTTCAAGCCTGAAAGAGGGTGAAGGGCCTCAGTACAAGGAGGTAGGTACAGGGTTGATGAGGAATGACAGAGAGAGGGCGAAGAAATAAAGAAGGATCCTGGGAAACATGTGCTCTGCATCATTATTTGCATGACGATAGGTGGGGATGTCAACCATCCACACAGGAGGATAAAAAAACAATCTCAGAGCACTGAGGCTGCCTTCCTCAGTGAGGTTACTGTAACATTGTAACACAAAATTGACTTTGAAGCCATTTATTTAATGCACCTATATAAATATGCAATAAAATGTACTGTGTGTTACACAGTAAACACCAGGTTCCATTTCTTTCTTGTATTGGAAATAAACTTAAACTTAAAAGTATATGCAGATCAGACCAAACAAGGGATTACAATGATTACAATCTGATGTAAGTCATCAGTAACTCTGGATAAGAGCATCTGCCAAATGCTGAAAATGTAAATGGTTTTATTCGATCAACCAAAAGACCACCAAGCCACAGGTTCAAACACCGCTTACTACCATTGCGTCCCTGAGCAAGACACTTAACCCCCAGTGGCTGCAGGGGGACTGTCCCTGTAACTGTATTGTCCTGTCATTGTAAGACGCTCTGGATAAGGTCATCTGATAAATGCCATAAATGTAAAGGGTAAAATTCTCAAACTTGTTATCCAGCTCCAGAATCAGCTGAGTGCTCTTTGCTTTCTGGTCTCTGCAGGACCATTCATGAGCGAGCTGACCTCACCAGAAACAGTAATGTTCTTTACAAAATGATTCCCAAACCACCAAGTATCACTGTAATATTTCTATTTGTTTAGTTTGATTAAAGCTGCCGCTTCGACGTGAAATGTGCTCTCTAGAGGAAGTGTTTGTACATTATGTGCATGGATAAAACATGCATCACTTTCGCTTCCGTGTTCCATAAGCTCATTCAATATTAATAATGATGCATGGTTACAGGTGTACATTAATGAAAACAATCTTATGGATGCTCTATTTGTGTTGTCACTAATAGATGTTATCAAATTGTACATGGAGCACCTTGCAATGACAGAGGCAGTGGTTGTTAAGGAAGCGGCCCCATAATCAGGTTCGAATCCAAATCCGCCAAGGTGAAGTGAAGTGATTGTCACATGTGATACACAGCAGCACAGCACACTGTGCACAAAGTGAAATTTGTCCTCTGCATTTAACCCATGACAGGCGCCCGGGGAGCAGTGTGTGGGGACGGTGCTTTGCTCAGTGGCACCTCAGTGGCACCTTGGCGCATCGAGATTCGAAACCTTCTGATTACGGGGCCGCTTCCTTAACCACTAGGCCACCACTGCCCCAGTGGTGCCACTGAAGGTGCCACTGAGCAAAGTAACGTCCCCACAAACTGCTCCCCGGGCGCCTGTCATGTCTGCCCACTGCTCACTAAAGGTGAAGGTTAAAAGCAGAGGACACATTTTGTTCTGTCACAGTGTTGCAATGTTTCACAATAACAATCACTTTCATTTATATTTGAACATACATTAACATTTTTCTGTTGAAGAGGGTTGCATTGATTGTCCACAATGATGTCTGCTCAGCATCCCCGGTGTGGACAATCAATGGTAAAAAACCCATCACTGATTGCACGTGTTATGTCTCAGCGGGATAACATGCTTCAGGGGGATACTGAACGCTGCTATTCAGAGCGACGACTCTTTCAGGGCTCTTAAACGCGTGGCATTAATCTGTCGCCCGACTGAGTGAGTGCTGACCACCTCTCTCAGAACAAGTGTGACATGCTGTCTTCATCTGTCCTTCTGATCGTCTCCCCCATCTCATTAATCCACACACCTCGCTCGTCCATCACTGCTGCTGCCTGTGGCCTATTTATTCCTCCATTTTAAAGGCTCTCCAATTTAGGTCGGTATTGTGAAAGTGAGGCCCTCACTTGTAAAACCTCACCTTGGAGTGCTTTCATAGCCCTCAGGAGTAGGAACATTTCAAAATACATTGCAACGTTGAAAATGCAGTGAAATTATGCAATTTAGTACAGAACAGAACAATTATGATTAAAAATGTTTTTTACTTCTTGGCTCCCTCTACAGTTGCTCAATTGAAATGCACATTTAAAAAAATCCCATTCAAATCACCTTCAAAGAATGACTGAATGACAATTTTGCTGAAATTCCATGCCTGAAAACACCATACTTGGGCTCTCAGACCATTGTTTGCATGTGAATGTGAGGTATGTGTGCAATTTTGGTCTGAGATGAATTTATGAATATATTTACATGCCAGCCTGACACAGGACCGAGGTTGGATGGCTGTCTCAACGTGAGTCAGATATGACACTGATAAGGTTACAGCCTGCAGCACAATTTTTCAACTTACTCTGGCAGGGATGTGTACGCTGCTGCCAGATTGTCCTTGTTTTCCCTTTGTGACACGAGACAGATCACTACTGCTAACTTCAAACAGTCTGCAATTCTCTCAATTTCACACTCCTGCACAATGTTGCGATGCGGCCTCACACCTTCAAGGATTCAAGATTGGATCACAGCTCGGACCGTGTGTGTGGGGAGTTTGCATGTTCTCCCAGTGTTGAAGCGGGTTCCCTCCGAGTTCTCCAGTTTCCCTTTGCAGCCAAATAACATGTACACTTGGTGAATTGGTGACGTCGAATTGTTCGTGGGTGTGTTCTATGATATGTTACATCTGTAAAATATATGTCTTACTAATGAAGCTTGAATCAGATTTTCATTAAAGCCAAAGGTTGAATTCAGAGAAGCCGTATTCAGGAAAGCCGTATTGGGGCAGTGGTGGCCTAGCGGTTAAGGAAGCGGCCTGTAATCAGAAGGTT
Source organism: Denticeps clupeoides (assembly GCF_900700375.1). Taxonomy (NCBI): domain Eukaryota; kingdom Metazoa; phylum Chordata; class Actinopteri; order Clupeiformes; family Denticipitidae; genus Denticeps; species Denticeps clupeoides. Next base: position 12,356,982 of record NC_041725.1, read on the forward strand.
GCCGGTTCAAATCCCGATCTGCCAAGGTGCCACTGAGGTGCCATTGAGCAAAGCACCGTCCCCACACACTGCTCCCCTGGCGCCTGTCATGGGTTAAATGCAGAGGACAAATTTCACTGTGTGCACCGTGTGCTGTGCTGCTGTGTGACAATCACTACACTTTTTTTTTTTTTTTTTTTTTCTGGTGTGAATCAAGACTTGTCAACCGAGGTGCGTAAGAGTTTAGCAACCGTACATGAATAAGCCTCCCTCACCTTAAAAGGAACGCTATCAGCACAAAGACACCAGCTCTGCACAGCACAGCAAGGCCACGTGTCACACATTATAAAAACACCAGTGGCCTCTCGGAGGATGTGACTAATTGACTTGCCAGAACAGGTGACGGTGAGACTTCCTTCTGGCTACGGCAGGGGAGGCAGGGTGATGGCTCTGTCCACTGGACTGATGGGACCCTTTTTGGCCTGTCACCATTAAAATCACTCCACCGGAGTCCAAAGCGACAAAGCCTTAGTCATATCACCCCCATGCCCCAAGGGCTCCCTGTGGCAAGTCTCGCAAGACCGGAGATGTTTCAATCAGACAAGCTATAACGTCCTGAATGAAGGAGAAAACCCCTCTATCTATCTTTCAAAATAAGAAAGAGAAAAAAGAATCAATCCCAAAGCACCCTTCGGCCATTCCAACATCTGCAGGTTTGGAGATAAGGAGATGTCTGCTGCTCATTGTTTCAAGCCTGAGACTGGAACAGAGGAGGCTCGTTTTATGGCGACGGCAACGACATCTCAACAAAAGTTGAAGAGAATTATGGAGCCAGGAAGCAGGCTCTGCTGTAACTGTGCCAAATGGATTGCCGGGGTCGCAAAAATGTCAGAACAATAACAGCAATATTCCGTCAAGCCTAATGATGGTGCCGGAGCGGCGCCTCTCACGCGCTTCTGCCTGCGAGGGCCACATTGTTGTGCCGCCGCCCACCCCCCCGCAAATTGAACGTGTGATTCATTCCACCGTACACCGGGACATATCTCTAATCCACGCCAGCGAAATCGTCTAATGTCATCCCGCACGCGCGAATTCCATTTGGGCTGATAAGCCTAGAAAATTGCGGTGAATGCAGAGCCGCTATGCCTCTTGGGATTATCAAGATCTCCCCTGGTTGGTTGGAGGGGTGGGGGGTGGACCGTGCCGGAGGGTCTCGCGGTGTGCGGCTCAGACATCAGCACCCAGACATACGTGACCGGGTGCGAGAAGAACGGAATAGAAAGACGAAATAAATGTTTCAATTGAATTCACAGCTGGTTTGCTTCCCCTGGCTTTTTACGGCGGACACGTCCCATTTTTTCCGTACTGACAGTCACTGGCGGGCAAGATTACTGTCGTCCTCAAGAAGTAGAACAGGTAATCACTACTCCACACTACTCATTTGCCCTGATTCTGGTTCAGGAATGGAGAAATCGCGGCATGAATCAACATGTTCTCCCCATGTTAGTGTGGTTTTCCTCTGGGTTTTATGTATCATGGCAACTATAATCACTTTTTAGGCTTACACTGAGCCTACACGCAGAGGAACATTGCTAATACTCGAAAAATCCCAAACTCCATGAGATCCACAGTGTTACTCCAAATCTAATTCCAGGGTGTGAGTGACAGGAAGATGGAGCGGAGCGCAGACGGGAGTGTAGCAAGTTGAGTCAGCCCTCGGACTTCACTCTTCATTAATTTTCAAGTTTTCATGCCAACTTATTCCCAGTTTTGACAATTCGGTTGACACATTCACAGGCACTTTCCGTAGGATTAGAGACGGCAGGGGGGCAGCAGCTTCCAGAATACTGGATGTAATATCAGCTGTAAAATAAGACGCTAGATCTATGGCATTGAAAGGGAGGCTGTGCAAAGACAGAGAATGGGCACAATATAATACAAGCGTGAAGGGGAAGGGCGTAATGGGGAGGCGATGTATGAAAAAAAAAAAAACATCTGCAGAAAGATGATGGGAAAACAGGGGATAAGTTGGTTATGGTCTGTAGACATTCACTGGGGCACTTCCTGCACAAATTGTCATAGCAGCCAGCCAGTACGGTGAGGTGGGAGACCAGCCCGTCCACATTCACACGTGGAAATGATTATATGAGGATATGCAGGTTGTTTTTTTTTTTTTAAATAAAGGATTTTACAGATGAACAGTCCTGTTCAACAGAAGAAATATTGTGTTGCCATGTGTGTGGTTTTTATAAGAAATACAAGCTGTTGCATTGGCATCTGTCACACCCAGCTGGGCTCCTGGTGTCTGAGAAAAGTTTTAAAAGTGAAGTTTAGACCCTGGTCTGTGACTAACCAAAGCAAGCCAAAGTCATTGTATGTAGTGTTGGGGATTTTATGAATATTAAAATAACATTAACTTGAGATTTTGTAAAATGTTGTTTTGTAAAATAACATTAACTTGAAGTTTTGTTTCGTAGTCAACATATCTGTGGTACTATACAAATGGGCTGGGCTTAATAAGATGCAAAGTACACATATTAAAGATGTTAATTACAATATTAAGAATATGGTGTGCTGAATATGGTATGCTTTCTGGGGCAGTCGTGCCACTGAGCAAAGCACACACTGCTCCCCGGGCGCCTGTCATGGCTCCCCACTGCTCACCAAGGGTGATGGTTAAAAGCAGAGGACACGTTTCGTTGTGCCACCGTGTGCTGTGCCACCGTGTGCTGTCACTTTTCACAGGAAAGTCGTGTTTTCGAGTTTCTTGAAGTTTCAGCACCACACACCGCGAACAGCTCCCGCTCCACGGACGCCACGCTAGGAGAAGGGAGACTTGAACGTCTCTAGAATCCCCCCCTGTATTAAAACTGCTCCGGAACAGATGATACTCCAGACCTGTTGAAATAACACTGCAGTAACCCTAATCCCGACATTATTAAAAGAGAAGGAGAAACGACGAGTCGAGCTAGTAACTCTGAACTCAGCATGCTGATGCATCCTGTCCTCCCTGGACATTTTTCTTTCTCTTTTTTTACCCATGGATGCGATACACCGTAAATAAATAAAAAAATACTTATCGGCAGATACAGGCCATATCAAACGACGAGAAGTAAGATGTCTAACTGTATCTCTCGTTCTTCTTTTTTTTTTATTATTATCATTATTAATTTCGTGGAATTAACGGGCCGGACGAAGCTGCATCCCGACGATGCGGCTCCGTGTAAAAAGCAGAAAGTCACCGAGCGCAAAAAATACGGCACGTTGAAATATGGCATAAAAAAAGATATATATTTTTTAAATATAGCGACAAAGTGCAGCTCTTATTCCCCTGTACGCGATCTTCAGCAAAAAATACACAGCGCAGCGTTCCGCGACGCGCAGAACAAGCAGTAAAGAGTAAAAAACGCCAACGCTACTCACCTCCCGGAACGACGCCGAGTTCGCGGGTCGATCCGCCAGATCGGATGCGGAGCCGCTCCGTACTTTTAGTCGGGGGCCCCGGTGAAACTTTTCCAACCGGAGCGGCTGCGGCTGCCCGGGCGCCCGGTACGCGTGGTCTCTCTCTCTCTCTCTCTCTCTCTCTCTCTCTGTCTCTCGATCTCGCTCTCCTATGCAGCCCGGTCCCGGTAGTACGGCGGGACGCCGTGGCCCGTTACCTGGCGAGGCTGGGGTGGCTCTCCTGCTCCCGGGGTCCGAACGCAGCGGCGGTGCGCGCCGCGGTGACGTGCGGCGACTCCGAAAGTCATTCCGCTCCCCCGCGCGGCGTGGGTCGGTCTCCGAGCGCGGAACCCACGCCGAAACGTTTGATGTTTAGGTCCCGGTGGCGCGGAAGCGGATCGCCGTGATCTGGGGGGTGAGAGTGGGAGAAGGCTGCGTGCGCGCTCCCGAACAGAGGAGGGGGATGAGAAGCCGTGCCGGGGACCACAGCCCTGCATCAGGTCTCCTCTTTAACCTCCAGGGCTCGGTTCACCCACCGTACTAGCCACGAACTGTCAACGCAGCGTTTCCCAGTGAAGTCACATTCACAAAGACTTTCAGAAATGACTGGACATAAAATGTTTTAGCACTAAAATTAATGGGGAAAAAAAAAGATTAATGGTTCTAGAAAGGCCGCTGAGCAGAACATACAGTAACATGTCCAATATTTCCATTACTGGGGGGAAGAATGTCAGTGTCAACCTCTCAGAAGCTTGAAAATGAGGAGAAGGGTGCCCCCAATCTCACATAGGATTTAAAAAAATTCAGATGGCTTCCATCAGTGTAGTATACATGTGAGCCATCAGTGGATGGCTTCGGATTGGCTTTGCTTTTGTTCTGTTTGCATGACGATATATATATTTATACCGCATATATCATTTAATGTGGCTGCTGCTGGCTTTAATTCTGCCCGTCATCGCATCGGCTGGCTTTTTCAAAGGGATTCAGCAGACACAAGGCTTGGCCTGGAAACCCTGCCTCCCTTGACCAGTGTGGGAGTGGGGTCAAGTCCAAGGGGAGAAAAAAAGACGCCAATCAGCCATTAATGCCCGCCCACACACACTCAGCGCCTCAGCAAGCAGAGCAACGGCCCCATCAAAGCACAAAGCGTCTAGACGAGTTTCAGTGTGTGTTCCAGCCTAACAATGAACTTTCCATGTCCTTTAGGTGTGTAGTCTTAATATTTAATTTTCATTAGGTTCCACTTTTTTTTAAACTGCCGATGAATTAATGTCTAAACGCTGTCAGGCTTGAATGATGGATGAGTGTCAATATCGGGTGTTATTTCTCTCTGTAAGTGAGAGCGCTTTATGAAATTAGGAGAAAATCAATATAGCCAGATGACAGAAAGTAATACAATGTCAGACACGAGACCATTTCCACATCTTTCCTTCTTATATACGCCATAAATATACTACCCCATTTGTGGGAAATGCAGTCCCGAACATGCAAGGAACCTCCACCATGCTTCACTGTTGCCTGCAGAAACTGATTACTGATTTCTGCCGTCCAGGCCATCGGCAAAAAACAGTGAAATATTTCAATTCCGCTGCACCCTGTTTCCTGTGTTTTCGTGGATAGCTGAGTCGTTTGGCCTTGTTGTTGGAGGTATGGCTTTTGGCTGCAACTGTGGGTGCCAGCTCTGAGCTGATGGCACTGCTGGATGACTTCCAATATGAAAGGGAAATAAGCTTTTCATCTGCTGTACTTGGCAGACCACTGCGCCTGTGATGTGTGGGGGTAACGCTGGACATTTCTTAATACATCTTCAATAGAGCCTGAACAGCAATGGAGTTTGAAACCCCATTCTGCTTTGAAATCTTTGTCTGGGAAAGACCCTCCTGATGCAGTGTAACTACCTTGTGTCTTGTCGCTGTGTTCAGTCTCGCCATGGTGTAGGACCTGTGTCATGAAACTGTCTTCCACAACCTCACCTTGGTTGTTTGGCTGTTCCCCACTGAGTACTAAGCTTCCTTTTCTGTTTCAGAAAATAACCACTTTTCCAATTTATACATGACTGTCACGGCGCGAGTTTGGGGGCGCATTCGCAGACGTAATTAGTCGTCACACGGGGAGCGGGCACCGGAGGAGCTGGGTAGGATGACCGGAGGCGCTTGGCCTGTGGGAGGGAGGCAGAAGATGAGTGGGAATGGGAGGACAGAGGAGGGGAACTCAGGCTCCGTGTGGAGCGGCGGTAAAAGAGGAGGTTGGGGTGGACCGAGGCAGGGGGAGAACAGGAAGAGGACTGTTTGAGGACGGTCCCGGAGCGTGGGTTGGCTGGGGGGCATCTAGGGTGGCACAAGCAGATCCTGTTGCTTGGCTCTGGGTGGCAGGAAGGTGGAGCAGCATACAGAAATCGTCGTTGCAAAAGGGGGCAGGGAAACTTGAGGTCGAGGGCAGGAAAAGGTCGTTATAGAAAAGCAAGGTCAAAGGTTACTAAGAAGAAGGCTATTGTCTCCGAGAATAAAAAAGAGTGGGCAGCGTCCCACCTGGCCACCTGACTTCTATTGTGGACGCTGACCCCCCCGTCACTTCTGCTTCCGGGTTGCGGTCCCCCTGGCGGATCTTGCTCCATCTGGTGGGCTGGAGGTGGTATGTTGGCTGTGATATAACTAGATCATACACCTGAATATAGTTCTACAAATTCCCTGCCTGTTTGCTCACCCGCAAATTGTTACAAAATAAACAATAGTTTTATGGATCTTGAAAGCAGTCATTATTTCATACCTGCCCAATACCTTTGCAACACACATTGGGATCAACAACATTGGGATCATCCTTGGACTCTCGCGGTAAAGGACAAGTTTGCAGTAAAGCTGTTAAATGTATTGACTGTAGATGTGAACGTATTCCTCTGCTACGGCCTTGCAGGTATGTCCCGCTTCCCAGTCCTTCAGAAATGCCTGAGTCTCCTCCCGAGTCAAACTCATTGAGATTCACGTGGCGTGCCTGCATATAAAAGAAAATGAAGAGTCAGCTGCCGAATCCATGCTGGATATTTGCAGGGCAGGCAAGAGCCTTTAACTTTTAACCTGCCCATCATAAGACATTGCAGTGCATGCAGTACAGAGACGTCGGAAAACAGGCCCAACTCTGAAAGAGTACAATATCATGGTGGACCTTTGTGTCTGGGACAGGAGACGGATCTCGGTGACAAGCTACAGCTAAATATGCATCATGCATGTTTCAGTTGAATGCCATTGTCGATAGAAAATCGGATCGGTCGTTGAGTCTCAGGAAACTATTTTCAAATTGGCGCTAAGCGCAGTGCTTAAAGTCAGGTGAATGAATTATTCATTTTAGCCTCCGTTCATAAAAAAACATTCATTAAAGACAATGTTCTGGGTGACAGAAATAATTACGCATCAACACCAAGGGTAGCTACGTATAGGTCACTACCTTTTTTGTAAATCCTTATGTAAGTCCTTAGGACACTAGTGAAAAAGCTGCAGACTGCAGCATGTGCTGCCCTGCGCTTAGTACAAGTGCTACATCCTTTAGGCCGTAGAATGGCTTGGGGTGCTCGGTTTTGTGCATGTTCTCTTTTAGGTTGTCTGCTGGGGGAGGAGATTTGAATTACGGTTCCACCCACCAATTCCCTCGTCAACTGGCAGCCAATCAACGCACAGGACAGAGAATTACTTAAGGACCATTCCAGCCACCATTCAAGGCTCATCGTTGTGGAGCCGGAGGAGGAGGAAGTGAGAGGAGCGAGTTGGAGTTGGAGTTGGAGTTGGAGTTGGAGTTGGAGTTGGAGTTGGAGTTGGAGTTGGAGTTGGAGTTGGAGTTGGAGTTGGAGTTGGAGTTGGAGTTGGAGTTGGAGTTGGAGTTGGAGTTGTGTTAGTTGGATAAGCCTTTGTGTGTTAGTGGTTAGTTGTGGCTTTGTTGTATAGTTGTTTTTGTCTCTAATTTCATGGAGTGTTGTTCTCCTGTGAATTGTGTAGTTGTTGTATATAGCACTTTTGGTTTAGTTTGTTGTTCACCGCTCACTGTAAATAAAAGCACAATATTTCACTAGGGTTTGGTATCTGTCTTCCTACCGCACACATTCCCCTCATTTGTTGTCATGTTTCCTGACCCCTAGACAGGGACGTGGCACAAGTTTGAAACTGGTGCCCTCCTGTGTCAGGGAAGTCAAACAGTTTTGACATGACAGACAGTCACAGACAGAGAGACACGTAGTGCTCTGACGATCGGGTGCACAAACTTTCCTTGCAACATCAATGCAGATTTGTACGGATCTGGGAATGAATGCGGAGAGCGGTGTGGTCCAGATGGGAAACAAGAACAGATCCATGTTGTTAACATGCAGGATTTTTCCCATCTGTGGAAATGTACCTCATTCTGCTACTGATCCAGAGCGGCTTTCAAGGATTATATAACATATCCATGCAACGACCCACCCATCCAGACATCCCTTTTTCCCCACAATGCCCTTCACTAAGGACCAGAGCCAAATAAAAGGACATGGCTCGGTTCACTTGGAGGCTGTTTGAGCCTTGGGACGATGTACACACATTGGTAATAGTTAGAAGTGTTGTCTATCTGCCAGCAAGTCCGGCAGATCCCCTCATTGCTTTCATTTGACCTCCAATCTCACCGTGTGCCGACTTGACCAAATGCGGCTGGGGTTCGTAATCCTTGGTGACGCTGGGACACTCGCAGTGCATTCTGAAGATTGGTCTGGCACAGTCAGGGATGAAATGTAACCGGCTGTGTGATTATACGGAGCAGTGAGGTCCCTCAGAGCCTTCCTCCACATCTCAGACTGTCTCCTCACCCACTGATATAATTGCCTGGTGCTGCATTTGCACCTAAACCCCTGCCCCCCAAAAGGAATATTCTTGCATGTGATTGTGATTGCATCATTCAAGGTGATTGGTGATTTCCCATCCGATCTATTCTTCGTTGACTTCCTCACTAATTCAGCGAGGGGAAAAATGAAAATAAAAAGTAAAAACAGAAGGGACACACAAAAGTAAATTCAACAAAAAAAAATAATTGTCCTCAACCACATGATGCATTACAGCTCATTGTGACTGTGTTGTGTTGCATGCTCATGCTTTTGATACAGCTTTTTTGACAGCTGCAAGGCAGACCTCCCTCTCCTCCTTGCTTTGAGCATCTCTGTAGATAAATGAATAAGCTACTTGTTAGTATAGCAGTCCCTCCAGGATCTTGCATTGTCGTAATTAATGCAAATTCAGCCAATCCCCGTGAATCCTTGCACGACCTTGCAATTTTGTCCAATCATTTCGACAAATTTGCCCAAGACGTGTCATTCCTTCATGTGTTTCACCCGCCAAATGTGGCTGCAATGTGGCTGCTGCCCCTGCTGCTACAGCGCACACACATGTAAAACGTAAATTTTTAATTCCTGTTTCATGCAGTTGTACTCGTAGTATTCAATGTAAACATGGAGCTAAAAACAGTGCTGTTTCATTTTCACTGGAGCAAGTGGATTTTTTTATGACTTATTAAAAAAACTAAAGCAAATAAGAATCAGACAATAGCAATCCTCCAACCTTAAATTTACCATGGCACAAGGTACTCAAAAAGAATAATGTCAATTGTGCTTATAGAGAGGACCACTCATAAGGTGATGAGGCTCTTCAAGAGAGCATGATGGTGTCAAAAGTTCTGTTAAAAGACTTCTACTCAGCCTAGACAATGCACACACAGGTAGGTCGGCCATCTCATCTCTCTCCCCTGCTAATAGCTTCTGGTACGGGGAGTTAATTCTTCTGTGGAATTAAATTATAAGCCATGTCCAAACAAATTAGCATCAAGCGGCGAGTAGGTGCCTCCACTGACAGGAGGAGGGCACTGGTAATCTCAAGCAGAGGCGCACGGTCCCATTAGCATTTCGGCCCTTGCTCACGGGTGTAATGCTGGCCGCTGTTTATCCCTCCCCTCCGCTGCCACTCACCAACCACATCTCATCTTCCGGGAATGTGATGTAGCAGGTACGAGAGGCAGGCCAGCCAGGGTCATTTTGGGAAAAGTTAATGTACAAGTGTCCATTTCAGGTTACTATATTAAATTAACCTGTTAATAATTCCTTGCCGAAAAAGTAAATGTACACATGACTAGAAGCCCTTCCTAAATCCACTGGTCACCTAAGGTGAAGCTCACACACGCAGCGCTCGAGCTCGAGCATATCCGTTACTTTAAATAGAGAGTGGTACATGCATAACACAACTGCATAGTAAAAAGAGGGGCTGTAAAGTGGTCGTGATGAAGAGGGATGGGCTAATGGGTCATGAAAGGATGTTTAATTATTGCACAGGGAATGGCGGCGCTTGTTAAGTAAATGGGGGCTAATGAAGAAGATAAAAGGACACTGTTGTCATCAGCCGCTCAAGGTGTTATAGTGGCGCATGTGTTTGTCCTTGCAACAATTAAACGGACAAATACAGCAAAATTGTGAAATGCTATTAAGAAAAATTCTCACTTTTCTCACGCACTTTCTATATGCACTCATTCCTAAGTGGGGCGCCGACTCCTGTATACACACTCACACACACATTTGCCTCACACTCCCGTACCTACAGACAATTCGCCTTGCATGCTTCCTCACACACAAAGCCAGAGCCGGGATTGGAACTCACGACCTTGTGGACACAAGGCCCCCATGCTAACCATCACACCACCTTGCATTTCCAATATGATTGTTTCACTTCTTTTCCTCTATAAACACGTGGTGATTTGTCATTAAGCAAACATACCAGCAAATTGTTGGATGAGAATTCTACATTGCATCTTCTTCTCCCTCGAGTGTCCTTCAGCAGACCCCAGTCTCCCCAGGACGGCTGTTTCAGTGCCATGCTGATCAGAATAAGCTAAGCCGGAGCCCATTTGCGTGGTCACAGCTTCACCATTTCCATTCTGAGCCCAGACTGCACCGTCTGGTCCACCAGGTCAGGAAATGTAAGCGGGAGCGTATTCATGAAACGGGAAGGCTCTTGTTTAGACAGATGTGAAAAGAACGGCAGACACAGAGACAGAGAAAGTGGGTGTGGATGGGGCAGGGATCTGAAAAGGTGTTTATCTGCACTGTGATCGGAGCTAAAAAGGAGCGTTTTGCCTTTGATAAAGTGCAGATGAAGGTTGAAGATAAGAAATGACTATTGATCGCCACTCACCACTATCTGATGACCAAACAACACAATCAAGTCCAGCAGAGAGGGGTATGTTGGCGGAAAAGGCTTTTCGAGCTCTCATTTATGGCCATCTATAATCTATGGTTAGATGGGCTCAATCTGTGAGTAGACTGCACTCCTCTTTTCCCCCCAGCCCTGCCGACTGTTATCATCCCTGAGATCTTAAAAAAATCCCACTATCCAAGCAGCTTCTACGAAACTGGAGCTGAAAAAAGTCACCACTTCATTTAGATGGGCTTTTTTGGCACTTCTCAGTAACTGTCAATACCCTTTAGGTTGATTGTTATCGATTTCTCCAAATTAACATGTTAATAGTTGTGAATTAATTAATAGTTATGTAACTTGAATGAAAAAACTCAATTAACGCAATTGACCTGTGACACAGATGTAAAGTTCATATACAAAGAAGTTTGAGATGCATAAAGATGGAACTAGACAGCGAAGGAGTTTGGAATGCAGGACGCAGTATTTTGTTTTATATATAGTTTCACAAGTGCTTCGTGCACAACTGGCATCATCACCAGATGCCCATTAACATGAGTAAATGGAAAGCTGCAGACAGGTTCCCAACATAGGAACCGAGGAGATGTTCATGCCACGCACGACCCATAAATATCTGTCATTGCTTAATTAGCTGCTCATGAATGTATAAAAGAGCAGTTTTGCAGGAAGCGTACATTGGAAACTGTGCAGGCACATCATTTGTAGGTCCAAATGATTGAAATTTTGAAAATGAAATTTTGCAATTTGCTTCAGTGTTCCTGCAGTAAGGGATATTTTGGGAATGCTGACGACATAGTGAACCCATGTGGCTCAAGAAGAGCATGAATTAAAATGATGTATGGGCCCTGCACCCTCTAATTGGGACATGGCCATGTATTTAATAACACACATTAGAATCCTAATTAGGAGCAAATTGAGCTGCATCCCATTGTCTCCTGATCAACAGTGTGGCTATAGTGGGTAAACATCAGTGTATTGAAACCTCCTTTTCCCTTTGCTGAAGGACAATATTAGGTTTCGTCTCCTTCGTCACTCTGGGAAATAGGAAGCAGCAGCAGCTCACGCCATTTGGATATCATAGGATCTGTGTGAACTAAAATATTTAATGAACATCAAAATCTTCCACAATCTCATATTTCAAGTAAAATACATAATGTGTGCTTTTTTCTGTCTGATTAATCGATTTTGATTGGCTGGAGTGGGATTAATTCACTGCTATGTCAAGTGAAGTTTAATCACCTTTCTTAAAAAATGTGCTAGCCTTAGGGTGGCAAAAACAGTCAATGTTACTATAGCAACCAAAACTCAATAAGAACATTGCTCAACACAAGAATAATTAGTTTTCTTGATACTTAGAAAATAAAAAGAAAAGAAAAACTTTGTAAATGTTCTTTGCAGAATTATTTCAAATGTGAACATGATATTCACTAGTTGTTTTTCAAGTGTGCCTGATTTCCAAGACTAGTTTTTTATATTAATAAAAAATTGGAACATGTCTGTCATCATGATGTGTTTTCCATATCATTTTTCATCCCAAGTTTTTGTTCATAAATCTTATGTAACCATACAGTCCATAAAACCCTACAGACCCTACAGTAAAAAATGGTCTTTTACTCTACTATAACACAAAAGATATGTGTGACATAAAAACACACAACAGAAGAGTCCATTTGAGACATTTTCTGGAACAGTGACAAGAAAAACTCCATATGTGATGTCCCATCTACAGTGAATCTTTTGTGCTTTAAAAAAAGTTTAAATGCTATGTTTTCTGCAGTAGACGAATGATGAGATGCCTAAATCTTTTAAAGGTGCTTAATCGATACAGACTCAATTCAACTGAAGATTTATAGGCCTAGTGTCATACCACAAAGATATAGCTCAATAACATTTATTTACAACAAACATAATCTATTGTGAAAGACTGCAAGAAACCTGTTTTAAAGGCCCTCTGCAGGCAAGTATTTGACTAAATGTGGATGGCAGTGCTATCTTTATTCTTCTTTTTTTTTTCAAACTCAATAAAAACATCTGTAAACCACAGAAAGGTCCAGTGAGAATAGCACAAAGAAAAAAAAACCTCCAAGCGCATTTTATAGATTGAAGAACTATTTGACAAGCTTTCAGCGGACCACTCTGTCAGTGTAAAGGATTACACATTTTATGATGCCCTGCCAAGGCAGCCCATCTACCCCAATAAAGACGTACTGCAATCGGGGCCTGAGGCAGGGACTGAAAAGGTTATAAAAAAAAAAGACGCTTTGAACGGCAACTCTGCGAAGAGGCCAGCACTTTGTTTATGCAAAGTCACCAGCATGTTAATACGAAGGCAACGTTTTTTTTTATTCACAACTGCTTCATGTATACAATTGCCCATTTATATGGTAATGTCAGCGGCACGTCTCATTTTCAGGCGTGGCCTCCATCAGGCGTGGCCTCCATCAGTTTGTGTTCCGCAGAGGGATGAAACCTGATCTTTCCAGAGCTTCCTCTGAAAATCTGTCTAACCTCTGTTCCTCGGCATTCCTGTGTCTTTTATTTGGATTAATTTTGCTTCCGTGCAAAGCAACAATGGCCAAATTCCAGCAGGCCATTGTTGTGAGCCGCCACATCAACTGAAGCAGCACCCCTTTAAACACATGCTTGAACTTCTGCTGGTTTTGTGCTAGCTACACTAGTTTCACCTCAAAATGTACTATATCCAATTTTCAGTGGGTGTCCAGACTTTGAACGAGCTTGAATTCTTTTAGCCTAGTAGCTTGTTGATGTTTGACAATTTCCTCCAACTTCTCCTCAAACATCTATAATAACAGGCACATATTCTGGTTAAGCATATCTGAAAAAATAACCACATTTTGCTACAGATTCAAAGGGCTATTTGCTATCTTCAATCAGCTAAGGGGTGAAAGTGAAAGTGTCATAACTAGAAGGCAAATTGTCATGACACACACAAAGATCCAAGCGCAGATGCAAATGAAGGGATTTTATTACAGATATCAAACTGAACAACGGAACGGGGAGCTCTGACCGAACTAAACCAAAATGAGTACAGGGTAAGTAAAAGGGTAAGTAAAAGGTGTATTAGAAACAGAAAGTGGGGAAGATAAACACACTCACAACATACAGGGGATTATTTTAAGGGAACGTTGGAAACAGTAGACACAGAGACAATGGAGTTAACAAGGGAGTGGCTCAGTAAACAGGAGACGGGGCGGAGACACTCTGACACAAATTAATTGTGGGAAAGTACTAGACCCATAAACATAAAATCATACAGTACAAAATCTGGTGCATATGAATCACTGTCATTTTCTATTTGAGTTCCTGTTGCTTCTGTAAATATCACTAAATGAGAAACATAATAATCTGAAAGTGGAGTTCAATAGAACTTATATTGGTGTTAAAGGCAGTTTTTTTTTTTTGGCACAAATATTTTATTTAATACATGTAAAGTTTGTGAAAAGAAGTGCATATGGTCTGACATGCATTACATTCCGTGAAAGGTCAGAGCCTTCGTAGCAATTTCAAAAAGGGGTCTACAGGGTATTCAGGTTTAAGGGGTTCAGCAGATTTGAGAAAAGAATCCTTGTTTTGTGGCATTAAGTCACTTAGGCAGAGTGAAATTCTCATTTAATTTATACAGCATTTTAAAACCCCAGATGCTGACCAAGGTCCTGTAAGTTGCAGCTGTCACCTTCATCAATGCTATGATGAATGGGCCTTTATGCCATAAGCGTAATAGTAAATCTCAGGAATAATTGCACAAGAAGTGAACAGGGCTTCAAAAACAAAAATAAGTATTAGAAACAGAACTGCGGGAAAACTAAAGGATGAGAAAAATGAAGCAGATGATGCACAAATGATCGATGAGAGGGATGGCGAGGCTTATCTTCGTCCGATGCTCAGGCTGGACTCAATAAATCTCCAGACCATCTGCAGTGAATTGGCATCTGTTTAAATGGCAGGGCCACTTTGACTGGAGATTTGTGGGAGAGTATTTATCCGAGTGCCAATCGTTCCCATTAAAAGCGCACATCGACAGCCGAAGGCCGTGGCCCTTCAAAAGTTCAAGACTCCATTTGATCCATTGAATTTGTGTGTGTAAGGTAGCGCTATTGATCGTTTCTGTGAGGCTCGCTTTCTAAGCAAGCGAGAGGGACACCCATCTGTTTTCAGACGTGCATACGAACGTGCGTATGAAACCGGCCACGTTTTTATAGGTTGGACCCAAGTCCCCTGAGGCGAGGGGTGTAAAGCACGTGTAGCCGCTGATTTGTGACGCGGTGTTTACACTCTGCGAGCGGTGGTAAATACGGCTAATTACATCCTCCCTGCACCACCGGACGCTTTATCTCTACTCAGCGAGTCACAGCCCACCCAGCGCGTAATTACTGTGCACCTAGCCGTGTTTTTTAGCCGCCATTTCAAATTGCTCCAGAACACTCCGTTGCTTGCTGCAATATGCAAAAAGTACAAACACGTGATTTTTGTGCATCGGAAAGTGTTGGAAAGGGCTCCGGGTTAGGCATTTTAGGTCAGGGGTGTCACACATTCACTGATCAGCCCCAACATTAAAACCACTGTAAAGGGACTGATGTGTTATGTTTGATTTTGAAGTTTTCAGAAGGAGTGTGTTTGTAAGGTGTTAGTACATGACATGTCATGATGCAGATGGAGAGATCAGGTTAGCTCACCTCATCTAATCCCACAGAGA
This sequence comes from Denticeps clupeoides, assembly GCF_900700375.1. Classification (NCBI taxonomy): domain Eukaryota; kingdom Metazoa; phylum Chordata; class Actinopteri; order Clupeiformes; family Denticipitidae; genus Denticeps; species Denticeps clupeoides. The sequence goes on from NC_041725.1 coordinate 12,372,321, forward strand.
AGCTATTATAGAACAAAATCCTGAACATTTTAATGCTGATTATGAAGACACAGCCCATTACAGCCCAGTAAGATTGACCATGCTGATCACTGTACAGTATCAAAAGGGCCAACATGAGGATGAGGATCAGAAATCCTCATTTATAGGCAGTGGGTGGCCTGGCAGTCGAATCCCGGTCCGCCAAGGTGCCACTGAGCAAAGCACCGTCCCCACACATGCTCCCCGGGCGCCTGTCATGGCTGCCCACTGCTCACTCAGGGTGATGGGTTAAAAGCAGAGGACAAATTTTGTTGTGTGCACCGTGTGCTGTGCTGCTGTGTATCACATGTGACAATCACTTCACTTTCACTTCAACATTTCACCATGTAGTGGCAAAAGAAAAGAAAAAGTACAAAAAAGTTAAAGATTAAAGATGAAGCAATGGGTTTGATATTAGCCCTTTCACATCAAGAGTATCCAATGGAGGGATGAAACGACTGGCATAGAACTGCAGAGGCAAATTGAAGGATGAGAAAAGAGGCATAAGACTTGGAGCCGACTGGGCGAGAAGTCAAGGGAAGAAAAGTCTGCTGAAGCAAGCTTATTTCACAGGCCTTAGCAAGGTCAATATCGCACCATGAGGAAAACAGACAGAGAGAGAGAGAGAGACAGAGATGGAGAACACAGAGTCTAAATATAACACTCCCTGCTCCTCCAATATCCACCAGCTCAAAAAAAATATGTTTTTATAGATACCAGCAAAGCAGAAGAGGCATTGTAAACAATGGGCACGAATTCAAACCATACGGCAGGAATCCATAAATAATGAGAACTTGGAGAACTTTAAACACACCTTGAAGGAAAAAAGCTGCATGCAAAAGAAACAATGAAACCCAAGCAGCGTCTGCTGATCGCCTGCAGTTAAGAACTCTAATTACTTTCCCATTGGTCCCTCATGTGTCTGTGTGATTAGACAGGCCCAGCGCAGGCCATCGATCCCCCCCAAACACGCCCTTTTTCCTTGGCATACATGCAGAAGTGAGAACTCTCCAGAAAGGAACCCGGCTGCACCTGGTGTGAAGACCTGACCTGCCGTTCTCACATATGCCGTTGGCGTTCTCACATATGCCGTTCCTGCTGAACAAGCCTCATTAAAAGCCTGCGTTCTAATTCAGAGAGGGCATGAGCGGCAAGCATGTGATAAATCGAGAGCATGTGATTAATCATCTGGCCCTCCTGATCACGAAGATCGGCGTGTTCGCCAGGTTTACTGCTGCGTGCGTGTAATATTCCTTGATTGTTCTCACCCTTGGTTCAGGGGTATGAAGCCACCGCTGCTCTTTTCCAGTCCTTGTCTTGTCACGGTCCTCCACACCCTGATTTGGGGCAGTGGTGGCCTAGCGGTTAAGGTAGCGGCCCCGTAATCAAAAGCTTGTCGGTTAGAATCCCGATCCGCCAAGGTGCCATTGAGCAAAGCACCGTCCCCACACACTGCTCCCCGGGCGCCTGTCATGGCTGCCCACTGCTCAACAAGGTGATGGGTTAAATGCAGTAGACACATTTTGTTGTGTGCACCGTGTGCTGTGCTGCAGTGTATCACAATGACAATCACTTCACTTTCACTTTTTATGATCTTTGATCTCTCCTGTGTAGATCATAGACTTTCAATTCCATTTTAAAATTGACGCTAGGGCCTGTTTTTCCTCAAGCCCTTTCTGTTCACCTCTACCGCCAGACACCATTATTGTCCGGTTGTCGACCTCCACATCTGTTGCCCAGCACTGAGATCAATTTATTTTGCGTCATTCTGCCCCATGTTTCTGAATTAGGGAAATCTGGCAACATAAAAAAAAGAGCATAATATTTGCAATCACCTCTCTTATTGTAAAAGATGCAGTTGGCACCATTAGAAAACCCAGTGCAGAAGGATACAATAAGCAGCTTTACAAAATTAAAAGTGTGTTTTAATTTACACTATTTTACCAGATTTATTAGATTTTTTAAAGACAGTGTGTATGTTTCAATGACAGATCACTATGTATATATGATTAATTAATTTGATGAGTAATTTGATGGTTAAAATAAAAAGTATGGTTAGGCATGGTAATCACGGGTAACTATTATGTACGCTGAATAATTTGACCCATTATGTGACAAGACAAATGCGTGCACAGCTGAATTTAAAACCGAAGAACTGAACTACAGAACGCCGAACGTATGCGCCATGCGTCACATTTCCATAACATATTTATAACGTAAACGTGTAACCATTCATCTCATCATAGCGGAAAATCAATTACACTCAGCCGACCAGCAGCCAGCATGTATCAGCCTGGAGCTGTATGGACGCGTAGGTGAGCTGTCGAGGTCCACCGCCTCGGGGAGCAGCACCCCTTCCTGACGCCGTCGCCTGTTACAGCCTAGAAACGAGCCTGACGGACTGTGTATATTTCTCCAACATGGCAGGAACAAGAGCAGTCGATGTTCCAACTTGTACGCGTCAAGGTTTGATCTGCGCAAAGGTGGCGTCAAGGTTTTGATTTTTTTTTTCTGTGGCTCAAACACATGTAAACAAACAGTGGCGGGGGATGGGCGTCTGATGATGAATGCAGAAAATGGGATTTGTTGGTTTGAAGCACGCGGGGCAGCCATGGTGTAAATGTTAGACATGCCATAATTCTCAATTCTATAGAGATCGCACTCTCTCTTACTCACACAGTCACACACATGCGTACCTAATATACCGACCCTCTCTTTTTCTCATTTTGCACACTGTCAGTTCTGATCCCGGTGGAGAGTCCGGGTCAGGAGGTAGAGTGTGTGAGCTGGGTGCCTCCGCGGGTCAAAATACGGGCTGTGACCTCGAAGAACCTCATCTTTCCTCCTGCTCCTCGGCTCTACCTGTTTCGTCGCATCACCTCGTCATGACCCAAGCCAGCGAGAGGAGACCTTATTCTCTCTCAGTCTCCCCACAGCCTTTTCTCACTCTCATTAAAGCCTGAATCGTTGTGTCCATTCTTCTTTACAGGTTTTTGACTATTCTAAAGCAGTAGTTAAGCATGCATGCATTGCATAAAACAGTATTGTAATGGCAGACTAAATTAATGAACCGAATTAATGAGTGCATGAAAAAAAATGACTGGTTTGGATTAATATTATTATTTGTTTTTTGCTTGTGAAGACATGTGCTGGATCCCCTCGTCCCTCTGTCCCTGCGAGGTCTGGCAGGCACTGAAGGTTGCTGCTCTTTCTCATTCGAATTTTCCCTCATAGTAAAAAAAAAAAAAATCACATTCATAGAGCACCTGAGCCAGCACTGGCCCCCAGCTCCCATGTGGATGAATTCAAATAGGATTCAATTCAGGCTTGTCACACATGTGCATACACACACATACACGCAAACACACACACATTCAGGAGGGGCCAGAAAAAGAGCGAACCCGAGACCCACAAAGCCACAATACAAACACACATTTCAACACCCAACACACCCTCCCCCACCTATTCCATCCCTCTCCTTTAGAGCTTTGAGGTTTGTGATTGACAGCACACTCCTGGCCTGCATTGTCGTATTCACAGATTTGCATTTTTGGGCACATGTCCTCGGCAGAAGATCAATGATGGTCCGTGGAAAGGAATTAAAAGGACGTGTATATCTCTGGATCGCAAGGCTGGAGTGACACATGTAAAAGACATTCATCACCCCCCTCCTTGTTTAATTTGGGAAGTGCTTGATGTGTAAGATCCTAGATCATGGACATAGGTGTACTCACATTACTGGGATTGAAATTGCCACACCATTCCTCTCATTCCACCACCCGCATGGTGCAATGCATGAGAGCGTTTATTCAAAAACATAATTTCATCTTTTATTGTATAATATTGCATGGACACCACAAGTGACTTTTAAACAAATCAAAATTTGTCATTACCATTCAATCATTTTTATTACATCAGTTTCACTCAATGTATTTTGTAAATGGCGGCAGGCAAAGTTTTTGAAATGTTAACATTTAAATGTACTTATTTTTACATATGAGCATTTTAGAAGGCCATACACTTATTCCAAATTCAAATTTTTCCTTTGACAAAATAAAAAATGCCGGAAATGAAATAAATGTATTCTTGCTGTGGGTGATACTATTTTTAACATAAAAATAACAATATAAAACTGATCAAGTCCCTTCCAGTCACTCAGCATGAGGTTCCTTTGACTCTTCACCATCCCAAAGTTTCAAGTGGTTCATGCCATCCTTTATTGGGTTGACCTCTGAGAGCGATTCTCACCGTTCTATAAAGCATGAAGGGAGGCTATTGATTCTGTTACTTCCCCACAGGTCCAGTGGCTTTAAGGAGCTCTTCACGAGTCCTTCTATTGACAGAAGCCCGAACAAATGAAAAGAAGGTCTCTCTAAGCTCATTGGTCTTTGTTGGCAAAATTGAAAGGAGGCTCCAAAAGCACACTTTTCAAATCCAAGGACTTTTAACAATATGTTGTACGGAGCTCAGGGTAGGTTTCTTCCTGTGTGGCTTTATAAGGCCAAATCATCACACAATTTGCTCTAACCTATTATGCATTTTCCAACACATACCTCATTAGGAGTCTATTCAATCATTTGTGATCCAAAAAAAACAAACAATTCCTTTATTGTTGTTAATTTAAATTGTATTTTTGTACAGAATTGCCTTTAAAAAGACGTCACAGGTATAGCACTCCTGCTGGTTGGCTGCAGTACTGTTTTTAGTACCATCCAATCCTGGGTATTTAAATGAGAAAGTAGCAGAATTTTTATGTCAATTGTCCATCTGTCAGTGTCAATGGCAATAATTTTTTATTGTTCTGTTTAACCCCATTATATCATAAGAAGACATGGTTTGACTGTGGAATTTGACAGCCTGAACTGGATGAGACTGCAGTAAGTGCATCATGGGGAAATTTTGAGAAAAATAGGTGTACTTTTTTAGGCATCTTATGTCCAAAAGCATTCAGCAGAAGTTCCTTTAGAAGCTTGTTTGGATTTTTACTTGATAATGAATAAATAAAGTATATTATCTATGAGTAACACTGACCCAAGCTACAGTATTCCCATGATACACATTCAACCGGTTATTGAGCAAATTAGGACACTGTAGGACACTTAGGTATTTACATTTACGGCATTTATCAGACGCCCTTATCCAGAGCAACTTACAATCAGTAGCTCATTGCTACTGAGAAATACAAAGCTCATTGAGAAATACAGTATGTGATTGTGGGCTATATAAGAAATAAATGTTGTGTTTGTAATTATGGGTAATTTAGAGATAAATGTTATCATCTCTTTCTGTTGACACATTTCAATAATGTGTAATTCAAGCTAACTAAAACACCATCAGATAGAAAATCATATTCCATTTAGTTCCATCTGGCTGAAATTAACTGCCCAAATCATTATGTGCATAGTTATTGATTCTCCTGCAGTTTCTCTGAGCGAGGGCCAAAGCGACTTTTATTGAAGCCCATCCTGTCCAACACAACTTCATCGCTAACAGTATTCTTCTTTGTAAGCACTACAAAGTTTTGGCAGGGTGCTCCAGACTCTAAAAGTGCACCCCTAAAAACCCATTCAGTTGAGTTTTCAACTCAATGCTGTGCTGGCCTGCTGTGATCTGGATGGATCTGGATGCACAAATGCACACAACAAAAAATGATGTAATAGCACCTCTCAGCAGATGTGCATTAATAATACAGGTTATAGATGGAGGAATTGCATTTGAATAGAAGTTATTTTTCTGTGTGTGAAGTCTGACAGACTAATTGGCTTATGAGCAGGAGCTAAGAGTCTCTTTTTTCAGTTCTATATAATTTTCACCAGTCATATTGAAAAATAGAACTGCAGGTTTTGTGTTGGTTCATATATGTTGGTTAGAAAAGCCAAACATTAGTGCATGGCCTTCTGGCTCATTACACAAACGACCTCATTAGACCGGTGCAGTATGCAGTTTCCTATACTGTTACATCAAACAACTGCTGACCACTTCAGAATGAATGTAATTAGGAACCAGAATGCCTCCTGCAATCGACGCGTGATCTCATCATCTGTGCCACTTGTGGTCATGAAGTAAAGCATTGTGGGGCTGATTAAAAGACACACCTACAAAAACCACCAGCAATTGCTTGCAGCCTTTTGATTGGCCAGAATTGCACTTGCAGCTTGGCTGGACTGGAGAAGTGCTCTGTGCACACTTTTTCGAGAGAATCGCATGAGATGTAAATCTCTATCGAGCGTGGTTCTAAGCCGGCCATGTTAATCACCAGCCTCTTTCCGCCCATCCTCCGAATCGATACAGATTTCCAAAAATGCGTCCTCCTGCTGCGCCATGGGTTCCCAACACCTTTTCACCATGTACCGGTGTCCATTTGGAGTCGTGGTCCTACCTGTCAGAGGTCAAGCACTGTGATGTGGAAACGAAGAGGGGTGCGTTGCTGTAGCCGCATTTCCTGTTAATCCGCTGATTAATTAAGCGAACGACTGTGTTAATTAAGAAGGGATGGAACTTGCTCCCCAGAGTGGCCAGCAGCACTCGACACAGAAGATAGCTGCTTAACTGCTTAAAAATGTTGTATTTAAATGATCATTCAGAAATAACATATCACTGTGGAGGACATTGTAGCTGTGCTTCTGGTCTTGTCCGAGTGGCCTGTGTTTTATTGAACTGTCCCCAAAATACTTTTATTTGTTTTGGCCCAAAATGCCTGATTTCATGTCAACTTTTTAAAAATAAAAACCTAGTGATCTGTAAGCAAATTGATTAAATATTATTTTGTTTTTGTATGACTTGTCAAAAACTATGGCAAATATGGCAAATCCCATTAAACAGCACTAGTCAGATTGATCTTGTGGATTCGTTTCATTCTAATCCTGCTGATTAGAATGATTACTGATTTCAGAAATCTGTGATTTCTGCCATCTTCCATTGACCATCTGATTTGTAGCACCGCCATATTCACAACCAGAAGTGATTTTGCAGATATGCGGCTGAGTGTTTTGTGCAGGGCTGCTTTGAGTGGATAAAACTGCGAGGCTGCACACAATTCACAGTGGCTGGCTGAGTCTACATTTATAGTTGAGCTCACAACTGGAGAAACTCTACTCCACAACTCTTAGACTCACCAAACTAGGTAAGGATCCCTCAGCATTTCACCAAATTCTCACTACATTTCTTTAATGTTTCATGAAGAAAAGTAAAGCGAAACAACTAAAAAACAAATGCACAACGTCTGGCAGTCGGCTAAAATGCAACAGAGTGTGTGTGAGAATGTCATTCCCCATCAAAACCAATGTGTGTCAATGACACAGCCCCTCTTCCATAGGACAAAAGCATTCTTATCCATCCAGCGTAGAGATGCAGTAACAAAAAGTGACACGTTCACGAACGAGGACTGAGCACTGTGACACGCAGTGTGGATAAAACCTTTCGTGGCGGCTCACTTTTACCCAAGTGATTGGAGTTCATTTATGTAGTGAAAGCTCAGTCTGTCTGGCGACCACGTGACTGAATCTCGTATGGAGCGGCGTATTCACTCGCAGTCGTCCCTCGGGCTCGTTCACAGAAAGCATCGTTCGGAAGCACTCCACTTATCTGCGATTTCTCACAAGCATTTTGGTATCATGATATCCTATGAGCTGCTTTGCACATTCGAGCCATTTAATGGGGAGAAGATTGTTGCACTTCACCAGAGAGGGTCTCAGCGAAAAGAGGGGAAAAAAAGAGTCAGATAATGGGTATGGCAAAACATAACAACCTAAACGGAGCCTCATACTTCAGCGGTAATGGACACTAATGACTCTGCATAGCCACTTAGCTTCACCGTCAGCCACTGGGTGCCGCGCAAATAGTTTTGTTAGGCGATTTGGATGAGAGAGACAAAACACAATTAGCCATTGGCAGTAGAGTTGTGCCGGAGGTATTGTGACAGGAAGGCAGATGTTTCATGTTACAGACGACAGTCGGGGACTCCGGCTTATAGTCGTAATATGGCCTCTTTCCAAATGGTTTTGTACATGATTGCCATTTGCGTTTATTTATGCTCAAACCTGGGCCTGTTGCCAGTTTGCCATTCGTGCTTTATTGCTTTTTACTGTATGCGGTGCCGTGCCTTTACAAAAAACCCACATTAACAGCCTTTTTTTTCAATGGCGAAGCTTTTATTTTGGAAAAGACTTCACACTCAATGTTCTCGCTTGTGACTTTTTTTCAATTTAACAAAGAAAGGAAGGGGACATTGCAGTGAGCGCTGTCACATCCTCACAGGTATCCTACATGTGAGTTAGATGGGGTTAGATGGGTCGCCAGCACCCAGTGGTGGGCTCAGATCCCCATCCATTGTCTTTGCTCCATGCAGTCCCATTTTACTGAATAATAAGGCGGATCTGCCTGTGGTGATGATTCCTGAGTTTGTGAGGGATTACAGGGGAGGGGTTGGGGGAGGAGGACAGGTCTGAGCCACACTAACCTTTAACAGCTCTCACCGGTATGAAGCTCGGTTCAGCTAACTGTCTTCCAAGATCAGGGGCTTGGTTAGAATTGAAAACAGGAGGTGCGCCTCTCCGGGGGCCGAACATTTGAACATTTTTACTGCCGGTGCTCGGGGCCGGGAGGGTCGTTGGCTAGAAAAAAACATAATAATACCCCCTCCCACCCTATTCTCTGTTCCAGACCATCCTGCCAACATTATTAATGACACAAAAAGAGTCCTGCTTTCAGAAGCTGTCGGACACAGGGCGGTTGCCAGCAGCGCAAAATCTCCACACGTAGCAGAGTGGGGCAGATGAGGAAAGGGGGGTCTCTCCAGCCACCGGGGCACATGCTGGCAGGCGCTGGACCCGTCCAGATGGGGTCTCAGCTGTCCAGCTCTCTGTAGACATGCAGTGGTCCTCAGCGGAGGAAACACACACACACACACACACATACACATGGACACCCTCTCACACACCAGCAACATAATCAAGGATGAAGATGAGGGGCTCTGGCACATGAAAAGGATTGGGGGGGGAAGCTGATGGGCCGACACCTCAGAGAGATCCAACACTGACATTTGGTGTTTGGCTGGAGGTGGGGTGGCAATGAAAAGGTTAGAAGGCAACAGATAGGGGAAGAGATAGAGAAGTGGAGAGAAAGAGAGGTACAAAGGAGGACAGAGAGCAAAAAGAAGAGATTACTGAATTATCTATCAGAGGAAGAAAGAAAGAAAGAAAGAAAGAAAGAAAGAAAGAAAGAAAGAAAGAAAGAAAGAAAGAAAGAACTTATTAAAATGCTGATGGTGTTTTGTCTCCCCTCTGCTCTGACTATGTTAGACCGTCTTATCAATGCCACTGGAATAAAACCCACATTGGCGGTTAGAGGACGCGATCTAGTGATATTTCCTGCATTATTTTAACCAAGAGCAATTTCAGACCTGATGGGAAATTGAATATATTTTCCTATAGGGAAAGAATACATACACATTCAGCATTTTCCCTTTCAGTCATTTTCCTTTCATTTTTCTTCATTTTGATAGCAATTGCCAGACAATGCAATGTGCTGATTGTTCATCAAAATCGTCTTCTTTCCATTTGCTAATAAAAAAACAGCCCTCGGTCAGAATTCACTGGCCTGAAATAGGTGGACAAAAAAGCAATTACTGGTCTTGTATGTATTCCTCCCACTTCACTCCATAATTGAAACATCATTTCTGCAGCATCATTTACAGTTTATTCAGACTAATATGAAAAGCAGAGCTTCGGAAATTGCCCAGCCATAAGGTAAAAGCTCATTTTGTGTGGCTATGGGAGGAGGTGAATGACACCACCTTAGAAATTACTGCTCTTCCATTACGGGATAGAGCTTTCCAGTTCAATGGTTTGTAATTGCGCTTATTACAATGAGGATTCTTTTCAGTCTTGATTTTCTGAGCAGAGCTTTTCAATACTGATAGGATTCACCTCTTGTCTTGTCTGAGCACTGACAAGAATATCAAATATTTATTGCAGCACTTTTGAAACAGACATGAAAGGGGGGAATATCACCATAATGGATCTGACTACAGTAAAGGTGCAGAAACAAATTTTTTTTTTTCCAAGAATAGCTTTCATATGCGTATGAGACATTATTTAAAAAAATGTTTTAAAGAATTTATACCAATCAGCCGTATGCTCAATGAATAACTGAATTGAATAGCTGAATTGAATAATGATTGTAACTAAATGTTTCTGTATGAAGACTGATTTTAGTCGGTTTTGTTTGGAAAAATTGTTGAATCATAAATTATGCTGTTCAAAGTAGGTGGTTATCAAATCTTTACAACTTTAAACATCATTAACTCATACAACCCTGGTGCCAGAGACAGACCACTTTGTTTTAAGTGATTAAAGCACCAATTAAGCCAATTAAACATAATTTATGCATGTTGCTTATTGTCGTAAACACACAGAATCTTGACTAATAGCACAAAGAAATAAAACAAAACAAAATATAATACACAGCACATAAACACAGCAATCAATGAAGTATTCTGGACACCAACTATGAACACAATCATTTCATTCAGTCTATTGTAGTTTTTCTTACATATATCAGACGATAAGAAAGTTACAAGTTAGTCTAAGACTTCTCTAAAGAGGAAGGTTTTAAGATGCGACTGCTGTTTTTACCTTGAGGGGCCAAGATAGAGAAGACTCCAGATGAGTGTCTTCCTTCAGAGGTGGAGAGATCAGGCGAGCATGACTGGAGGGTCAGAGAGTGCAAGGTGCAAAGCGAGGTAGGATGGTGCTACCCCGTGTTTGGCTTTGTAGAAAAGCATCCGTATTTTGAATCTGAGGAAGCCAGCGAAGGGAGCATAGCATTGGGGTGGTGTGAGTTGTGCTGCTGCATTGGCACTCAAAAGTAGACCTGCTAGATGGGAATTACAGTAATCCAGGCGAGAGATTACTAGGGACTGAACCAGCATCTGAGGGCCTATGTTGATGGACAAAGGTTGATCAGTCTGATATTGTAGAGAAGGAATTAACAAAGAAAGGAGAAGGAAAGATTGATTTGAGTTTATAGTTACAAAGGGAGATAGTAGTAGATTGCAAACATGTACATCTGAGGGACAAAAAGAGAATGTGAGCTGTGGGTCATCAGCATAGCAGTAATATGATAACCCTTATCAGGAACTGACTTCACCAAGTGTTCGCATGTATAGGGAAGAAAGGAGAGGACAGAGTACTAAGCCCTGAGGGACACCAGTGGAGAGTCTGGGTGTAGCAGATGTGTATCCTTTTCGAGTCATTTGATAAGACCGCTCATCAAGGTAGGTGTCACGACTACGGACTTACGGGGGAAGGAAGCGCAGAGGTTTGACATACTGGGAAGGGGGTTTTATTATAACAAACAATAACGAAATACAAATAAACAATGGCGCGGTGGCCGAAAACAATTTAACTTAAATTACGAACATAAACTAACCCGTAGGCGTGTGCTGATTGCCAGAACTCAAAACACATAAAACTAAACCAGGTCAAGTTCGTGCAGAGAGTTCACGAAAATGCCAGCGACCCCGAACGGGCGGAAACTTCCGGCATTTATGGGGCGTCAGGATTGGATTCCGGTGTGGAGCCCAGCTGCAGGCAATCCTGACAGTAGGAAGCAAACCACTGCCATGCTAAGCACCAAATTCCAAGTTTTCTTTTCACAGGTCTTAAAAAACAGAGTATAATGAATATTCACAAATTAAATTATTGTATGGACAAAGGTTTCTATAACTGTGACTAATTGTTGTATCTTTTCAATTACTTTTATTAAGTCCTGCTGTGTTCCTATTCATGTTCTGAACATGTGAATTTACCCTTTTGTAAATATCTTTAAAAAAAAAAATGTATGGTTATAAAAAAGCTTTTTGTTATGTGAGAGATGTAATGAATTGTGTTGAAACTGGACACTGCAAAGGACCACATTCCCTTGAGAAAGGATACAAACTTGTTAGTGATCAGAAATATGACTACTTCTCTATGGTAACCGCACAGAGCTGACATTATTAACCTCAGATGGTGCAAATAAAAGCTAATGAAAGCACGCCGTGACTGAATAATTAAAATGCTAATGTAAAAGCCTTTTAGTACAAATAAATGTAGGATTCTGAATTAAGTGTTGTGAAAAGTTTCAGTTGATGTCATTCTTTATTTAAGAGAGCACAGAAATAAGAGGCCATGAGCGTGTAATCAATTAATAGAAACAAGATATATTTAATAGATTTATGCAAGACCATTTTATTAGAATGTATTGTCGAGCTTGTTTTCTTTGCTATGTGGAAAGATCAATCATATATCGTACAATTGTTTTTTACACATGGTACAAGATTTCACTCATCATTGTACAATTTTAAACAATGGATAAAAAAAATTGAGAAATCAAAGAAAAAAAAACACAATTTCTAATTATGTTTGCACACATGACATATAACACAGGTTGTTACCTGGAAGTCCTTTATAAAAAATTTTTATTAATGTAAATCCTACAGACACCATTGACATTATACTAGTGTAATTAACAATAACTACACTTTGCACACAGCACGCCACTTATTGCCAGTCTAAAAATTTTGCCCCAGTCATTATGTCAAAAAGTTATGTCCCCATTATGTTATGTTAGGTTACACTCTCATGTCATACGGCTTTTAATATTCAAGGAAAAACATTTTTTTTGCATTGTTTCAATGAATCACTTTACCATTTTATGTACGTCTGGTCGCCAGTAGTGTTGTTTTCATCAATGTAATTTTTGAAAGTGAATTGACTGTCATTGTGAAACACTGCAGCGCAGCACATGATGACACAACGAAATGTGAGCAGTGGGCAGCCATGACAGTGGCACCTAACCGCTACCTTAACCGCAGGACCATCACTGCCCCCCTTTGCGTGAAGAAGACGAGATGAGATGTACACGTTGGTCATGTAGTGATAACTACAATGAAAAATATAATCTAATATAGTTGATGAAGAAAAAAAAAGTAAAAACCATACTACAATGTCTCTTAATTTTCATTGACAAAAACCTGTTATTTCCACTAGTTTAATTGCGTTAATATATTATAACGTCACTTATGCAATACGCGATTTCATGATCCTTGTGATGGGTGGAAGAAAATGACTTTCTTTATTTCTTTTATGGAACAAATCATAGAATCTTCCACGTCTGGAAAGGATGAAGAGAATTCTTGAGTCTATAAGTAAACAATGATATAATAATAAAATTACCTTGCTTTATTTATTAAATGGTTTGAATAAAGGAAAATGTTGTTTTGTCTGTTCTACTTGGTACTTGTAGTATATTACCTGGGTTCATTAGAATTGCATTATAAAGAAACTAAAAAACTATTTTCATTGACTTAAACTAGACTAAAATAGTCATGGATAATTTTAGAAAACTTTTAGAAAATTGATTAGACTAAAATGAGTCTGGACATGATTAAGATTAACAAAGCCTTAAGTGACACCTGGATGCAAAGACTAGACATCAACTAGTCTTCAATTACCGAATTTGAGGTAACGCCGACTAGTGTGTTAATTTAGCACTACAAAGACCCCTGAAATGATCCAAGGCTGTGTATAATAATAAAATGCTGCAGTCAGATATGCGACATTGCATGAACTACACGCAGCTCCTCTTCGAGCAACACACAGATTTAAATGTTGTACGAGACAGAATTCTGATGAGAGTGTCGACTCTCCCTTCACACACAATGATCTCCTGTGCCATTTAATTAAAAACCCAGACAGACTCAGCTACCCCCTGAAGCACCTCTGCTGTCAATCACACGTCCCAATAAAAATCCACCAGCGCTTTAAGTGCCTGCAATAATTGCCAAGGACATTCTAGAAAAATAAATGAATAAATAGCCAAGCACTGATAATAAAAAGAATTACTGTGTTTGACAAAGTGACAATGATAATCGCAGCAGAAAAAAAGACATGCAGTACATGGAAATGAGAGTATATCCAAATGGAATTCTTTTTTGTATGAAAAACACAAATCCAACGTGACACATTTTCTGTATTTTGATAAATTATTTAATATTAAAACACATCTAAGAGTCTGCAATTGCACTTTAGTGACATTACCTGTTGGGATGAAATATTCACTGCTGCTTTGTTATTTATTGTTGATGAATGTGCAGTTATAAGGTGCTGAAATTGCTATAATTTACACCTGATGATATCTCCATGATGTCTAGACTGGTTATCGCTGAAGCAGAGGCTCAGAGTGCCACCTCACTTAGAGCAGGAAGTGCTACAATGAACAATTTTTGGACCAAATTACACAATTTGTACTTCCAGTTCGAACATAGTGGCTGTTTATACACTTAAGAGACAGACAAAAAAGAAGCAGAAACAGAAGGACAAAGGGGCATAGCAGCCCAGGGAGCGATTAGAACAGGTCAGGGAAGAGTCAGATGAATGCAGGTAATCATACTGGGCTGACCTATGTGTGGGCAAGGAGCCAGTCTTGTGTCTGAGTCCTGCCGAGTCCTGAATCCCCACACACACACACACACAGAGCCACACAGTTATGCCTGACATAACCCCCATCTGCCTCATTTTTTTTCATTTCCCATGCACCCCTTTTGCCTTACACTTGCACTGGGATCCCCTGACATCACAGTAGGGCCTGTTTCTTACACGGACAGGTGTGTTTTGTAACACTTTGTAGCAGAGACTAACCTACTGCCGATAATATGACTGTCAATGGCCCCTCTGACAGCACAATTACATGTTCACTAATTTGCACAACATTTTGTATACTTAGCACATAGGCTGTATTCATACGGAACTTACCTTGGACCTCCAAGGACAAAAAAAAAAAACATTGCTCCTCTTGTCATTCATGCAAACCAAGACGTCTCAACCCTTTAATGCCCCATATCCAACTATAAATGTTACACAAGATTACATTCTGATGGCCCAATAAGAAAAGATGCAGAAGTCTCTGGTTCATATGTTGTAAAAGTCAGCCAAACTATCACTACACCGAAGAAGGGGAGGACCCAGACACAACAGAAAAACATTTTATTTAAACCGGACTAATAAACACATAGGGCTCTACTCGGGGCAAATGGAAGTGGAAACGGGAAACAAAAGGTTACACTCATACTGAGAAACACACACACATTCACACAGAGCGAACTCGCGTACACCCACGCACTCACTCCACCAACACACACCTGACTTCAGAGTCCCGCCAACTCATTTACATTTTACATTTACAGCATTTATCAGACTTACAATCAGTAGTTACAGGGACAGTCCCCCTGGAGCAATTTAGGGTTAAGTGTCTTGCTCAGGGACACAATGGTAGTAAGTGGGATTTGAACCTGGGTCTTCTGGTTCATAGTGTGTTACCCATTAGGCTACTCTCCCCCTTACAAGACTCCTTACAAGACCAGTTAGTCCAATTGTGCAATGACCTGCATTGTTAAAATTTAATTAATTTATTAATTCTAATTTATAGAATTAGTTATTAGTAAAAATATTTCTATTTAAAAAATGTTTGGAAAGTCTCAATAGGATTAATTGTTGTTGTAAAATTAGCTGGCAGTAGTCTGCAGACATTTTTACAAAGCATCTTTGTAAGTTGAACCAACCAGGAGGGGTGCATCCATCAGGGTTGCTGGGAAGCTGGAGATGATCCCAGTTGTCTTTAGGTGCTTGGCAAGGCTGGACACAACCTGGAAGCTCATGCTCAAATTTATTTTAAGAATCTCAGATAAATCCTAACATGTTTCTGGCCTAAGCTTATTCATACATTGGGTGCCTTCTACTTGATCTATTGACTAATATCAATACTGCAGAGGTATTTACAGTGATGAATATTTTAGAACCTTTTGTTTAAAATTCTGAGAGCCTTGCTGACACTAACACTGGGTATGAATGTAAATTTTAAAGAGTCGTAAAGTGAAAGTGAAGTGATTGTCATTATGAAACACTGCAGCACAGCACACGGTGACACAACGAAATGTGTCCTCTGCTTTTAACCCATCACCCTTGGTGAGCAGTGGGCAGCCATGCAGTGTGTGGGGACGGTGCTTTGCTCAGTGGCACCTCAGTGGCACCTTGGCGGACCGAGATTCAAACCGGCAACCTTCTGATTATGGGGATGCTTCCTTAACCGCTAGGCCACCACTGCCCCCCAAAAAATTTGTGGGTTTTGGGATTTGAAACCTTGCAGTCAAGCATTCTGACGCGTGAACAGGACGTTTATCATGCCACCACTGAAACAGCGATGAATAAAAGATATATAAACTGCCAAACTGTGTGAATCATAAAACATGAGGCGGCCCATCATGGTGGAGAAGACAAATCAGTGACGCTGTTGGACTTATTCAGCCTGACAGCCAATGAAAGCAACATTCTACATCCCAACTTTTTCTACATCAAAAGAATTCAGCTTACACAAGGGAGAAGCTGAAACTCAAATGCCTGGTGCGCTGAGGCCGGCACATGAAAGGGAATCCGCTTGAGTCCCAGCCCAGTCTCGGCTGCTCGACATGTTGAATCGAGCTGGCAGGGATAGTTAAACATAGATGATACCCGTCTCGTCTGCGCCACAAGGGCTCCCAGCTCACGTCGTAAGGGGCTGTCATTCATTTACTCACACGTACATACATGTACAAATAAATAATGAGGCAAATAAAATGTCACCTTGTGTGTTAGTGGACTATCATGTGGCCAATTAGAAAATAATCACAGATCTGAGCAAAATGAAGGGACAATTAGCTACCATAAAATGGTCCTTTCATCATAATTGAGGACTTTATGGCTAATTGAAATGAAGTTGCCCAATGCCGCTTTATGCAGCCGTGAGACAGTAATGGTGTCGTGTTTGCCTTTACAAGGTTAATTTAGCTCCTCTAAAATTGCACAGGATCATTAAGTCTGGAAGTTAAGTCTGTGGTCATTAAAGCCAGCGAGGCCCATTAAAGGTGAGAGCTCCTTCCCCTTGGCCTGCAGTCTCCTGGTCCGAGAAAGCACCAGAACCAGATCATGGTCAGCACCGTGGAAAGAAGTCCTCCCAAAGCAAAAGGGTACCTATCATGCATCCTTGGGTCCAATGTACCTTTCAAAGCCTCCTCCTCAATTACTTTTGATGGCCAGTTCTGAGGGGGGTTTTAATTTTTTTTCCGCTCCCCCACACCATTTCCTGTCCCGCGATCCAGAACAGACTATTTCCATGGCCATTCTTCTCAGCGTTCCCTCTTCAGCTACGCACCCATCCTCCTGTGTCAGTTAAAAGGATTGCTCCAACAGCCAGTTAACCTCCCTCATCCCATAAAAAAAAAGTTTAATTGGTTTACTATAGAAATAGGGGGCGTATTGCATGCTTTGGATAATCCCTCCCCTTGATTGATGCTCTTCTAATCAATGGCTGTCTGGAAGACACACCTCTTCAGTTCCATCCTCTGAAGGAGAACAGCTGGCCTTTGCAAAGGTCATGAAGGGGAGGGGTGCAGGGGTCATGAGAGGTAATGGATCAAGCAGACAATGTCAAACCACTTATTTGTGATCATATGGAGA
Source organism: Denticeps clupeoides (assembly GCF_900700375.1). NCBI lineage: Eukaryota > Metazoa > Chordata > Actinopteri > Clupeiformes > Denticipitidae > Denticeps > Denticeps clupeoides. Next base: position 12,389,870 of record NC_041725.1, read on the forward strand.
GGTATAAGAGTCTTATAGGTGAAAAATGACATTAAGATCATTTAGAGATTAATACACAACAATACATAATAAGGTTATGCAGTGTTGTGTTTCAACACCGTAATTCATTCACTGTACGGATAAACCTTGTACGGTTTGAGGTTAGTAGCACTGAAGCTAACATTTCTATCTTTCAAAATTCATTTTCATTTATTTTAATTAAGTTAGAACATTTTCATAACAAAAATGCTTTGCTAGCTTGTGCTTTTGGCTATTGAACAATGTTCATCACAGCGGCATCATACCAACTAATGGTGCAGAGCAATCAATCCAGTTAAGTAAGACGTCAATGACGGCTCAAGAAATAAATAATAAAGCTTGACTTTTCTGCAATCATGCATGGTATACATTTGCATTCAAAGCAGACAGCTAAATTAACCCTAATCCATAAGTGCCAATCGTGGCACGGAGTGTTGCGGTTGCTCATCAGAGCTGCATGCTCTTCATCTTAACCACTGCATAGCGGCCCTGAACTCTTGTACTTTTGAACAAAATACTGTGCTGGATGCTGTTACTCTCGGAACGGAAGGTACAGAGCGGTGCTGACTCTTGAGCTTAGTATGCATCAGTGGGCGTGTTACCTCAGCTGCATTCAGAATGGATGGGACTGTAGGTGGTGGTGTGGGGGGGTGGGGATCTTGAAATAGATGGGAGGTGGGGGCCAGATAGATGGCGAGAGGGAAAATAGCTCGGAAACACAAAGAAAATTTGAGGCTTTTCTTTGAGGTCAGTTATTTGGACCCACCACCCCCCAGCATGGCAGGAACTTTTTAATTAGAGCCCAGCACAGCATGCAGAGAAGCTATATTTCACATGCACACACACACACACACACAGTCATTGTAATGGATTCCGTTAAACACCAGCCAAGTAGCAAGGGATTCTACATTGTGTCGTGTTTATTATTAATGCCTCCCAGCCAATGGGATGTGGAATATGTATTGAGTAACCTGCCCTGCCCTCCTCTTATGCTAATTGCCATTGACATTTTCTGCCTTCAAACTGCTCCGACACAGAGGGGTCCTTCAGCACTGGAGCAGGAGACCAGTGAATGTTAACAACAACAGCTACCCAATGTGCAATAACTGTGACATGTTTTAAAAAGGCGATTTGGTATAATGACACATGGGCTGTTCACAGGAGATATAGGACATAAAACGACAGAATGAAAATGGTGAATTATCAATGAACACTGTTAGCATTTACAATATTGTGTTTTTAATATGTTGCTCATAGATTGTTGTATGTAATATGTCTCCATTTATATGTAGTATAATTATAACTATTACATAGTTGTGGTCATTGTGTATGGTCTGCTGCACTGTTTTGATGGGTGCATAGCCCAGGATATTTTTTATATTAACCTGTCATACATACAATGGTGTGATGCCCTTCATCTTATAGGGGGAACATTACTGAGGTTAACAACGCCTCCTGTGTGTTTTAACAGTGTTAAACTCAACATAAGCATTTTCAGTTGCCATTAAAATTACTTTAATTCACCTGAGCATAAAGTAGTGGCACTGTGCATTTCCACCCCTACAACTGTAGGACTTTTTCTCCAATTGCAGGCTCACTCGAGTTTATTTTATTGTGTGGAGTTTTTCCTTGTGTGCAGAAGGGTCAAATGTGGGGGGTGTCAACTATAGGGTCTGTTAAAGAACATTGAGATGTATGTGAAGTATGTGATGATGTGCTATATAAGAAATAAATGTTGCTGTTGTTGCTGCTACATACAGAACACTGGAGGGATTTTTCAGTAGTTGTGCTCATGTTGTACCAACTTTTTGGTTTCTCATAAGTCCAAAAAGTTACAAAAATTCTCGTAATCCAAAAAGGCTTGAGCAAACTTAGATTAATTAGATTCTTCCATTATTATTGGACGTGTCAGGGTGCAATATTACGTAGGCTTTGAAGGACACATTTGTGAGTGTGTGTTTTGAATTCTTATGATGATATAGTCACATAAAATAATCTATTACATTCCAAACACAAACACTGCCAATCAAACATTTAGGGTTATATAATGATGGAATATCTGCATAGAGAGGATTTTATCTGCAAAAATTCGTCTTGAGATCCAATGCAATTTTGTGTTCATTAATCCAAGTCTGTCATATCAAAAGCTTCATTCATTATTAGAAAGGCCATTTCTAATGATCTTGCACAGCTGAAATTAGAAGCAATAAACCAACACACTAGTACAGCATCAAGTGTATCAGCAGATTTGGGATTTACTAAATCATTATTTCAAACTTTGTCAATTGTTGTTTTTGTAATTTCTATATTCAAACCTTTTTCAGAAACAAGTACCTAAACTTTGAACATTTCAATTAATGTGTTTAATTTCCCTGTATGTTTCTACATTCTTAAATAATGTAGAACTAGACAATTCATCTTACAAACTCAAGTTAAAGAAGAAAGATCAATGAGTGTGGCTTTTGGAGAGTTGGTGAACACTAAAGTGAGTAATCAGAGGGCACCGGCTCTGATTTGAGCCAATTAACCTTCTAACGAAGCAATTAAAAATAGATCGAACTCTCTGCAGACATGATTTCAGCCCAGCGCAATTTCCTCATGCGCATGTGTACCAAACAAAAACACGTTGTTTTAAATGGAAAGGAGGACAATGACTTTTTATTTAAAGCTGTAAATAATTCACATGACCTTCTGAATATTTCTGAATGTTTGAGTCAGTGCATCCCGGCAGGAATGCTCTCAGTGCTCTGCATGCAAATTATATTGTTCCTTGATATCCAGTCTGGAGTTGAGGCTGTGACAAGGTTTGCTTTTAAGAGGGTGCTCTGGTAGGAATGACGCATTGTTCGCAGCGATAAATGCACGATTAGGATGACAAATTACAATAAGGGGCATTGCTGCCCACCCACTCTTATAATTAAAGGACCACACTGCATCAATACATCAGCATTAATTGGCACCAAGATATGACAATGACAACACATTATTGTGATTCGTCACCAAGTGAGTCTGCAAGGGACACTTGAATGGACCTTGAGTTGGAATAATGAGCAATACAGCAATCCAACAAATCAAGCAGATATATACATGTACTTTATAAAATGCTCACATCAGTACTACATTCTGTCGCTGCTGGTCATTATATCTTTTGTGATACAACAGAGCATAGGGATTCATGTTCCAAAAGACCAAACTGCTTGTTTTAAATATTTATTCATTACAGTTATTGTGTCAGGCTAATTACAAAATATTAATTAAGAAATATTGAAAAACAAGGAGTTAAAACAACATGAATCCCTATGGTCTTTTGTGTATGTATTTCATGTATTTGTTTTCTAGTTTTAATAGTATTAGTACAGGGAGTGCAGAATTATTAGGCAAGTTGTATTTTTGAGGAATAATTTTATTATTGAAAAACTACCATGTTCTCAATGAACCCAAAAAACTCATTAATATCATTTACATTTACATTTACGGCATTTATCAGACGCCCTTATCCAGAGCGACTAACAATCAGTAGTTACAGGGGACAGTCCCCCTGGAGCAATTTAGGGTTAAGTGTCTTGCTCAGGGACACAATGGTAGTAAGCGGGATTTGAACCTGGGTCTTCTGGTTCATAGGCGAGTGTGTTACCCACTAGGCTACTACCACCCTTATATCAAAGCTGAATGTTTTTGGAAGTAGTTTTTAGTTTGTTTTTATTTTTTAGCTATTTTAGGGGGATATCTGTGTGTGCAGGTGACTATTACTGTGCATAATTATTAGGCAACTTAACAAAAAACAATTATATACCCATTTCAATTATTTATTTTTACCAGTGAAACCAATATAACATCTCCACATTCACAAATATACATTTCTGACATTCAAAAACAAAACAAAAGCAAATCAGCGACCAATATAGCCACCTTTCTTTGCAAGGACACTCAAAAGCCTGCCATCCATGGATTCTGTCAGTGTTTTGATCTGTTCACCATCAACATTGCGTGCAGCAGCAGACACTGTTCAGAGAGGTGTACTTTTTTCCCTCCTTGTAAATCTCACATTTGATGATGGACCACAGGTTCTCAATGGGGTTCAGATCAGGTGAACAAGGAGGCCATGTCATTAGTTTTTTTAGCCATGCTGTGGAGTACTTGGACGCGTGTGATGGAGCATTGTCCTGCATGAAAATCATGTTTTTCTTGAAGGATGCAGTCTTCTTCCTGTACCACTGTTTGAAGAAGGTGTCTTCCAGAAACTAGCAGTAGGACTGGGAGTTGAGCTTGACTCCATTCTCAGCCCGAAAAGGCCCCACAAGCTCATCTTTGATGATACCAGCCCAAACCAGTACTCCACCTCCACCTTGCTGGCGTCTGAGTCGGACTGGAGCTCTCTGCCCTTTACCAATCCAGCCACGGGCCCATCCATCTGGCCCATCAAGACTCACTCTCATTTCATCGGTCAATAAAACCTTAGAAAAATCAGTCTTGAGATATTTCTTGGCCCAGTCTTGACGTTTCAGCTTGTGTGTCTTGTTCAGTGGTGGTCGTCTTTCAGCCTTTCTTACCTTGGCCATGTCTCTGAGTATTGCACACCTTGTGCTTTTGGGCACTCCAATGATGTTGCAGCTCTGAAATATGGCCAAACTGGTGGCAAGTGGCATCTTGGCCGCTGCACGCTTGACTTTTCTCAGTTTATGTGGAGTTATTTTGTGCCTTGGTTTTTCCACACGCTTCTTGCGACCCTGATGACTATTTTGAATGAAACGCTTGATTGTTCGATGATCACGTTTCAGAAGCTTTGCAATTTTAAGAGTGCTGCAACCCTCTGCAAGATATCTCACTATTTTTGACTTTTCTGAGCCTGTCATTTTGCCAAAGGAAAGGAAGTTGCCTAATAATTATGCACACCTGATATAGGGTGTTGATGTCATTAGACCACACCCCTTCTCATTACAGAGATGCACATCACCTAATATGCTTAATTGGTAGTAGGCTTTCGAGCCTATACAGCTTGGAGTAAGACAACATGCATGAAGAGGATGATGTGGACAAAATACTCATTTGCCTAATAATTCTGCACTCCCTGTATGTTTTAATGGTTTCGTAAAAGGGCTCTGCATATTTTTTTGCAGTTTCAGTTTTTATTATTCAGTTTTTATGGACAACTTCTGCTTCAGATAGATTTCGCAGCAGTGAATCGCAGTGCCTGGTCACGGCAACCGAGGTCACGATTTCTCTGGGTCACAGGTGAGACACATTCTTTAACATTCACCCTGATGTCTCGGCTACAAAGCAATATAATGGAGCTGTCAGACCTGTCCCCACAAATGGCAATGAATGCTGGGGGATCCAATAAAGACGATGGGTGCAGGAAAGCCTTCGACTGATGACATGACCACAGGGGGGCAAGGTTCAAAGGAAAAGTCAAAGTTTGAGGGGAATCATTATGACCACAAGATGACTGAAGTAAAATGTGATCAGATTATTGGCATGAGGGAATGAAAACTAATGAAAAACTTGTAAGGTTAAGGACATAAACTAGATACAACTATGCAGTAAGGATTAGAGCATAGTGCTCTTCAAAATATAACAAGTTCACGAATTAGAGGTACTTCAGCTTCAACCTTGAAAACAAAAGTTAAAAAATTGACATTGAATAAGCGTTCAGACTTGAGTGTAATGTCATGGAACTAATTAACAAGCAGAAGTAAAAAATGTGCTGGCTGGGGGTGAATTTTAATTAATCACTATGTGTTTGGTTTCACAATGTGACAAAAAATATGTGATGGTTAGAAAACTGTCCACATTGTGTCTAAAGCTGCATTCTTATCTGTATATACCAGCTTTTGATGCAACTCATTAATTATTGTTTAACCCCTTAATGTCTCAGAAATCCTCACCACAGGCAGCTCATCTTTATTAATTAGGTCACATTTTAATTCATACTGTAACTACATGTAAGAGAGGCATAGAATGGGCAAGTCTCTGCATAGATGTCACTTAATAGCCTGTCTGTAAACCAAGAACCAAAACCAATGTTTAATTTGGGTTTTGAGATTCAATGACGGTATATCCATCGAAAAGAATTATATTGACATTGACATTAAAATGATGATAGAAGTGAAATAGAAAACTAGTTTGATCTCCAACATAAATTAGATTTATGTAGGAAATCAAATATAGGTTTCTAATAGTCAATTTGTCCTTTAATGTTTAGTGACAGGACACCTAGGACATAATCAATCAAGTCTGTGAATGATCATGTCCGAATTTCACAAAACACAAAGACTGAAGTCTGTTAATAAAAGTAATGGATTAGCAATAGTAATTATAAGATTGCAGAATGGATTCCATATTTGAATGGCGGGGGCATGAAAGAAGTACCCATGGCAAAGTGTCGTCTTCTTTGCCATCCGTCTTTTGAAATGTCCCCCTTTCCTTCTCTCTGGAATATAATGGGCCACTTTGGAGCTACTAATTGGCAGTCATTCTACCCCCCATCCTTTGAGGCCTGGTCGCTATGGAGTGACTGAAACATTCAAACCTGCTTTGAAGCCCTCAGAAGCACAATTTCCCTTTGCTGCCATGGCAGCCCAAAGACCCAGGACCAGTAATTGAAAAGGAATGAAGCAGACACTGCGGAAGTAGCCATCTCCCATGCATGCTGGGTAAACTGCACCAAAGGTCCAGAGGAGTTTTCTTTGTGGATGGACTGTGAGGTTATTTACTATCAGAGCCAAGTCATAATCCCCTGAGACTCACAGTAATCCTCTGTGCAATGTCCAAAATGTAAAATATTCATAAGCAATGGATTCACAATTTCTTTGTAATATTTGTAATTGTGAGAGCATCATTTAGTGACAGTAAACTAGTGGCAATAAAAGTTATTTTTCAGTTTTGCTGGAAAAGTTTCTGGATTAGTATGTCAAATTTCAAGATGCATATCTCAGATTGTAAAATCCTCTCCCAGTGAAGATTTTTGAAAAATCATATTCCGATATAATGGTGTTCAGACCAGCATTCTTGTTAATATTTCCTTTCATGCATTTTAAATGGGTGATCAGCTACAGTGCTAGGGGCCTTGGCTAGAAAAGTTTATTCTCTCCTGGACACATCAGCTGAGTAAATCATGAATAGGCACGTTGAATACACGTCATGTGTATTCTATCAGAAACATTCTGGCTGGGTGCTCCAGGAGTATGGAAATGAACACCACTGCTAGTCGTGCCACTGCTGTCTACTGAATGTCACCAGCTCAACAGAATCATTATTTTCTTTAGCACCATGCCGCAACAGCAGCCCATTATCCATATGCATAACACGCTGGATTAACATGTCTTCTGAGGGAACGGCGCAACAAAAGGAAGTGCGATTCCGGCCCCCTGCCCCCCCCTTTTCCTTTCTCCACGCTAACAACACACAGCCCCTCAGACTCTGCAGTGACCCCCGCGCTTAGTCTCCTGCAGGAGAGGAGCTTAGACTCTGAGAATCAAACGATGGTGGAGCAGCAGACAGGATTAGGTTGTAAGTCTTCAAAGCATCCTTCTCCTCAGACGACGCGCTCTGACACCGTAGTTCAGTCTGGCAGCAAAAACGGCTTTTTCTTTTCTTTCGTTTGTGAGAAAGTGAAAGTGTGTCATAATATATCTGATTCAGGGGGCTTGTCAGCAATAAGGTTATGAAAATGAATGAGCATGCAGCGTGAGGGAGTGAACAGGAGCGATCTGTGGTGCTGAAGGATTTTAATGTTGGCTTTGGGAGCTCTGGCCCCTTAATACCTTACTTTTGCCTGGGGCAAGATCAAGGGACTTTCACACTGCCTATTGAATTTTTTTTTTCTCTGTCCGAACCTATTGTCATGTCTTTTCACATCTCACTGTCTCCCTCTGTCTAGATTATTCACAGTAATATTTAAATGAATAAAATAAACCATATGAAGAGAAGTATTTTATTTTAATGATGTAATTTCTATTGTGACTGTAAAAGAGAAAACTACAAAGAACTACACTACCAGTCAAAGGTTTGGACACACCTTCTCTATGGCAGTTATGGACACTAAGATGGAAGCCATGCAAGAAACAGGAGAAAGTGATGTTCGTTAACTATTGTCATCATCAAAAGCCATGAATATGTATGTATGTATGTATGTATAACATGAGTGAATCAGAAAATGTTCAGCATAAACCTTCAGGACTGTTGGAAACCATTGTTGACTAACAAACGAAAGAAACCAAGAGTATGAAATGCTGCTATCACGTCAAAAGCTCCTTGCTTTGGAGAGACTTTTTTCCTGGTTTGGTTATTACATAACCTCATGTGTGTTATTTCATTGTCATGTGTCTTTATTCTTGTTCTACAATGTTAAAAATGCTAGACTGGTAGTGATTTTCACCAGAACTGTATGTTTGTTTCAAAAAATGTTTTATTTTTTGCACTTCGTAATTCTGACCTTACAGACCTTTGACACTGGGGTTAAAATGGAACTCATAATAATTCATCATCACTTCAATAATATGATCAATAATATGGGTGTATGTGTGTGTGTTTGTGTATTTTCCTTCATCTGCAATATGCCTAGAAGGTGCTGTATAAAATTATTATTGCTAAATGATACAAATAGGTTCAGGAAATTTAATTTCCCAAGCTGACGTTGTCATATAAGGAAATTGGACTGCATGCACCCTGCAAACCAATTAATATTAATTACAGCAAGTAAATCTGCAAATGTGACTGACTGCAGAAATTTCTGCTTCAATGGAAACTGCTCTGCCACCAGCCTCATTTATAACCAAGACGTAATTGAGTGGGTTTCAGCTTATTTGCCTTAAATGTGACTGCAGCTGTTCATTCCAATGTGCGATTAATGAATGAATTATGTGCTTCCTTTGTGTGAAAACCTATAACTTACAGCGCCTCCGGAAATAATTCACAGAGCAGTACTTTTTCCAAATTCTGTTATGATTCAGCCTCAATCCTGACCAGATGCCCAAACCACCTCAACTGGCTCCTTTCGATGAGGAGGAGCAGCGGTTCTACTCCGAGTCCCTCCCGAATGTCCCAGCTCCTCACCCTCTAAGGCTGCACCCAGCCACCCTACAGAGGAAACTCATTTCGGCCGCTTGTATCCGCGATCTCGTTCTTTTGGTCATTGCCCAAATCTCATGACCATAGGGGAGGGTTGGGACGTAGATCGACCGGTAAATCAAGAGCCTTGCTTTCTGGATCTCGCTCTTCGCCACGACAGATCGGTTCAGCGTCCGCATCACTGCAGACACTGCCCTAATCTCCTGCTCTCTTCTTCCCTCACTCGTGAACAAGACCCCGAGATACTTAAACTCCTCCACTTGAGGCAGGACAGCTCTCCCGATCCGGAGTTGGCAAGCCACCGTTTTACGGGCAAGAACCATAGTCTCAGATTTGGAGGTGCTGATCCTCATCCCAGCCATTTCACACTTGGCTGCATTCTACCCAGCAAGAGCTGAAGGTCAGAGCCTGATGAAGCTGGAAGGACCACATCATTGGCAAAAAGCAGAAACAAGATTCTCCTGCCACCAAATTCGACCCCTCCACACCACGGCTGCACCTAGAAATTCTGTCCATATAGGTTATGGCAAAAGCCGCCTCAACAATTGCAGAGCTGAACAAGGTCCATTCGGACTCAATGTCCCCCGATGCTCTCAGGACGCGGTCAAAGCTCTGCCAGAGTGGGAAGTGAAGACCATCTTGACAGGTTCTTCTGCCAGGCGTTCCCAGCAGACCCTCACTATACGTTTTGGTCTGCCAGGTCTACATGGCACCCTCCCCTGCCAATAATCGACCTGCGACCTAGGCTGCCTTGGTACCAAGTGTACCAATGGGCATCCTTATGTTCAAACATGGAGTTCGTTATGCTAAACAAACAGAAGTCCAATTACGAAACACCACTCGACTTCAGATCTGGTCGGGCCATTCTTCCCAATCATGGCCCTCCAGGTCATTGCCCACGTGAGCGCTGAAGTCCCCCAGCAGGACAATGAGTCCCCGAGCACTATCTAGCACTCATCCCAGGGACTCTGAACAACAGTCAGGACCCATTCCCAGACCCAAAGGTGCAGGGAAGCTACCCTCTCATCACAATAAGTTGCAACACCCTCTCAGGGGAAGCATGCAGAAAACTGGAAATGACACCAACTGGATGGCACGGCAAAGCGCAGCCCCGATAAAGGAAACAGAGGTCCCTTTTATATTGGCTGAGGGCAGCAGAAGCAGGTGGGTAAAACTGGCAATCAGCAGGCATCCTGCAACACAACACAAACACAGAACAGAAACACACCAAAAACACCAGGACGTAATACACCGGGTGACAGAGACAATGAAACATTTAAAACTAACAACAGGTGAAAGTGAGAGTGAAGTGATTGCCATTGTCAAACACAGCAGCACAGCACATGGTGCACACAACAAAATGTGCCCTCTGCATTTAACGCATCACCCTGGTAAGCAGCCAGAAAAGTTGCCCGGGGAGTAGGGTGTGGGGATGGTACTCAGTGGCATCTCAATGGTCAGCACCTCCTCTGGGTGTAACCAATAATTCTACACCAATACTCCAAAATGACTAGACATAAGATACGGATTACAAGAAAGTGAAGTGAAGTGATAGTCGGTGTAAAACAAAGCACAGCACACGGTGATACAACAAAATGTGGCTTTTAACCCTTGGTGATCAGTGACCAGCCATGACAGGACCAGTGTAAGGGGACAGCGCTTTGCTTAGTGACAACTCAGTGGCACCTTCTGATTGAATTACAAAGCATACTCCGAACTGTGATGCCTACTTGGATGTTTTTACTTTTAACTAAAAAAATGAATGATTGTTAAAAGAAAAGAACGAGCAATGAAGGAAAGCAAAAACGAATCATACCACAGTCATCCGCAACAGCATGACACAATCCACAATGGCTGAACTTGATTGAAGTCACCAGCCGCTGGGTCCAAGTCGGTGAGTTGTGTCCAACACATGCAATGTCAGCTCAAAACTGCCTACAGCCATAAATGAAACAAAATGAAATCGGTGGGTTTGAACAACAGACAGATATTTAATTACACAGCTCACTCAATTTTGTGAGACCAGAGCCCTTTAAGAATTAAATATTATATTTCATCTATATATTTACAGTAATTAAATTATCTATGTTTGGATGTTGCAAAAATCCATTTGTAAAATGACTACATTTTTAATTTCCCTTAAAAACAATTCCCTTGCAAACAATCACTTTAACCGTTGCTTAAAAACACTGTTGTTGAAAACATAGCTGACTGTCATGATCCGGACCGGCAGGGGTTGACTCCGGATCCGGAGTCCGGACCGGAGTTTCATGTTTGTCCTGTGTAATGTTCCCTGATCGTGTTCACCTGCTGTCTATTTATATAATTGTATAAAACTATCCTGTTCGTGTCTGTTCGCCGTCGGGTCATTGTGCGTGTTCATGTTCCCTTGCCTTGTGTATTTTAGATTAAACCCCTGTCCTGTGATCGTGCGAATGCGTCCTCCTTCATCGCCATGTCCAGCCCACCCGTGACACTGACATTAATTACATCATTAGAAACACAGTGAAACGGCTGCAATGGTTGGGATAAAGAACTAGGACTCAGGTCCAGATGACTGGTTACTGGCACTTTACAAGACCTGCTCCATATCCTGATTCAAAACAGAATTGCCTAGCTCTTCAATACAAGATGAACAGGATGTGAATCTGGTGAAGTATGTGTCTTTGTCCAAGGAGGCAAATACACTTACGGTAATTGCATTCTGGTGTATAGCGACAGAGAGGGTGGGGATAGAACAGATCATTGGAAGATAAAGAGAGAGTAAAATGTGAAACAAGCATTGAAGACGACTGGGCTACACTTGTCCACACAGTGGAAATGAGAAATAAAAAATGAGAGGGGATAAGTGAACATTTAAGATCAGTATGTAAATGATATAACTGGAGTGACATTTGACATTTCTTCATTTTAATGATGCTCTTTAATTTACTGACTAGAATTACAATCTTGAATTCTCCCCCCCTTTCATGGACCGTTTTGTGGGCACTCCCAGGTGGTAGTGCTTTTAAGGGGGGAGTAGTGTCATGATCCGGACCGGCAGGGGTTACTCCGGATCCGGAATCCGGACCGGAGTTTCATTCTGTTTCCGTTTCTATCTGTACAGCCCTAATAAAATTAAAAAGTGGTTAGATATGCTTAAAGGTCCCCTTTTTTTTGCTTTTATATCAGTCATAATGGTCCCCTAATACTTTATTACAGCCACTTTTAACCAGTCACAAAATGAGCTTTCCCCTGAATGCACTGTTTGCCGTCTGTAGCTTTAAGTAATATTGAGGAGGAGAAAGGTGGGACTATTGGAGAGTGGTCTATTGAAGTTGATGGGCATTCATGGAAATGATGTCATCAACACCATTCGCCAACCACAATGTTTGGCACAAACAGGAAGTTGACCCTGTGCTTTTCCAGGAAAAAACAAATCCCTTTGTAACAACATAAGGGGACAAATTCCACATCTGGCTCTCTGAGCTACCACTCTCTGAACAGCGAAGCAGAATGGGCAAAGCACGCTTTACACCAATCACCATTTCTAGCCAATGCAGGACCATAGACAGGCTTGGGGAACTCATATTAATGTTAAATAATCTCTCAAAGGGAATTTTTCATGTCAGGGGACCTTTAACAAAACCCTATTCATTACTGCATTGTCATAGATCTAGTAAATAATGCAAATTGTGACAATTTGAACAATTCTGATGCTGACTGTATAAAATGTTCACACTCAGCATAGTAATTTGTAACGTCCTTGCACCTCTGGCCTATCAGGTGGTGCCATATATTTTTTGTCTCATTGTTTGTCTAATTATTTTTCCATTTGTTTCTCATGACCTTGCTTATATAAGCTCCCAATTATCTTCATTCCTTGTTTGTCTGTGGTCCATGCCTCTATGTGTGCTATTTGTTCTATTTGTTGAGACCCACCTACCTAGTATTTACATTTACATTTACAGCATTTATCAGACGCCCTTATCCAGAGCGACTTACAATCAGTAGTTACAGGGACAGCCCCCCCTGGAGCAACTTCTTGCTCAGGGACACAATGGTAGTAAGTGGGATTTGAACCTGAGTCTTCTGGTTCATAGGCGAGCGTGTTACCCTCTGGTATTGATGTTGTTTTTGGCTACTGCGCCTATTTTCAGTTCCTGCTTATGTCATCTTCTTTTATAAATTTGTGTAAAAGGCTTAATCTCAATTGTGTTAGATTTTTTGAACTGGGTGCTAAAAATAATAATATCCTCCAATAATGTAATTGAATAATCTGTCACAATTTGCTGTTAATAAAGAACAGTTGGATCAGTGAATGTTGTTTTTTAGAATAGATTTTGAAGTCTAAACCCAGTCCCTCATGCATGTGTCCCCTGTACATAACCTTGGTGAGTATTGGGTAGCCATGACAGGCACCGGGGAGCAGTGTTTGGGGATGTTACTTTGCTCAGTAGCACCTCAGTGGTACCTTGGCAGTTCGGGATTCGAACTGACAACCTTCCACAACCTTCCATTTAATAAGAATACATTCTTTTATTTACTGATATTGTCTAGCAATGTAACAATGATGCAACATAAAACAGTCTTGTTGCATATTCATATGCCACTGGTTTTAGAAGAAACTTTACAATTATTTATTGACACTGAAGTTATATTGGTAATTTATAAATGCTTAATTATCCTTAAAATTATTTCTAGTTAGAAAGGTAGTCTTCAGGATGAAAACTTTTTACTGAACGCTGAGATAATTCATGGATTGATGGCCACATGAAAATACAAATTCACATGGAAGCATAAATTACAATGTATTGCAATAGGAAAAAAATATACATTTAACACCATATTAAAAGTGCTATGTCTTTTTTGATTACTTTTCATTTATTATTTGTTAAATTTTTTCTTCCATGCAGAATTAAGCATTTTTTCCCCAAAATTGTATGAAGACATCACTAGATTCAATAACGTAATACATTTGCATTCTTCATTGTTCTCTGCTGTTTTGGGGGGGACACTGGCTTGCCATTGTAATTAAAATGATTTCACGGTTGTGGCACTGTGGAGGGTTTTAATCTGAATTGCGCCCGTCTTGTTTGTGGAGACAAAAGCTAAGAACTAAAAGCATATCTCTGCAAATTAGCTTTATGTGATTTTCTCCCCCAAGTTTGAGAGCCATGACCCTGAGGTAATTCGATGTGCTACAGTCCAATGGAGGGGAAGGTCAGCTTTTTGCTCCATTCCTCACCCTTTTAATCAAATCTGCTTTTAAAAGTCAGAGTGAAACCAATGAGAGGATCACACTAAAAAAAAACAGCAAAGAGGGATTTCACAATGAAAGTTATGGTGCCAAATATAGTTAAAAAGCCCTGTACAATGGAATTTATAGAATTCATGTAAAGAACATCGGCATGCATTTTGTAGTGGAATAAAATAGTTCAGCTAATTTTCCTTTTTCATAGTATGGGACACAAAATACATGATATTTTATTTAATGACACCATGCATTTTGTCCATAGAAAGTTAATCCCATTCACCTTTCGAACACAAAAGGAAGAGGGCGTTATTTATCTGCCATTTTGTTTTTTGACCAAATCATTTCATCCATAAAATCCACTTTGTTGTTGACAAAACGCACTTTGGTGATGAAAGGGCTTTCAGAAAGGCATTATATACACGAAATGCATGTGCTATTAAATCAGTTTGATGTGCAAAACAAATCACTGCTTTTCATTTCCGTGAACAAAATAAAGTATTGTTGATTTTGGCTACAAAATCTGAAACTAATCTTTCTGTGGACAAAATGCAGAAGGTATAGGCTGTTTTTTTTTTCTTTTTTTCATTTTGTAGAATGTAGTATCTGCATGGAAATAAGCTTCACACTTGGCACCCCATACAACAGCTGACATCCATCCAGGCTGGGTGTCTACATGTGTTCAGACCTCTAACTGCAATTAGGAGGAGTCACATGTTTCCAGCACGTATCCATATTCCAACCCCATTATGTGGGCTTCCCTTGGCGAACCAGTCCTGCCATTCGTGCTGTTATCCTGAAGAGGATGAGTGAGAGGAAGAGTCATCTCTGGCAGCCTCTGCCTCATGCTCACGCAGCCACAAGCAGTCAGGCTTTCCAGAAAACGCACATTTGGGACAATGTGGTGCCGACAAGTGTCACCGGAGCCTCTCTGTCACACCATCTCAGTTTTAAGTAATGAAAGCAGAGGGCTCCTTTTTGCACAAGCCTTTGATTTGTTTCCAGCCTTTTCTTTTCACCAAGACTCCCTCAGCATCAGTCGATCTTAATTGTGTTTAATAAATCCACCTGTTCTCCTCCTACTTACTACCACGCCCGGCCAAACAGTCAGCGCCGGAAAGCCACTGGATGGCCGCCAGGGAGGGGGAAACTGCGGCTAATGAAGGCGCCGTGTGCCAGAGAGAGACACTCCCGTTAATTATTTGTTTTATAAATATGGAACATCCCCCTCTTGCACTTCATATGTCTGTGTGTGTGTATGTGTGTGTGTGTGTGTCTCGCAATGGCTCTGTGTGCCATCTAAAACCAGTCTGCGTGAATGAGAAAGGCTGCAAATTCTTGTTTTGTGAGAGCACAATGCCCGTTTCCTCCTTTCAATTCATTGTAAATTCCTATTATTCAGTTCCATTTCATGGAAGGGTTTTATCCACCTTGTGGTAGTTTGTCCATGCTAGTGGGCACAGTACTTATTCTGGTTTTATTCTATTTACAGTAGTTTTTTTCTCACAATATTTGTGTGGTCAAGATAATATGAGACATCCAGAATCCTTCCCCAGAAATCCTTGATAAATTCCTTTCTCTGTGTTGTAATAAAGGGTTTGGCATGGAATAAAACAGACAACAGAAGAAGCAAAGAATGACCACACTGTTGGGGCAAAAAATAATACTTTTATTCCACTGCGCAGTACCAGCTGCTATCGCTCTATGGAAGTTGGGATGACGAAGAGGAATCTGGCAGAAATAATTGTGTGACAAGCTAATAACATTTTGAATGCCGTTCCAAAACCATTTCTCCTGTATTTCAAATCCTCCATCAAAAATTCTCAAAATGCTTGGAAATTATATGGATGGCATAGGGATACGTGCTTTATAAAACATAGAACCTACATGTAACATTTAGCTTGTCTTCTGGATTTAAAAATTCAAGCAAGAAAGGGATGCTTTCTAGTTGTCTGTATATTGGAAAGGAGGAAGTATTTAACCACCCAGCCTTTTTGTTGATTTATAATTAACAGAAGATCATCTTGAATTATGCTTTTATTTTTGTAAAAAAAAAAAAAGAAGTTTGAAATGGGAGGAACCCATAGGAACGGTTCACAGCTCTCATGCTTCCTCGTTTTGGTTAAGACATCTCAGGGCATGGCTGTGACGTCTAGGTGGCACTTGACTAGCCAGGTGCCACCCATTCAAATGAGTGCTGGGTGGCACCTGGTGTTGGCTTCAAGTGTTACTCTGTCTCATACTCCCTCACTGGTCTTTGACCTGGGGACAATCTATGTTATGCCGTGTTTGCAAATTGTTAGGGGCAGTGGTGGCCTAGCAGTTAAGGAAGCAGCCCTGTAATCACAAGGTTGCCGGTTCAAATCCCGATCCGCCAAAGTGCCACTGAGCAAAGCACCGCAGGCATCTGTCATGGCTGCCCACTGCTCACCAAGGGTGATGGTTAAAAGCAGAGGACACATTTCGCTGTGTCACTGTGTGCTGTGCTGCAGTGTATGACAATGACAATACACTTCACTTTCACTTAAATGTCTATAATCGTCACGGGTGGGCTGGACATGGCATGAAGGAGGACGCATTCGCACGATCACAGGACAGGGGTTTAATACAAACTACACACGAGACAAGGGAACATGAACACGCACAATGACCCGACGGCGAACAGACACGAACAGGATAGTTTTATACAATTATATAAATAGACAGCAGGTGAACACGATCAGGGAACATTGCACAGGACAAACATGAAACTCCGGTCCGGATTCCGGATCCGGAGTAACCCCTGCCGGTCCGGATCATGACAATAATATATAATATAATTTTCATGTTAAGCCTTTTGAGGTTATTGATTGCACCCTCCCCAGACACCGTCCCCACACACTGCTCTCCGGGCACCTTTCATGGCTGCTGACTGTTCATCAAGAGTGATGGTTAAAAGCAGAGGACACATTTTGTTGTATCACCATGTGCTGTGCTGTGTATCACAATGACAATCACTTCACTTTCTTTTACCTTTGTGTGCAGGGGTGGATGGGTGAAAAAGTCATGCATTGAATGGAGACGAGAAGGTTCAAATGTTCAAGGTGCATCTGAGTCACCTACCTTTAATTTGTGTTATGTAATATCAGACAGAGGAAGTCTTAAAAGGTTGGAGAGCCATAAGTGTCCAAGATTAAGCATATTTCTGACGTCTCTTGTGTTGTTCATGGACGTTCGGGTTCACCCTGTGCATGTTAAGTCCCTGCCACCACCAGAAACGAACAGTCTAAGATATGGGTAAGCTCCATGGGGCAGTGGTGGCCTAGCGGTTAAGGAAGCTGCCCCGTAACCAGAAGGTTGCCGGTTCGAATCCCAATCTGCCAAGGTGCCACTGAGGTGCCACTGAGCAAAGCACCGTCCCCACACACTGCTCCCCGGGCGCCTGTCATGGCTGCCCACTGCTCACTCAGGGTGATGGGTTAAATGCAGAGGACAAATTTCACTTCACTTCATAACCCTTACATTTTCATATAAATATTTCATATTTAGGTACAGTGAGTTGAAAACAACTAAGCAGTTGAATTAATTGCACTAATGGTAGGCTGTTTTCTTTCCCAGCAACAATGACCTCATCTACTCATCTCCTGTATGTAAACTACATTTGAAAGGAACTTGCAGGGCCAGTTGTGTGCTTGATTTCCATCAGTAAATGACTGGAAGTTTTGGAAGTTTTTTTTTACTATTTTATTTGCAGGACTCCTCTCATGAATGAGCAGTTAAAAGCAGCTCCATCTTACACCTTACAAAGCCTTCTTTCTCTTTCCATCTCCAGCCCTGTTCTCATTTCGGTAAGTGATTGTGGTAGGCAGTCATTCATCTGTTTGGAACGTGGATCCACATTCCCAGCTGTCTGCTCATGAAATACCGAGCAGGCTTTTACCTCCACAGCTTGACTGAATCGCTGATAAATCACTAAGAACATTAGGGAGTTGGACTGGAGAAAGGAGCCGGGGAAAAAACAGCCCAATTAAACTCGCGTACAATCACATGAAGTGATTTGAGTTTCATATCATGGCTTGCGTCAATTTGGCTATATGGCGCACCTACAAATACCAAAATAAATGAAATGTGAACTGAAAACAAGTGGACGAAATAATGGAAGCAAGGAACTCGTCTGTAGAGATGTGCATAAAAAGACAAAGAACACAAAAAAAATGCAGAAGCAATGAAAATTCAAAACTGCTTTACTACATTCTTTAAAAATTATACTATACTACTTTTTGTACATTTGTCATAATAAAAACTGAAATAAACTATTTTTATTATTATTGTAACATACACAGTTGAAAGGAAAAAGGCACAAAGAATATTTTGACCATGCAATTCAAAAAGCGATGAAGAATAATTTCCGATTGTTTCCATTTCTGTAATTTCCTTGCAGATGCATATATTTGAGAGCCCTCTTTTGCTTTATCATTCCCCATTAACTGCTTTCCATGTTGCACGTGTTTACAGGTTATGGCACCAAAGATAATGACGTGTTTGATTCATGACATCACTTTAAGCTTCACATGCCTACAGGACACAAGTGTTTCAGCAACACTATGCCACACAGGCTTTAGCATATTTTGCAGTTTAAAGTGGGTTAAAACAAACGCCCCTGTTTGCATAGTCTAAGCAGTACATAAACCTAAATTCTTTTTATGAACCATTAAACAAAACCGCTTAAATCTAATAAAAGTATGGCCATTATACACAATATTGTTTGAGAGATATATGGAATAAATAATTTGTTATTTATTAATTATCTGTTAATTATTAGTAAATTATCAAAACAGGTCAATCTGTGTTCATTTAAGATCATGCTCATATACAAAACACAATCACAGATCAAATAGTCCGATGCTGAATACAAGTTTATTACACAAATAAACACAACTGAACACACATACACAATCCTGGCATTGTCTATATATTGTTATACTCCTCACCAAATGTAATGGGGTAAGGATATAAACACAGACACAACAAAGCACACAAATGGTCTCTGATGGGGTTTCAGTGGGTTACTGAAATGCATACAAAATGCAACTGGCGCAGCACTGGCCATGGTCTTTGTTGGAACTACACAGCCAGAATTCCATCTGGAACATCTGGGCCACTGCATTTCACACAAGTGCGAATGGTATTGCAGTGATATTTCTCGAGGCCTTGAACCATTTCCAAAAACACCGAGCTCCAGTGACCTTTAGTGCCAATGAACAGCTTACTCTGGACCTCGCTGAATTAAGCACCCCATCAGTACAACCACTCTTCTTGGCAGATAGGCTGCACATGTCAAAATGTGAGCCAAAGGCTACTGGACCTTATGAAGTGTGAAAGGTCAAGCAAATAAGCTATTTTAAAATGTACATATAAAAGGGCACTGGGCCGCAGTTGCAACAATATCCTTGGGATATTGTCCATGGGAATCAAATAAATAAAGTGCGTCTTAAGTGTCAAATAATCACAACTAAAACTGGATTCAGAACCATTTATATCTCACAAAGGGCCCAACTGCCCATTGTTTTATTGTTTTTAACAAGAACATGTTTGATCCACTGATTCAAGTATTCAAATGGTGATTGTGACCTTAGATAACATGGGAACATGCCACATGCCCAGATCTTACTCAGCACCAGGAAAACACGTATGACATTGTAAGGATGGACATCATGGGAGCATGCCTTTTGTCTTGCATAACAGCTGTCTGCAGGGGGAGGTGTGACATTCCTGTGTCGATGGTTGTGCGTGAAGATTCGGCACCTCTGTTTTACATGCCTTTTGTCTGACGGCAACGTGTGAAGTGCCAGCCGTCAGCACCGCCCACCCTCTTTGTCTTCCCCAAATGGAAGGCACCGGGGACGTGACATCAGAAACAACAGGTTCTGATTGGTCAGTGACAACTTCCTGTAGGCCAGTGACAACTTCCTGTAGGCCAGGGGTATAAAAGCCTGCTCACATGTGGAAAGGGGGGCTGAGCTCTCTTGATCAGAGGTTGTTCCATCGGAAGCCGGAAGGTTTCTGAGTCTTTCTCTTCTCCCATTTTTTCTCATGGCTTTTCCTTTCTCTTCTCCCTCTTTACTCTTTCTTCTTATTTTTATTTTCTCTGTAACCTTGGTACCTTTTTACATTCAATATTCACATGTAACTACAATAATAATTTACCGGTGTTAATAAATTAGAAACTGTTCATTTTTAACCTCTATTGTGCCATGCCTCTTTCTGCCAGGTAACATCAAATTGGAGTGGTTGAATACAGTGCTTTGTGTGGAGGGAGAAAGAGTTTTTCTACACACTCTATTCTCTTCTCACACACCACATGGTCTTTTTTACAACATGTCCAATGACAAAATAAGATATTGGTATGATATTGTTATGCTCAATCTGCCAGACATTGTTACCATGTGATCTCTAAGTGAGTAGGTGCCATCCGTCGTGCTGGTCAATGAACTCAATAAACAGTTTCGATTTTTACAATTTTTGTTTTTTTGCTTTTCACACAGAGCCCTCCAGATGGTGGGCCTATTAGTCACAGCAGCAGATTCACAGCGGTAATGTAAATAGCCATGTCAGAGGCACAATAATTGATATGGATGATTATGGGGCTCTATGTGGCTCCCAGGAATAAGGTGCCGCAATGTGTGGTTAATTGTCAGTGAAGGATGTAAACTGACTGCGGGTCGGGTTTATTTTTTCCATGCGGAAGGCCCAGAATTCCAACCACATGTGCATGTTTCAGTGAACGTTCTGAAGTTGAACCCAACCAGTTGAAAACTATTAGAATAAAGAACTCTATTGATTGAAACCGGAATTCAATAAATCTATACATTTGCCAGAAGCCTCCGGCAAATTTAATTTGAATGCTGTTAGTTGGAATAGCTTTGTTTTTGTGTGTATATTGTACTTTTTGTTTTGTTCTCCAGGTTTTCAATTCTGCTTTTATTAATGTCATCATTAATATCTTTTTGTCTGTCTGTATGTCCATCCCTTTGTGACTGGTAGGAGAGAAAGTGCCTCCAGAAGGATTTATTAGAAGTTAATTAAAACCCAGGGCAGTCTGGTTAGCTGATGGAGGCAGAGGAGTGTATAATTATTATGGTGTTGTGTTGGTGGTTCAGGTGCCATTATAATAAGACATAGCACTGTACTGAACTAAGTGCTCACTCACAGACAGACACTGCCAGAAGACCTAGAGTCAACCCACAAAAGTAGCACTTAACCCTGTAACACTTCTCAGTTCATCACTAAAGACCAGCAAAGTGATATATAATCTAAGATACTAATAACATAGGTGTTCAAACATGAGTCGATGATTTATGCAGCGTGCAATAGTCCAGTTTTCATTTGGTGCACACACTGAAAATATTAAGCAGGTTGAAAATGCAATCTTTTGGTAAACCAGGTAATTAATTTCAAGTAATGAAGAGATAAAGAGATTGGGATAAAGTCAACACACTTCAATTCTAATTTACACTTGTTTAATATATAAAGTCTGGAATGAAACAAACATGTTTATTGCTTTTCATTTTTACTGCAATCCATCATTCCCCTACTGCAGATATGTCAGTCACGTAATTCATTCTACAATTATGTCTTCAATTATCACCTATAATCTTAATCAAATCGATTATGCGCTCATTTCCTTTATTTTTAAACCCTATTTCTTTTCAAAGGCTAGAATTAGGTATGGGTGATATTGCAGCAGAGATAGGTGACAGCAGCGTTGATCAGGTTGTAGTCATGACCTTTTCAGGGATGACTGCGGCTGTGAGAAACAAACAGAAACTTTTAGCGGTTGATACACAACTCTTCTAAATGCTAAAACAGTAATATTTGTCATCCATGATATCCCACAAAAAAGTACTTATTTATATACAAACAGTCAATGTCAGCACAAAGTCTTTCAGCACCATTATGGCTTAACTCAACTTTTGGCACTTTTTCATCAGGAAAAGCCCTCAATGAGAGATGGACTGTTTTAGGCAGGCTCGAGACTATTTACCAGAATCTGAAGGATTTTGAGCTTTAATTAATGTCAAACACCCCCCCCCCCCCCCCCCATTTTTTTTTCCCCAGTCCATTTTACAGATCGCAATGTGGTCCTCAGGCAGCATAACCCTGAGTGCTGTCTTAATTCCATCACCGGCCAAGGAGTACAAGTCGCTGGTTCTGCCTGGAGTTGACAGTGATAAAATACTGCAGTATCCCGCTCCATTTTTCTCCAGCCCTGAAATGAGTGCTGTCACACAGCCACAGCGTCGAGGGTAACAGGGTTGCGGCAATGATTGGATTCTGACAAACTCATCAACAATCCAAAAACAGAGCCTACCCTTGGAAACTAATCTAGGCACATCTAGAGTTTTTCTATTTGTACTCTTGGGTGTTGTTGACACGGACAGCACAATGCGTCATTACCGATCTCACTTGCCATGTAGTCGAGACTGAAACAACGAGCACTTCCAAGGGTTTTCAACTCACAACTCACTCACATTCCTTAACCAGCTCAACAAAATATGGGTTGCAGCTTCTGGAGCCCATACTGGGACATTGGGGACAGGGTGGGATGGCAGCAGCAATTTATACTACATGAATAATTACAATTAAGGTCACAGATAGACATGTTGGTCATTCTGCAAAATCTTATGAGCAACATTGCCTGTCACGTCCAAATAATAGATTGAAACATTGGTAATAAGTATTGAGTTTAAGTTTGAATAGATTGTTGGGATCAATTCAGCTCTTGAAATTAGAAATCACACCATAACAGAACACATGTCTTTAAAAGCAATTCCAATACCTTGTTTCTTTTGACTAAGTTAAGAATAAATTTGCAGGAAAAAAGAAAACCTGGAGCAATTTCCAACCCTGCACGCTCTCTAACAAAAAATTAATATTATCTCCAAAATGTTATCCAATTTGTTATTCAGTGTTCAATTCAAGACTATATTTCTTAAAAGTGGTACCTTGGGGAGATATATTTGAGTCAAAATTGTCAGACTGACTTGTCAGGTAATTGTTGTGACCATAATTTACATATATATTATCACTGAGGTGTTTTTGCACCCACCAGTTGGAGCTTGAGTTGATCAGGATTCCCATGGCACTGTTCTCATGTTTAATTCAAGACTTTTTTTTTTTACATTTCATTTCACATTTTATTTTGACTGTTTTTTACTGGACCTTTCCATCCAATAAAATAAAAATAAAAAAATGTGTTTGGCTTTGAAAGCTGCAGTGCTGACAGCCAAGAGAATAAGTTGAGGCGAGTCCTCCCAGAGAGGGAAAGGACACAATTAGTTAACCAATCAATTCTGAGGGAGAGGAACAAAAATCAATGCCCTCATTATGCACATATGCATCGGGTGTTTGCAATGAGATCAAAGCTTCAATATGTCCAACCACAGCATGAAGGATGTCTCTGAGGATGGTCCAGTGGGAAGAGGTGATGCAGAGGAAGGGGGTTGGAAGAAGGCACATGAATACGCCCCAGTGCCGTTGATAAATATGCAAATGTGGTTGAGTCACACCAGAATGATTGTCATTTTCGCCGTCTTATTAGAAATCAATACATCAAACTCCTCTGGAGGTGTAGTTACTGGTCTCTGTGGGGTGGGAGATTGTTTAAATGTCAAGAAGGAGGTCAGAGAGGGAAAGAGGAAGAAGACATCTGTACCAATAATGAACAAAATGTTTTAATCATGTTTTCAATGATTGCAAAATGAATAGTTTGTTTGCAAACTTGTCAATGATGCTGCCACATTATACCATGATGGTTTACCATCACCATTATGCCATAAATACAGAGAAATAATTAATAGGACTGTAAATTCCCCATGATCAAATCTTTCACTAAATCATTGTCGAGGTATCTTTTCATGTGATGATAAATGAGATATTTAATGCGAAATGTGATCATGACAAAAAAAAAATCAAATACAGATAGGGCTATGCTAGAAAGGTTCTTTATTCTCTTAATTTCTTCACACACAAAAAAAGAGGATACACCCTCACATCTCAAACATTACAACCAGTTTATGTGTGTGGGACTTTTGGCATTCAGAAAGGACAATAAAAAATCTTTACCCCTTGCGGCAGCCTAGTGAGTAACAAATCGCCTATGAACCAGAAGACCACAAAGTCACAGGTTCACACCTCACTACCACTACTACTTCCACTGTGTCCCTGAGCAAGACACTTAACCCTGAGTGTCTCCATGGAGACTGTACCTGTAACTACTGATTGTAAGTCTCTCTGGATAAAGATGTCTGCTAAATGCAATAAATTTAATTTTAAATGTAATGTAAATGTTCTGAGATATACTAAGTTACTAATTTCAATTAATTTAAATGTTCACAATAAAGCAGCTCTATCTAGTGGTGCATTCTTATATGACAGAGAATATCAATAGACCTTCTCATCTTAGAGATGGGGTTTACCTAACTGAAAAATTCATACACACAAACACACACACAATTATAAGAATTATAAAAAAAATCCTGTAGACTGCGACTTTACACTCATAGGTGGAGACCTTGAGACAATTCTTCAGTCAAAGACAAAGGACGTGAAACACATGGAGGATGAGCGGGAGCTGAACATCAAGTACAGAAGACCATTCGGATGGGTGGGCTGCATTTTTGTAAAAGATGAAAGTGAGGTGCACCTGCTCCAGACACCGTTTCTACCAGCTTTGATCTACAGTGGCACACATCAAAGGGGGAGGGGGCAGCTGGGAGCTTTGTGAATGGTCCGTGAGTCCCGGCGATCCAACAACCTACCCAAGTGCCAATTTACTACTCCAGCAACCAAAATGTTTCATTTTTTTTTGTTATGTTTCTGAAACTGAGCTGAATGGAATTGGTGCTTCTGAGCCCTTAGGCCAGATCTCATTTACAGAAAATAAGTTCTGTAACTTCAGGACGTCAATTCTAGAAATGTGCTGTGCAGCTGAAGTAGTTCTCAATCATTTCTCTGCTATCTGACAGAGTTGTAATTGTGTAGTCCATATATCGGTTTTGAAGTATTCATAAAACAACATGGAAAAGATCTGAATAAAAACATCCTTCAATTTCAAAACCACGACTTATCGTAATATTCCACTCTTATTAGCTATCAACTCGACAGAGGTCATTGACAACACTTGTGATGAATCAGAATCATCAGTCTTATTCATGAATTCGCAATGAAGCTGCTGTTGTATATAACATAAGAGATCAGAGACTCTGAATGTGCATGATGTTTCTGTGCTTTGATAACACAGTGAATTGCTGCTAGCGCGTGAAATGGGGGGGAGAGATTCCTGTTTAAGATTCTGGCCATTTTCACCAAATCCTTTGTGGAAGATGCATTGAATGAGCAGATTTAGCAGACAGAATATGGCTGTGAAAAAAACAAAGCATGAAAGGGAATCTCATGCAATACTGTGTTCAGCTATAGAGGCATGGTGAGTTATCTGCCCAGGCATATGAAACAAGAAACCTGGAGTCTCAGGTCTTCAATGGGTGCAGAAAGATGTGCATGCTCAGGGGCACAACAGTGAGATAGACTGGAACAACAGAAAAGGTGCTATGAGTATCGATTTTAGCTTGTTTCATACAAGTAGGTTTTTTCCAGTTTTCCTGAATTTCAGACCATAGTGAGGTCATAATAGGACACCATGAGGTCCTGAACTGAACCCTTGACTATGTTTCTTTGTTATGCACTTAGATGCGTGGGCTGGTTGGAGGGCCTGATGGAAAAAATGGCAGATGCTGCTGTGATGCCGAGTTGAGAAGAACAGAAGGTGAATGCTGAGTTGAACTCCAGCTCTGTGAGCATGATATGAGGAGGAGTTCTGGAACGTTGCTTGATGGCATGACTTTTCCTGTAACACTTCACTACATTCTGCAGGAGTGAGGTCTGCAGTTAAAAATAAAGCCTGTTTAAATCCAAAATGGTTGAGTGCTACACCTTAGGTTTTGCCTTCTGGCTGAACGTTTGGTGTCCTCTAGACCAAATTTCAAAGTTAATTAATATTGTGAAGGATCTACATCTGTCAGTTATCTGCTCTCACTTCCTTGGGTTTAGTTGTAACATTGTAATTATGCAAACGAGACCCTAAGGCAGTGTGAGCTTTGGGAGTATTGACATTTAGTCAGATTTCCTCAGCTCTCATCCTACCATGACAGATGTATTTAAAGCAACAATAAAGTAAAGTTTTCAATGTGCAGAATCTCCTGAGACTAAATTAGCTGGGGTGGACCTACATGTAACATCCAGGATGAAGACTGATAGAGCTGGCTTAAGCTTAACTTTTCAAATGAGCCTGATGTACTTTCCTGACTGTATAGACATATATACATATTTTCTATACACTATATGCTATTATATACAGTAGTGCTTGTAATATATATGCTCTTGATATTAAGTGTCAAATAAAAAAAAAAACATGGACTGGTCAGACAAAGACTCAGAATGCAACAAAATGTGCTACACATAAGAACAGTTCCAAATTACCAGGATTGTCACATACCACATTTCAGGTGACATGTCAGATGACGGAAGAACAGGTGCATGACAATATGGGTTTTAAAGCTAAAATGAAACAAACTGACTACTGTTCCGCCATGCCACATAAATGGAAAAAAACAGGGTGGTAGTAGCCTAGTGGGTAACACACTCACCTATGAACCAGAAGACCCAGGTTCAAATCCCACTTACTACCATTGTGTCCCTGAGCAAGACACTTAACCCTGAGTTGTTCCAGGGGGGGACTATCCCTGTAACTACTGATTGTAAGTCGCTCTGGTTAAGGGCGTCTTATAAATGCTGTAAATGTAAATTCTGAGGGAAACAGCATCAGCACTGTCAACAGCATTCACACCAACATCTTGTTCAGAGAGCTATGCCTTTTATGCAAAACAGTGAGAGCATTAAGGTGGTAATGACTGAGATCTTAATTAGATCCCTACTTAGCCAACTCTTATTACTTCTGGCATCCAGATATCGAATAGTGCTTATCTAAACTCCCTCTTCCTAAACCTCTGCCCACTGTCCATTCCCTCAGACACACTTCATCTCCTCTCAAATGAGGCCAGCTCAAGAAGGAGAATCAATATGTTTTTCCCTCTGGACACAGGAAACAGCTGTCACACCATCATCCTCTGGAGGCCTGGGAGGAACAAGGTTCTTCCTTTACTCTCCATCACCTGGATGTAAAGTTGTTTTTGGCGCGTGTATTTTAATATGACATTTTAGTAAAATGTTCATCTTGTAAACAATATTTAGTCTTGTTTTTATCCATCACCAATATAACATGTTATACTTCGTTATAGCAATTATCACAAGACCAGCATTTACGTCTCGTCTTCATCAGACAAAAATATTACATCATAAAATCATTGACGAAAACAATATTACCTGGATGAACAATATCTTCTGCAGTCTTTCAGCTTCAGAGCAAACAACAGATCTGCAGAACCTGCTATTAAGGACCCACTAACTGTCCTGCAAAGGTTTACCCCCATTGAGAGCATCCTGACGGGAAACATCTCAACCTGGTTCGGGAACAGCACCGTGCAGGACAGGTGAGCACTACAGAGGGTGGTTCGATCAGCCGAACGCATCATCTGAACCAAGCTCCCTAACCTTCAATCCATCTACAGCAAAATTTGGTTATGCTTGCAATATTTACATATTGGTTTTCATTGTATACTTGCAACATTTGCAATACTGTGGTCTGTAGCAGTCGCAAAAAAGCATTTCACTGCATATCATACCGTTGTCACGGGTGGGCTGGACATGGCATGAAGGAGGACGCATTCGCACGATCACAGGACAGGGGTTTAATACAAACTTAACGAGACAGGGGAACATCTACACGCACAATGACCCGACGGCGAACAGACACGAACAGGATAGTTTTATACAATTATAGAAATATACACCAGGTGAACATGATCAGGGAATATTACACAGGACAAACATGAAACTCCGGTCCGGACTCCGGATCCGGAGTCAACCCCTGCCGGTCCGGATCATGACAGTACTCCCCCCTCAAAGGCACTACCACCTGGGAGTGCCCCACAAACGGTCCATGAAAGGGTGGAGAAGTCCATAAGGACGAGTGGCGGCTGTCCTGCACCAGCGGCGTCAGGCCCGGGCCAAAGCGCGGCTCGTCCGTGGGGGACCGGCATCCTGTCCGCCGTCCGCAGGCACCGTCACTCCGGTCAGTCTCCGGCGCGCCCCGCTGAAAAGTTCGCCGCCTCCATCGTCTCGGTTAACGGCGGGAGCACCTGAACTGCGCGACCGGTCTCCTCGACCCCACGGTAGCTTTAGTAGGCCATCGAGGTCCGGTCGCACAGATTCGCCAGTACTCCCCACCTCCGGAATCGCCGGGGGAAACATGGACAGCGTGACAGATCCTCTCGACCCCACGGTAGCTTTTGTAGGCCGTCGATAGTCTGTCATGCTTGGGGAAACTTTAAAAACATGGACTGGATCTTGGGCAGGGCACTGGCGATTACCGGAACTGCATCACTGGAATCGCCAGGGGGGACATGGACAGCGTGACAGATCCTCTCGACCCCACGGTACCTTTCGTAGGCCGCCGAGAGTCTGTCACGCTTGGGGAAACTTTAAAAACATGGACCGGATCTTGGCCAGGGCACTGGCGATTACCGGAGGTGCGTCGCTGGAATCCGGACAAGACAGCGGCATCGGGGGACGTCCATACATGGAACCTTGAACATGGATCTGTGGTGCAGACGTCCTCCCGACCAACCACAGTTCCCTGGATCTCAGCGGGGCATAGATCGGCTGCGTCCACATGGTCGGGTCATTCTGTCACGGGTGGGCTGGACATGGCATGAAGGAGGACGCATTCGCACGATCACAGGACAGGGGTTTAATACAAACTTCACGAGACAGGGGAACATCTACACGCACAATGACCCCAAGGCCTTCTCCTTCCCCTGCCTCGCCCCCATCGCCCATGGTCCCATGTCTCCATGGATTACATCACGGGACTGCCACGATCAAGAGGGATGACCACCATTATGGTACTCGTAGACCGGTTTTCCAAGATGGCCCGGTTCATTGCCCTTCCAGGACTGCCTACAGCTGCGCGAACCACCGACGTCGTGCTCCAAGAAGTGGTGCGGCAGTTTGGACCCCCAGTAGACCTCCTCTCTGACCGCGGCCCCCAGTTCATCGCCAGGTTCTGGCGTCACTTCTGGGGACAACTGGGGGTATCGGTCAGTCTGTCGTCAGGATACCACCCCCAGTCCAATGGCCAGACCGAGAGGGTCAACCAGGACCCAATCCTGGTCCCAACACCTCCTCAGGTGGCCATTCCACACACTCTTTGTGCTCTCTGGCCTACACGTGTAGGCTCTCTGGCCTACACGGTCCGTCGCCTCCTGGACGTCCGGGTGGCCGTCCACCCTAACCCTAGAATATTTGGTGGACTGGGAGGGCTATGGACCGGCAGATCGGTCCTGGGTTCCCCGGTGGGATATCCTGGATCCGGCCCTTCTCCTGGATTTCCATGACTGGCACCCTGATTTGCCGGGCCCTTCAGGAGCCGGGCCTAGGAGGGGGGGCTCTGTTACAGCCAATACACCTCCAGCCCACCAGAGAGCACCAGACCAGACAGAGAGACGGCGACCCGGAAGCAGAAACGAGAGCGGGCAGCGTAGAGTATAAAAGTCAGGTAACCCCAAGGAAA
The DNA here is from genome assembly GCF_900700375.1 of Denticeps clupeoides. Taxonomy (NCBI): domain Eukaryota; kingdom Metazoa; phylum Chordata; class Actinopteri; order Clupeiformes; family Denticipitidae; genus Denticeps; species Denticeps clupeoides. The sequence goes on from NC_041725.1 coordinate 12,419,917, forward strand.
CGCTGCACGCTCTTTGAGTTGAATTTATTACCAGAGACGCTAGCCTTATTTTCCCACGCCGAGCTGACTGGAATCCACGACCACGACCTTTGCCTGTCCCTGACCACGAGCCTTGCCTGCCCCCTTTGTTAAGACGATCTCCTGACGGATTCTACCTCAACACCACGACCTTCGCATGCCATTGACACTGAGTTTGCCTGACCCTTGTGACAAGACGATCTCCCCGCTACCCCCCACGAAGCCCTAGTTCACTCCACGCCGCACTGCGGCGCGTCCACGACTACACTCCCGTCCCAAATCACCTCCGGCCTCCCTCTCCCCGACCAAGCGCCTCCGGTCCTCCTCCCAAGCGCGTCCTATGTCTGCTCCCCGTGCGACGACTTGTCTCCTTGCTCCAAGCATGCCTGCAAATGCGTCCCCGAACTCCATCAGTGACAACTGTGTATGACTATGTATGTGACAAATCAAATTTGAATTTGAATTTGAATTGCCCATCAGCACATCTGTTCCAGATAATGAAGGGATAGTTCATCAATGAACAAATCTAGGGCACCACTTCACTTCCAAATATCTAAAGAGGAAAAAGATCCTGGACGAAGACTGATAGAGCTGGCTTAAGCTTAACTTTTCAAATGAGCCTGATGTACTTTCCTGACTGTATAGACATATATACATATTTTCTATACACTATATGCTATTATATACAATAGTGCTTGTAATATATATGCTCTTGATATTAAGTGTCAAATAAAAAAAAAACATGGACTGGTCAGACACAGGACACCAATGGGCCTAGATCGGGGTCGGCTACCTTTATTTATGCAAAGAAAATAGTTTGCGAAGGTTAGATGTGTGCGGAAAGGCTTGCCAGAATACTGGTTTTATCACTAGCACGAAAATGCTTGTGGAAGCCAATGACGTGACAAATGTTTAATCACCTCAAAAATCCAGTCTAAATACTCGGCCGAACATGTTCACAGGCCAGGAGGTGATCTGGTCACTATAACTTATCTGAACAACACAATTTACTTATCTACTTAGAGTCAACATATGTGTTCTTAAAAAAAAAAAACAGTTACTGGAGGAAATGTGTAAGTTATAAAATTAAGTGGAGTCAGGAAAAGAAAGAAATGCCCACCAGATAAATATAAAATGATTGGCATACACAGCTCCTGTTCCTGTGATCATCACCTGCACTAGTCAGTCCTAATCAGCCCCTTCTCCCATGCATAAAAAGACTGTGTTGCGCTAATGTCTCTGCTGTTCTTTAGATGTGCCTACCCTGCATTAATCTGAATTCTGTTTTGGGATCACGAGCCCCTCTGTTTTTCTGTTTTTTTTTTTTTATAATAAATTTCACTTTGTTTAAACTTATCTCGCCCTTGGTTCCTCAGTCCCCACTTGTGACGGAGCTTCTGCAAACACCGCGGTCAAAATTAAACTTAGTTGCCACACAACCAACGAACACAAAGTATTGAAGTGGCTGTGAAACCAAGATGGAGAAGAGGTTCATTTTAGCAGTGATTACTGTCTTGTGTCTTTTAATGTTATTTCCTATATTTTATATTCCTGGTTGGAAAATAAGTCATTCTTCTGATGCTACTCTACTTAAAAGTTTTATGGTTCTTAAAATGTTTTAATTTAGAAATGTATAAAAAATGTTAAATGTAAACATTTAGTGGAAAAAAGTGGAAAATAATATCAGAATAATTTGATCATCAAGACATAGTTGGTAATGTTTAAGAAATAGTAGTTATAAATAGTTATTCACTCGACTTCCCCTCGACTCCACAGGTGCTGCAGGCGAACCTGAGGACCAAGACCTGATCGCGCCCAGCTGGCACTGATAACCTTGACGCGATTGGAGCCCAATATCACCAGGCTGCACCGTGGATGGGCAGAGCGGTTCTCCAACACACAGCCCGAGGGTTCCCTGTGGGGAAGTCTGCTTGTCTGCAGGAAAGTTATTGTTACCATGTGCAAGGTGTAGGACTTATGACAGTGGGCAAGCAGGCAGCAGTGTCAAGCTTTAGGGACAGTGGTGGCCTAGTGGTTAAGGAATCGTAATCACTGAGGTGCCACTGAGCAAAGCAGCGTCCCCACACACTGCTCCCCGGGTGCCTGTCATGGCTTCCCACTGTTCACTTAGTGTGATGGTTAAAAGCAGAGGACACATTTGTGTCACACATTGTGTGAGCTGTGTGCTGTGCTGCAGTGTTTCACAATGACAATCACTTCACTTTCACTTTTTAATAAAGCTGCACAGAGTTCTACACACAGCAGAACCAGAGGGGACCCTTTTCAGCGTAAGGCATGGTGAATTGTTTAACTTTGGGATTTTAAATAAACCCCAATCCCCTACTCTGTCCATCGTTTCCATTCCCCCTCAGTCGTGACTTTCAGTATTTGCTTTAATTTTTTTTAAGACTTACATGTGTATTTACATAATAACTGCATGAAACATGCATTTCTTATTTTAAAAAGATTAAAGGGTAGAAAGGGTAAGCATGAAATTATATCCTCTTCACATTTCATTTTGCTCTCCAAGCTTTATAGACATGTATAGACTAACTTTATAGACATGTATTTAACTAACAAAAAGGAAGGAAATACAAAGAGGAACATTTTTTCCTCACTAAATTAGAAATTTTTAGAATTTTTAAGAACAATTAAGGGTTCAAGTATAAACGTTTTTTTCTTTTTCATATATGCCAAACACCAAGGTTTTATGTCCATTCTGGAAAGTTCCTTATTGAAACATAAATCAGAATGTTGCTGGCTTCAAAACCTGACCAGTGGCAGTGCAGGTGCCTGGATCAGCGCCAAGAACAGCTGCCCGTCATGATCTTTCTTATCAGAAGGCTAGTTAATCACATCAATTTACTATGGAGACAAGGTGGATGAACAACATTTAAGGATTTCATTGGGAGAAGCAGAATGCTGTCAAGGGACACAGAGCTTGTACACAGCATATAAGGTACATGATAAACGTATATTAATTTATCATGGCCAACCTCCCACCACCAGGCACACAGGGGAAGCAGTTGGGGTTGGGTCAGCATCCCATATAAAAAGCCAGCCAAGGGCCCGCTCATTATTGTGATTTATCCTTTGTTGCTGATAGCTTTCTATTCTGACCCTGCTCCTAGACAACCACCTGATTTTCAACTCCAACTGCTTTGGATTTGCAATTCTGGTTTGGTTTCTGCCCCCAATGTGTTCGACCGCTTGCCTGTCCCCTGACCAAAATTCTGTGGTCAGGAGATAGGCCAGAAATTTAGACATTCAGGAGAAGGTCACGGTGACAGAGATTCAGTGTTGTCGCCACCCATGTTAGTTAAAGGTTAAGGGAGGTAATAATGAAATACACTGAAAAAGTTTATTTTTCCTCTCAACTCTGTTCTCAGATTTCTCATAGATTGAAAGAAGGCTGCAAAAAAAAGGGTGGTTGCCGAACTTATGTGCCACTCTGAGGCAATGTGTCACACCTCCAACCTCTTCATCACCAATTTACTAATTGACTCCTGTACATGCTGATTTCAGCCCGCATAAAGGACCCTGATTGGCACAGATCAGTGCCACAGTCTGGACTTGTTTTACTAGCATTAAGTATAAACTGTCCCTTACATGGGAAATATTTTGGAGGTCACTACCTCTGAACTTTTTGTTTATCTTATCTGCCTTAAAGATCTATTTCAAAGGGCATCATATTCTTCACAGTTCAAGGACAAGATCAGGGAGCTATTAGAAAAGGAAGAGAAGAATATGTATTCAATATGTAATATTTTAAGAATTTTTTCCTGAAAATTAAATTGTTTGCATTCAGATCCATAGACTCCTGAGGTCAAATCCGGACCTGTTTCAGCAGCCAACAGCTCGCAGTGGACAATCAGAGGCCTCACTGAAAGTGACAGAATATATGAAAGTGAAGGGATTGTCATTATGAATCACACCACAACACGCTGTACACACAATGAAATGTGTCCTCTGCAAAATAATAATAAAAAAGAAAAGATCACTTATATTCAAACTTTATTTATTTACAGTTATTTCAACATTTTCTATTTAATGAGTTGGATATCCAATGGCGACGCCATCTGCTGGATCGCTTCAGATATGCTCTGGTCATGTCAGGATTGACTGCAGCTGTGCTCAACACCGGTGGCCAATCCTGACAGCGCTAAAATGCCGGATGTTTCCGCCCCTTCCAGATCTCCGGCATTTTCATGAACTTCAGTTGGTAACAGTGTTTGTAATTTGAGTTCTGGCAATCGGCACACGCCTACGGGTTAGTTTTAGTTTTTCTGTATTGTAGTTAAATTGTTTTTGGCAATCGCGCCGCTGTTTATTTGTATTTATTGTTTATTTGTTAATAAAACCCCCTTCACAACATGTCAAACCTCTGCGCTTCCTTCCCCCGTAAGCCCGTAGTCGTGACCGGTCACCAGAAATAGACATCTTCGTCATATGGCAGTGGTGGTGATGGTGGTAACATGTTCACCAGATCTTGTAAATCCCACTGCGGCTGGTGCAAGGCATCTTCGTTGTAGAGCAGTGATGAAGATGGTGGTATGTTCACCAGATCCTGTAAATCCCACTGCGGCTGGTGCAAGGCATCTTCATTGTAGAGCAGTGGTAGTGGTGATGGTGGTATGTTCACCAGATCCTGGAAATCCCACTGCGGCTGGTGCAAGGCATCTTCGTTGTAGAGCAGTGGTAGTGGTGATGGTGGTATGTTCACCAGAGTCTGGAAATCGTCTTTGTTGTGGTACGCAGGTGGTGGTATGTTTTCTTGGTTCTGTTTATGACACTGCTGCTCTTGGTCCTGTGCAGCATAGAATTGCTCATAGAATTAACATATTGATAACATGATAAATTTAGTATGGATTTGCGTTTGCACTTTTGATGTTAGCATGATATTAACATGCAAATTTTTTAAAAGGCTCCGAATGTCACCAAATGTTTTTGGAGATGCATCATGGCCACGCCCTGTTATCATTATTGATATTAGCATGCTAGCATGAACAGCTTACTTTTTTAACATGCTTGAAATGTCACCAGTTTTTGTGTATTTCATGTTAGCATGATAATTATTTTGACATGCTCCAAACGTCACCAAATTCCTTGAGACGCATTATGTTAATTATACACAAATTATTATTTCCCTCTTCAACAATGATTTCACTAGCATTAGCATGTTAATATGCTAATATTTAAAAAAATGATAACATGCTAATATTTTAAAAAATCACCATATTTTATGTGACACATTGTGGTCACTCTTTGTTAGCATTTTTTATTTTTATGTTATCATGTATGCGTCCTCCTTCCTCGCCATGTCCAGCCATCGTGATAGAATGACCCGACCACATTTGGACGCAGCCGACACCGCCCACTGAGATCCAAGGAGCTGTGGTTCTCTGGGAGGATGCCACCAGCCCTCCTTGTCCCTGGCCAGTGTTGGCTTCATGTTCCACAGTAACGGTCGAGGACACCTGCCCCACTGTCCCATGTCTGGTGGTATTCCAAGATTCCTTCTCTTCCGGATTCCAGCTATGCACCTTCGGTAATCGGCAGTTCCCCGCCAAGCATGAAAGACTCTCACTGCCTATGAGTGGGGTCGAGAGGATCTGTTATGCTGTCGATGTCCCCCCTGGTGATTCCGGAGGTGGGGAGTACCGGCGAATTTGTGCGGCCGGACCTTGACTGTCTACAAAAGCTACCATGGGGTCGAGGAGACCGGTCGGACAGTTAAGGTGCTCCTGCCAATAACCGAGACGAGGAGAGTGGCGGACTGCCCAGTGGGGCGTGCCAGAGACTGACCAGAGTGATGGGTACCTGTGGACGGCGGAAAGGATGCTGGTCCCCCACGGATGAGCAGTGCTTTGGCCCGGGCCTGAAGCCGCCAATGTAGGGAGTCGTGCCTCGGATGGGGAGTAATGACATGATCCGGTCCGGCAGGGGTTACTCTGGGTCCGGAGTTCGGACCGGAGTTTCATTTTAGTCATGTGTAATGTTTCCTGATTGTTATCACCTGTGTATAATTGTATAAAGCTGTCCTGTCCGTGTCTGTTCGTCATCGGGTCATTGTGTGATGATGTTCCCTTGTCTTGTCATTCATGTATTAAACCCCCGTTTCGTGACGTTGTGCGTATGCATCCTGCTTCCTCGCCATGTCCAGCCAGCATGACAAATGCATATAAGATGCACTTGTCTACTTAAGAAATCTATATTTCTTATCAAGCCAATCTGATTTTTTTTTTGTGAAAGAAAAAGTGCGTTGTTACTCAAGACTATCTGCATCGCTTTTGTAAAAAAAAAAAATTTAATTTCCTTTTCGTTTTGGGTCAAAAGCATTTATGGTTGTACATACTCCCATATGTTGTACATATTTGATCTCAACAGTGGCACTTTGAAATTTTCTAAGCCTAACCCAAAATCTAAACCCAAAGTTTGTACTTTGAAAGCTCAGCCAATGATAATTAAAATAATCAAGAGGGGTTCATATGATTATATACTGAGAACTATATCCAGTGACATTTTGCCAACTTTACAAGATAGTGTATGACCATATTTTAATCTAACTTTATGAGTTAATTTTTAAAAACATTCTTTGAACACAATATTTCTACAATTTTACATTTCAAAATAGTCACAAGAGCCATTTTGGCAGCAACTGCTGCTTTTGGTTATATATTTAAAACTAAAAATATATTCATATTTTTAGCCAGTTGGAATAGTTGATCAAGCTCTTACATTTGATATATGTATCTCAATTTAGCCCAAAATATCACTTATGCCAATATAGTCCTCCCATGTCGATATATCAAATGTTCCTGTTATGCAGACAAGTCAATATATGCCAATATGAATTTTTTTTTAGATACTGTTCATTTGTGCAATATCCTTTCTGATGTTCAAGCTGATATAGCTGAGAGAATATGACTGTGAAAAACAAAGCATGAAAAGAAATGAAATTCATAGATGGTTAAAGTGCGCCGAACACAATCCTGGCGCATGCAGGCTTTTAACACATTTGATTAAGGAAAGGAAGCTGCCCTTATCTCCCCAGACTCGGGGAGCGAAACCGGACAACATAAATAAACATGAGGGCCTTTGTGCCAAATGCCAGAGGCCATGGATGTGCCTACCCATCCCATCCCCGTGGCCCAGCCCATCCTGGCAGGCAGCCATCATCTTTTAATGCACATGCACACACACATAAAATCCCCTAACCTGTGACACCCTTCACACACCCATCCCTCCTGACTATTAAAACCAGACCGACTAGTTCATTAGGAACGCAAAATGGAGCATCTTGTTCAGGGCTAAAAGTCCCTGTGACGAGGTGGAATACCAAAGCAGCCCGTGTTGTCCTTGTAAACCAAACAGTGCTCGGCTTTCTGTCAGTCTCCGAGACGTGAGCATACCATGGAATGGACTTTAATTGTTTTAATTAAAGGAAGGGTGAAGACAGCTGTGCATCTGAGGAGCGGAGAGAGCAGAGGCGGACAGGAGCAAAGACCACCTCCTGCATATTCATGGACTCCACCTCTATCGTGACCTTCCACTGTAAACAAAGAATATGAAATGCGGCTTTACTCCACAGCACTCTAACGTACATATATTACTCCAGTGGCGTGAGTGACTGGTTGAACCCCTTCTTGCATAAAATATTAATTAAGGGAATATTTCTGAGGACAACAGCTTATATAAGGGGTGGCTTACTGACTGCATCTGCATGACTGTCAATGTGTAGGCAGTAAGTTTTGTAATCTTATATAATCAGTTGTGCTTCTCTGATCTGGCATTGTCTGAGGATTTAATCTCCAGTGTATCTTCATTAGGTATTAAAGAATATGTCAAAAATCATACTTTGTTCCTTGACTAATGAAAACACATAACATATTTGCAGTTATTCACTTTTATGAATGTTTGGTTAATTTGGGTATTTTTAATCAACCATCCATTAAAATGTGTTCTGTATCAAGCATGACAGCACAAACAAAATCGAAAGAATTGATTCATTTAGTTTCAGTTCTGGGGCCTTGTCTGGAATAGTTATAGAACCCAAAATGAAGCATATTTTTGGAGCGTAAGAAATCGGCATGAATTGCTTACAGTTATTCTGTGCCATTTAAAGTAATAAAATATAATTTTACTACATTATACAATAATTCAATTAATTGGAGTAATGGGATCTTGACATTCTGTTTGTATTTTGGTGATTCATCAGTTACCATCACCAAGTGAACCTGGGCAGTAGGTACACCATAGTAACTAACAGCAAGATCGGTCACCAGCTTGTTGGTACTAATAGAAAATCTCTGTGGACCCTCGGGGCCCCGTCCACTGGGATCTGCTGTTACCTGAAGCCCCTGTAAACAGCTGACAGCTCCAACCTGCCCGAATCGCACGACAAGTCCTTGAAGCAGGAATGTGGGTGAGCAACCATGCCTGGCTGCTGAGCCAACTGCTTACACTCCTCTTCATCCTATAAGCATCTGCTGGGACAGCTGTCAAATGTGGCATGCGTTATTTCCTCCCACCCGCTCCGTTTGTCTCGCTCTCTTCTGCTCCCTCTCTGCAGTTAAAATCATCTACTAAACGGGGCAGAATTAATCAAGAGCATGGAAACACGAATACATGGGCACAAAGTTCAGGTTCATGATGCTGATAGATTGTCACTATGCACCAGGAGATGGCCAGAGTGGAGAGTGCTGCCATTGTCTGTATCAGGCATGGCTGGTGAGCTCCCTCTATTGGCCCTTAGATATTTGTTTGGCCACTAGATCACTTGCACTTATTATTTTCCCATGCACAGTGTGATTATTCAGTGGTGGAGTATTGAGCAATAACTAAATGTCATTCATAAATATCAATATGATGAATATGATAATCACACGCATTGCCATAGTTTGCATAACTCGTATCATTTGGCCGAAAAGAAAACAAACATTTTTTTTTTATTTGAAAAAACTCTCATAAGACCTGAATAATGGTGTAATTATCCCTCTTGAATAAATGAAATGAAAGATTATTAATAACGCACGTACTAATTTTAATTGTGTGTCTTTACAGATTTTTGCGGATTTACACTGCGCTCAAGACTAGGCTTTCCTAGCAAATTAAAAAATGCTTTTCAAATGAGTAAAATGTTCACAGCATGAATAAAGCAACATATTACAATTTTAATTTTATGGAACAAAAAGGTAATCACCATGGTTGGTGAACCCACATTTGAATGTTGTACACAGTTCGCTGTTTTGGATTCAGACGTAGCCGTGTCTGTTGAATTGAAAAAGATGGCAAAACTTTGTAGGAAATTGGAAAGAACAGTTTGACACCCCCCGATACCCCTACCCCCCACCCCTGTGGGCTACCCTAACAATGAAGAGTGAGTAGGATCTTTTTTCAAATGGATTCAATCCCTCCGTTTGATTAGACATGGCTAATCCTAACAGTCATCTAATCACAATGTCAGTCAAAGGGGCCATGCTCCTGAACGTATCACTCTAGTTATGAATTATGCATGGGGCTGTGTCGCAAACCACAATCCATCTATCAGAATCGGAGAGGGGGGGGGCAAACAAAAATAATAAGCAAAACAATTTCCAAAAACAGCATGCCATGAAATCCAGCCCAGTCTCGTGGGTTTCATTAGTAATTCAAAGAGCGTGCCAGATTGCATTGAAGAGCAGTTACGACGTTTATTTAAGCTTCCTGCAAACAGATCCTGATTTTTCAGCTTCAGCAGCAGCTAAATGGGCATTGCACACCGCATCCTCACACACCTCACAGAAAAAATAATGTTAGAATAATATTCTGCACTTCCTGGACCCTGCAGGACATGAGCCGAATGGCTAAGGGGGTTGTGCAAGGTGAGTGCATGTATTTACTCTATTCCGACAGCTAATAGAGACCTGAAATAAAGTTGATACATGCATGTAGGATGGAAGGTGATTAATTCAAATCCATTGAGATTACGTCCCTGATCTAGGGTCAGGGTCGTAACAAAAGGGAAAGGGGGAGCATAGGCTTCAAAATGACATGAAGATGCATGTGTTTAATGGTTTATTAAAAAACAAACAATAAGTACTTTACTTTATTACTTTACTTTATTTTGCAGATGCTTTTCCAAAGTGACTTACAGGGGGAAGACACCAGCAATTCTCGTTCGATTTCTTATAGAGCTTGAGTTTACAATAGAGCTAGAGAGAGAGAGAGAGACAACCAGAAACAGACACACCAACCGACACGGGACGTCACAATTTATGAAAACAGTGGGTCAGACAAGACATTTTCTCAACAAGTGGTCAAGTGTTCTCATACTATAAAGGCCTGAATGCTACCATGGATTGGGCCTGCTTGTCACCACTTGTCATGAGGTGACCATCACAAATAAATGCATAGTTATTGTGAGTGATCATTTTAATCTAATAATAATATTTAATGATGGCAACACCAGCCTAATCACAATAGCTGAATAGCATAATAGCTGAACTATGATTTTATATTTCTAAACTTGTTACTGATACAGCTTGCCATGGAATTTTAATTTGAAATTTAAATTTGAACATTAAGCATTTGAATTGCATTGAAATTCACGTTCAGACAAGACATTTTCTCAACAAGTGGTCTGTCAGGATTGCCTGCAGCTGGGCTCCACACCGGAATCCAATCCTGACGCCCCATAAATGCCGGAAGTTTCCGCCCGTTCGGGGTCGCTGGCATTTTCGTGAACTTCAGTTGGTAACACTGTTTGTAATTTGAGTTCTGGCAATCGCCACACGCCTACGGGTTAGTTTTAGTTTATCTGTATTTAAGTTTTCGGCCACCGCGCCATTGTTTATTTGTATTTCTTTGTTTATTGTATAATAAAACCCCCTTCCCAGTATGTCAGACCTCTGCGCTTCCTTCCCTCGTAAGTCTGTAGTCGTGACATGGTCAAATGTTCTTGAACTGTAAAGGCTGCCATGAATTGGGTCCACTTGTCACAGCAAATCATGGTCACAGAAAATCAATACATAGTTCTTGCAAGATATCATTTTTATCCAATAATAACATTTAATGGCGACAACACAATCAGTATCACCTAATATAATAGTTTTCTATTACTGATTCACTTTGTTGTATTTTTTTGATGGCTGGAATTTGGATTAAAAACTTTTCAAAGTTTTATTTGAGTCAGGTATGTGCTGAAAAGGGACAGAAAGTTTCCTTTCTCTGTCACACACCAGTGGCTGCTGTTAAATGTATGAACTATGCGGCCGTTGTGAGGGACAGGGTGCATTAATGTTTATTGAGCAGGAGAAGAGGATAGGGCCGCCCCAGTTCTGGCCACCGCACACAACTTGACTTTGAAAGGCTGTGTGCTGTACGTCTTTGAGGCGTAACAAGCGTATTTTTTTTTTATTTTATTTTTTTGTGCTAACAGAGAAAACATTCATTTCTGATGTATGCCGCTATTTCTCACCCCACCACCTTTGCCAAATAACTGTAACTGTTACCATGGGCACGCCTAACGTGTTCTGAGTCTTGCATTGGTTGGGTAGTCATGCATACAGACTCCCAGTGTGTCTGTTGCATGCTGAGAGGGAAAACAAGTTGTTGTCCCGGTGCAATTGAAATGCAGCACAGTAAAAAGAAAAACATGAATTTTCAGGTGGAAAGCCTCTGGGCCCACATTTTGCATGACCTTATCTGCCAAGATCGGGGGCATCTTTTCAGGCAAGCCAAATGGCAGGAGCTGACGGGGCGATGCCTTTAATGAGCTGTGCCGGGCCCCTTCCTCTCTCATGGTTCCTGGTTTAATTAGGCAATTATATACCTGCCCAGGGAATTACAGCATATGGGGTCACCAGAGAGATTGGAGGGGCCTCGCTTTTTCCAGGGTGCATCACTGTCAAATAGATGCGGGGGTTTGTTCTCTCACAGGTGAGACCTTGTGAGGTAGCCTACCTGAACCTCTTGCAAATGTTAATTTATTAGAAGGGCTAAAATTCTTTGTCTTTGTCTGCCATCCATTTGCTTTCTAAAATTGCTTTTCAGTTCAAGGGTTACATGTTACCTGGAGCCCAGCCCACCATCAGACAATACATATATTGCAGTAAAATGAATGAATATGAAATTCAGGCAACAAGAATTCAGCAAAGTGCTGAGAACTTTTTTAGCCCACGTTTTTCTCAGTTACATAAACACTTCATATGGTCTCAAAAGCATCAAAGATGATTGCCGAGGTCCCCATGGAAACCAGACGAGAGTCCAATCTTTTGATGGTGAGGCTGGTGGGCGGGGTGGAGACATTTGGAGAGGATGCCATGTGATGGAGTGACAGAACAACATTCCTCCGGGCCCATGCTGCACACCAGACCGTTTTGATTACAGATTCATTGCCATCTGTTGTCCATGTTGGTGCCTGCCTATGCCACACCGGCACCAAAGCCCATACCAATTTCTCCCCCACCACCTGCCTTGTACTTGCATGCAGAGAGAATGTGTCCTGAATTGCTGGGTTTGGGATTCTGCAGCGGTAAAGCACTCCTTTGTGCTCTTCTCCTCAGGAGAAGAAGAACATTACTCACTGACAACAAATCATCCACGATGTGAACAAGTACTGAGAGTAAATCAATTTCTGTGATTTACGGAGCATTCTGCTAACAAATACTCTTTGGAAAAGAATCAAAAGTGGCAAATGCCTTTCATTTTTTATCTCTTCTTGTCTTCTTGTTTGGGGTCATGCGGTGGTCACAGGCAGTGAATCTCAGCCCAGCAGAGGGACCATTTCTCAGCACATTGCTTAATTGTGCCAAACGTCAGCAATATTTGAACTCACCATAAAGGTAAAAACAATAAATCATTTATATTTGCAGCCTTAATTGTATTTAGGCTATTGTACCATAATAGTTTTAATAGAAATTAACACAAATTTTACAAAGATTACTTTTCTTCGTGATGGAAAACATATAAAAATGCACTTTTAACTAGTGGTGACTAGTAAATAATATCTTCTGATTACCTATTAGTGGTAATTATTCCTGGAGGATATGACTTACAAACTTAATAAATGTTCCAAAATATTGTATAAAAGCAGTTTGTAACAGTATTTATTGTTATATTAAATTACGTTCACCAGGCACGTTCAAAATGTTAGCATGTTATTCTAAATTATATTATATGAGATGTCACCATGGCTCAATGTGTAACTTATGTTTCAGAGCATAATACAGGGGTTGCGAAATGTTTGCTTCTGAAAGGTTCTGCAAGGCACCCTATGATCTTCAGTTGATGTTTGTGATGGTGGCCTGCAGACATCCACAGAAGACATGGGATGAAGCTAGAACAAATGGCACCTTGTGAGCTCATGACTAAGAACCACCAGAGTTTTCATTTCATCCATTATGCAGGAAGCATTTATTATTTGTTTTGTGTTCGAAAAAGCCCCAAAGACGTACTGCTGTCTATCTGTCTGAAAAGGAAGAGCTAGGGGCAAAATAATTGACGTTGAAGATAATTTAATAGAATAGGTCCAACCAAATACTTCCTTAAATGCATAGAAAAACGCTTGCCCAGGGGATGATTTAGTTATAATAGTGATTATTAATCAAAATTGCAGCGTTTTGCTTGATGCGAGGCCGTTTGTAGCATGTAAATGACCGAATTCATGAATAAAAATGAGAGGAGAAATCATCAAAATGGCTTTTTTGTTTACCGCTCTCTGCTACACAGAAATGTGTTGGGCTTGCATCAGGAAAGGCCTGGATTGAGCCAGTAAACGTATACAAGCAGGAGCTACTGCGTGATGAGAACGTCTTCGGCATGCTACTCAAGGTCGTGGCTATTCCATGCTGTGCCTCGCCTCCATATTCAAGCTGCTGTGCATCGTGCCTGCATATGAGGCCTTGCTGCCTCAGCTTTCTGTCATGCAGCCCTGGCTGCTCGTCCCCCTCCAACTGACATCAACCTGTCCACCTCACCGTCCCCCATGCATCCAAACAACCCAATGGATTCTAAGACAACAACAACATTAATTTCTCATAGAGACCACATACAGTATGTCTCAATGGGCTTTGACAGGCCCTACAGCTGACACCCCTTGGACTTTGACACTCTCTGCACACAAGGAAAAACCAGAATTAGAGAAACCTTCGGCAGGCGTGATTCAGAGAGAGACCCATCCAGGGTAGAGTGAGCCTGTGATTGTGAGGTGTTGTAAGGGTTTGTAATGATTTGAGCAAGAAAAATAATAGTCCAACAGGTGTCGTGGTAGGAAAGTCCAGTACAGTGCAGCCTACAGCATTTATCCATGTTTGGAGGCACTGGACAGTGTAGAGTAGGTTTTAGTCCAGTGTCATGGTCTACATGTATAATTCTACTGGTCCATCTGAAGATCCCTGAAGCTTCAGCTGTTATGGTGATGGTGGCTGTGGTGACCCTCTGGTCAGCAGCTCAATGACAGGAGCCAGCTACTAGAGTGACTCGAGAGAAACAGATTAGGCTGGGACTGAGTGGTTATGGTAGATGTCGAGTGCAACAATGGCCCTGGTGGCTCTCATCTCACCTAGGACAGCCTAGTATATGTGTGTTTAACTGTTATGGAATGCTTAAAAAGTAAAAAGATGTGTCTTTAGCCTGTACTGAGATATTGACATTGTATCTGAGTTCTGAGAACATTAGCTTTGGAAGTCTGTTCCAAAGCAGGGGAGCTCTGTAGCAGAAAGCTCGTCCACCTGCTGAGAGTGGAGAACAGTCCTCCGGAGGTTGAATGAAAAGTGAGCGATGGTGAAATTGGGAAGTCTGATGGATGAGAGTGAAAAGAATGAGCCAAGGAAAAGGGAAAGCTTTTGAAAAGCTTAAATCTTTCTTTGAAAACGTATGGCTACATTACTTTAGAGTGGAAGCGGCGGGCCTATCTTTCCCCATTTGTTTTTGCTCTTGGCTGTGGTGGGAAAAGGAAAAGGCAATTTTCCCCACGGGCTTCCATTCAGCACTGACAAAGTGTACTTTTAAAAAGTGTGGAGGTAAGAGCATTCATCACAAAGGACCCCCCCCCCTTCCTGCCGTCTGTCCCCCCCTCTCTGCGGTAGCTGGTAAAAGCTTGGAAAGTCGAGCTCCTCTGATTAATGACTTTCTCCTTGTGCCGTTTAACAGCGAGTGGTGGGGGTGCACTCACTGTCTGTCATAAGTGGGGCCAGCAGTGGGCTCTGCTCCCACCTAATTCGCTTACTGAGCACTGGGCAGCGCGCCCGCATGGTGAAGACATGAAGCGGACTGTCTGAGGCCGTCTGACATTACCTCAGAGAGCGCTCGGCCTGCCTCTGAAGGCACCAGAACGGAGCTTCACTCCTCCTGCCATGCAGCAGTCAAAGACAGAGGAGCTCAAGGAGCTCAGAGAGACTCAGGCAACCGACCACAACGAAAAGTTGCTGAAATGCTGGGACTAGGAGGGTGGAAGAACTATTTATGAATGTTTTATTTTTAGGGGTGTAACAGTACCAAAAAAAGAGCACTGTTCAGTCCAAACAAATAAAACATTGAACAAAATATACAAAAAAAAAAAAGTCAACTCAAGGTGCATATTATCTAAATAATAATTGTATAATAATCACTAAAACTCAATTAAGTTTGTCAAAAAATGTTGAGACATCCACAACAAATTGTGAACTTTATATGCTTACTGCATACATTTTGATCATTTTGTGTGCAGCCCAGTAACACTTTTGGACTTATGTTTCATTTCATAAATTTGGTTTTCATTTTGTAGGTGGCGTGTCCAGAGAATTTCATCATTGCATAAAAGAGAAATACTTTTCTTAACAATTGAGCTATAAGGGACTGCAAAGTGCTAACTTACAAAATTGTGGTAGTAGCCTAGTGGGTAACACACTCGCCTATGAACCAGAAGACCCAGGTTCAAATCCCGCTTACTACCATTGTGTCCCTGAGCAAGACACTTAAACCTAAGTTGCTCCAGGGAGACTGTCCCTGTAACTACTGATTGTAAGTCGCTCTGGATAAGGGCGTCTGATAAATGCTGTAAATGTAAATGTAAATGCTGACTTCCAGAAAGCAATTCACACCACTATTATCTAGATTTCCTTATCAAACCTTTATCCCAGGGGCATGGAAGCTCAAAAACCAAAACACCTACAACGTCATGACAGAATTCTGTACAATCAAAATCAAACGTATACTAAAATGATATAGATGACCCTCTATGCCCCTTCAGGTTCTGGCCTGTCAGTGCACGGGCAGGACTGGGTCTAGAGATCATATAAATATTGATTACACCTGTGTTTATGGTGAGGTTATATGAGGGCTCACTTCCTTCTCTATTGGGCTCACTTCCTTCTCTATTCAATAAAACTATTGATTACTCTTACCTTACATTTTTCCCTTTTTTTCTTTTTTTTCTGCTTGCTGTTCCTGATTTTCCAAATTAAATGCTATTTGCTTTAAACTCTGAACTGGTGAGGGTATCCCTTTTATGTTGTGGCGTGGCACAAGTCTGCCGTAACAATAAAGTGAAGTGATTGTCACATGTGATACACAGCAGCACAGCACACGGTGCACACAGTGAAATTTGTCCTCTGCATTTAACCCATCACGGTGAGTGAGCAGTGGGCAGCCATGACAGGTGCCAGGGGAGCAGTGTGTGGGGACGGTGCTTTGCTTCTGATTACGGGGCCGCTTCCT
Source organism: Denticeps clupeoides (assembly GCF_900700375.1). Classification (NCBI taxonomy): domain Eukaryota; kingdom Metazoa; phylum Chordata; class Actinopteri; order Clupeiformes; family Denticipitidae; genus Denticeps; species Denticeps clupeoides. Next base: position 12,436,612 of record NC_041725.1, read on the forward strand.
TAACCGCTAGGCCACAACTGCCACAATAGCCTAAAACAGCCAGGGGGGAATGGGTGTCGGCATTATGACTATCTACCAAGTGCTTTCTCTCTTTCTTTGCCCATTGATCCAGTCCCATCAGAGGTCTTATAAATATTAATAAGCAGCAGGCTTTGTTTTAGAAACCCATGAGGAGATCAGAGAGCAGATGAAGGTTTTTTTTTTGGCTATGTACAGGAGGGTAGTCCCATGGCACAGACTGAGAGGAGCTAAATGAAGGGCATCTCAAGGGGACTATATACTATATGAAACTAAAATACTTTTCAAATTAGTCATCAACACATGAACCTCCAACAGGCTAATCATCTGTGAACTAAAAAACCACAAAGTCAAACCCAACCTACTTCCATTATGTCCCTGAGCAAGACACTTAACCCTGGGTTGCTCCAGTAGTAACTACTGATTATAAGTTGCTCTGGATAAGGCCACCTGCTAAATGCTGTAAATGGAAATGAAAAAATATAAACTTTTATTAGTTAAAAAATCTGAACGATGAACATTGATATTTGTTCATTGATCGTTGTTTGGGTATGTCCCTTTATGGATAAACAACCATGAGATGAAGGTACGGTGCCGAAAAGTTTACTGCACGCACAAATGCATTTGGGAGCTCCGCAAACCAGATAAAAGAGGCACAGAGACTCATGTCTCTGCTTTCATTTTATAGTGCCCTTTTATCTGTCCTGATAGCTAAGGGAAGAGAATGTTTTTTTCCTTTGTGCAGTCTTTTCAGTCTTCTCTTCTCCAGATATGGTCCCACCAAAACTGAACTTATATTCATTCCAGCAGATTCTTCACCACATCAGGATCTTGCTATTTACCTGCACAAGTCACAGCTCTCTCCTTGTACAACAGCCCGCAACCTTGGAGTAACAATAGACAACCAACTCTCCTTCTCGACTCACATCAGCAATCTTTCCCCCTAATGTAGATTCCTTCTCTACAATATCAGACGAATCCGCCCTTATCTGTCAACCCAGGCCACCCAGATACTGGTTCAGTCCTTAGTAATCTCACGACTGGACTACTGTAACTCCCTTCTAGCTGGTCTACCTCTATGTACCATCCGACCTCTACAACTCATACAAAATGCAGCAGCACGACTGATCTTTAACCTTCCCAAATTCTCCCACACCACCCCTCTGCTACATTCCCTCCACTGGCTCCCAGTAGCTGCACGCATCAGGTTCAAAATACTGATGCTGGCCTACAACGCCAAACATGGAGTAGCACCATCCTACCTCACAGCCCTTATTACACCTCGCACTGCACCTCGTATACTCCGAGCCTCCAGTACTGCTTGCCTGGTCCCTCCATCTCTGAAGGTACGAGTAAGACATTCATCTAGACTCTTCTCCGTCTTGGCCCCTCGGTGGTGGAATGAACTTCCTCAAGGTCAGAACAGCTCATTCACTGAGTACTTTCAAATGGCAGCTCAAGAACTTCCTCTTTAGAGAATATTTTGATTAACTTGTAACCTTCTTATTGTCTGACTTATGTATAGAAACAACAGAGTGAATAAAAAGATTGTATTCATAGTTGGGGTCCTAATGAACCGGAACTGATCACTTCATCGATGAGAACTTGAAAGCAGGATATTTATCCATCTCCTGCACATATCACTTTATGTATATACATAACTTATTTGACCTGTATCCTGCACTTGCTGCTTATTGCACTTCTGGTTAGACCTAAACTGCATTTAGTTGCCCTGTACTTGTACATGTGTAATGACAATAAAGTTGAATCTAATCTAATCTAATCTAATCTAAAAGTTGCTCTGGATAAGGGCGTCTTCCAAATGCCTTAAATGTAAATGTAAAATGTGGAGACACAAAAAAATGATTGTAAGTCACTCTGGATAAGTGATTGTCATTCTACACACTGCATCACAGCACACAGTGCACACCAAGAAATGTGTCCTCTGCTTTTTAACCCATCACTCTTAGTGAGCAATGGCCTAGCCATGACAGGGGACCTTTTTGGGTGGAGGGGGTGTGGCTATGAAAGTGACATATCTTTAAAGCTCAGAGGAAAGCACTTTATCCAGATTAGCTCGCTGGCTCTTGGGTGGTAGTAGTCTAGTGAGTAACACACTCGCCTATGAACCAGAAGACCCAGGTTCATACCCCACTTACTACCATTGAGTCCCGCAGCAAGACACTCCAGGGGGACTGTCCCTGTGACTACTGATTGTAAGTCGCTCTGGATAAGTACGTCTGATAAATGCTATAAATGTAATGTAATTGGCTCTTGTAACATTGCCCCAGTGTAAATGGCACCATAGTACAGCAAAAAAAAACATAGTTAAATAACCAAATATTGCAATTATCCATATATTACTTTCAGAGGATCACACTAGATAACACCCAACAAACCTGCAAACAACCCCCTCCCATTTCCAGCCCAGGAGTCCCTGTGGCAGACCCCACATCAGCCATGTCACGCTCCGATAGCTTAATTTAAATGGAAATTGGATGAACTGCTTGGAAGTGATCCAGCCATCCAGAACAATTAACCCATATTACTGGCAGGCCTTGAAGGAGTAATTTGACTTTGAATGAGTATGGAGGCAGAGCCGGAGGTTCTTAATGGAGCAAGCGGCGAAAAAGGCCCTGGAGTCCCGAAATCGTATTCTGTCCCGTCCAGTTTGTGCCTAAATTTCTTTGTATTTTCTCACAACCTCCCCCTTCTTATCACAAAGACATTAAGCCATACTTCCTTGTTAAAGAGCAAATTAACATAATCATTCACAGACTAATAAATCACAATAAATAAGTCAGCACCAGGTTTGCTTGGCTTGTTTCCTGGATGGAAGCTGAGTGAATTTGACATGTTCTTTGTCCTTGACAACTTTCTTTACACCAGACCAATGTTGAATCTTATCGAATTGGAGAGGTTCTACGTTTACATTTGCAGCATTTGACAGAGGTTCTTTTCCAGAGCGACTTGGATAAGTGCTTCAAGATGAATATTAGGGGTGTGTATTGGCATGGATCTCATCTCACGAAATGAATCACGATACATGGATCAAGATATGATATGATATCACAATATTTTCTGATGCTGTACATATTCCGATATTCTACAGTTCACTGAAAATGTAAAAACATTTATGATCTGTATCATATTAGATTAATAAATATTGATATTTGATGTCCCTGTATCGATACAATATTTCCACGTAAAAAATTGCAATATATTGCTGTATCAAAAATTTCTAATGAATATCATTGAAATCCCACATTTGGTTCACTAGGACCCAATCTGTGAAGTCCAGGGAGTCAGGGACATATGTTTTTTTTTTTTTTGTGCGCCATGACCAGCCTTTCAAAGCACTTCATTTGAAGCATGCTGGGACACAGAGACAGAGTACCTGTTTGCTGAAGGGAGGTATCAGTTGTTCCGTGCATCAAAACTTTGCAAACACACATGCGACTGTGCGTCTCTAGTACTGCTGTCCATTGATTCCTGCTCATAGGTCTGCTTAGCTCTCCTCTCTGCATGAGACAGGTTGGCTATGGCCAGTCTGAGAACAGCCTTGTCTCCAGATAAAAAAGCTGCATTTCTGGTCTTAAGCAAGCATGCACATTTTTTTAGATTGGCTTTCCTGAGGATGTCCTTTCAGGCAGAGTGTACTCCTCTAGTCTCCATTTGTAGTAGCCTACCTAAAAATGTCCAGAACCAGACGGCCACACTCTGAAGTTCTTACCGGCTGGGTTGGTGCGTCTACGTGAACCATACACTCATTGATATGGAGTACGGGGGGTGGTGCATGGCATTGCCTTGCGGCCCCAGGAAAATTTGTCAAAAGCAAGTAGCCAGTGCTTTTTACAGATCCGAATAAAAGCTCCTGATATCCAGTCTGAGGAGAGACATTCGGGTAATGGGCAAAACTGTGGAGGCCAAAGAGCTTATAAACCAGGGGGCTGGCGTTATTTATCTCTGTCTCAGAAGGTTCCCGTGGAAGAAGAGGATCACCGAGTAAGAATCAGCAGGTCCCACCCTCAGCCTCTCCATCAGGTCATTCTCTGCAGCAGCACGAGTCAGATAGTGGGATTGTCTTTGTGCCGGGCTTTCGCCAGCATGGCAGAAGTTCATACACTACAATTTTGGGAGCCATTTAATGTATGTCTATGCAAAATGTTGATGAAAACACTACTTCCTCTACTTGCTCTGAAAACAGCATCTACAACTAGTCTAATGCCCCAGGACTAGAAAGGAATTTCAAAAGGAATGAGGGGAGGTGCTAATATTGTTGCTTCATTGTTATTCCAATCCCACTCGTCTACCCTCCCCAGCAGCCACCGGTGCACCGCTCAGGGTTATAATCACGCCTGTTGTCAGGCTAGTATCCCAACTGAGATGCAGTTGATTGCTTGTGCAAATTTGCAAGTAACAATGCAATTTGCTGCTGAATACCAAGCGGGCATTAACTGCAGCCTGCAGGACTGTTGCACACCCCATGGGGGGATCACCATACACATTGGAGGTGACAACAATCACCATCTATCTCCATGTTCTGTTAAGTTAAGCATATACTTAATTAGCGGACCTACGTAAACTGGTAGACACTGGCTGATAAAAAAAAGCATGCGTGTGTGTGTGTGTTCAAACTGCAAATTGTGAATAATAGTCATGCACTAACAATCACAGCCACTGGCAGAGAAAATGGCCTTTCATTTGTACAGATGACAGTTCTATTTAAATAAAAGTGGCTAGTTTTAACAAAGAAAGGGGGAGGATATAGAGGTAGGAAAATACATTACAGTTCCAGTTGGGTCAGTGGTGACCTAGCGGGTAAGGAAGCGTCCGCGTAATAAGAAAGGTTGCCAGGTCGAATCCCCTCCATCTATACGGGCTGGTAGGAAAATTATTTTTCACCACTGTGATGTGTGCAGGGAACACATAGGGTAAACTGTGATAGTAGTACATTGGTGCTACAGTGGCCTGGTACCCTAACTAGGACAGCCTAACTAGGGTGAATTTAACTTTGTCTGTGTCTGTGTCTAACAGGGGGACTCTGTGATAAACTGGACTTTATAATTGACACTGTGTCAAAGTGAAGTGAAATGAGTGTCTAGGACTTTAACAAAAAGCCAGAGAAAACAGATAGGTTTTGAAATTGGAATTTGCCCACTGAGTGAGCAGTGGGCGGCCATGACAGGCGCCCGGGGAGCAGTGTGTGGGGACGGTGCTTTGCTCAGTGGCACCTCAGTAGCACCTTAGCAGATCGGGATTCGAACCGGCAACCTTCTGATTACGGAACCGCTAGGCCACCACTGCACCTAAAGTGTCTAGTGCTTCATGTCTGACTTGGGAGTCAATTTTTTACATGGACCAATCATCTGCAGTCAACATCAGTAGGAAACACAAACACGTGCATGTGCAAGTCACCATTTAATGTGGTCACAGTTTAGTTGTATTCAGACACAACTTAGGGATTTAGCCAAGATAAACATGTTATACTTAAACATCCACCATCCCCAGCCATTTTCACACAGTTGGACATAGTTACTTACATAGAGCATAACAATGAGCAAATGTAGCACAATTTTGTTAACATTAAATAAAACTCCCAAACTTTTTATGTAACAGTTTATGTCATTTCAACACTTGAAAAGTTTATGTAATTGGCTGTAAACTTTGTAAACATTTGATTGGCTACCTTTTGAAAAAAAACACTTGTGACTATTTGTGCATCATGTTATTAGTCGAAAAATGTATTTGTGAATTTATTTGTAAGTCATAAATGATCTTTGTGAATGTTGTTACATTGTTTGTGAATGGTGTGATATTTATTTGTGAATATTAAAACTAAACCATCTCAAAATTTGAGTTTGCTCAACATCTGTTGATTCATCTTTATCGGGTTACAAATATGAGTAATGATGCAAAAGAATAGTGTCATGTGATTCCATCCACATGATGGGTAGCAACGCAAAGATGAGACAACGTGACGCGTAACATGGCAAGATGGCCACTGCCAGCTGCTCAGTCATTGATTGCTTTAGTTGGCAACCGATTTGGCAGCAGTACCCCAAAACAAAGTAAAAGTTATCTTGTTTATCCTCACCTCTCATCTCATTCCTGTCGTCCTGTCCATTCCCCAATTCAACTTAGAAGGCAAACATCATCATCTGTGGGGTGTTGCGGCTCACAAAGGAAACTAACCTGCCTCCTTGCGTCCATTCGCACCAGGGTTCCTTGTTTCTTCTCACATGCACTCACGTTCTGGTACCGTGAAAAATAGCAAAACGCATGCCATTTTTTCCTTTAAAATGCTCTGATGCTTAAAAATATTTTATCCCCGTTCAAAAACCTGTGTTTATTTAGAGCCCACCGCATATAAATAAACCAGTGACTATATTGAATTTTTTATCATTATTTTTGCCTCACATACTGTACCTTCTTAGCTATTTTTGTGAGATGTGAAGTAGACATCCCTAGAGGCTGAGCATCAGGCAGAAAGGTTGCCCCCCACTGCACTTGGGGAGAAAGCAATGTTCCACAAGGCTACACATTCATTACTCCAAATAAATCTCCATTACGTAAATGGAGCTATGCATAATTATAGAAATAATTATAATAGTGATTATTTTCCCAGGGAGATGAACGTGGCAAATTCTGACTGACAATGAGTGAATGGTAAATGCAAAATGCGCTGACGCTGGAATAATAACAGTTAAAGCAAGCAGAGCCATCTTCAAAATGTAAGAGACAAGGCTTTTGCAAGGCTGGTAAAAGACAAGGCTGCTGTGATGGCTGTTGAAATTCAAAACTGTGAATGAAAAATGTGGAGCAGTGGTGGCCTAGCGGTTAAGGAAATGGCCCCGTAAAAAGAAGGTTGCCGGTCCATGTCCCGATTCGTCAAGGTGTCACTGAGTAAAGCACCGTCCCCACACCCTGCTCCCCGGGCGCCTGTCATGGCTGCCCACTGCTCACCAAGGGTGATGGTTAAGAGCAGAGGACACGTTGTGTCACCGTGTGCTGTGCTGCAGTGTTTCACAATCACTTCACTACAAACCAGTTCACAACTCCTGTCTCTCCTCTGTCGTTCAGGGGTGCAGATGTAGAGTTTATTCAGGAATACAGATGAAAATTGGTTCAGTGAATGTCCCAGCAGATATCACACCACAACAACCACTACTGATTTTCTACTGTCCAGAGCAAATCTGAAGCGATCCAGCAGACAGCACCGCCATGTGATATAAAATTCACTAAATAGAAAATGTTGAAATAACTGGAAATAAGAGGAAGAGTGAGTAGAATCATTGTAAAATTAGTTAATTTTGTTAAATTGACCAAATTGAAGTTTTATTTACATATTATTAACACAAAGCGTCTCAAGGAATTTAATGACATTAGGAGTATGTTGAAAAAAATTAGCATTCTAACATCAAATAAACAAAAATGTGGTAGTTGCCATCAGTTGTAGTAGCCTAGTGGGTAACACACTCATATATGAACCAGAAGACCCAGGTTCAAATCCCACTAACTGCCATTATTTCCCTGAGCAAGACACTTAACCCTAAATTGCTCCAGTGGGACTGTCCCTGTAACTACCGATTGTAAGTTGCTCAGGATAAGGGCGTCTGATATATGCTGTAAATGTAAAAAAAAGTATGAAAAGGGATGAAAAAGAGGCAAAGAAAATAATTAATTTTGTGGAATGGGTAAAATGTAAAAAGTTACAAGAGCAGAAAAAAGTGGAATCTTTGTTAAAATAATTAATTTCATGCAATTTGTGAAATTGTAACATTTTTAGAAATGAGAAGAAGAAAGCATGAAGTGAAGTGAAGGTGAAGTGATTGTCACTTGTGATACACAGCAGCACAACACACTGTGAAATTTGTCCTGTGTGAGCAGTGTTTGGGGACGGTGCTTTGCTCTGTGGCACCTCAAGTGGCACCTTGGCGGATCGGGAATCGAAACGGCAACCTTCTGATTACGGGTCCACTTCCTTAACCGCTAGGCCGACACTGCCCCTAATAAAGAGGAAGAGTGAAATCACTGTTTAAAAAGGAAATCATAATTTGCATATTAATAACATAATGTGTCACAAGGAATTTGGTGACATTTGGAGCACGTCAAAAAAACAGCAGGCTAACATTGAATACACAAAATTTGGTAACAATTCATGCATGGAGAAATTTTTACATATTAACATGTTAATGCTGGCATGCTAACATTAAAAAATGCTAACATGACATGGCCATGATAAATCACATAAAATTTGTTGAAGTTTTCGAGCATGTTGAAAATAATTTGCATGTTAATGCTAGCATTCTAACAGGGCATGGCCACAATGTGTCACATAAAATGTAATGTAAATGTAATGTAATGTAAATGTTTAAAGCATGTTAAAAAAATTACCATGTTAGCATGTTAATGCTAACAGGGCATGGCCATTATGCGTCACATAAAACTTGGTGTGGTGACATTTCAAGCATGTTGAAATAATAGCATGTTCATGTTAGCATAAAATAACAGGTAACAGGGCCTGATGCATCTCAAGGAAGTTAGTGACATTTGGAACATTTACAAAAATGTGCATGTTAATATGCTAATGTTAACATGATAAAATAAAAAATGCTAACAAAAAGTAGCCACAGTGACTCACATAAAATATGGTGATATTAATATATAGTAACATGCTAACATCAAAAGTGCATGATATGCATGGTAAATGCTAAATTTATCATGTTAATATGTTAATGTTAACATAGTAACAAAAAAATGTGACAATAATTTTGTGACGTTTCAAACATGTTTAAAAATTAACATGTTGTCATGCTGGTGCAAGTATGCTAACAAAAAATATGCTAATAAGGAGTGCTGCTAGGCTAGGCTAAGCTAGCAAAGCTATGCATTCCTGTGTTCAAGTCAGCCTCCAAACAACGTTTTGGCTAAACGTAGGCATTAACTATTTAGACTGTTCTTAGCTGTTTAGTTAACTTTTCTCAAACTTGGAAGGTTTCCTAAAGAAATTCACCTCAGTTTACAAATCTTAACCTTAGCTAAGCTAGCAAAGCTATGCATCCCTGTGTTCAAGTCAGCCTCCAAACAACGTTTTGGTTAAACGTAAGAACTATAATACGGGATTTTATAATGGCCAAATATAATCAAAACAGTTGTTTAGCCTTACCAAGGTTTGTCATTCGACCGTAATGTAAAGAGTTTTTTGTGATTATTTAATTTAGTAGAATATTGTATTTTGAAAGCACTGCTCCTGGCTCGGAGTGTTGCATTTCAACCAGTTCCTCGTTACAGTCTTTTTACATGCCAGTGTCATTGTTTTGAATTTATATACATGGCTTCAGACATTGATCCAGGCATCAGCCCCAGGAGCATAATCCTTAGAACTTGTCCTCCTTAGTGGAGGATTGTTGTATTGCACACATGATATGCCATCCACTCTCTGACGTCTGAATGTTCAATTCTTGTTCCCACTTCAATTCATCATACAATGAATGAAGCACCGTGCCAACTGCTCTCTCAGGGTGATGGGATAAAATGCAGAGGACAAATTTCACTGTGTGCACCGTGTGCTGTGCTGCTGTGTATAACATGGGGCAGTGGTAGCCTAGCGGTTAAGGAAGCGCCCCCGTAATCAGAAGGTTGCTGGTTCGAATCCCGATCCGCCAAGGTACCACTGAGGTGCCACTGAGCAAAGCACCGTCCCCACACACTGCTCCCCGGGCGCTGGTCATGGCTGCCCACTGCTCACTCAGGGTGATGGGTTAAATGCAGAGGACAAATTTCACTGTGTGCACCGTGTGCTGTGCTGCTGTGTATCACATGTGACAATCACTACACACTTTAGAACATGTGACAATCACTTCACTTCAACCATCTCAAATCCAGTACCCGTATTGCGCCTGTAGGGGGCGATGTTCAGCTAGGATTACAGTCAGGAAATCTTTTTCAGAAATAAAGAACATTTTAACTCTGTATATGGTGATGATCTCTGTGCCCACACAACATCCTGAACTATTAGAAATGGTATCAAGTGTTACCTGTCTGGCCCAACGCCGTTTTCACTGAACTTGGAATCTGTGCATTGGATCTGTGCATTTCAAGTTGTTGTAAGTAGTTTCTATGTTTCACTTTGAAATTAAACATTTCACTATTAGTAATTTGTATGCGACTTTTCATTGATATAGAAGCAAGTGTCCTTTATCGCAATCGCATATTGCAATATTGATCTCAAAAGCAGCCCTACTAATAAGGTATTGTCACAATACCTCACATAAGATTTGGTGACATTTGGATAGCATGCTAACATAAACATGCTAACAGGAAATGGCCAGTATGTGTTACATAAAATTTGGTAACATTTCAAGCATGTTAAAAAAATACATTCTAGCATTCTGCCTTCTCATGGACAATAAACTAAACCGGTCTGCAGCACTATGATGAACTGTGTTTAGAATAATGTTTTTGGCTGGTTTCGTCATAACATTGTATATATTACTTTAGTTATTATTGGTCAACTAACAAAAGTTCTAAAATGCTGCTTACTGATTGGCTCATTACGGCATGACATTGTTATATAATACTTTTGTTCTTTTATGACAATAACAAAGCTTGTTGATTGGCTTGTAACACCATGACATGGCACTATATTTTGTTCTTATTGGTCACCAAAGATTCTTAAATAAAGCTTGCAGACGACGCCTCCATCGGATATAAAATTCATTAAACAAAAAATGTTGAAATAACTGTAAATTAATTAACCCCTTTCCATGACACCCGCTAAAACACTCCCTTTTAAATAATATGTATACCTAGGTCTTCTGCAACACTATATTGCACTATGTTTAGAATATTACTCTTCATGAAATACAACAGATTTATGTATACTGTTTTTAATTCAACAGCATGACATTGTGTATATTAGTTTTGTTCTTATTGGTCAATAACAAAGGTTCAAAAATGCAGCTTGCTGATTGGATGTTTATACGAAGACATCATCATACATGTCTCTATGTAAGAAGCCAACTTTACAAGAGGCCTCAGAAACGATTCTTCAGGAGTACTGTTCACATCTATTGGAAAGACTGAAATGCATCCAGACAAACAAGCCGGGCCAGTGAAGGCCGCCCCCCGGTGGAACATCACCATCCTTATTACACCCCGCAATTACACCCCGCAACATCCTTATTACACCCCGCACTGCACCTCGTTTACTCCGAGCCTCCAGTACTGCTCGCCTGGTCCCTCCATCTCTGAAGGTAAAAGGAAGACATTCATCTAGACTCTTCTCCATCTTGGCCCCTCGGTGGTGGAATGAACTTCCCCTCGAGGTCAGAACAGCTCAGTCACTGAGCACCTTCAAACGACAGCTCAAGACCTTCCTCTTTAAAGAATATTTAGATTAAATTGTAATTTTCTTGTTGTCAAACTTTGTGTACAGAATCTACAACAGAGTGAATTAAATAGATGTATTCATAGTTGGGGTCCTAGTGAACCGGAATTGATCTCTTCATCGATGGTAACTTGAAAGCACGTTGTAAGTCGCTCTGGATAAGGGCGTCTGCCAAATGCCGTAAATGTAAATGTAAATCACCGAGAACAATGACTCAGCACACCAGTGCAACCAGTGTGGCAAGAGGTTTCTTACAATGACCTCACTTAAAGTCCACATCAGAACCCACACCAGGAAGAAGCCATATCGCTGCACCGAATGTGGCAGGGGCTTTTCACAAAGTGCAAATCTTAAAAAACACCAGCTACTACACAAAATATATATTATACCGCCATCACCACCGCCATATGACGAAGATACCTATATGTGGTGATCAGAGCAAATCTGAAGCAATCCAGCAGACGACGCCTCCATCGGCTATAAAATTCATTAAACAGAACATGTTGAAATTACTGTAAATAAATTAAGTTTGAATATAAGTGACCTTTTGTTTTCATTATTATTTTTTATATACAGTTGTGGTTTAAGCACGCTTGATTTCAGTTCTTGAAATTGCTTAAGGCCACATGTTGAAAAGAGGAATTAATTAAATAACCTCGCTGACACAATGCTTATACATCGCCAGCATCAGGAACAATATATTTTATTATTTTAAAGGTTGCACATATGAGTGTGAGTTTTAACACACCTTGCTTCCAATGACACATAAGTATATACACAAAGATATAAAACACTGTAAATTCACTATACACATTTGCAGAAACATACAACTGTACATATTAATTTCTCAGTATACTGCATATTTTATCTTACAGATAAAAACTCAAACATTCAAAAGTCACAGCAAGAACCAGACATGAATCTTACATTGTACATGGGTGATTCACTGAACAAAAACATGTATCATTTATGAAGCTAATGCTAATCAACAGATCGTTCTTTCACAAGCCAACTTCCCTCAGATTGACAAAGTTCTGTGCATGCAGAACGAAACGTCTCGACATTAAAGAAAGAAAGTCCAGTTGCCATGACTCAACTTTCAGACGTCATTCTTTCATGCTAGTCACGAGTTTCCCCGCTAGCAGCTTAGCTCCGTAGCAATAAGCAACAGACAGTAATATCACAAGGCACTTAGAATTCTAAGTGTCTCGAAAATGCACAACTTTACAATAAAACACTTATGTTGCAAGGGTGAACGGACTCAAGCCATAACAGACGAAAATGGGAAAATAGTTAAATAACCTCGAGAACACAAAGCTTCCCCCTCGTCAGCCTCAGCAAGAATGAAGCATCGGTTCGCAAGTTGCCCAGGTACTATCAATCAACCCAGGCTCAACAAGTAGCTCACAGATATGCAGCAAATAAATTAACCCCTTTCCATGACACCTGTTAACACACTCCCTTTTAAATAATATGTATACCTATAATATACATATACATAATATGTATACTCTTCATAAAATACAACAGATTTATGTATACTGTTTTTAATTCAACAGCCTGCTGGTTGTCTTGTTACATCATGATATTGTCATATATTGCTTTGTTCTTATTGGTCAACTAACAAAGATTCTAAAATGCAGCTTGCTGATTGGCTCATTATGCCATGACATTGTTATATATTCATTTTGTTCTTATTGGTCAATAACAAAGGTTGTAAAATGCAGCTTGCTGGTTGGATGTTTATGCGATGACATCATCATACATGTCTCTATTTAAGAAGCCAACTTTACAAGAGGCCTCAGAAACGATTCTTCAGGAGTGCTGTTTACAGCTATTGGAAAGACTGAAATGCATCCAGACAGACAAGCCAGGCCAGTGAAGGCCGCCCCCCATGGGAACATCACTCAGCACAATGGTAGCACCTCCACACACCTCCCAGAACATGGGAAAGCACACCAGTGCAACCAGTGTGGTAAAAGGTTTCTTACAATGCCCTCACTTAACATCCACATCAGAGCCCACACCGGGGAGAAGCCGTATCGCTGCACCGGATGTGGGAGGGGCTTTTCACAAAGCGCAAATCTTAAAAGACACCAGCTAGTACACACCGGTCAACAGCCACATAAGTGTGAGATTTGTGGTAAACTATTTTCACAAAGCTCTAATCTCAAGACCCACCTCAAAATCCACAGTGGAGAGAAGTCCCACAAGTGCAACATGTGTGGAAAGAGCTTTACACATAAAACTACTCTGCAAAATCACGAGAGGCTGCATACTGGCAAAAAGCCATACCAGTGTGCTGAATGTGATAAGACATTTGCACACCAATCCAGCCTGAAAATGCACGAGAAAAGACACAGAGAAAAAAAGAAGCTGCACATGAAGATCCACGCTTCAGAGCAGCCATCGAGCTCCATGGAGCATCAGGAGAGCTGTTCAGTAGATTCAGAGATAGAGTTCCACATGAATTTATATGCGCAATTCTTCGCTGAACAGGACCAAGAGCAGCAGTGTCATAAACAGAATCAAGAAAACATACCACCACCCGCGTACCACAACAAAGACGATTTCCAGACTCTGGTGAACATACCACCATCACCACTACCACTGCTCTACAACGAAGATGCCTTGCACCAGCCGCAGTGGGATTTACAGGATCTGGTGAACATACCACCATCTCCATCACTGCTCTACAACGAAGATATCCTACAGCAGCTACAAGGGGATTTACAGGTCCTGGTGAACATACCACCACCGGACCACAACGAAGATTCCCTACAGCAGCTACAAGGGGATTTACAGGATCTGGTGAACATACCACCATCTCCATCACTGCTCTACAACGAAGATATCCTACAGCAGCTACATGGGGATTTACAGGAGCTGGTGAACATACCACCATCTCCATCACTGCTCTACAACGAAGATGCCTTACAGCAGCCGCAGTGGGATTTACAGGTCCTGGTGAACATACCACCATCACCACTTCCACTGCTCTACAACGAAGATGCCTTGCACCAGCCGCAGTGGGATTTCCAGGATCTGGTGAACATACCACCATCACCACTTCCACTGCTCTACAACGAAGATGCCTTGCACCAGCCGCAGTGGGATTTACAGGATCTGGTGAACATACCACCATCACCACTTCCACTGCTCTACAAGGAAGATGCCTTGCACCAGCCGCAGTGGGATTTAAAGGATCTGGTGAACATACCACCACCGGACCAGAACGAAGATTCCCTACAGCAGCTACAAGGGGATTTACAGGATCTGGTGAACATGTTACCACCATCTCCTTCGATGCCCTACGACGAAGATGCCTATTTCTGGTGACGAGCAAATCTGAAGCGATCCAGCAGATGGCGCCACCATCAGATGGCGCAACCATCAGATGGCGCAACCATCAGATATAAAACTCATTCAAAAGAAAATGTTGAAATGACTGTAAATAAATCAAGTTTGAATATAAGTGACCTTTTGTTTTCATTATTATTTTTTATGTGCAGTTGTGGTTTAAGCACGTGTGATTTCAGTCCTCTTGATTTCTCCATGAAAATGACCATTAACAGATGTCCAGGGCTCCTTGCTGACATCTTTTACTCTGCATAGTTCTTATGAAATCTTATGAAATTGCTAAGGGTCACATGTTGAAAAGAGGAATTAATGAAATAACCTCGCAGACACGATGATTATACCTCGTCAGCATCAGGAAGAATTTATTTTGTTATTTTAAAGGTTGCACATTTAAAGACACATTTTAAACAACACACCTTGCAGATAAGTATACTGTATACACAAAGATATAAAACACTGTAAATTCAATACATACATTAGTAGAAACTGCACATATTGGCTTCTCATTAACTCGATAACAGCTTACTGCATATTGAAAGCATGAAGGGGAAGAGCATAATCATCATTGAATTAATACATTTTGTGGAATGGGTAAAATTGTAAGAAGTTCAGAGTAGAGGAAAAAACAAGAAGAGTGGAATCATTGCTAATTAGTTGATTTTGTGAAATAGAGGAAACTCAAAAATGTTAAGGGATGAGAAAAAAAGAATGAAGAGGAAGAGTAGAATCATTGTAAAATTAGTTAATTTTGTTAAATTGACCAAATTGAAGTTTTATTTACATATTATTAACACAAAGCATCTCAAGGAATTTAATAACATTAGGAGTATGTTGAAAAAAAAATGCATTCTAACATCAAATAAACAAAAACCTGGTAGTGGTAGTAGCCATCGGTTGTAGTAGCCTAGTGGGTAACACACTCATATATGAACCAGAAGACCCAGGTTCAAATCCCACTTACTACCATTATTTCCCTGAGCAAGACACTTAATCCTAAATTGCTCCAGTGGGACTGTCCTTGTAACTACTGAGTGTAAATTGCTCTGGATAAGGGCATCTGATAAATGCTGTAAATGTAAATGTAAAAAAAAAGTAAGAAAAAGGATGAAAAAGAGGCAAAGAAAATAAGTTATTCTGTGGAATGGGTAAAATTAAAAAAGTTACAAGAGCAGAAAAAAGTGCAATCTTTGTTAAATTAATTAATTTCATGCAATTTGTGAAATTGTAACATTTTAAGAAATGAGAAGAAGAAAGCATGAAGTGAGGTGAAAGTGAAGACAGGCGCCGGGGACCAGTGTGTGGGGACGGTGCTTTGCTCTGTGGCACCTCAGTGGCACCTTGGGGGATCGGGATTCAAATCGGCAACCTTCTGATTACGGGGCTGCTTCCTTAACCGCTAGGCCACCGCTGCCCCTAATAAAGAGAAAGAGTGAAATCACTGTTTAAAAAGGAAATCATAATTTGCATATTAATAACATAATGTGTCACAAGAAATTTGGTGACATTTGGAGCACGTCAAAAAAAAAAAGCAGGCTAACATTGAATACACAAAATTTGGTAACGATTCAATCATGGAGAAATTTTTACATTAGTTAATGCTAGCATGCTAACATAAAAAATGCTAACATGACATGGCCATGATAAATCACATAAAATTTGGCGAAGTTTCGAGCATGTTGAAAAAAATTGCATGTTCATGCTAACATGCTTACATCAACAATGCAAACAGGGCAGGGCCATGATGTGTCACATAAAATCTGGGGACGTTTCGAGCATGTTGAAAAAAATTGCATGTTCATGCTAACATGCTTTCATCAACAATGCTAACAGGGCAGGGCCCATGATGTGTCACATAAAATTTGGTGATGTTTAGGGTGGTAGTAGCCTACTGGTTAACACACTCGCCTATAAACCAGAAGATCCAGGTTCAAATCCCACTTACTACCATTGTGTCCCTGAGCAAGACACTTAACCTTGCTCCAGTGGGGACTGTCCCTGTAACTGCTAATTGTAAGTCGCTCTGGATAAGGGCATCTGATAAATGCTGTAAATGTAATGTAATGTAAATGTTTAAAGCGTGTTAAAAAAATTACCATGTTAGCATGTTAATGCTAGCATGTTAACATCAACAATGCTCATGAATTGTTGCCACAATGTGTCATAAAATAAGGTGATATTTGAACCATGTTGAAAATATTAGCATGTAAATACTAGCATGTTAACAAAAATGCTAACAGGGCATGGCCATCATGTATCACATAAAATTTCAAGCATGTTGAAATAATAGCATGTTCATGTTAGCATGCTACTTTCAAAAATAACAGGTAACAGGTTCTGATGGATCTCAAGGAAGTTAGTGACAATTGGAAAATTTGCATGTTAATATGCTAATGTTAACATGATAACATAAAAATGCTAACAAAGAGTGGCCACAATGAGTCACATAAAATATGGTGATGCTTTAAACATTTTTTAAATATTAGCAAGTTAACATGTTAATGCTTGTGAAATCATTGTTAAAGAGTGAAATAATAATTTGTATATTATTAACATAATGAGTCTCAAGGAATTTGGAGCATGTCAAAATATTATCATGCTAACATGAAATATGCTAACATTCTAATATCAATAATGATAACAGGGCATGTCCATGATGCATTTCAAAAAAATTTGGTGACATTCGAAGCCTTTTAAAACATTTGCATGTTAATATATAATAACATGCTAACATCAAATGTGCATGATATGCATGATAATGCTAAATTGATCATGTTAGTATGTTAATGCTAGCATACTAACATAAAAAAAAAATTACAATTTATGTTACGTTTCAAGCATGTTTAAAAATTAACATGTTGTCATGCTGGTGCTAGTATGCTAACAAAAAATATGCTAATAAGGTATTGTCACAATACCTCACATAAGATTTGGTGACGTTTTGACCAAGTTGAAAAATTTATATTTAAATGATAGCATGCTAACATAAAAAATGCTAACAGGGCATGGCCAGTTTGTGTCTCATAAAATTTGGTAACGTTTCAAGCATGCTAAAAAAAAATACATTCTAGCATTCAGCCTTCTCATGGACAATAAACTAAACCGGTCAAAGTACTAGAACAGGATGTACCGCCTACAAAGGCTAAGATAATTCAGAGTCTGCAGCACTATGTTGAACTATGTTTAGAATAACATTGTATATATTATTTTAGTTATTATCGGTCAACTAAAAAAAGTTCTAAAATGCTGCTTACTGATTGGCTCATTACGTCATGACATTGTTATATAATACTTTTGTTCTTTTTTGACAATAACAAAGATTCTTAAATACAGCTTGTTGATTGGCCTGTAACACCATAGCATGACACTATATGATACTTTTGTTCTTATTGGTCACCAAAAAAAGATTCTTAAATAAAGCTTGCAGACGGATATAAAATTCATTAAATAAAAAATGTTGAAATAACTGTAAATTAATTAACCCCTTTCCATGACACCCGTTAACACACTCCCTTTTAAATAATATGTATACCTAGGTCTTCTGCAACACTATATTGCACTATGTTTAGAATATTACTCTTCATGAAATACAACAGATTTATGTATACTGTTTTTAATTCAACAGCATGACATTGTGTATATTAGTTTTGTTCTTATTGGTCAATATCAAAGGTTCAAAAATGCAGCTTGCTGATTGGATGTTTATACAATGACATCATCATACATGTCTCTATTTAAGAAGCCAACTTTACAAGAGGCCTCAGAACCGATTCTTCAGGAGTACTGTTCACATCTATTGGAAAGACTGAAATGCATCCAGACAAACAAGCCGGGCCAGAGAAGGCCGCCCCCCATGGGAACATCACTCAGAACAATGACTCAGCACACCAGTGCAACCAGTGTGGCAAGAGGTTTCTTACAATGACCTCACTTAAAGTCCACATCAGAACCCACACCATGGAGAAACCGTATCGCTGCCCCGAATGTGGCAGGGGTTTTTCACAAAGCGCAAATCTTAAAAAACACCAGCAACAACACAAAATATATATTATACCACCATCACCACCGCCATATGACGAAGATACCTATATCTGGTGACCAGAGCAAATCTGAAGCAATCCAGCCTCCAGACACCTCCATCGGCTCTAAAATACATTAAACAGAAAATGTTGAAATACCTGTAAATAAATTAAGTTTGAATATAAGTGACCTTTTGTTTTTATTATTATTTTTTATATACAGTTGTGGTTTAAGCACGCTTGATTTCAGTTCTTGAAATCTTATGAAATTGCTTAAGGCCACATGTTAAAAAGAGGAATTAATGAAATAACCTCGCTGACACAATGTTTATACATCGTCAGGATCAGGAACAATATATTTTATTATTTTAAAGGTTGCACATATGAAGGCGAGTTTTAATACACCCTGCTTCCAATGACACATAAGTATATACACAAAGATATAAAACACTGTAAATTCACTACACATTTGCAGAAACATACATCTGTACATACAGGGAGTATTTTGTCCACATCATCCTCTTCATGCATGTTATCTTACTCCAAGCTGTATAGGCTCGAAAGCCTACTACCAATTAAGCATATTAGGTGATGTGCATCTCTGTAATGAGAAGGGGTGTGGTCTAATGACATCAACACCCTTTATCAGTGTGTGCATAATTATTAGGCAACTTCCTTTCCTTTGGCAAAATGGGTCAAAAGAAGGACTTGACAGGCTCAGAAAAGTAAAAAATAATGAGATATCTTGCAGAGGGATGCAGCACTCTTAAAATCGAACAATCAAGCGTTTCATTCAAAATAGTCATCAGGGTCGCAAGAAGCATGTGGAAAAAAACAAAGTGCAAAATAACTGCCTATGAACTGTGAAAAGTCAAGCGTGCAGCTGCCAAGATGCCACTTGCCACCAGTTTGGCCATATTTCAGAGCTGCAACATCACTGGAGTGCTCAAAAGCACAAGGTGTGCAATACTCAGAGACATGGCCAAGGTAAGAAAGGCTGAAAGACGACCACCACTGAACAAGACACACAAGCTGAAACGTCAAGACTGGGCCAAGAAATATCTCAAGACTGATTTTTCTAAGGTTTTATGGACCGATGAAATGAGAGTGAGTCTTGATGGGCCACATGGATGGGCCCGTGGCTGGATTGGTAAAGGGCAGAGAGCTCCAGTCCGACTCAGACGCCAGCAAGGTGGAGGTGGAGTACTGGTTTGGGCTGGTATCATCAAAGATGAGCTTGTGGGGCCTTTTCGGGTTGAGGATGGAGTCAAGCTCAACTCCCAGTCCTACTGCCAGTTTCTGGAAGACACCTTCTTCAAGCAGTGGTACAGGAAGAAGTCTGCATCCTTCAAGAAAAACATGATTTTCATGCAGGACAATGCTCCATCACACGCGTCCAAGTACTCCACAGCGTGGCTGGCAAGAAAGGGTATAGAAGAAGAAAAACTAATGACATGGCCTCCTTGTTCACCTGATCTGAACCCCATTGAGAACCTGTGGTCCATCATCAAATGTGAGATTTACAAGGAGGGAAAACTACGGTGGCCCTGAAGTGCAAATCACAACGACAAAAGAAGAATCACAACGACAAATTGAGAATCACAATTACATTAAGAAACCGGAAAGGGTAGGTACCAGTCAGCAACGGGAGACATCACTGATTGGACGACAGTCTTTCGTCTTTGGAACCGGACGTCCCTCTGCCTGTAGCGCATTTCGTTTGAACGGCGGAATGTTTTGTTCAGACTGTGGGAAAAAGTTGGTGGAGGAGTCACCGAACTTTTGCAGCGGCTGTGGCAAAAGGCTTTATGATGCATCTAGCATTGGAGACACTTCACTCCCATCGAGTAAGTTAATAAGCATGATAAAAGTTTTTTTTTTATGGTTGTATTAGCCTAGCATTAGCTGTTTCCAGACCATAGCAGACCTGAGGGCTGTTCCACGAAGCGAACTCGGAAAATTGAGGCTCATTTGAAAATGCACACCGCTGTCAAAAATGACTGCTCAAGACCTTTCTAGTAGTGAAGGTTTGGGGGCAGTTCTAGTGTTAAACAAACCTCACAGCTAGGGTGCCACGAACCAGGCTTGTCCACAAGCATATTGCATAGTGAATAAGCTGAACGACTGCATGTTAGCTTGTTCCTTTATTGAGCCGTGATTTTCAGAGTGAGCCTGGCTTTTGGGATTAGTTTTTTAAGTGCACTGCAACAGCATTCCAGTGTGCTGACCCCACTCATATGCTTCTCTGCCAAGGCCCTGACTGCTTCAGAACTGGAGAGCATGTTCAGACCAGATCTCAGCCCAGCAGGAAGCAACAGGCGGCATAAGGAGGTCCTAACACTTGGCTTTTGGGCAGATTATCTCCTTGATTCTGAAGGCTTGAATGGATACCTTTTTGTTTATAGTTTTATGAAAGGAGAGGTAAGGAAATTAATTTTAATGTACTACAGTGTTTACTTTCTTCTTTCAGAGAAGGCAACAGCAGTGTCTGGAAGATTTGATGATGTTTGCCACAGGGCTGACGGCAGTTCCACCGGCAGGAATGACACCACCACCACCATGCATCCAGTTTTTAAGTGATTCGCCTTTTCCAGTTGCAAACACCTGTGCAAATACTCTGAAGCTTCCCATCTGTGACTCATACAGCATCTGTAAGGCCAACATGGACTTTGGAATTCAAAATGCTCCAGAATTTGGATGTTCTTAAATCACCAAGGTCATGTTACAGTCACTATGTTACCCTGTGAAGTTCAGCTGCCCTTGGCACATTACTTAACACATTCATGTGAGAAAGCAACTTCCATCTTGTTAAACACTTGTTTTATTCTGAATATTGTGTATGTTGGAAAAGTAACAAATGCTGGACACTATTTATAAATGGTTTTATTAAAGAAAATTTAAAATGTTTCCTTGTGGTTAAATGTTAATATTTAAATCCATACCAGGTGCTGTATATTATGAACAATACTATATTCAATTTAGCAAGATGGAAAGGAACCACTACATACATTAAAAACTGAAGGAAAAACAGAAGGGCTGGAGCACTCCATTGAGTCCAAAGGTTCTATTAGGTGCAAAAAAGGAAAGGCACTAAAGTGTCAACACAGTGTGTGTCTTCGTCAGAGTAACTCTGACCCTTCTGTTTTTCATTATGGCTGTCCATCAGCTGTAGAGCAACTCATGAGTGGATGACGCACGGAGTGCCTTATTACACATTCAAAACTGAAGTTCAGTTAGTTGGTGTCTAAAACCCAGCTATGTCCTTCAGGGTTAAATACAGTTCTGTGGCTGATTCCCAGTCTTGTGGCTGCTGCAGTGTAGAGCCTGTTGTAAATATTCCTCAATGTTTGGATCACCACACAATCCAACCGGTAGCCTCTCCTCAGGAAATGCATCCAGTTCCCTCTCCTCAACAGCAAATCCACAGTCTCTTGAACCATATCTGCAAAATGAAAATAGAACAGTGAAGGATTTTTTTGCTGACAATATGGAACTATGTAAATCAACGCATGCAGTGACAGGTTATAAACTGCTCTATCATACTTGTGTAAAATTATGAATATATATTAACCAACTTAAGCAATAAGATAACAATTTGCATTTAGTTTAATGCAAAAGCTTAATTCATTTTGTTAAGAACTCAAATACCTGTGAGGCAAGAGACAGAGTTCGTTTGGAATCCTCCCTGGACACGATGCAAGTCTGCTTGGCCGGATCCTGTATTTGTTCCAGAGGTCTTTGCATTCATCCAGGTCTGTCTGTAGAACCCTGCTGAAGCAGAATCTCAGCAAGCATTGGTGTTCGTGGCTTCCATTGAAGTTTCCAGAGTCTCTTAGGTCTCCAAACAAGTCCATCCAAAACTGAGACCTGGGTATATAATTAGTAATATTTAAGTATCAATTTAGCTTTGTTCTTGGTCATTTTATAATGTTTGAAAAAAAATATCCCGTGTTACATTTTGGTCTAATTTAAAACATGCCACAAATGGATTTCAAACAAAGTAATGCATATTAGTTTTCCATAAATATTGTAGCGACCCAGCAGTAATGTTATTGTTAAAATGTTGTATTCTTTTCACTCTGCTCTGTGTGTTGGTTGTGAGGAGTGGAGAGAGTTTGGTCTGAGTTGCGGTGTGTTTTTTTTTTTTTTCACGAAGCAAACTAATCCCAAAAGCCAGGCTCACTCTGAAAATCACGGCTCAATAAAGGAACAAGCTAACCTGCAGTCATTCAGCTTATTCACTATGCAATATGCTTGTGGACAAGCCTGGTTCGTGGCACCCTAGCTGTGAGGTTAGTTTAACACTAGAACTGCCCCCAAACCTTCACTACTAGAAAGGTCTTGAGCAGTCATTTTGACAGCGGTGTGCATTTTCAAATGAGCCTCGATTTTCCGAGTTCGCTTCGTGGAACAGCCCTCTGGTCTGCTATGGTCTGGAAACAGCTAATGCTAGGCTAATACAACCATAAAAAAAAACTTTTATCATGCTATTTAACTTACTCGATGGGAGTGAAGTGTCTCCAATGCTAGATGCATCATAAAGCCTTTTGCCACAGCCGCTGCAAAAGTTCGGTGACTCCTCCACCAACTTTTTCCCACAGTCTGAACAAAACATTCCGCCGTTCAAACGAAATGCGCTACAGGCAGAGGGACGTCCGGTTCCAAAGACGAAAGACTGTCGTCCAATCAGTGATGTCTCCCGTTGCTGACTGGTACCTACCCTTTCCGGTTTCTTAATGTAATTGAGATTCTCAATTTGTCGTTGTGATTTGCACTTCAGGGCCACCGTAGAAAACACTACACCTCTCTGAACAGTGTCTGGGAGGCTGTGGTTGCTGCTGTACGCAATGTTGATGGTGAACAGATCAAAACACTGACAGAATCCATGGATGGCAGGCTTTTGAGTGTCCTTGCAAAGAAAGGTGGCTATATTGGTCGCTGGTTTGTTTTTTTTTTGTTTGTTTTTGAATGTCAGAAATGTAAATGTAAAATAAAAATAACAACAGCATGAAGTGAAGTGAAAGTGAAGTGATTGTCACTTGTGATACACAGCAGCAAAACACACGGTGCACACAGTGAAATTTGTCCTCTGCATTTAACCCATCACCCTTGGTGAGAAGTGGGAAGCCATGACAGGCGCCAGGGAGCAGTGTGTGGGGACGGTGCTTTGCTCTGTGGCACCTCAGTGGCACCTTGGTGGATCAGGATTCGAACCGGCAACCTTCTGATTATGGGGCCGCTTCCTTAACCGCTAGGCCGACACTGCCCCTAATAAAGAGTGAAATCACTGTTCAAAAGGAAATCATAATTTGCATATTAATAACATAATGTGTCACAAGGAATTTGGTGACATTTGGAGCACGTCAAAAAAATAGCAGACTAACATTGAATACACAAATTTTGGTAACGATTCAAGCACGGAGACATATTTACATATTAACATGTTAATGCTAGCATGCTAACATCAAAAATGCTAACATGACATGGCCATGATAAATCACATACAATTTGGCGAAGTTTCGAGCATTTTGAAAAAAATTGCATATTCATGCTAACATGCTTACATCAACAACACAAGGATTTAGGATGGTAGTAGCCTACTGGGTAACACACTCGCCTAGACACTTCACCCTAAGTTGCTCCAGCGGGGACTGTAACTGCTAATGTAAAATGTAAATGCTAATCGTAAGTCGCTCTGCATAAGGGCGTCTGATAAATGCCGTAAATGTAATGTAATGTAAATGTTTAAAGCGTGTTTAAAAATTACCATGTTAGCATGTTAATGCTAGCATGTTAACATTAACAATGCTCACGAAACGTTGCCAAAATGTGTCATGAAATAAGGTGATATTTGAACCATGTTGAAAAAATTATCATGTAAATACTAGCATGTTAACAAAAAATGCTAACAGGGCATGGCCATTATGCGTCACACAAAATTTGTTGTGGTGACATTGTAAGCATGTTGAAATAATAGCATATTCATGTTAGCATGCTCCTTTCAAAAATAACAGGTAACAGGGCCTGATGCATCTCAAGGAAGTTAGTGATATTTGGAACATTTAGAAAAATTTGCATTTTAATATGCTAATGTTAACATGATAACATAAAACATGCTAACAAAGTGGCCACAATGACTCACATAAAATATGGTGATGTTTTAAACAGGGCGTGTCCATGATGCATCTCAAAAAAATTTGGTGACATTCGTAGCCTTTTAAAAAATGTGCATGTTAATATATAATAACATGCTAATAACATCAAAAGTGCATGATATGCATGATAAATGCTAAATTGATCATGTTAATATGTTAATGCTAGCATACTAAAAAAAAAAATGTTACAATACTTTTGTGACGTTTTAAACATTACATGTTGTCATGCTGGTGCTAGTATGCTAACAAAAAATATTGTAAATAAGGTATTGTCACAATACCTCACATAAGATTTTGTGACATTTTGACCAAGTTGAAAACGTTATATTTTAAGTTGTTGATGATAGCATGCTAACATAAAAAATGCTAACAGGGCATGGCCAGTATGTGTCTCATAAAATTTGGTAACGTTTCAAGCATGTTAAAAAAAAATACATTCTAGCATTCGGCCTTCTCATGGACAATAAACTAAACCGGTCAAAGTGCTAGAAAGTTCAAAACAGGATGTACCGCCTACGAAGGCTAAGATAATTCAGAGTCTGCAGCACTATGTTGAACTATGTTTAGAATAATGTTTTTGGCTGGTTTCGTCATAACATTGTATATATTACTTTAGTTATTATTGGTCAACTAACAAAAGTTCTAAAATGCTGCTTACTGATTGGCTCATTACGTCATGACATTGTTCTTTTTTGACAATAACAAAGATTCTTAAATACAGCTTGTTGATTGGCTTGTAACACCATGACTTCACTCAGATGAAGATACCTATATCTGGTGACCAGAGCAAATCTGAAGCAATCCAGTAGACGACACCTCCATCGGCTCTAAAATACATTAAACAGAAAATGTTGAAATAACTGTAAATAAATTAAGTTTGAATATAAGTGACCTTTTGTTTTCATTATTATTTTTTATATACAGTTGTGGTTTAAGCACGCTTGATTTCAGTTCTTGAAATCTTATGAAATTGCTTAAGGCCACATGTTGAAAAGAGGAATTAATGAAATAACCTCGCTGACACAATGCTTATACATCGTCAGCATCAGGAACAATATATTTTATTATTTTAAAGGTTGCACATATGAAGGCGAGTTTTAATACACCTTGCTTCCAATGACACATAAGTATATACACAAAGATATAAAACATTGTAAATTCACTACACATTTGCAGAAACATACATCTGTACATATTTTGGAGTATTTTGTCCACATCATCCTCTTCATGCATGTTGTCTTACTCCAAGCTGTATAGGCTCGAAAGCCTACTACCAATTAAGCATATTAGGTGATGTGCATCTCTGTAATGAGAAGGGGTGTGGTCTAATGACATCAACACCCTTTATCAGGTGTGCATAATTATTAGGCAACTTCCTTTCCTTTGGCAAAATGGGTCAAAAGAAGGACTTGACAGGCTCAGAAAAGTCAAAAATAGTGAGATATCTTGCAGAGGGATGCAGCACTCTTAAAATCGAACAATCAAGCGTTTCATTCAAAATAGTCAACAGGGTCGCAAGAAGCATGTGGGAAAAAAACAAGGTGCAAAATAACTGCCCATGAACTGTGAAAAGTCAAGCGTGCAGCTGCCAAGATGCCACTTGCCACCAGTTTGGCCATATTTCAGAGCTGCAACATCACTGGAGTGCTCAAAAGCACAAGGTGTGCAATACTCAGAGACATGGCCAAGACACAAGACACACAAGCTGAGACGTCAAGACTGGGCCAAGAAATATCTCAAGACTGATTTTTCTAAGGTTTTATGGACCGATGAAATGAGAGTGAGTCTTGATGGGCCCGTGGCTGGATTGGTAAAGGGCAGAGAGCTCCAGTCCGACTCAGACGCCAGCAAGGTGGAGGTGGAGTACTGGTTTGGGCTGGTATCATCAAAGATGAGCTTGTGGGGCCTTTTCGGGTTGAGGTTGGAGTCAAGCTCAACTCCCAGTCCTACTGCCAGTTTTCCATCATCAAATGTGAGATTTACAAGGAGGGAAAACAGTACACCTCTCTGAACAGTGTCTGGGGAGGCTGTGGTTGCTGCTGCACGCAATGTTGATGGTGAACAGATCAAAACACTGACAGAATCCATGGATGGCAGGCTTTTGAGTGTCCTTGCAAAGAAAGGTGGCTATATTGGTCGCTGATTTGTTTTGTTTTTGAATGTCAGAAATGTATATTTGTGAATGTGGAGATGTTATATTGGTTTCACTGGTAAAAATAAATAATTGAAATTGGTATATATGTTTTTTGTTAAGTTGCCTAATAATTATGCACACACAGATATCCCCCTAAAATAGCTAAAAATAAAAACAAACTAAAAACTACTTCCAAAAACATTCAGCTTTGATATTAATGAGTTTTTTTGGTTCATTGAGAACATGGTTGTTCAATAATAAAATTATTCCTCAAAAATACAACTTGCCTAATAATTCTGCACTCCCTGTATACAACTTACAGATAAAAACTCAAACATTCAAAAGTCACAGCAAGAACCAGACATGAATCTTACATTGTACATGGGTGATTCACTGAACAAAAACATGCATCATTTATGAAGCTAATGCTAATCAACAGATCGTTCTTTCACAAGCCAACTTCCCTCAGATTGACAAAGTTCTGTGCATGCAGAATGAAACGTCTCGACATTGAAGAAAGAAAGTCCAGTTGCCATGACTCAACTTTCAGACGTCATTCTTTCATGCTAGTCACGAGTTTCCCCGCTAGCAGCTTAGCTCCGTAGCAATAAGCAACAGACAGTAATATCACAAGGCACTTAGAATCCTAAGTGTCTCGAAAATGCACAACTTTACAATAAAACACTTATGTTGCAAGGGTGAACGGACTCAAGCCATAACAGACGAAAATGGGAAAATAGTTAAATAACCTCGAGAACACAAAGCTTCCCCCTCGTCAGCCTCAGCAAGAATGAAGCATCGGTTCGCAAGTTGCCCAGGTACTATCAATCAACCAAGGCTCAACAAGTAGCTCACAGATATGCAGCAAATAAATTAACCCCTTTTCATGACACCTGTTAACACACTCCCTTTTAAATAATATGTATACCTAGGTCTTCTGCAACACTATATTGCACTATGTTTAGAATATTAATCTTCATAAAATACAACAGATTTATGTATACTGTTTTTAATTCAACAGCCTGCTGGTTGTCTTGTTACATCATGATATTGCCATATATTGCTTTGTTCTTATTGGTCAACTAACAAAGGTTCTTAAATGCAGCTTGCTGATTGGCTCATTATGTCATGACATTGTTATATATTCATTTTGTTCTTATTGGTCAATAACAAAGATTGTAAAATGCTGGTTGGATGTTTATGCGATGACATCATCATACATGTCTCTATTTAAGAAGCCAACTTTACAAGAGGCCTCAGAAACGATTCTTCAGGAGTGCTGTTTACAGCTATTGGAAAGACTGAAATGCATCCAGACAGACAAGCCAGGCCAGTGAAGGCCGCCCCCCATGGGAACATCACTCAGCACAATGGTAGCACCTCCACACACCTCCCAGAACATGGGAAAGCACACCAGTGCAACCAGTGTGGTAAAAGGTTTCTTACAATGCCCTCACTTAACATCCACATCAGAGCCCACACCGGGGAGAAGCCGTATCGCTGCACCGGATGTGGGAGGGGCTTTTCACAAAGCGCAAATCTTAAAAGACACCAGCTAGTACACACCGGTCAACAGCCACATAAGTGTGAGATTTGTGGTAAACTATTTTCACAAAGCTCTAATCTCAAGACCCACCTCAAAATCCACAGTGGAGAGAAGTCCCACAAGTGCAACATGTGTGGAAA
This sequence comes from Denticeps clupeoides, assembly GCF_900700375.1. Lineage (NCBI taxonomy): Eukaryota > Metazoa > Chordata > Actinopteri > Clupeiformes > Denticipitidae > Denticeps > Denticeps clupeoides. Next base: position 12,465,373 of record NC_041725.1, read on the forward strand.
GAGCTTTACACATAAAACTACTCTGCAAAATCACGAGAGGCTGCATACTGGCAAAAAGCCATACCAGTGTGCTGAATGTGATAAGACATTTGCACACCAATCCAGCCTGAAAATGCACGAGAAAAGACACAGAGAAAAAAAGAAGCTGCACATGAAGATCCACGCTTCAGAGCAGCCATCGAGCTCCATGGAGCATCAGGAGAGCTGTTCAGTAGATTCAGAGATAGAGTTCCACATGAATTTATACGCGCAATTCTTCGCTGAACAGGACCAAGAGCAGCAGTGTCATAAACAGAATCAAGAAAACATACCACCACCCGCGTACCACAACAAAGACGATTTCCAGACTCTGGTGACTCTCATACCACCATCACCACTACCACTGCTCTACAACGAAGATGCCTTGCACCAGCCGCAGTGGGATTTACAGGATCTGGTGAACATACCACCATCACCACTACCACTGCTCTACAACGAAGATGCCTTGCACCAGCCGCAGTGGGATTTACAGGATCTGGTGAACATACCACCATCACCACTACCACTGCTCTACAACGAAGATGCCTTGCACCAGCCGCAGTGGGATTTACAGGATCTGGTGAACATACCACCATCACCACTACCACTGCTCTACAACGAAGATGCCTTGCACCAGCCGCAGTGGGATTTACAGGATCTGGTGAACATACCACCATCTCCATCACTGCTCTACAACGAAGATATCCTACAGCAGCTACAAGGGGATTTACAGGTCCTGGTGAACATACCACCACCGGACCACAACGAAGATTCCCTACAGCAGCTACAAGGGGATTTACAGGATCTGGTGAACATACCACCATCTCCATCACTGCTCTACAACGAAGATATCCTACAGCAGCTACATGGGGATTTACAGGAGCTGGTGAACATACCACCATCTCCATCACTGCTCTACAACGAAGATGCCTTACAGCAGCCGCAGTGGGATTTACAGGTCCTGGTGAACATACCACCATCGCACCAGAACGAAGATTCCCTGCAGCAGCTACAAGGGGATTTACAGGATCTGGTGAACATGTTACCACCATCACTTTCGCTGCCCCACGACGAAGATGCTTATTTCTGGTGACAAGAGCAAATCTGAAGCGATCCAGCAGATGGCGCCACCATTGGATATAAAACTCAATACATAGAAAATGTTGAAATAACTGTAAATAAATTAATTTTGAATATAAGTGATCTTTTGTTTTTTATTATTATTTTGTATGTATGTAAAAATTCACATTTTTAATGAATCTGTGAGCGCATGTGATGCCACGGTGCCACTGGTACATCAGGTGGCACAACTGTCCTGATAGTCGATCTTTAACCCTACTTTTTAGTTTTGGTTGACTACGACCACTATTTTACGTTGCTTTTGCTCCATTTTCCTTTCTTGCATCACCTACATGATGTTTTGTTTTGTAAGTCTGTGTTCGGCCATGAAGCAAATGGTTTTTTTTTTGTCTCAGAAAAGACAGGATAACCACTCCTCCGCCACTATAACTGGCACAGGCGATATCTGTGGTGTCTGTTCTACCTATCCTGCCACATTGGTAACCTTCCTTATGGTCGGTATTTGCCCTTGAGCCTTTTCTGTTTTTCAAATAAAATGATGTTCTTGTAGTGAGCTTGTGCTCTTACATTTACATTTACAGTGTTTATCAGACGCCCTTATCCCCTTATCCAGAGTGACATACAATCAGTAGTAACAGGGACAGTCCCCCTGGACTGTAGTAAGGGGGATTTGAACCTGGGTCTTCTGGTTCATAGGCCTAGTGTGTTACCCACTAGGCTACTACCACCCACTCTTCTTGCAATGTGACGTACTTTTATAAAACTGAATGAAACTCCCAGACACTGGAGTTGGAAATAAATTTAAGTTGAGAGGAGTCCACTTAAACCACCCTGGCACCAGTCATTTGGGGGTCCATCAAATCCAGCGCTGCCCTTTTGAATGCAATCTTCCTGTTTCACATGAGTTCGGGTTGCCTAAACATATTTAATTAATCCATGACAGGCCTCATTAACAAGCATCCAGCAAATACAAGATTTTTTTCACATTTATTATTGTGCAGTGACTTTTATATACATGTTTTACACCACATTTACACAGTTTTTTAAATAATCAATTTCCACCCTTCTTGTGTCATTAGTTAAAATTATTTACATTAAGGGGAAAAGAGTTGTGAGAATTATTTCCAGTTCTAACAAGTCAAAAAAATGCATTATTACAGCCAACAGTACTGCTTGATTGATTGGTTAGTAGGGATTCTGGAGTTGATCTTAAATCCACCTTATATATTATCATCACATATAACTATATAAACTAACTGCAACATACAGTGGGTACTGTAAAGAAAATAAATAAGTAAACAATATAAAGAATTGATAATAAACATTTATATTCCTGCCTTATATTCTCTGGTGAACAGTATCTTACCTACGAAGAGGCAATGTGCAACATCTATGCAGTGTACACTATTACTGTGTTCAAAGGATACAAAAACACACATTTTCTGAGACGAGTTAAAAAAATGTAAATAAACATTTAAGGTAACTGCTGTGCAAGATCACTGTACAGGGGTGGTTGGTTTGGGAAGGTACTGAGGACACCAACATGCTGTTAGTTTAAGGAAAGGCAAGATCTAACCTACTGCACGTTCACATCTATACAGACATTGAGATCAGCATGACATGCCCTACACACTCACAAACTAAACACATAAACACTTCAGGCCCAAACAATGACATGAAGACGCTCGAAAAGATCCTAAATGCTGGCAACTGGTTTTAATGTAGTGCTGAGCACTTACTTTTTCGCTTCTTCAAACATGCAGTGTCTGGAACAGTCAGTGATAATAATGAGGTGTGGTTGACATGCAGTGCTAATTTGATGGAAATGCTGGGTAATGTGTTTACGGAATGATTATGTATTAGGTAAACCTAGGGTTCTTCTCGCAATCAGTGCTAACTAGGAAGGCAGATTATTGCAGATGAGTAGTGAGTCTAACTTCCCCACAATTATACACATATATAAAGCGCCACTTCACAAATGACTTTGAAATTATGTCCACATTGCAACGGCTGCACTGAGAAGACTCACGGAAGATCAGTTGCTAAGGCTCAATTGGTTGTACATAAGACCAAATCTAGAACCAACTGGACACCAATTCTATCAATGAGATGCTGGTAAGGTCTTAGGAATGTTAGGAGTTGCCTGGTAACATGCTATGACTAATCAAAACGCACAACCATAACAACAAGACTACATGTGAGTAGTTATATCATGTGACTGTACTAGGATACAGTGCTGAATAACCTAGATCAGTTCACGCTTGATTTAAACATTAAGACATTTGCCTAGAGCCTTTGTTCTCAAATGGCGGTACTCTGGCTCCCTCTAGTGGTATGCCCACAGTCTCTGAGACTTTACTTCAAGGCAGCAAAGTTATTAATCAAAGTTATTAACACCCTCAGTGTAGGACTGTTAATATCCTCACTTGGTGTGTGTTTGACTGCAGTATTGACAGCAGCAGACAATCATTGATAAATTATATTCTTATTACAAATGAAATTGCCCCCTGTGTAAACAGTGCCGATTTGTCAATGTCAGTCATAGTGGTGGTTGTTTGTGTGACAATTGAAAGTTATAGATAGTTTCCTATTCACTATTCTAACTCAAGTGTAAACCTGACTTGTGTACAATAACATGAGGTATGGCACCCTGATAACTGGGAACTTAATTGAAATGACAGTACATGCATTATAACTGTGCATTAACCCAAGATCAGAGGAAACACATCATTGTACTGCCATCAACAACTGAAGGGTTTGGAGGCACATACATATAAGCAATCTGATTGGACAGTGCTCTGGGGGAAAATTGTTTTCAGCACTGTGTTCTGTTGGTTTACATTTGAAATGAATGGCCAGTGTTTAATTGAATATTGCTCAACAATATTGCTGCAGGTCAGGAAGATCTGACATTTGCCATGTTGATACAACTAGCCGCATTGTGCATTATTCAATAAACAACAAGCATTACACTAAATACATACAGACTGATTTAAGACAAGTGCATACAAGGTACAAACAATGTTTTGCTTTTCTAACACCACAAAACACTACATCCTAAGTTGAGTTATCATAATGCTATCAACCGATACCTGCAAACAAGGTTACACTTCTTTAAATCTAAAGTGTTATACATTTCATTGTATAGTGGGGGGCCCTACATCTCCATCTCTACTATAAGTGCATACTACAATTCTTCTCTGAACACAAGTTGAATGTTAGTGTTAAAAAAACAGCCAAAAGAAAAAAAAAAAGTTAACGGAAGAATGCAGCAAGATGCCACAAACTGTCTTATGTAGCATCAAAATCATGTAAACATCCACATGTCATGAATCTTTTGAAGTCAATACATAGTCAACTGCAAGTATTCAATTCTGTGAGAACTACAGCTGACCAGTGAAATGAAACGTAAAAAAATTAATCTCGGTTCACCAAACGAACTGAGTGGGCTGTTGCTTGGTGTGTGTGTGTATGTGATGAGGGGTGTTGTCTCCTCAGGGAGACAGAGAGCTGGATTTGTAGGGCATGAAGCTGCCCAGGAGGCTCTGCACTCCTTTGCGGACGCGCCGGGCCACCGAGTCAGCTGGAGGAGTGGGAAGGCAGGAGCTCAACGTTGAAGGCCTGGCGTCCAGACACTTCTGATAACGGAGCTGAGGACAGATCACAGGTAGTCAAATACACACATCACATCTCTAACACAAACACAAATAACCACAAAAATATTTTATAAAAATGACTGCCAATTAACTAGCAAATTCTGGCTTTCAGTGTTTTTTCTCTTGCAATCTTTCTGCATTTTTACACAAGGTGACAACGAGGACAAGATAAGACAAGACAACAGCCAGGTCTCCTAAGACGTGCATCACTGTGTGACACTCACCATGCAGGCAGCCTGGACGGCCTCGCTCAGACTGGCAGCATTGGGCTGACACCAGAACATGTGGCAGATGAAGTCACCCGGGCCTTCAGCCATGATGAAGGCAAAGGTGTGGACGTCCTTCCCCACACCCATGAAGGACAGGAAGCGCACGCGGCACTCAGACAGCACCTCCTCAGTCTGCAAAGAGGAAATCATTACATATGATATGTGTACGGTGCTTCAACACTCAATTGCAAGACTCTTCTTATTAATCAACAAATGATCTACTTTTAACATAAATGCAATACCAACTAAAAGACACTTCGGGGCTATTTCTTATTAAAATGGGAGTTATGAGTTAATGTCAACTGCCTTAATTTAATTGGAAGATTGATAAGTAATTTTTTTTGAGCAAGCACAATATGAATGGCTTTGAGACATGTATGCTCCCATCAAAACTACTTCTTAAGGACAACACTCAACACACAAATGGTGCAGAAGCCTGACCTCTCGTTTGAAAATAGTTAGAGTTGCTGGGGCTACATTGACTGACACGGCCACCCACTCGTGCTTCTCTTTGCTGTCAAGTGCAGTCTGCAGGGCCTCATTGATGGTGTCCATACCTGGGTGTTCACAAATTCCATCACTTTAATGTCAATAACCATAACAATTCTCAGATCCCCAGTTTCGAGGCAGTAGATTATCAAAATACATTAAAGGATTCCATTACCAAACAGCTCCTTACCTATCGGCTTGGTAACAGGCACATTCCCAAGGTAGTTCACATGGAAACGTTGAACTAGCTCATTTTTTGGCACAGGGAATTCTGGAATGGTATGAAGAAAGCTAATTCAAGGCACATAATCACGACATATATATCTTGCACAGCATTATATCACACTGAAACCGTACTAATGTGGACTTTAGTCATCCTTGGATACAACCTTTAGGAAGAACCTTTAAAATGTCACATAGCCCTGCAGTGCCATACAATGTGAAGAGCAACCAAATCCCTTCAGACTCAATAACTTTCATCAGCAATGACTGCAGTATTTCCTGTAGTTATTGAAGAGTGCCAGGACACAAGGATAAATTTTGGCTCAGTGTTTCATGGACAATTGCGATATTAGTTGTTTTAGTGAGCATAATCGCAAATCACTGCCTCAGCAGATCAGGAGTAGGTCTAGCAGATCCTGGCTAAAGTTAATTAAACTCTCTACGTCTGGCCCAGTCTAGTGCAGTCCGTAGTCAACTATTACCTTTAAAAATGAACTGCAATACAAAGCGAATAACGGACACTAAACATTATACATTTGCCTAATTTATATAAGCAACTATTTATATTTACCTTGAACAGATATTGCACCAAGTTTGGAGGGGTTGGAGTTTAGTCTGTTAAGACAGGGCTTTGTTGATTTTCTTTCTGCCATTATCTGCACAAAAAAGAACAAGACAGCTTCACAAAAATGTATCAGAAAAAAAAATTACATGACATTTCTTTTCTTTCACAAGCTCTCCAATCCAGCAAAAAAAAACACGACCATCCTGCTTCTGCTTTATTTGACTCACCTTGGAGCACATCTCATGCAGGCTAGTGGCAATGTTCTTGGCAGGGGTGTCACATCGAAACACATGGCATTTAAGAACCTGGGTCAGGTCGTCTCGTGCAACATAAGCAAAGTCCCTGATAGTAAAAAATAACAATGATTTTTTTCATTTCCTGCATTTACATTGTTTATATACATAAAAAAGCATTACACAGACATCCAGAATCAATATTAATTATCTTATAAACTGTATGACAGACAAAATAATAAAGAGTAAGGGCAAGAATACTGTACCTTTCTCTGAATATGACAGCACATGGCAGCAGGTTAGAAAAAAAAGGTAATTAATAGTTTAGTAAAGAAATGCAATGAATAAAACTCAGATCTAAACACAAACCTAATATATTGTTTATCTCATATTTCTTATGATTGGTTTTTATATTAATTTATTATTTATGGTTTTATTACCTCAAAGCAACTTTATTTCTAGCCACTGGGAGGCAGTATGAGAAAACTGTTGGAGATTTTGTCAGGGTGCCAGGCACGGAATGTGTGTGTACTTGTATGTGTGTATGTGGGGCCGCCGCTATGAGTCATGGTGACTCATGCTGCTCCGTGTGCTTTACTTTTAATGGGCACAGAAGAACTCAGAAGGAAACTGCTCCCTCAGGCAGCTGCAGAGGAGGGAAACGTGCCCCGTGGCATATGAAAATTACTTTCTAAATTTAAACTCTGTTTTGCTCTGTAGCATGCTTCCTAGTAGGTTTTTTGTGGTAAAATTATAAATGATAATGATTTCATTCTTAAATTATTATATATAACTTTTTACATTTTTACCAAAACAAGATGAAACTAAATAAACTATTATTTCTTTGGAACGATGACAATGAGGTACCGTACATGTAAAAATGTTTACAATTCTAAATTTAATTATACATTTGGGCAACATTCTTAAAAAAAAAAAAAAAAAAAGTTTAAATAAATCTGAAAGAAAAAGAACAGAACTGTATGTCTGGAGACTGACCTGCCATTGTCACGTCCCACACCCCACACACGGATGCTGACAATGGGCTGTGTGTGCAGGAGAGTCTGGCCCAGGGGGTCGATGAGGTTCATGTGCTCATTCTCCAGCACCATCAGCATGTCCTTACCCTGGACAAACACAACACTTCAATCTCACAAGACTGTCTGCATCCAAAGAAAATATTCTGGTTATTTTGTGAGGTTTCAGTTCTGGAATGGCTGGATTCTACAGGAACTTGAAGTGATTTAATCCACATTTGCACTCACTGGTATCTTTATATTTACATTTACAGCATTTATCAGACGCCCTTATCCAGAGTGACAATCAGTAGTTACAGGGACAGTCCCCCCCTGGAGCTACCTAGGGTTAAGTGTCTTGCTCAGGGACACAATGGTAGTAAGCGGGATTTGAACCTGGGTCTTCTGGTTCATAAGCGAGTGTGTTACCCACTAAGCTACTACCACCCTATTATATTGCAAATGGCTTCAAATAATCAAAAACCAGTCTAATCTACAAAGTGTGGTCTACATAAACGATTCCAACATGCTTAAGCAAGGGACGCATAACTAAGCAACTTCAAACACAAGTAGAAACCTGCACCCACCATTCCAGCCAACAGGAGATGGTGTCCCCAAATAAACCCCACTGCCTTTTCTAACCACTGCAACCTGTTCCAGACTCACCTCTCCCCAGATCCCAGCTGTGTCATGCAGGTTGTGCTTGTGGTATGACAGTTGTCGTATGCAGTTGTTAACCGCAAAGCTGCTCCTTCCCGGGGCCATGTCCTCTTCAGACATCTCCACCCAGCCCAAGGAGCGCACAGCAAAGCACTAAAGCAGACACACACATGCATGGGTCAGGAATCAGTCAATTGTTTGTGCATGTTGAAACTTGCAAAAAGGAAGTCTTTATCAACACCAAATAGTGTTTTCAATTATACCTTTGCCTCCAGATTAGTGCAGAAGTTTCCAGGTTTCTCATCTTCCTCCGATTTAGAGCAGGTACTATAGGAGAGGCAACAAAACATGATGAAAGGTTTATTCCAACAGTCAGCAAAGGTTCTGGTCAAATGTATACAGTCAGAGAATATCAAACAGGAATCATATTCTTGCCTCAAGTTGATAGATGCATAGCGTAGAGTTGCTCCTTCAAACTCTTTCAGGCTTTCATCAGAAGTGACCTCTTCTTCCTGTAGCCACAAACATGCAACATGGATTAATTTTACAGAATTAACATTTCTGTAAAATATTAAATATTCACAAATTCATATAAAACATTTCTATGATTAGGGGCAGTCTAAACTAATTTGCAATAACACAAGCATAGACTATTACCATTAAAATTAAGACAAAAATGTCAATTGACCAGAGGTCACATATAAAATTATTTTTATATTTTTACCTTGCAAGTTTCATCTTCATCAAAAATATTTGGACGAGTTGAGTTTCCCCAGGTAATCTGGAAAATAAATAGCCCAAATTTTCTCAGACCAGGCATATAATTATGAGCTTAATATTGAGTATATCCCCTGAACAGCCCTAAACCATCAAGGCAAGAACTCCACTAAACTCCCTGAAAGGATGCTGTGGTATCAGTTACTGAGCTGTCCGTACCAGATCAAGTTCTGTGAGTTGTCAGGTATCGCCTACTTGGATCAGACTGGTATGTCCAGCAGATGTGTACAATCATTTGAACAATTCTTGTGGAAAGTAGAGGTGTGAACCTTCACTGGTCTCACGATTCGATTCGATTACGATTAGCAGTGCCTCGATATCGATGCATCGCGATGCATCCCAGCCATTTTCTACATGGTCACATGATGTTTCCAAATACCAGAGTTAAGGTCTCTTGCGCCTGTGTGGACGCTCTGATTTGCTCCAAAACAGAAAAACTTGTTACGTCCGCACTCACCTTGTAACAGTTATATATACTGGTAGTTCTCCTTTAAATGCACACGGCACTATGTTGTGGGCGGAGTTAATCGTCTGCCCCGATCCTGATGCAGATCGACATCTCCACCAAGCAGAGGAACCGAGGTCCTTGTATTATTTCATTTTGTATTACATAAAAGCAGTAATATTTGGTACGTGTAATGTCCAAATTGGTCACGTGAAAATACGTGCAGCGTAAAACTCCTACCCGGAGTGGCGCTGTTCCCAGATCAGGCTGAAATTGAATTCCACGTCATCATGATATTATTGATTATGTTCTGCACTGCATCGATGCAGAATCGTCCACATCTGCATCTCGATGCATCGATTATACGATTCATTTTAACACCCCTACGATGCAATATAGCCCACGTCTGCATCGATTATACGATTAATTTCAACACCCCTAGTGGAAAGGCACATTATCCTGCTGAAAGTGGGCACGGCCATCAGAGAATATTGCTTCCATGAAGGGCCCAAGATTTCCCAGCAGAACACTAACCAAGGCATCAAACTGACTTGACCAAACGGTACACCCTGGCACCATGTCTTCTCCACGTAGGTGATACACATGTACCTTACACTTGACAATTTTTCTGCTTTTTTCTGCAATTCTATTTAGGTTAATATTATAAGAGTAATTTGGTGAAATAAAAAAAATCTAGAAAAAACTGTCCCACACCTCTTGCTCCTCACACGGGGTCGTCTCTAAAGACATACTGGAAGACATGGTTGACTCGTCCACCTTGTCTAGGGGCAGAGGAGGGTCCCACTGAGTGGTTCCTGTGGGGATATGCCAGTAGTAGGTCCCAGATGTGTCCCGCACCCGCATCCATCCCGGAGGTAAGTCACTGTCAGTCTCAAATGCATTGGAGTCCCAAATAGATTCTGCACGAATAAAAAAAAAAAAAAAAAATGTGAGGAAGGTTTAAGGATAAAGCATTAATCTGAAAAGATAAAGATAATCTGAACATAGTAACATTGAAGAAAATGATAAGAAAATGAAGTCATACCACCATTGCCATTTGGAGATTTGTCACTGCTGTTGTCTTGTGACATTGTCGTCCAACTGCAGTCTTCCTTGCTAGGTGTCCTATTCATATTTGAAAACAGCTGGCAAGTATCTTTCCCACCCCCTTCCCTCGGTGGCTCCACGATAGTTGGTGACACATTTTTCTCTCCCTGGCTTGGCAGTAAAGTCTCTTTCTCTTCCTCCTGGTCCAATTTGCACTCCTCTTTGTCATTTTCATTCTCTTTTTTCTCTTCTGGATCCAGGGCTTCAATGATCAGTGGCTCGTTTAAGATGTTCTTGGTCTCAACTTCAAGGCTCAAGCGCAAGGATCGCAGAACCTTGGAAGATGTGATTTGTCCCTCGTTGTCCTGCTGGTCATCTTGGTTATTCTGGTTTGGGCAGTCGTCTTGGTTCCAGTGGATATTGTCATTGTGGTTGGGGTCCTGCTGCTTCTCAGCCACTTTGCGCTGCTGGTTCTGGTCCTCCTTGACCCATTTAGCACTGTTGCCAGTGGGCTCCTGGTTACTCCACTGGTTGTTTTCATTTAGCTCCTCTGCCCCCCGCTGCTTATTGACGAGATGGTTTGACATCTCCTCATCATGGCCACCCATTTTCCTCTTCCCTGAGGGACAATAGTTAATAATCTCAAAAGGGTTGATTGGTGAATGCACCCCAAATAATGGGATTAAAGTAGCAAACCTTAGTTCTGTTGTAAATTAATCTCTACGTGACTCTATAATACACATAGTAACACAATTTATTTATGATGTACAAATTGAGAGTATTTATGTACGGTATCTCATAAATGTGAGTTCACCCATGTTTTGTGAATTGTTATTAAATCTGTTAGAACACTGAAGATACAATGTAACACAATGTAGTCAGTGTACAGCTTCTATAACAAATGTAAATATGCTGTAAATTCTGCCCCTAAAATATTTAAACACACAGTTAGGGTGAAAGTGATTATCATCGTGACAGCAGCATAACACACAGCTCACACAACGAAATGTGTCCTCTGCTTTTAACAATCACCCTTAGTGAGCAGTGGGAGCAGTGTGTGGGGACGGTGCTTTGCTCAGTGGCACCTTGGCAGTTTGGGACTCTAACCTTCTGATCACAGGCCCGTTTCCTTACTGCCCCAAGGGTTGGGAAAATGTTAAATCATGATACACAACATATATCACAATACCTCGAAATTTTCTCTAAATCAATCACTCTATAAAGCCTAAATTTGTCCCCCAAGGAAATATATTTACAAAAGTGTAATGGGTGTAATAACTTTTGTGAGACACTGTATTTAGTTGCTGCCTCTCTGGAGTCTCCAAAATATGACAATCAAAGCGTGTTTTCAAAACAGTGTGACAATATGCATGTTAAAACTGCAAACTGGCATGTACACCGGCAGGTAGGCCTAGGCCACAGCCTACATACAACAGCGTTTTTTCCAGCCCAAACAGTTAATAATCAACTAATGATCAGTGTAACACAATCGATTTAATTATAACAGCTACGATTTAAAACGAAATGTAATTTGCTCCTGGTGCGGATTTTCACGCAGCCTGAGTTCTTTTTTTTTTTTTTATTTAAGCCTCAGTTGTGTTTCAATTACAGACATAAATGGCGTACAAATCGCTCACCTGGCAACCTCAGGTTAGTCCCGCCGCAGCGGTCAGTACTACAGGCTGCTAAGTGAACTTAGCAAAATGCTAAAGAGCGTAATGACAGCACATCCCTGGCCAACTATAAACGATAATACACAAAACACACATTGAGCCGTATGTGTATGCGCTCTTTCCTAATGTCATGTGTATCCCGTTATTCAAAAGCCGCCACACAGAAACATTTACATAACATGGCATTTAGCTAGCATTTTCAAGTTAGCCTTTCTCGCTAGCTGGATGTGGGCACCGTCCGCCATCAGCCCGCATCACCTTTCGCTGTGAACCACAGTAACCGGAATAAAACGTCACGGCGGCGCGGGACGCCCGAATAAAGCCGCACACTTACCCTCGCGGCTCGAGGCGTCCTTTTTTATGACATTTTCATCGTACAGGAGGAACCACACGAGCGTGGCATTCAGTCGCCGTAAACGTACATTATGGGCGGATGGAGAGGGGGGGAGAGCGAGAGAGAGAGAGTGGCGAGGTACCGCACGCTGCGTCACTGCAGTGTCACACCGAACCTCATCGTGCAGCTAATGGAACCCAATTCCTGCGGCCACACGATAGAGATCCACAGTTCATTCATTAAAAAAAAAGGTTTTATGTATTGTGCTGTTCTGAAGCCTTTCTGAAAGTCGAAAACAAATGTTCTTTATGTTTTCCATCAAAAAAATCATTCAAGTTTGTTTCAATAGTGTTGAGCATCAAGTTCAGTCTGAGAATTACTTTAATTAATGGAAATGTAAAACCTTATATTAAGGCAGCATCACTATTCTAAAAATATAAAAATAAATTATAAAATAATAAAAGTGCCAATATGACATGTTACAATATCCATTTATCAAAATATATTTTGAATAAAGTCTTTTGATATTGTTGCATATGATGTGTGTCAATGGAGGTATTTTATTGGTCCAACATAGGAAACAGACCAGATGCATGTCAATCAGAAAAAAAAATACGGATAAACATAGACATAGCCTTTCTTTGTTTTCTTTTATTTTGACAAAGACATATTAACAGAACCATTTTGTTCATTGTATCCAAATATATCTGTTCTGTTCAAATAGCTTCAAGTACATATGTTATCCTATTAAGTACTAAGCAAGATCCCATGGGTTCCAGATGAATGAAACGTAATATATGCATAAAGACAAGGCATTTCAATCAAGTACATGGTCTTTAAAACACACATATAAATTATATAGATTTTATGTCATGCTTGGTTTTGGCTTGTTACCCATGCTTCAGCATAAGCAAGCACATTGCTGGGGAAATGTGTACAAAAATAAAGAGGACAAATGTTTAAGAAAAAAAAATATATAAATCATAATGGCTAGTATAAAGTAACACTAGTTAATTAGCCCTTAATGCATCTCAAAGAGAAGCAAACAAAGAGAAGCAGAGGAAACAGCCTTGAGAAATTAGAGACTGTTCAGGTATTTGAATTCATCATATTTGTTGCTTCTTATTATTTAAATAGACCTGGACATATAAATATTAAATGATTTATAAGCGCTTATTTTCTCAATTTAAAAACATAGCACTTTAACATTGAGTTGAATATCTTCCAATGTGATAAACCATTAATGTAGTTATTCAAATATTTAATTTCCACAGTTGAATATTTAAGTGAAATGTTATGGACGCATAACACAGTAATACACACATTTTCTAAGATACAGAAATTAAGATCAAGGCTTTAGCCGTCTTCCTCCAAAATCTCAATATAAATGAATAACAGAGGGCCTGAAGTTGCATATTTCTCGATCACAGTGAAATTACTGAACTTACACAGCAGCTTACAACAGTTGCATAACTTATTGAGGATGATAACATTTGGAATGAAATGCAGGATTTGTTCGGAATGGCATTAATGTACACTGGTCATTCACAAGTTGTCTTGCCATAGTGAAACCATAGTGAACGTACAGCACGTAATACGTAAGAAGAAAATGCATTTCTCTTTTTCCACAGTGTGCGTCTTTCCTCATGCCTTTAGTTTAATGTTAATAAAACAGACCTGGGTTTGCTACCATATTGTCATTTCACCTACAAATGTCTTGTTACCTGTTGCTGCACCAAACCAACTTAATGAAGCATGTAATTGAAAGTGTACACGAACACAGTACATTATACTGCAGTAATATAATACACAAAATCATACAAGAATGCCATTCTGAACCCAATTACTGTCCATTCAATCCTGTATTTCACCTCCTACAGTTAGCAAAAACCAGGTGCCTTCACAGTGTCAGACAGATGGTTTGAAAGCTACTCTTTTAGAAAAACAGTCGTTGAGAATGGAAGAGAAAAAAAAAAAAAAAAAAAAAAAAAAACAGCAGTAAAATGAACTTACGAGTGAAACATATATACAGTAACAATGATTGTCATAAAAAAATTATACGACATCTTCGGTGAAATCAATATAATAATAAAAACAGACTTTAGCTGGAGTGATAAAGTAAGGTAAAGCGTGGAGAGGTGTAGTAAAATAAAGGCATTTAAGGCAATACTGGCAATGCACCGCATATCTGGATAGAATCCAGGTTTGGATATATCTGGTAAGCCAAGGTATGATTATGGGGAAGGGGAGAGAGAGCAGGTGGGATATTTTTCACTTGTCCTGCATTTTCTCAAGGATCGGCACAATCATGTCAAACTTTGGCCTTTTGGCAGGGTCCTCATTCATACAGATCTTCATGAGTTTGCAGATGTGGGGAGATATGCCAGGTGGGATTGTAGGACGAAGACCTTCCAGGGCAACCTGATGCCAACAACACAAACACATTAAATCTTGATGCATGAGTCTTATTTATATATGAATACATTAATTAATGAATTCAAAATGAAAACCACTACTAGCTTTTCAAAGTGTTGGAAGCAGTCACCTTCATGCCTATTTCCATGTTTGATAGGTCAGCGAAGGGGACTTCCCTGGTCACCAGCTCCCAAAGAAGCACCGCGAAACTCCACATATCTGCAGAGCGCCGGTTGATCTCTTCAGGTTTCTTCTGCAAAGCTGAATTGTGGTAAGAGACTCTCAGACAGCATTGTCATTGCAGCACCTGGACTTGACAAAACTACATTACTGTTTACACATTTTAACATAAGTATGACAAAAATATGCAATCTTTTCAGGTACTTCCCATTGTTTAAAAATAAAAAATATAATATTACACTAAAATTCAACAAAATAAGGACAGGGTACCTTCAGGGGCCATCCAAGCAGGTGAGTACAGCCTGCCAGGACACTGGAAGGAGAACTTCACATCTGCCATGCTGACCCTGGCCGTCATGTCCTCATCAATCTATGTAAAGCGAAGCCAAAAAGTAAATAAATAAATGAAACAAAACTTTTTTCTACAAAAAAAAAATCTCATTAATCACCATGATGCTTTTGCTGTTTATACAGTGGCGAGGAATCATTGGTTCCAAAGTGTGCAGGAAGGCCATTCCACAGGCAATGTCCAGGGCAAACTTAACCGCCTGCATCTGGTCCACGACAAAATCTGTTAAAAGAGGAGATCCATGTCAATCCTTCGACCAACAGACCTTTGTTACAAACGTCAGTAATGCTGAAATTTAAAACGCAAAGATTTTAGAAATTAAGTGATAAAAAAAAGAAAGAATGTGGTACTCACTGGTGCCTTCATGTAGCACATTGAAAAGAGATCCATAAGGCATCCAGTGTGTGATTATGATGGGGTGTGGGGCAGGGGGGGCTGGACATGCCCCCAGGACAGGCAACACATTGGGGTGTGAGAATATCCTGGGATTAAACATCAAAATACACATTAATTACATTTTCGGCTTTTTCATGGAGCTGGTATTAGTGTTGGTTTTCAACTGATTTACATATTCCTTGCAAAAAAAAAAGTGTCTTTTACAGTATTCCAATGAACAAAGAAGTGTCAATTAAAAGCAAACAGAACAAAAACTGTTGGCCACAGGTCTGGAAAATGTACAGCATCACAAGACAACTAAACATAAAGCAAAAAAAAAAAAACTAATAACAGAATGGTGGGTCCAACTGACCTTAACTTGGGGGACTCCTCATTGAAGTCTCTGCTCTTCCTAGTGGTCCAGTCACGGACCTTTAGAACTTTCACCGCAATCTCATTGCCTTGCCAACGGCCTCGCCATAGCTGCAATGGGAAGAGGGCCAGCATGAATGAGACAGAACAGAGCCGCAAGTGAGCAAACGGAAGAGAGACTTAAGAGCGGCCTCAGCCGCTACCATATGAAAAAGTATTTATTACATATGGTAACTGCATACCTCTCCAGAATGGTTATCATTTCTCTTTTGTGTCAGAGCCAGCTGTCGGTGGTCAATTCCTGCTTGCTTGTTTAGTGTACCGTTACCTACCAGACACACAACAGCACAAGTCACTGAGCTGAGAACCAACCAACAAACCCGTTTTCTCTGCAACACAGTAAACATGCAATATGACACCCCTTTCAATGTACTACATACAGGGTTCTTATACATTTTTACTAAATTGTCTAAGGCAAATATTTGTGACCATACATTCTCTGAATTTCCGTGTAAAACTAAACTTATGACAAAGGCTGAAAGGCTTAAAGTAAACAGCGTTTCTTGCCCCAAGTTCACGGAAGCCCGAGCTCAAGTGAAATGTCAAAAATAATCAGCTGTAATTTAAGTGACTTTTAAAAGGAGACACATGACTGCAGAGTTGCTGGAATACAGAAGCAACGCCATTGTCATTGTGCACGGCACAACACTGCAGCACAGCACACAGTGACACAATGACATTGAAAGCTAAAAACAATTGAAAGCACGTTGTAAGTCGCTCTGGATGTAAATTTTTTAACAATCACCCTTGGTGAGCAGAGGGCAGCCATGACAGGCGCCTGGGGAGCAGTGTGTGGGGACGGTGCTTTGCTCAGTGGCACCTTGGCGGATCGGGATTCGAACAGTCAACTTTCTGCCCATGTGACGTGGTTCACTATATAAAGCGATAGAACTGCACTATTTTTAAGCATAGAATAACGTTTCTTGCACAGTCTTACGGGAACTAACTGACTTTTCGTCTGGAAAAGTCTCTTTTCAAATTCCAAGATTTTTCCATTTTTTTAATGACTGTAGGATCCTTGTACATATTCACACAAGATGAAAACGAACACAATCAAAATACAAATGGGTTTAAATGGCTAAGTAGTTCTTTTTTTCCTTCCCTGTTTTGAAAAAGTGAAAATGTGAAAAGTTTCGGCAGGACTAAAGTGAAAGTTTTATAGATTTATATAAACAGGGATATAAACACAGCCACTGGGGTCCCAAGCTTGGGTAAATGGAGATGGTTGTGGATGAGGAAGGGCATCCGGTGTAAAACTTTTGCCAGATCAATTGTGCGGACCTCAGGTTCAGCCGAAAGGAAGAAGAATAAAATCAGTGATTTCTTGGCTTTAGCTAGAACTAATTCTGCTCTAGAACTGCTCACTGCAGTAACTGGCTGCTTAGTGCCTAGAACGTAATTCAGCGAGTGTGACTCACGGGGCCGTGTCCGGGTGGTGCCTTTCCAGAAGGTGTCCTTAAAAGGCACCTTGTTCAAGTTCTGTCCAAGCTTCTCTGCTTGCTCTGAAGGAAGGAAATTCCAGTCAGACAAAACACAAAATTATTCACTTGCTTGAAATATTGAGGCATGACTGTAAAATGTCATAACACTGAAAGGTTAGGTGCCTCACATGTGATCAGACATAGCGTTTGATATGAGATACCTTTTAGAAGCTCCCGTAGGTGTGGTTTGCCTTTATCCATTGGGGTTTCTCCATATTTGTTGCAGACGCTCACCTGTGCTCCGTTAGTCACCAGGTCCTGAGGGGAAGAACGCCATAAAAGGAAAATGTTCACACAGGGCACAGCCGTGGTCGTTGGAGAAGTCATTGTGTCAACATGAAAAAATTATTAGAGGAGCACTAGGTGGCGCTCTAACCTCAGCCACTAGGTCATGTCCCCAGAAGCAGGCATAGTGCAGTGGAGTGTTGCCATGCTCATTGGTTGTGTTTGTGTCTGCCTTGCACTGGATCAGCTGCAGGGGAGGAGTAAAAAAAGAAAAGGACACACACAGAAGTTCAGTAAAAACACAAAACAAGATTACCCGGATGCTTGTTTAAACGCCACACATATTTTATGTTATATAATTTATCTCGGAATATGCTTATTATTCATGTTTAGGACACTGCACAGCTATTGTGTTGCATTTGCTTGTCTTGAAACATGGGACAATGAACCCAGAGGAATGAGACCATTTATGAGGTCTATGTCCTACAAGTCTTACAAAGCTTGGTATTCCTCGCAAATATGTTCCTCCACCAAGCAACCCCACACCTCACTGAACAAAAAGAAAATCACTTCATCTTTTGAGCCCAAGTGAACATTTGTACAAAAAAAAAATCCCTCTCAAGGTATTCATGTGATATGGAACAAACCTACACCTCAAAGAAAACACAGTGAGACCTAGTCAGCATTCGCCTTCTCAACATTCCCTGGATGATGCTCGACATTCCACTGGGAAAATTCAACTCTGGTGCACTGAAGTGCCAACATGAATGTGCATGCAGAAAGCTGGGAATGGCCTCGTCTCAATAACCCACATCAAAATAATTTAGCAGGTGACAGAGGATGCCTCACCTTGCTCACAATGTCGCGGTGTCCATGGCTTGAAGCCAGATGCAGAGGCGTGTCGTCTCCACGGTTCATGACATTGATGCGCGCTCCCCTCATGATCAACATGTCTACCACATTGGCGCGTCCCTCGCGACATGCCCAATGCAGTGGGCTGAAGCCATGGTCATCTCTAAAGGGAACATACAATGAATCATGAAGGGAAAGTGAAGCTAAAGTGAAGTGATTGTCATTCTGATACACAGCACAGCACAGGGTGACACAACGAAATGTGTCCTCTGCTTTTAACCATCACCCTTGGTGAGCAGTGGGCAGCCATGACAGGGGAGCAGTGTTTGGGGACGGTGCTTTGCTCAGAGGCACCTCAGTGGTTCCTTGGCAGATCGGGATTTGAACCGGCAACCTTCTGATTACGGGGCCGCTTCCTATACCGATAGGCCACCACTGCCCCGCATCTGCATGCATGTATTTTACAATAAACACAAGACAAACAGTTGTCATCATTACAGATAAAAAAAATCACACACAATACTATTGCATTCAGTATTGTAAATCACTGTAAAATGATAACTGATCTGTAGCATATAGTAGAATATTAGTTATTAAGGGTATTGTATGTGTCATTGATCGGATCTGAATGTAATGACTTATTAGGCGTGATCTGTAGAAGTCTGTAAAAGATATTCATTATTAGTTTTTTATGGCAAAAGGGACAGGAGAGTGTGAAGACAAAGGAGTTCCTAACTTCAAAGTCATGCTGGTCCCCATGTAGTTTCTGGCAGCCTGTATTAATTTTAGTTTTAGTGTAGTCTTTGAGTCAAGATGTTCTTTTAGTATTTATTAGTCACGTCCATACTCATTTTAGTCTAGTCCAGTTTCAGTCGAGTTTAGTCTTAAACTTAGCCAGGACTATCCATGAAAATTTTAGTCAACGAAAACTGATAAATGTCCACATTTTTGTTGTTGTAATGCAATTCTATTTAAACCAGTCTATATAGTACAAGTACCTAGTAGAACAGACAAAAGGAACATTTTCTTTTAGTCAAAACCATTACATAATTAAAACAAGGTTCGTCTTCTTATTATATTATTGTTACCTTATAGATTCAAAAATACACTACATCCATTTCAGATACAAAAGACGTGCTGATTTGTTTTTCCCACATTCTGCTTTCTTTTCCACTTATTTGTTAAGAAAGTGCGTCCAAAGATCGCTTCAATCTTTTTTCTCCCAGCCATCTGCTAAACCATCAGAAGTATTCTGAAATTGAATTTATTCAGCGATTGTGTATTGTCAAAGTGATGTCATCTGTGCGACTGGATGGGAGAACAGGAAACGACGATATAAAAACGCGATTAAACAAAAAGAAATTAGTAAACAACATTATATGATATATATTGTTATAGTTACATAGAGTTACGTCTCATCTCGATCATGTCAAAAATGTTTGTTGACAAAAACAACACTTTCTGACACAGATCCCATTGTCAATGGATCAGAGACCTTAGACAGAAGGAAAGGGTAGGGTGGTAGTCGCCAAGTAGGTAACACACTTGTTAGGGCTGTGCGATATGGCATACAATTCATATTGTGATATAAATTTAACCATAGACTGTATATATTGTGGAATATAATTGTATCCAACTGCAGCAGGAAGCTGTATAATAAACTTTTTACATATTCATCGACATATAGCATAACCTTGTACCAGAGAAAACAATATCTGGGCAATTATACTGAAAATGGACTGTCACATCCATCAAAAAAAAAAAAAAAAAAAAAAAAAAAAGTGAAGTGATTGTCACATGTGATACACAGCAGCACAGCACACGATGCACACAGTGAAATTTGTCCTCTGCATTTAACAGTGTGTGGGGACGGTGCTTTTGCTCAGTGGCACCTCAGTAGCACCTTGGCGGATCGGGAATCGAACCGGCAACCTTCTGGTTACAGGGCCGCTTCCTTAACCGCTAGGCCACCACTGCCCTAAGGCCAGTGAAATACCAGGAAGTTGTATGACGCGAGTGATTATCTAAAATGTTGTCAGAAAAATAATATAAATTACACTTTGCTTGTTCATAGTTTATCATGCAGTCCCTCTAGGATTCCAAAATTTGATTTTGTGATATTTAAAATCATAATGACTTTTTTTTTTTTCTTGCACAGGGCACCAAACAGGCTAGGACCTCCCCCTGTGCACTGTCAGTAAGTAATAAGTACAACTTGCCGGATTGGTTCCGCACCTGTGGTGGTATGGATTGGGCACTGACATGCTTAGTAAATCTGGAAGTGTGCAGCGGCCTATTAAAGCCTTGTTTGTATTTTATTTATTGAGTCTGCAATAGTTTTAAAACTCTAGATTTATGGATTATATTTTTAATGATATTTAAGGCCTTATTTTATTGGAAACTCAATTTTTGAGTTATGGGGAAACCCAGGTGATATGACATACCATTTATACCCTAATTGCGGTATATAATTTAATCTGTAAATTTAAATGTAACCGTTTTTAAAAGGGTAATTATGTCCATAGCAAAGTGACTGCAGCAGGAACACTTTTCAAAGTAGAATATTTATTGTGAACGTAGAATATTTATTGTGCAAATCTGCAATTATAGAAAAAATATAACATCTCTCCCATAAAGGTCTTGACTACAGTTGAGTTAGCAGTTGATCCTGTTTTTGACAGACATTCATAGAACTTTGCTGGATTTTCTCTCACTCATTAAAGAAATCCTAGAAATCTCCATTTTGTGAAAGTGAACTTACACACACACGCACACACACACGCACACACACACGCACACACACACACACACACACACACACACACATACACGTTAATTTTTGAATTGCTGCAGATGATAAATTGTGAAAATGCTAAATAAATAAGCCTAACCCCAAACGTAAACCTAGCCCTATTATGTGAAAATAGTGTGAAAGTGCATGATGTATATTTAATTGGAGTGGTATTTAAAAAAAAAATAAAAAATACAGGACCCTCTTCTAACTTTACTCAGGTCAGATTATCGATGCTGCACCACTCTTTTTAACAAGCCCCTCCTCTGTGTTCTCGTTCATTTCCCAAAAAGAATGAATCGTGATGCAAGTAGGCGTGTATTGCAAATGTGATGAGGATATTTCTGCAATAAGCCGGTATAATCAAAATCTCTCCTGTTAGTCAAATTTATATTGCACACCGTTTATACTGCACATTACATTACACAGGTTCAAATCCCACTTATTAGCATTGGGTCCCAGAGTGTCTCCAGAGGGACTCTCCCTGTAACTACTAATAAGTCGCACTGAATAAGGGCGTCTGGTAAATGCTGTAAAAGTAGGAAGAGTAAGTGGGCACGAAGAAGGCAGGAGAGCGATAGACAGACCAAGACAGCATAGTGTTACAGAGTCAGGAAAGGAAGGGGAGAGAAAAGGGAGCCTGGATATCTCCATCAGCCCTTATAAGGCTCTAGCAGACTTCCTTCACTCACACACACACACACACACACACACACACACACACACACACACACACACCCTCCCACCCAGCTGCTGTGCCGTCTCCACTCCCGTCCAACGGACCTCCGGCATCTCACACTGCGTTTTATTAGAAGAGACCCAGTCAAACAGAAGCTGGAGCTCATCAGCCTACGTGTGTAAAGAATGTAACAGGACTATGACTCACTGCTGCTGTCACAAATTGAATTTACTAAAACTGGCTCTGATTTTTTTTTTTTTGGTGGAAATGACAATTTAGGGACTGTTGCATGTTGCTAGTTGTCACAGGCCAGGCTCTATTCAGAGGCAGAGAGTTAAGCACTGCAGGACACACAGTCAATGGCAGCTGTAATAAAAGGGACATTATTTGCACTTACAGCGAAACTGAAGGCGCTTTGTGCAGCGCAAGGGGGTCCACATACTGAATTTTATGGCCTGACGTCTTAACGTGGATAACAAAGACAGAGCAGAGGAAACCAGGGACAGCTGTTAGATGCTCTGTTCCAGGTTTTCACTATAATGCATGCAGTGCCTTGGTAGTAGGGCTGCACGATTTGGGGAAAGACATATTGCGATTATTGAGTTCAATATTGCGATATGCGATTGCGATATGATAAAGGACACTTGCTTGTATATCAATGAAAAGTCGCATACTAATAGTGAAATGTTTAATTTCAAAGTGAAACATACAAACTACTTAACAACCTTCTACAAAATACAATATTCTACAAAATTAAATAAATCACAAAAACTATTTTACATTACTGTCGAACGACAAACCCTGGTAAGGCTAAACAACTGTTTTGATTATGTTTGGCCATTATAAAATCCCGTATTATAGTTCTTACGTTTAACCAAAACGTTGTTTGGAGGCTGACTTGAACACAGGCTAGCTTAGCCTAGCTTAGCTAAGGTTAAGACTTATAATGGCCAAATATATTAAAAACAATTGTTCAGCCTTACCTATGAAATGTAATGCCCCCGGGATCTGGTTTGGAGCGTACAGCGGTTAGTACAGCCCCAAGCAGCACAAGAGTGAGGCATTTTTATGCACTTCTCTCCATAGACATGTATATGCTTCACGCCACAGCAGAGCCTATCGCAATATGGCGGCGACGTTGACGTACGATGCACCGCGTCATGCGGCATCTAACCATATGTCTCCGAATCGAAAGTCATGTGACCAAACATGTCACATCCGACTGAAGTAAGACTTCAGTCAGCTCGCAAACTTTGAGAGAATGAGACAATGGATCGGATATGTTGCCGATCCAATCCATGTACTAATCATTTAAATTGCAGCTTTTTGCGTTCATGTAATCGCACAGACTGACATTGTAATTGCGATTACAATTGCGATTAGATTAATCGTGCAGCACTACTTGGTAGGTTATTTTAACTCACATCATGCATCATTACAGAAATAGAAAATATTGATTGCCTATGACTGACCGCCCCTGCACACACTACTACTTTCAGATCACCAGCCCGTCAATCTGTCAATTGCATTGTCATTACAAACATAATTTGAAAATGTGCAGCCATACAGCTACATGGCCAACCTGTATGATAATGTGATACTGTTGATTTAGTGAAAGTAATCTTAAAAATGATACAAATGGTCCATTACACATTCAACAACAAACAAACAAACAAAAAGTTGATACTGGACACCAGTGCATTGAAACACATTATTTAACCATAAAATACCCAAATTCAAATTCTTTCAATCTGTCCTACACACTGTGCTGAAACTACTTCAATGGGTTAATAGGCAGCAGGAAGAAGTAACGGTCAGACACTCTTCACCACAAAAACGGAGGTTATTTCAGGGTGAAGCAGCTGTCGGCACAGCTCAGGGTGGCAGCCAGAAGCCAGACGAGTCTCCTGTCCACACTGTCTCTCAGCAGTGCGGCGTCACTAGATGCTCGGCACCCAAGCCAACACTACTACAGAAATCCCTACTGCACACACTGCAATATAGAAACGCAACATTTACATTTACAGCATTTATCAGACGCCCTTATCCAGAGCGACTTACAATCAGTAGTTACAGGGACAGTCTCCCTGGAGCAACTTAGGGTTAAGTGGGATTCGAACCCAGGTCTTCTGGTTAATAGGCGAGTGTGTTACCCACTAGGCTACTACAAGACACACATAGCACAACACTGTATATCACATAATAAGTAGGGGTGTTGGCAATACATATACATCAATACATTGTGATATTTTATGTAGTGATATTGTATCGATACAGGGACATCAAATATCTGTATTTTTGTATACAAAATTCACGTTTTCTTTCGTGAGGTCAGCAGAGATGAGAATCGGCGTGACAACAACCTCCACTACTGTAGATGGCGCTGTAAAGCTGGGCATTTGAGCAGTTCAGGCTTGGCATTTCAGGCAGAGTGAAATCGCAAAACACGACAGACCAATCAGAACATCATATTTTGTCGTATTTCAGCTCTGTTTTCACCTATTCAGGGAACTGTACAGTGATCTGAATTGTGAATACATTATAATCATATCATGATAGGAATCATATTGTGAGATCCTTGCCAATACACACCCCTAGTAATACGCTGATACAAGCCATATAGTCTTCTGCCCATGGTTGTGTGCCTACACCTAAAAAGTCCATAACGATTTCAGACAGCGATGAAGCGATGAGTAACGCTTCTTGAGTGAAATGCTGCCATAATAAGCCTTCAAATGACTGGCACATCAGTCCCTCCAGAAATTCCCCTGCCATTTATGCATACACCACCATGTTTCTGCATATGTCCTGTCTCTTCTGGATTCCACTGATCATAGCAGACAGCTGCAGTCAATCCCGCAGTTCTGCCGAGAACCAAAACTTTTATTGAAATAGCCTAAATGGCCACTTAATGCTGAATGAATATTTTTATATGTATGTTTTTTTTAATGTATATACATTTCAGCATTTATCAGCACATTCCACTGGATGCAAGTGCATTTTTACATTGACAGCATTTATCAGACCCCCTTATCCAGAGCAACTTACAATTAGTAGTTACAGGGACAGTCCCCCCTAGAGACATTCAGAGATTAGTGTCTTTCTTAGGGACACAATGGTCATAAGTGTGGTTCAAACCTGTGCTCTTTTGATTCATAGGATACTAAATAAAAAAAAATAAAAAAAATCACACACAGCACCATCAAATAAACAAGCAGATATCACGGATCATGAATGCCTCACATTCCTGCCTCGATGTCACCGAGAGACTTGCCACTTTCACATCAAATATTCTGAAGGAGCAGAACAAACCCTCCCTCTGCATTTCCTGCAGTAACGCACACAACATGAATCCCACCACACAAACATGTGACAGTTTAAGGAGGGAAGGCGGAGCCAGCCGACCTTTCGTCACCGCTGGTAACGAACGCGCGGACAACCCCCCAACTCGCCCCTCAAATGCTCTGTTATCAATTTCAGCACGAGGAGTAACGCCGAGAGGAAATGAGAACGCTATCAAACGCCACGGGGGGAGGGGCAGGGGAAACAGAAGCCAGCGGACGAGAGTAACGAGCTACGATACGGTCTCCTCCGCGCCGCCTCCCGCGAATCCCCTTGCTCCCCCCGCCCAGTTCCTCTGCTACGTTTTTTGGCGAGCCGCAGACCATTCCCCCCGGGCCCTGCGTGTTATTCCATGTAAGGGCATTTTGCAATTCGGCAAAGCTATCTAACGTTCGAATCTGCGTGCAAGGCCCTCTAATATAATGCTGCGTCCGTACGGACAGGGGGGGGCGGGACAGCGCGCTACCAGACCACAGCGATCTTAATTACCGCTCCAGAGTGGCTTTCGGCTTTTAGGAGAACGCGCCATCGGTCAATGAAAGGCTGCGCCGAGGGGCAATCAGCTAATGGGTTTGAGCGGTGAATATTGATGCTTAGCCTACAACCAAACAGTTCGCCAGCGTCACAAACATTTTTAACAAAATAAATGTTATTACAATGAATTCTGCATACAGTACTGTGCAAATGTAGGCCATCCTCTCAACGGTAACTCACAAGTACTCGTACATTAACAGCGAAAGTGGCAATGTATTTATGTGGATATCTAGGGATGTGCTACAAGAACTGGGGGGTTGGTCTTCCCCCAACTAACGAACGACCTCAGACAAGCAAAAGCCCTACAGATGGAGAACAATACAGCGTTGCTGCTCAGACACCGATGGGAAGACAGAGACTCTTTCTCTTCACACATGAAGACATTCTGCAATAAATCGGTTGGATCAGCGCTGTTGGGTTGACAAACTTGCTTGGAGCTCAGATGAAGAGTTTAATTCTTTTCACTGTACACTACATGCATCAGATCTGTGTAATATTTAATTCAGTGAAGAAGAAAAAATGTGACATTACAATTCAGCACAATTTTACTGTAGATTAGACAAAATGTATCATCGTCGTCGTCTTCCTCCTCTTATCCGGGTCCAGTTTCTGGCTCAGCTCCCTCTTCACCACGACAGATCGATTCAGCGTCCGCATCACTGCAGACGCTGCCCCAATCCGCCTGTCGACCTCCTGCTCCCTTCTACCGTTTTCCGGTCGAGAACCATGGTCTAACTAACGGTTGAACTATTCGTTGAACTATTCCTTGGGCAGTGGTGGCCTAGCGGTTAAGGAAGCGGCCCCGTAATCAGAAGGTTGCAGGTTCGAATCCCGATCCGCCAAGGTGCCACTGAGGTGCCACTGAGCAAAGCACCGTCCCCACACACTGCTCCCCGGGCGCCGGTCATGGCTGCCCACTGCTCACTCAGGGTGATGGGTTAAATGCAGAGGACAAATTTCACTGTGTGCACCGTGTGCTGTGCTGCTGTGTATCACATGTGACAATCACTTCACTTTACGTTGTGTATGGAATTTTGGCACCAAAATGTAAGCCTTACCCCTGGTTGAGGTCATTCTCGGTGTTGTCCAGCCAAAGGCGAACTGCAACAGCGTTGCCCTCCCTGCACTGGGTGAATATGTCGTCCATGGTGGCTCTTCGCAGCTGATTCCACGGGCCGGCTAGCTTCTGCTCTGAAATGCGGGGGCAGACGCGAGTACACGACACAGGCAGCCAGGCGAAGTCGGACGCGGGCCGGACACCATTCGTCCGTCCCCCGGCACAGCAGCAAGAGACGCCGAACGGTCCTGACGGCGACAGAAAAGTGCGAGGGCAACGTTACACAGGAAACGAGGCAGAAATGTGGACGTTTGCAGTGATCTACGGATCACACCATACGGATCACATGTAACTTTATTAGGTTAAGGAAGAGAGGTACAGACACGGGATGCTGCCGGTTATGAGGTCATTCTGGGTAGGATGTCCATCACGACCATAACCCACGAAGCTCTGGTTCGAATTACGAGTGTCTGACATCAGTTCTGATTGCGTAACGCCGTCCACCGTGTTAAAGCCAGTCTGTGGTTACACGACGTACTGTGGCCAGTCAGTACAGGTCTACAGTTCCCGGAGATTACACTTCATTACAGTATTTATATATGAAAATATATATATATATATATATAT
This sequence comes from Denticeps clupeoides, assembly GCF_900700375.1. NCBI lineage: Eukaryota > Metazoa > Chordata > Actinopteri > Clupeiformes > Denticipitidae > Denticeps > Denticeps clupeoides. The sequence continues at coordinate 12,493,193 of NC_041725.1, forward strand.
ATATATAGTTAATTGATCTCATTACTAATCGCTCGGCCCTCGGGGAAAAGCAGATCGGCTTTGCGTTTAAGTAATCTCGCTGTTGACGGACGTGGAGGGGGAATTTTGAGGAGACGATCGTTTCGGAAACGTATCTAATCGGGAATCACGTGGAACAGGAGCAGCGATTTTCCAGGATAACCCGCAAACCTAAAACACACATGGAAGGGGAATTATGAGGAAAGCGTGACACCTTGAAGAGTTTAAGCACAGGAGCTCGGTAGAAACTTTTTTTTTTTTTTTTCAGGAAAACTGAGCAACATTAAGTGCGTACCGAGGCGTCACAGGAGGTTCCCTGAAGGGCAGGGAAACGGCGACGAGGCGAGGCGACCTTTACTTCAGCAGTTAACACAGCCAATGACAATAAAAACACATCGCTAGGAAAACGAACGACTTTTGTTGTGTGGGGGGAGAAGCGAACTTTAGCGACGCTGCTAGAATTACGCAGCAGACCAGCCCGGCGCGCCTCGGGGTGTATATATAAGTATACATACACAGAATATTTATATATATATATATATATAGAGAGAGAGAGAGAGAAATGCGACCGACGTTGCGAACGAAGCGCACGTCTTCCGAACGGCAAAGGCATTAGAGTGAGATATAATGCACAGTTCCATAAAACGACTTACCCGGGCGAACACTGTTTTAGCGTTAGCCGCTAGTTAGCTGCTTCGAACGGTCCACACCCTCCTGTAGCGCTACGTGGGAGAAGAGAGGAGGCCGGACACTGAGCAAAAAAAAAAAAAAAAAAACGTTGTTTTTTTTAGCCCCACCGGCAGCGTCCTCTGGTGGACGTCGGCTGTTCAAGTTACACAGAAGTAGACTATATTTTTCCTAGAATATTTTCTTCAGCCGTCATTGTTTGAAACACAAAAGGAATGCGACTAATATTATGTTCCTGCAAATTGTACTACCATTCGTCACTGTACTCACTTTGTACTAGCCATTTAAGTGTGAAGGCTTTATTGTCATGGCACAATCATAATTAGTACAACGGTACAACGAGATTATGAAAACGCACATTACAAAGTAATATTATAATAATTATTTGCAAACATTTAATCTAAAACATTTCTAGTGTGTTATGATTCGCAACAAATTGTTTAATTTATTATCTTTTTAATTTATCTATTTATTTTCTATAAATTGTATTAGGACGTATGAGTAGTTCATGCAAAGTTTACTGCCAACGAAGTGAATTAAACCGGAAACTACAATCCCATAAATCCGTACCCTAACAATGACGTCACTACCGTGCGCCATTCGAGAGTCGCGTGTTGCGCTGTGCTCGCTGTCGCCAATGTGGAAATGCGTCGCATTCTCTGATTTGAATGTTTCCAGTTAAATGAAGAAGACATGCATTTGTCTTCTTGTCCACTTACCATTTCGGACTGCGACATAGTTCAATTCTAAACGCTGACGGATTACGCAAAGATATAAAGCTGCACATGTAAGTTTTTAAAACTGATGTTCCTGGATTTACTGCTATATTCTGGATCAGCGCTTCCCAATCCTGGTCCTGGAGGAACGTCTACCAAAGAGTCTTCACTCCAGCTCTACATTAATTAGGTGTCACTTAATGACCTAATAATGAGTTTGGCAGATTGTGAACCAACCTTGGGAAACACTGTTGTAAATTGTAGAACATCACGGAAATGTTCACTGCGTTATTTTTACTTTTGCGTAGTCTCCTTGCGCCCCTTGGTTTATCTCTGCACCATGTTTGCTGAGGAGGAGTGGAACGATGCTCCAGAAGCTGAGGCTTTGACTCTGTCTGTACTTAAAGGATCCAACGTGGCCCCTTTAACCGTAAGTTCAGACGTAACGTTTAGACCCCCCTGTGTATTTGATTGTGCACCCCTGTTTGTTCTCACCGCACTGAATTATGTTTAGAAGAATGCAGGGACTGGAAAGAAGAGTTTGATGAGGACACTTCAGACCCTGGGCTCGGTACCAGATTGGAGTAGTTGCACAGGTCATGATGAAAGTGAGAGTGACACAGAGGTGGCTTCTCCAAACAAGAAAAAGAAGAAACGAAGTTACAAGCGCAAAAGAGCTTCAAACATGCAGCATGAGCAACCTGGTGACACAGCTACCGTGCAAGAAATGCCCAATAAAAAGCAGAAAGTGACTCTTAGACCAAAAGGTAAGTGTTCTTCGCCCACCATAAGACTACCTACTTCTGCAATGGTATGAAATAACAAGAATATGTTCACCTCTCTGGCCCTTTAGGATCAGGAAATCCAGGTCAAGAAACAAATTCTTGTGTCGCTGATCATAAGCAGGACCTAAAAATGGAGCAAAAAACTACCAAGAACAGTGCAGATAACAAGCTTGGACGAAAGCAGTGGAAGAACAGGATGAAAAACAAAAGAAAGTGTAAGAATAAATACAAGCCAAGCACTGCTGAGACACCAAAGGCGAATGAGTCTTTGCAACAGAATGTTACGCTGAAAGAAAATGCTGCATCTGATGTGAATGGCAAGAAACAGTGCATTCAGTCTACAGATGATATTGGTAAAAGTATACAGAAGACAGAGTCTAGCAAGAAATCACAAAAAATTAAAAATAAAACCAAACATGTCACTTCCTACACGGACAGAGATGCAGTCTTCAGTAGTAAGGACACATTAAGAACTGTAAATGAGCAAGATCATATAAAACTAGATCATTTAAACATGAAGTCACATGAAGTAATTAATGATCAGTCACAACCCACTAAAATGAAGACAAGTAAAGAGAAGCAAAATCAAACTGAAAAGCTAAGGCAGATGTTGAAGGTGAAGATTAAGGGGTGTGACCGCTTCGAAGAGTCAAATGAAGAAGCAACAGAAGACAAGAAAGTTGAGGAAAGTCATGAAACAGGGACACCGGACCGTTCAACTTGTCTGAGATCAAAGATGGAGAAGCGGTTGGAGGCGGCCAGGTTTCGCTACATTAATGAACTTCTGTACACGTCCACTAGTGGCGAGGCCAAGCGGATGTTCAAGCAGGACCCTCAGGCTTTTGACATTTACCATAGAGGCTTCACCAGTCAAGTCCAGTACTGGCCTGCAAATCCAGTGGATGCAATCATCTCTTACATTCAACGGAAGTAAGTTAACAATTTTGCTGGGTTTAGTTACTATGTGGTAAATATACAGATTTGAGGTAAGCTACAGATATACAAATATTGAGTGGGTAATGTGTTTTGTTCTCCTTTTTAGACCTTCTCATTGGGTGGTGGCTGACTTTGGCTGCGGTGACTGCAAGATTGCGCGCAGTGTTAAGAACAAAGTGCATAGCTTTGACCTGGCACCTACCTGTGAACTCGTCACAGTGTGTGACATGGCTAAAGTGAGTAAACTGAAAATGGTGTCGATCCACTGTTATGTTGAACACTGAATCTCTGTGCAAATCTTCCTTTTGGAAAGAGAACACCCAAAACACAGTAGACAGGCCGAGGACCAGTGCAATCCTTTATTGTAATATGGACAAAAAATTATTTGCCTTTGCATTAAGCATGATTCTGATTAATTAGCTGCATGGAATTTGATGCTTGGATGCATTTGCATTGTTCAGATTTCTGCTGCACCCACAATCTGAAATGGACGCTCTCTTACGTTTGTCATACCCAGTAGAGGATATTCTATGGGGCAGTGATGGCCTAGTGGTTAAGGAAGCAGCCCCGTAATCAGAAGGTTGCTGATCCGCCGAGGTGCCACTGAGCAAAGCACCGTCCCCACACACTGCTCCCCGGGCGCCTGTCATGGCTGCCCACTGCTCACTCAGGGTGATGGGTTAAATGCAGAGGACACGTTTCACTGTGTGCACTGTGTGCTGTGCTGCTTTGTATCACATGTGACAATCATTTCACTTTATTATTGTTAGTCACCATCATCCATATAATTAATATAGAAAACAGCTACACATAATGTCAAAGGCACATTACAAACCATCTGTGTTTGTGGTCGTAAATACAGACGTTCTATTTTACTCTTTATCTGTTGACAGGTCCCACTGGGTGATGCTACTGTGGATATTGCAGTGTTTTGCCTGTCTCTGATGGGGACTAACCTCAACGACTTTCTTTTGGAGGCCAACAGAGTTCTGGTTATGAGGTAAGGAAGAGCCATACCAAACTTTACTGTAATATGAACGCTTTATTCATTTTCACTTATTTTGTTTACCTACATGTCTAGTTCATGTTAATATCTGTTATTTGACTTTTCTGATTGCATTGCAAAATTGTGCTCTTGCACATTGCTCAGCAGATATAATTGAATATTGACTGCTATCAACTGCTATTTTTGTTCACTCTGACATCTTTATTTGACAACTTTTTGCAGAGGTGTGCTGAAAATAGCAGAGGTGGCCAGCAGATTTGAGAATGTCCGCAACTTTACCTGTGCCTTGTCTAACCTGGGTTTTAAGTTAAATTCAAAGGTAGGACACTACAGAGCAGCTTTTGGCTCATGTTTTTATAGGTCGTTTGATTATACTTTTTTTCTTCTTCATCTCTTCTCAGGATACAGAAAACAGCCACTTCTACATTTTTGAGTTTTCTAAAGTTAATGATGCTCCAGAGCGTGCTAAGAAATCAGGTTTGGTACTGAAACCATGTCTGTACAAAAAGAGATGAGCGGTTATATTCAAAACAGAACACCTGATACACTCAACAGATAATGTGGAATTTGTTTCTTCTGATTTATAAGCATTCATTTTTGTTTCATTTATGCATGTTCACCGTGACCAAATGCACGTGTCAAAGTGTTAAAGGTTTCAGCATTTTAAAGCTAATCTGGTTTGTATTTTGTATCTTCTGCATTTTGCTTTCTGTATTTTATAAATAATTTATGTATTCATTGTAACTAGTTTTGGTTAGTCTGTGTATCTGTACAAAAATACATTTCTAAAACTGTTAAATGGACTCCTATTTTTTAAAAGGATAAAGGGTGCTAACCAGCCTGACTCGTCTCAGGACACAGAGCAAAGGGTCAAGCTTAGCTGCGAGAGGAATGTAGGTAACTATGTTCTGCTCGGACAGTCCCCAGCTGCCAGCCTCAAGCTCCCTGTCCAGGTACAGTGGGCACTTGTACAGGGGAAGAGACGAGTCGCTGCCAGGGGACTGGACTGGACTGTTAACCATCATGCAAGGCCTGACCCACAGCAGGGGTATTGGGCAGGATTTAGAGGACAGCGTGCTCTGCAGCGCTCCAAGGCTTGTATCCCAGATGGCACCATGCAGCTCCAGCCCACATAGATATATTCCATTAGTGTGGAGGGAAGATACAGAAGCGCCAAGTACCTTAGGACAAAAAAAAAAAGAAATATTCATGCAGATGTATTTTACTGAAAAATGAGTAACCTTAAAGTGGGATAAATACATGGTCATTAACCCAAATGAACGTCAGGTTAATGATTTTACTGAAACATAAGCAAGTTATTATTTATACCTGATAATGAAAGGACATGTGGCTGACATCCTTCCTCTCAGCTCGTGCCATACTTCTTATCAGTGAATCCAGGAATCCCTTAGGGTTTTGAAAAGCAGAGAGGCAGTAGATTTTGGGCGTGTGACTTGCAGACCCCTCCCACAGGTAAGAAATTAGCAGTTCTGCTTGCTTTTCCAGTCTCGAGAGATTGTGAACAGTCACAGAGGATGTCCCATTCCAGCCTGGGCAAGAAAGCTTAGTCAGGAGGACAGATACAGTTTCCACCAGGTCTTCCCACTCCATTTTCAGGAAGCAATGCAAGGGCTCTATAGCCACCACTTCTCCAATGTGCTGTCTGTATTTCAGCCTCTTCTGTAAGGCCTGCAGCCTTTCACATGCTTCCATATAGCCTGCCATCTCCGTTCTAGGACTCAAAGTTCCAATATGACGTCGCACCTCAGAGCTGGGGCTCTGTGATTGGTGCAGGAGGATACGCAGCATGTTACTCTGAACTCTGACTTGCTCCACGGCTAATCCTGAACTGAAACCCAGTATCGTTGGATCACTGGAAATGGGGATGGTGTAAATGCAGTGCTCAAGCCGCTGCATCATTCGTCTTCTATCTGTAGTAATGAGAAAAAAATGGTCACCACAGTGGTCTTACTGCTGAGTGGAAAATAACTGACTTGTGTCTAATCAATAATCCTATATAAGACATTAATTCTATTGCATACCAAATTGCCCAGAGCCAATAATGGCTTCTGAAAGAGTGTGAGGGCCTCTTCCCCAGGAAGGAGGAGCTGGTTTTAGGCAGGCTCTGGCCACCATGTTTATGGTCTCCAGGTCAACAGAGTCGGTCACATGACCTCCATACACAAGCTGGGCTGTATGAATGAAAGATAAAAAAAAAAGTGTTCACTGTCACAGAACAAGGTCTAAAGAAACATAAGAGTGGCTAAAGACAATGTTGTTGCAAATACGCTCATTTTATCTGGAAAATATAGCAAATAGCACAATTACATTGTACAATAAATGTTAATCGTGAAACATTTGACGCAGTTCATTTGAAGAGATGGTGAATAAGATTTAGGAAAAAGCAACACTACCTGCAATGAACTCCAGGGCACCAAATGGGTCATTACAAGGCTTGCAGATATGATTATAAGCATCTGTCAGTGCCAAGAGATCTTCCTGTGTCCTATGGGGCCGATAAAGAACCACTGAACAGGTTGTAGTCACATAATGAAACCATTTACCATATTAATTATAAAGTTATAAAACTGACATATAAACAAAACTTCTGGAAATCCTCAATGACTGTGCTTGTAACTCACCAGCTGTAAATGGCACCATGACCCAGATGTCTGAACATCTGCCTTTGCTGGAGCACAGAGTGTAGAACTGCACAACGCAGTGCTGGCTCTAGCATGCTCCAGGTCTGGTCATGTGTGAGGACAGGGGGACTGAAGGACACAACTTGACTTAATGAAGAGCACAGCTCCTCCCTTAGGTCCCAGGAACTATCGCACACCAAGCGTATGGAATTCATCCTAACCACAGCTACAATGATGCATGAAAGAAAAACAATTAATACACCCAATAAGCATGTTATGGGTTGAAAGTGGAGTCAATTGTTTTTGATCCATCACTAGCTAAAGAAATTTTAATGAATAAAGTGTTAAATCCCTCTAATCATACATTAATGTGTCTGGATGAACAACCTGTGTCATATAGCCATACCCCCTTCTCCACATCCTCTCTCTCAGTCCCTTATCTATTTTTTAGCATTTCAAAATTCCAGTGTATAACATTTCTTAAATTACTGTACATACCTGGTATTGTGAGTGGGTTTTGTCCTTTAGTTACAAACCACAGTCTGAAGACAGGATGCACCTGAATTGCAGACCCTACGTCAGATGTCAATAGTCCCTCCTCAACCCTTGTTCGGTGTCCTGAAAGTAAATATGAGACAGTTGGTCCATAAACAATGGATATGGAGTTCAAATCCAGATGTATGCGATGAAATAATAAGTGCATCAGCTCACCATTTGTTTTGAAGGGAATCACTTTACTGATCTGACTGACCACCTCTTCATCCCATTCATCCAATAAATGACAGTTATTTAGCACAAGCCAATGGCCATCTTGAACAGCTTCCTTTAAAGCTGTTAGAACCTTCTCCTTCTCACAAGCATTTCCAAAGGAAATGACTTTAAACTTTACCAGGAAAAAAGCAAAGCATTGGCAAATTACTTTAGGCATTAAATATATAAATGCTGTCCATTGTTCACTGTAATTGACTGTAATTAACAAAATAAAATGACTAATGCTGCACATTTTGTTAAGTTTTTCTGTTTGGCTACATGATAAAACCATTACTGAAAAGATAAGTCAGAAGAAGCAGTGACTTCATAAAAACCTACCTTTATCCTGTTATTGTCAGCATGAGCCACTTGTTTCAACCAATAAAGAGGGTCCATGCCACCCAGTACTTCCAATTTAAAATCAGGGAGATTAATAATGACAGGGTCCTTATTTCTGGACAAGCTTGAGAGCGCCTTGGCACATTGTGTACTGGACGAGAAGAAAAGCTGGTCCAGCTGACAAGCAGCAAGGTCTTCAGCCACTGCAGACAGGCTGTTTGGGACAAGGGTCTTCCAGAGTAGAGCACGCTGTAGAGAGCAGAGGTGGGCATGGGACTGGCATGGGACAGGACCCGTCACAGTAGAGGAAGGGAAATGCAGGTACTGCTGCCACAGTTGGGAGTTCACTTTTAGTGAACGCATCAGACCCTGGAAGGCTGGAATTTCCTCAAGGCATTGGAGCTCATGATAGACAGTGTGAGGGATCCAGCCCAGAAGCTCATGGTTAGTTGCCTGAGTAACCTTGAGGGCAGGCAGAGGATCAGGGAATGCCCACTCTGGAGGATGTATATCACTAAGACCCCGGAGAAATGCTACCCTTTCCACTTCAGAGCAGCCTTCACTCTTCAAAAAGAGGTTTACAGAAAACAACAATTTCAGCACTGTGGCGTGATTCTGAAAAAGACAGGGCCGATACTGAGCCAGCAGGTGGGAAGCTATCTGGAGGCTTATCTCATCCACATCTGGCAGGGCCTTCTGATCCAAAAGCCCATGCAATGACAGTAAGAACCCACGCAAAGTGAATAAGTAGAAGGGGGACAGGCGAGCCACCTCCTGCAGGGCCTGATAGAAGCTGGCAGCCAGTCCTGCCAGAGAACGGAAGTCAGTCAGCAAGGGATTGTAGAGCTCCAGCTTTTTGTTTATCGCAGCAATGTCTGCTTTCAGCTTCTCAGACGTTTCCTGGCACGCTAAGACTCGTGCAAGGAACTGATGGTCCTGCAGAAGTGGAGTTATGGAATGTAGGATGTACTCCGTCAGGGAGACCTATAGGGTTGAAATAGGTGAAGCTCATTAACTAATCAAACTTCATTGAAAAATCTATTATATATCTATCTATAGTTGGTGTGCATTTGAAATACTTGTACTATTATTAGTCAAAAATGTAATGTGTTTCCTTGATAACACTTTACAGCATTTATCAGACACCCTTATCCAGAGCGACTTACAAGTAGTTATAGAGACAGCCCCCGTGGACTAAATGTCTTGCTCACATGGACTAATTAAGTGCCCTAAATTATTGTTCATTTAACATAACCACTTACAAAATTGAAGAGATCTTTACCTCCTCCTTATGCATTTTTTCCTGAATCATCTGCTTGCCGGCCTTGAGCTGACCCAGCTGAACACACAGCCCTGGACTGTGAGACTGCACAAGGTCGGCCAATATGAATTCCTTCAGTTCACTTGTGCTCAGTGACATATCAATGATCTGCACCTCATCCAGAATCAAAGGATGGATCTCTACAGGGAAATAATTCTCAATTTTAAAAATAATTGGAAAACTATTGTCTTAATCATAAAGTTGTTTTTTTTTAACCTTTTAGCACAGAGTGTACAGGCAGGGCTGTGCTGAGAAACAGCCTGAACTCTGGATGAGTAGGTGGGACAGGATGCACAGGAGCACCGTTACCAACTGACCGCACCATGAACTTCATTAACTCAGCGCAGGGGACAAGACACTCCACATGAGTAACCAACACACTCAGACCTGCCATTATAAACAACATAATGCATTGCATTCATTCAGTGAAAAAAATACATTAATAATATTTTGTTCTTTAGGACAGGCATGTGACATAAACCTTTTTCTGCTCGTTGACCCAACGTTTTCAGCAGATCAGGGTCAGTGGCAGAGACCACAAGCCCAAACTCATCCTCTTTCAGAAATGTGCACCCCTCTTGTGGGAGCTGATCTAAAACGCAGCAGTAGAGTGTTACCATTTCGGTGTCATTGGCTTAATGATCTTCAAGACTCTTTAAGCTTACCCATCTGTAGTATAGTCTGAGAAACGAAGTCCTCATGTTGGTCTATGTCTGCCAGCAATGTGCATCGCTTAGCCGGAGGCAGGTAGCATCCCCAGATGAGCAGCTTCAGCAGTAATCGTGGGGGAACTTCCACGTGCTGCAGCCTCAACCCCAGCACCCGGGCCATGGTGTCCTGCAGCTGGGTGTTCACCGGGATTGGTACGAATGGAGGACACTGGGGAGGGGCCGTAACAAGGCCGCTGAGTAATGATGCTCTGGGGTCCTCTGGGCTGACGTTTATAATGCCAGAGACACAGAGATCATGCCACTTTGCAAGCAGCTCCCGTCGAACATCGGGTCCAAACGGGCCGAGGTAAGTGACTGAGGCTGCCAGAATCAGAGCATCACCGGAGACAGTCTGGTTGTTCCTTTTTACCAGCTTAGAGCATTTAAAATAAATACAGTTAAGTACTGTTGGAACCAAAAATCTAAGATGATGATATACTGTTCACAAAAAATGCTATTTAAATATTCCACAATTATATTCTTGTCATTTATGCAGCATATGCATTCACTCAAACTCAAGTCGTTGTTCATTTTAAAGCCTCACCCCTTTAGCCTTATTCCATTCAGCTGTGTAGCATTCCACCTGCTGTACAGTGGTTTTGGCACTTCGCTCTTGCATCTTGGCTCGGGCTAGCTGATTGGTTAACTCCTTGATTTCACCAGAGACAACCTGATGCTGGTGCTTTAGGTTTTCTAGACGCTCCCGCGCCGCTTCCTCCCGTTGCTGGGCAACACGCAGTCGACGTTGCATGTCCACCACTTGTTCATCAAGCTTTTTGCTATAACCCATCTGTGAGGCCATGTTGCGTAGGAAGCAGGCTTTCTTGTAAACTGCCCGTACCCAGTGACAGAGCGACTCGCAAGCCTGACTCTTGGAACGCACGGCTTCTGGCAGGAAATCTAGTGTCTCCACAATTAGAGCAAGGTCTTGAAGCATGGTGTCGCTTAAGTTGGGGTCGTAAGACTCAAGCTTCTATAGGTGCAGACCAAAAATGAAAGGGACATTAAAGCTTGAAAATGAACATGGGGTCTTGATGTTCTCAATTCAAAAGCATTTCTCAGGTGTCCTCTGACCTGGAGAAAGTTAGGCTGTGACATGATCTGTCTGCAGCTTTCCCAGTCGGGCGGGCGATTGAAGAGCAAACATACAGCCTCCACTATCACCATCAAACCCTCCGGCGGGTACCGATATCGCCGCACCTCGTCCAGATCCGATTCCCTGAGAGACTGCAGTGCCTCAAGGGCTAACTTGTGCAATGGACTCACCTTCATGCAAAACATAACTTTTTCACTTCTACGAGGGAGAATGTTGCACCTCCCACTGGTGATACTTTCAGCAGCACAGCACAGTCAGAAACACACAGACAGCAAGTACACGTTTTCAGATGGTACATACGTTCAAAGACAGATGGGCTGACGGGTCATTTTGTAAGGAATATGCAAATATGAATATGCCCTACCCTTCTGAAAGCGTCCTGGACCTGTTGATGGGCGAGCTGAGACTGTTTCTTCTGATGGGACAGGAGATACTGCTCGTGGAGGCATTCTTGGTGCGAACGCTTGAATAGACTATGCTCTACTTCCAATTCATGATTCAAGTGACTCAGGCACTGTAAATATGAAAAACAAGAATTTCAGCATCATTTGCTTCTCAATCATTTCCCAATGTAGGAAAGAGTATGAAAGTGACTCCAAACACATTTTCATGGTATGCCTGATCAATGATGTGTGGGTGAATTTTACCTCTTGCTTCTCATTTAAGTGCTTCTTCAATCTCAGAATTTCCTGACCATAGCATTCAGTTGTGTCCATCATTTCCTTTACGCAGCCTAAGACTGTTGCTAACCTGACAAGATAAAAAAAAGGCTGTGTGTGTAATAGAATGACATTTATTATTTAAACTGATGACACACATAATAAATGCACTGACATTTAGCACTCACCTAGTGGCCTGGATTTGGCCTTGCTGACACAGGTGGTCAGAAATGTAGAAAATGTGCTTCATTAGCTCCATATAGATTCCAGGGCTAAACGCTGTGTGCCCAAGATGGAAAGATGCAAATCTGACAGCAGATTGATGAATACTTGCCATGGCAAAAGAGATGCTTCTGGCTAAGCCATCCTCATCAGCTTAAGATAAATTAGATAAAAGCAGAAAAAATACTTAAAAAGATGTAGCACAGTTTCTTGTTTTTTTTGTCAAGATCAGTTAACATTTACATTTACGTGATTTATCAGATGCTCTTATCCAAAGTGATTTACAATCAGTAGTTACACGGACAGTTCCCCTGGAGACTTGAACCTGTGACTTTGTGGTCTTCTGGTTCATAGGTGATTATGTTACAAACTAACTACTACCCCTATTTGTATTTAAATAACAAATATTAGTAATTGTAGTTCACTAAAACATCTCACCTTTAATGTCAGAGCCAGGAAGACTGTCCTTCAAGTGATAAGATGCTATCTCCATCAAAGATTTAGTGTTCCATGGCCAGTACACCTCAACACAACAACTGAGACTCAGAGCTTTTCTATGTGCTGATATCACTGAGGTGTCCTGGACGGTCCCATCAGCACTATTCCTGAGCAGTGGCAGTAGCAGGAACACATGCATATTCCTCCGAATGTTTCTGAAATAACTGACACAGGATGAAAATAGCATGGAAACTGGCTATAGAAATGTTTTTGTTCATAGGGCAAGTAATCATAACAGCCCTCAGTAGATAGTAACTGTCATATTGTCTAATTTAATATGCTTTAGCTAATAATCTCATGACATTTACTTAATATATTCACAATACGTCAATACATCTTTTAGACTCTTCTTAGCATTAAGCTTGTAAATTCCGTAATAAGCATTTATCTGTTTTTATCTGTTTCTTGGTTTTGTTTTCCAAATGTAAGCTGGGAATTGAGACTATATTGAGACTTAAAAATAGCTACAAAGTATGGCAACATTGCAACACATCATCTTACTTTTCAAGAGCTTGATTATCTCCTGTATGCCAGTGAGAGGTCTTCACAAGCTCTTTGATCTTCAGAGCCACATTCATCAGTTCATCATTTGAGTATAGCCCTGGGAATGTGCCTTCAGCCATCACAGCCTGAATGAAATCTCTGACATCCTGACCCACATTCTGATGGACCATGAAAATGACCCTCAAACGCAACACCCCAGACTGTATACCAGCTTCTTTCAGCATCTCCCTGAATCTGTTTTCATTTCCAGAGTGCACTTCAATCAGTTGGTACCCTGTCAGACGGGCTGTCAAACGCACCAAGGTTTTTCGGCCGGTGCCCTTAACAGTGCTGAAGAGAACTCCATGACCACCTGGCATGAGTAGAGCACGAAGGATGTGAAAAAGCTGGCACACCCTGGTACTGTGCACAGCATGACTGGGAATACCAGAGAAGTTTTTTTCATCCTGAATGTCTATGCTCTTCACCATGAGGACCAACTTTTGCACCAATGAGTTCAGATCTCTTTCTTGGTACAAGGAGTTGTGTTTGAACCTCTGCTGTTGTGCAATGGTGTTAAGAGGTTCAGACAGCTCTGGGCCAAAAATCACTTGGTGAATGGTGGCACCCATGTCTTTAAGGAGCTCCACATGAAGACAAGAATCTGCTGGCATGGGTGAGACTTCTTTATCAGTTGTAATTTCTGGAGATAGAACACTGCTAAAATGCCTCTCAGATGTTTGTGCTAAAACATTTTGTAGTGAATGAACGTCCTCCTCTGCGCAAAAACGATCGCCAAAGGTTCGCATACATTCGTGCATCCAAAGCCTGATGATACTGAGCATGTTAGCAGTAGGCTCTGGGACAGCGTTATTTGCTTGGAGTTTCTGTTGAGCCGGGTTCGAGAGCATCATCCCCCGAAATACCTTTTGGATGTCGTGCAATGAGAAAAGAAAATGGGGTCGGGCTGCGCACGAAGGAAAATGTTCGCCCACAGCATGGTAAAAATCAAGTGTTGCTGTGATTATACATTCTGCCAAATCTGGAAGCTTCGAGGTGAATGGATACTCTCTGAGCCAGTTCTGTATGGTAGGTGAGTGAATTGAAAACAGAATGTTGTCAGTCAGGGGGGGTAGGACCAGAATGGAAAATAATCTAGAAAAACGTGAGGAGATTTGGTTGCCAATGCCATTTCCTGGTCCGGGAGGGCTGCAGGTGCCTAAGTATGTAATGACGCCAGAGCCAAATAATTTAAAGTGATATCCATTTGCGGTAAAAACACCACCTTTCGAAATACTTTGGCGTAGGGTCTCCAGCACCATAGACGTCTTTCCAGAAGGGTCTGAAGAGTTCAGAAGACAGGAAAAAGTTCATCTTGCCATATTTTATATAGTATTTACTATGGACTAGTTTAGACCAAGAAAATTGCATTGGCAACTCACCACATGAAGCTTCGTGTAGGTCGTCAACAAACAGTATCAACTCAGGCTTTTTCCTGTCAATTCCTGTTGACTTTTGGCACTGCACACTCTCTAATATTTTCCGCAATTCAGAATTGGGGAGGCATGAGTGAAGAGCTAGACGCCAGTATGAACGATGTCCGTTTAATAAAGACTGACATAGCTTGGTCTTTCCTGAGCCTGTTTCTCCCACGAGGAGTGTGGATTGCCCATTGTCCAGAAGAAGACGCAGTAAACAGGCATAGCTCTCATACTGTAAAAGAACAGTTAACATACAAAATACAGCCCATGCTCACCGCTGTAACATTAACCCTACTATTCAAATCTGAAAGAGCATTACTAACCTGTGGAATACATCTAAAGGTCAGCTGTGGACGTGTAATCCTGTAGCAGTTATGTGTGTTAATAGTGTCTCCATTTCCACCTTGTTTGATGTTCATGAAGTGATCAAACACCAAACCGTCTGAAGGTACTTCCACCTTATAGCGACACTCATGTAAAGCTTTACGAGCCAGAAGATCAAACTGTGGCCAATGTCTGAAATAACATGATTCAAGCCATCAATTCATCGTAATACATTTACACAACAATATTAACACAGTCCCTAACACTATTAAGTGAACCCTTACCTAGGATGCAGATGTCCACCAAATCCCCATACATAGGCCAATGCAAACATGTTTCTATTTTGAAGGTTGTGTTGTCTAGGCAGGCAGATAGAATCACTTGGTGCATTCAAAGATGTACAATGTCCATCTACCAACAAAAACAATTCATTAAATGACACAATTTAATAGAATTTGTTCTCTACCTAAAAAGCCACAATCATACCTTGTTTGTTAGTATTATCCGGTCCATTCTGCTGTAGCAGAGCATGAAGGATCCTGAAGAATGACATAATTTCCTGAAGTCCATATGTGACCCCATCTCTGGGTTGACCTCTGTTATTGGCCATGGCTGATGCTAATCCATTGTTCTTAAGCAACCTAAGAGTGACTGAAAAAAGGTCCTCGGCCATGCAACTCCATATTGTAATTGTCTCATTTTCCAGCACATACCCCTTACAGAGTGCCTCCATTTCAACTTTCCATAAAGACATCCACACGTTCTCTCCTGAAATGTACATGATACTGCAACGCGTCACTGCAGATGGTGCAGCATTGCTAAGATCACTGACTTCAGCCAAAATCCTGATATTTTCTCTTGATAAATGAACCTTCTGTCCAGATGATAGGGAAAGGTGTGCATCTTCTAAGTTTCCAAGGCTGCTAAAACTATCCAACCAACCAGGCCTAGAATGTGGCTCTCCATCAAGAACCACCCATTTTACGGTTTGTGTTTTCTCCTTAATAGACAGATGACCTGATAAGTCCTGATTCTCTGAGTCTCTCAGTAGTTTTGTGAAGCCCCCATCCATCCAGGAGCCCCATTGCCCATTGTAGCCACCAAAAAGTTCATCATGAGACAATGCATTTGGGAATAAAGTGACTCTATGCACAAAACTCCAACCTGACCTTAAGAATTGGCAAGCTGCCTCATTTGAATTCCTTGTATTACAAGGATTCTCGGTTTCTTCATTTGCTAGTTTGCAAAGTGCACCAGCCAGAGACTGAATGCAGGTTGTCTTTCCACTGCCAGCTGGGCCAACCAGTAAGACTGTACATGAGACCTTCAGGGCATGAAAAAGTGCCAGAGCATTCTGAAGTATACTAGCATCAGCATGCAATCCATTTTTGTGAAGTTCTTTGGTCAAGGCCTCTTTCAGGCGGTCACAGTCATTTTGCCCAATGAGTTGATTAAGTACTGGTAAGCACAATGCAGTTGGAAAAATTTCTTCAACAATTTTGCAGAACTGTGAAGCCTTCTTCACTTGAAATATGGCAGGCAATAAGACTGATAGTACCCCTTTAACAACTGCCTGTTCTTCCACCAAAGCATTTACAATCTTTGCAGACTGTTTGGTTTGCAAGGATGCTTGTTCTGTGACTATTCCGTCTGATTTCCCAACATCAACAGCTTCTTCCTTGTATAGAATGTCCTTTTTGATGGCTTCCAATCTAGCAGCATGCAAATAAGTAGACGAAACAGCTATGACTTTCTTGAGAAGAACAAGCCATGACGTCTGTCTATCACTTATAGAGTCTGGGAGGCAGACTGAGCCTCTTGCAAGGGTAAAAAGTGACATTAGCTGATGGCTAATAGAGGTCTCTGTGAATCCATGAGTTAGAATCATCACCTTCATAATTATTTGGTAGTCTGGCAGTGTCAAAGAGACGGGCCTGGTAGCCACTCTTAAGTTCTCTGGAACTGCAACAGAGTAGACGCATGATGAGGTGATTACACAACCATAGCTTAGATCAGGCAAAATAGTCTTCCCTGCAAATGACACTTGGCAGACGTTCAGACTTCTGTTGTCTTTTTTGATAGGATCTTCTGTACTACCTTTGGTCCAATGCTCTTTTTCTTTGTTTAAAGCTGAATCTTCTGACAAAGCTTGAGGTGTGAGATCTGAGGTATCTGGCAAGAAGAAGTCATGTATGTCTGCTAAATGCTGGCCCAACAGTGACAGGACCCTGTGTGTCATACTCTCAACAGATTCAAGTACAAGCCAAGAACCAGTTTGCAATGCACCAAGCAACATCTGCTGGACAACAGATGGACTTGTGTTTGCAGTGCACCGTAAGGTGATCACCTGCCGCCCTAAAGCTTGTCCTAACTGTAGAACAGTTGTTCTTTTTCCAGACATGCAAGGCCCACTTAGAAAGGTCCCCCTATAACTGGTGAGGGCAAGAAGAATACCCAAGATAGCCCGATCGGTACAGGGGGTGCTCACCATCATCCAGTTCTCAGGTCCCATGTACTCATAGCCATATTTCAGCTGAGATCCCATAACGTCAACATAACATGAAAGATCACTGTTGATGCTTTCTGTTTGAGAAATATGTCCACTCTGGTTTGGGTCATCACTCAAAGGTATGTAATACTTCATAATCTTCTGCCATTCAAATGAAGTCTCAAGGTCATGCTTAATCTCGCTCAATCCTGACAACTGTTGGGAATGTTTCATTGTAAGCAACACCAGAGCACGTAATGCAGCTATTTGATTTGAAACCACTGACTGTCCATTACGCTCTGAAATTCTGTTCTGAATTGCATGACACAAATGCTGAAGTTTGGCAGAATTTCTGGCCTTAACATGTGTCCACTTGCATCCATCAGAGTTCATGGAGCTGTTTCTTATGTCTTTGCACCACATGGCTTCCTCACACACCAGAAGGCACTGTACAGGGAACTGGGGTATCAGGTTGAGTATTTCATGTAGGCCACTGAACTCAGTTTCTTTTTCCTTGCCAGTTGGACTTGTAAAGTGAGATGGGTCAGGTGATAAATTATCTCTGGTGGATTCTTGATAGTGGCATGTGGACCCACACTGTTGATATGCAATCATGCATTTTCTCAATAGCTGCATCATTGTTTGTTGTAGCTTTTGTTCTAACAGACCAAGCCAATGAAATGGGTTGATGTTTGGTTCCAGAGGTTGGAGAAAAGGCACATATTCCTTAAGAGCACCAAATACACCAAGCAGGAGCAGATTACTGTCTGAACATTCTGGTCCAGTGTAATCATTGGTCAAATTGTGCTTCTCATGCATGTCTCCAGTGCTGGCAACTTTAAAGCTGCATATCCCCTGAAAGCTCTTGCGTGCTAATGCCAATAGCGCAGAGGACATTGGATTCAGTGACAAAAGTTTAATCACCTCATCATCACTGAGGAAGCAGAGCCTGGGAAACTCTTCTCGTGCATAATCTAGGAAATTATGCATCCTACTGGAAATTTTGTCCATAATGGATAAGCCATTAGTGAACATCTTACGCAAGTTGCTCCCACAGAAGTGACAATTTGACTCATTTGTCTTGGGTCGTACAAAATTCAGCACATGTGGATCAATTAATATTTTCAGAGTCATCTCCTGGAACTTGATGCCTAAAGACTGAAATGTTTCCAACTACAAGAAAAAAGTACAATATACAAAGTCAATGTTGCTGTGAAAAAGTAAGTGTTTTAAAAAAAGAAAGGTTCACCCACCAGGTCTGCGTCCACAATGTTTCCAGATGTTCCATAAAACATTTTACTCAGGAACACCCATTTCTGTTGGAACCTCTGACAGAAATCAAACAGCTCTTCTACAGGTTTAAAATAAACAACGGCTTAGATGAAAGCAATCATTGCTTAAGCACATTGTTTGAGAATTCGTATTACCAAGCTCTTGCAACATTTGAATCCAGCAGTCAACATCCTGTCCAAATTCAGCAGAATATGGAGAAAGCAACATGTTTGACAGAGTCATTAAGCTGTCCTCTGTCCTGGCCAGGAGGCTCTCCAAACCTGATTACAACATACATTTCTTGTCACTTCATAGTTCCTTGACTTCAAAACAGTGCAAGTGAATTATTTAACATTGACAAATACTAATAGGTGGCTTACCTAATAACTATTAGCTAACACTGAACCAATAAAGATACAATTTCTTCCATTGAATGAAAGCACACTAACCAATTATTATAAAAGCATCGCTATCCTGAACGTAATTTTCAGAGCAGCTTAATCTCATGTTTGATGTCTTATTTTCAGGTGCTGCCACTGTTTGGAATTTATCTTCTAGCCACATAGTAACAGCAAACTTGGCAAGTTGGAACTGCATTCCTTCCCAGCATTGCTGAAGGCTCTTGAAGTTCTGTTCCATGTCTGCCTCTGCCTCAGCTTCACTGCAAATCTGAAAGCATTCCAGCAAAAGGACAATATTAGTAAATGTATTACATACAAGTCTATATATGCATATTTGACAGAATTAGATTAGTACTGTTGTAAGACATTTTAGTAAGAAAACCGTTTAAAATATTAACTTTGAAACACACCTTAATAACATCACTTTGCCGCTGTATTACATTTTGTGACATAAGTTCACCTACAGTCATTTCTGCAGTGCCCTGCATTCCCAAGCCTGCAATATGAAACAACATGAGGATCCAAAATGATTTCAGTCTTACTTGTGTGTTTTTGTGTCAAATGAAGGCTTTGCACAAAAAAGTACAGTCAATAAAGGTTATTTAAAAAAGTAGATTGTCCTCCTACCCTTCATTATGTGTGTATAGTGCTTAGGCTTGAGTGCTGGACTGCAGAGTTTGTGAAGCACAGACAACTGATGATTAAACTCATCTATAACCTGCAGTGTCTTCTGCAGCACCATGTCCTCAGAAGGTATGGAAGCTGACAGTGAAGCTACCTGCTGAAGCCACTCGTTTACTTTCTTTTGAACTCCTGCCACCACAAACTGCCAAGGACATGTTGCATATCATCCCAGGAACAATTATCTAACACAAACAATGACCAATAATTCAATAACTATAAATACGATTAATAATAATAATAAATCAAGGAAAATAATACTTTATGAAATTTCATTTGCTTCCACTTTTGGATTTGTGCAACTGAAACGGTCATTAGTTCCCATAGTTCCTTGCGACCTTCTGTCTTTTTAGCAGCTGTTTCCATAAATGTCAAAGAGATGGGTACACCTGTGAATTTAATAAAAATGTGAGTAAATTCTGCAATAAAGGAACAAGTTGAAACTGTGTTTTGTGTATTTCTCACCTCTGAGGATTTGGCTGGCCTGGCTTATCTCCTTCAGTTCTACAGACACCACAGACATCCGTCTGCACAGAGCCTTGAGGTTGGCAAGCATTTGCGCAGCATCCTGTTTGGGGTCCAGGTACGGACATGAGGTCACATCTGACACTATGACCTCTGCCTCTTTTCTCAGGTAAAGATGGGTTTTGTCCAGGGTTTCAGACATAGAGGGAAGATTTTTTCTGACCATCACTGCTGCTTGCTCCATAAGAGATCTGATGTGCTCCCATAAGTCTGTCAACTGTCATCATCCAAAGTACAAATATGATTATTAGTAGTAAAAGGGGTGATATTAGCCTAGTGCATAACATAATCACCTAATAACCAGAGGACCACAAAGTCACAGGTTCCCCCCTTACTACCATTGTGTCCGTGAGCACTTAACACTTAACCCTTGAGCACTTATCCCTGAGTGTCTCCAGGGGGACTGTCCCTGTAACTACTGATCAAACGTCTGCTAAATGCCGTAAATGTAAAAGCATGTTAACTGAATCTCTTCCCACATGGATTTGTTGTACATGTTGCATACATTAGATCTTGCATGACATAAAACATTTGCTCACATGCAGTTCTTCTTCTGACTCCTTTAGTGTAAGTTGTCTGTAGTTGGTGCAGATTGTCTCTTGAAGTGAATTAAGGTACTTCTGCTTCTTCTGCATATACTCAGTCTTCTCCTCCCAGTGTTTCGCCTGCAATGCAACTTTATTGACTCATGTCTATAGGACTACATGCTGTTGTCAGAGCTCTCATGACGAAATAAAAGTATTGTGCAATTTTTTACATTTTCCTTTGGTGTGACCAAAAATACATTGACTGAGCACATGGACCTCAGGAATATGGCGTAAGCCTAATCTATTGTATTGTTACTTATGCTATAAAACAACCACTTTACCAGGCTGGCATAAAGTATAAAGTCCCTGAAATCGGTGGGCTGAACCCTAAGGTCGTCCTCAGCTCTTTTTAATTCTGACACAAGCATCTGAGTTCGTAGCTGAAGTTCCTCAGTTAGCAGGGTCAACACATCATTATCAATAGATCTCAGCAGTGGACCTAAGGTTAAAAAAAAAAAGAAAAAATTAGGTTAAGAAATTATTTTTTAGTTCCTTTAGATTCCAATCTCAAACTGACCTATTGTCTTCTGCATGTGAGAGCAGTCAACAGTCAGAAGCTTGTTGGCCGTGGTGAAATACTGTGCCATAGCATGGATCTGCTCTTCCCAGCGGTGCAACTTCTGGATGCTCTCTTTGTATTTTACTGATGGCCAGCCCCTCATGGCTTCCAAAGAGGCTACATTCCACTGCCTGATGAAGACGCCGATGTCCACCAACCAAGAGTAACTTTCACACAGCCGATGAATTTCGAAACCAGCTTCCTGTTCAGGAGTATTAACTTATGGGACTATATACAAATTAGCAAATGTATACATATTTATCAAATGTGCGTATGACAGAAAAAAGGTTGTACGGTCGTTTCCACGTCCATTTCGAGATTTGTCAAATCAAAGTGTACAACACACAAAAGTCCACATCTGATCTCAGACCACATAAGCACTTCCTGTTTATTATTCATCTCTACCTTCCATTTTTTAATCTCCACCTGAATAAATTTACATCTTCATTAATTTTGGGCTTTGTGCAATAGTCTCTTTACCTCAGTTGAAATTATTTCAATTTCCACCTTCTTTTCCTTTTTTTTGGGCAGAGCCATGTAAACTACGCTGGTTTTAGCCATTGGATTTATCAACACATACTTGTGTCTCAGGTACATATGTTTCATGAATCATAAATTAGGTGAAAATTTTTACACCTAAATACGTGCTTGTATTGATAAAGGATCGTATTGATACCACCCTCATGGAGTCTGTTTCTGACAGTTTGAGGTCATTTTGCAGGCTCTGGTAGTGCTCCTCCTGTTCCTCCTTGCACAAAGGCAGAGGTAGCAGTCCTGCTGCTGGGTTGCTGCCCTCCTACGTCTCCTTCTGATTTACTGGCCTGTCTCCTGGTAGCTCCTCCATGCTCTGGACACTAAGCTGACAGACACAGCAAACCTTCTTGCCACAGCTCACATTGAAGTGCCATCTTGGATGAGCTGCACTACCTGAGCCACTTGTGTGGGTTGTAGATTCAGTCTCATGCTACCACTAGGGTGAAAGCACCGCCAGCATTCAAAAGTGACCAAAACATCACCCAGGAAGAATAGGAACTGAGAAGTGGTCTTTGGTCACCACCTGCAGAACCACGCCTTTACCATCATGCTGATTGCCTATCATTTCCACCTGTTGTCTATTCCATTCGCACAATAGCATTTGAAATGTATCATCAATCAATGTTGCTTCCTAAGTGGAACGTTTGATTTCACAAAAGTGTGATTGACTTGGAGTTACATTTTTCTTGTTTAAGTGTTCCCTTTATATATTACCTGCATCATCGTAGTTTGGTCTTGCAATAAGTCCTGTGTTCCATCACTGAGTTTCAGCTGCCACTCTAGCTTTTGTTGTGAGAGTGGGTAGTAGTGACCTTGCAGTCTCCGCCCGTGCACAATCAAATGCAGTGTCCTGGATACTACACGGGCTTGTTCTGTGATGACTGGGTCATGCATGAGGTCAGGGCTGCTCACACCACTCACACTGTTCTCATCTACGATGACGGAATGAAGAATGTAGTGTTTATACTCGGTGTATTAGTTCTAGTTGTTGTCTCACTGGTGTTTACTACCAACCTGTGGTTTCAGGTACATCAGGCACAGCTGAGCTACTTCTAAGGTCTTGTGAGCTGCATGACTCAAGAACCTGTGAGAGAGCTCGAGTTATTCATTTAGAATTTTGAAATCCCGTAACCCAAAAGAAAATAGTTTGCTCCTGGTAGCAATAGTTTGGTGGTGGCCTAGAGGTTAAGGAAGTGGCCCCCCGTAATCAGAAGGTTGCTGGTTCGATTCCCGATCCGCTCAGTAAGGGTGATGGTTAAAAGCAGAGCAGTGTGTGGCAGTGTTTCACAATCACTTCACTTTCACGTCTCACCTTTTCAGGAGAGTGAGAGTGGCACCTTGGCGGTTAGGGATTTGAACCCGAAACCTTGCGATTACAGGTCCTCTACCTTACACACTAGGCCACCGCTGCCATACAATTAAGCAATTGTAAAAGCAATGATGTTTAGGAGATGAGATTGCATTAGAATGACAGATGAATCATTGTCACCTGCAGGGTGGAGTCAGCCACTGATGATATTGCCTGATTCAGGACTTCCTCAAACAAGTGTATTGGAGGAAATAAGGTCAGATGATTGTCCGATCCAAACATCAGCTCAGTCAGGAATAGGCCACCTTGCTGAGGTCGATCTCTCTGTCAAGTAAATAAAGGAAAATAACTCCCTCCTGAAATAAATTCTTCTATTTTTTTTCTAATCACTAATAGTATTTATAATACTTTGGAAAAACATTTTATTTGACTGAGAAGTATTGAAACAAAATGAGCACTTGCTGTTTCACCTCCAGCATCTGGCTGAAGAAAGTGTTGATCTCATGATGGGTAATGGTGACAAGATTCTGAACAATCACGCAGTCCACCAGGGTGCCGAAGTTGCCCAGTCTGTGCAGGACAGAATCAGTGCGAGCTAGATCCATACGGAGATCACTACGCTGGGAAATCTGCACGTGCTGTGGCAGCTGGGCCACCCGCACTTGAATCTCCTCTCGGGCAGCGAAGCTGTGATTTTTTACCTGGACGAGTGCAGAAAATATTAAATGCAACTGAAGGGCAGATCTTGCTGGAGAAAAAAACTCAGAAGGAAGCCCAAACTGCTCCACATGACTAAATAAATAAGGGAGATACAAATAATTATAACAGCAGTTAAAGTTGTCTGGTCAATTGGTACCTTATTTAGTATCTGTGCACGGTGCTGCAAGAAGGTTTGCAGTGATTGTCGAGAGTCTTTGTTAACCTTGAGTAGAGCTGTCTGAAAATCCAAAAGTGTGTATGTCTTCGAGTCGTCCTGTGGCAGCCAATGATCTTTTTTCAAACCTTCAATTTTTCTTAAATTCCAAAGAACAGTTATATTTAATGATGTATTAGTAATGAAATGACAATATAGTCTATTTTTTTCAATGAATCCACATATTGTGTTGCATCTGGTTTCAGTTCTCTTTCTCTCAAACTAATTGCAATTAACATTTTGGTTTCCAGATTATACAAAATAGAAAATTCGGAGTATAGAGATGGACACCTGAAGAGTTGAAAGAGAGCTTCTCTGAAACAGGGCACAGCCATGAGCAACTGGTCCCGGAGTTTATCCCCTTTACGCTGAAAGACCAGCTGACGCACATTTCTACGCCACCTGTTCCCAAAAAGACACTTATTTGTTAAAGCATGAACGCACAATATATTTGTCTTTCGGATATGAGGCAAAGTGAGATTTGATTTGTAACGATGTTATAAACTCTCCTTAACAGATGGGTGACACATGAAATTACAAAGTTGCCAGATTACAGAAAAAACAGAGTTGCCAGAAAAAATCCTCTGTATCTGATTGCGTTCACCAGTGTTGGGTAATAGGAGACACCACTATCATCAGAAAAAATGCTCCAGCGTGGGATACATGTGATCAGGTGGATCATATACACCCAAAAATTTATTTCACAACACATTAATTTAAGTTTTTATCCTTTAAATTGTTAACCGTCACTTTTGCCTTTGATACCAGGTGGCTACCTTGCAAAAAACCTGCGAAGCATATACTCCCTGAAGAACGGGATGTCTCTGAGTGCTCTCCACAACACAGCCTCACGGTGCCATTCAGCCAGAGTCAGGAGCTCCACGCAGCAGCCATTTTGCAGGTGCATAACAGAGGTGGGGGAGAAGATGTAGTGATCTGAGTCGGTCTTACACTGGGGCACCACGTGTAAGTCATAGGGCCTAAAAACACGTTGTGCAATATGTAAAATGTATTCATTTAGTGACCAAACTACTCAAAACAAGATCACTTACCTGTAGGGTCCATCTTGAGTTTTCTGGAGGTAAAGAAACTCTAATTCTCCGAGTTGTCTTTTCTTTGCAAGTATTTCTAACACTTCAAGACCCGTGAGACTCTGAGCCTCAATGTGACTCTGAATTTCAGCAGTAGTCCCATCATCATTGTGGCTGCCATGTGTCACAAGGGGCGCATCTTCATCTATGGTCCTGAATAATCAAAATGTGACCTTGTTCTTTAAAGAAATCTTACATGATTAAAACAGACAAACCATGAGAAGTTAATTAAACTGTCTAAACCCATTTTGGGCTGAGCGAAACCCTCCTTTTGTTCAGAACAATGTTGCAGTGACTTTATCAGTGATTTTGTCCAGTTTTTAGTGGATCACTTGTATTTGCATATCAGAAAATGCGGCTGGAGTAAACAATTAACTTTTTTTTTTTAGTCCATGCAACCTTTTTAGAAAGTCTATTTTTCTAAAAAGTTGTGCAAACATGAATGGATGGGCTTGCTGCATCAAAAATCACAGATTTTCAATGTCTTGTGCATTCACTTGGTGTTCCCATATTACTATTGTTATACTATATTATTATTATAATACGTGGTGAAATGCTTTTTAAACATGAATGTGCATATATAAATGTCTAAATTTGAAGAACGTTTTACTCACCTATGTGGATTCATGTCTCTCCATGCTGTCCTTTAGTTTGTGGTCTCCTTGGTAGCAGAAGAAGGCTTGTGGAGGTTGCCAGATCAGTATTTTTCCTGTGGAATTTGATATTTTTCTCAACTGTACTACTTTTTTGAGGACCAAGGGGCCACTGTTTTGAATAAATTCTGTACAGTTGGTCACTGTGAGCTTTGTGTTGTTGAAAGCCTAATGATCTGTAACTACATTTTAGACACCGCATGTCACTAGATATTGCAAAATTGTCTGTAGTCAGCATGTCATTTCACAACCTTCACACAACGGTTCACTAATGCATGAAACCCATTCTGAATGTTTGTATTGTTCGTGGCCTCTGAGAATTTTTTCACAGTCATGATAACCACAAGAGGGCATTAGAAGGCAAGATGTGTGCACAGTGGACAGTGGAATAAAATAAAAATGCCTTTATATTTCCTCTCTGGCAACAGTGCTTTGTGGTGATGTGAGCATGAGTGCATTGTGGTAGGGGTGGTGCTAGTTTAGTGGGTAACACACATGCCTATGAACTAGAAGATCACAAAGTCCCAGGTTCAATCCCCACTTACTGCCATTGTGTCCCTGAGCAAGACACTTAACCCTGAGTGTCTCCAGGGGGACTGTCCCTGTAACTACTGGTTGCTAGTCGCTCTGGATAAGGGCGTCTGATAAATGCTGTAAATGGATTGTGCTGCATATGTAGTGTGTGCAGTGCAAGACGTCTTTTCTCATGTTTTAATATAACAGATTAGAATCACATGTGTGGCACATTGAGACCTCGAGACACTAATTTCCACTTCATTACATCTGGCCACGCCCAGCCAGACTTAGGAAAGTCTTCCCACAGAGGGGATCTCTAAACTGGTCTCCCAACAGGCAACACAGGAGAAAGCAGCAGGCATTTCTGTGTTGGAGTGGTGTGTGAGGAGGGATTAATAAGTCTAATTGAGTATGTTTGCATGTCACATGCTGCAGTGTTTATATATATATACACACACACACACACACACACACACACACACACACATATATATATATATATATTTATTTTTATTTTTTTTGAGGACATCTCTTCTGAATTTGATCGATTTGAGTTCAGTGTGCGGTTCAATTTCACTGTCCCAGCAGATGACAGATGAGAGACAAACTCGAATCCTCCTCCTCAATGAGAACACAATAACATGGAATTTAAAAATTGGATGTAATAAGGGGAGTGGTGGCCTAGTTAAGGAAATGGCCCCCCTAATCAGAAGGTTGCTGGTTTGAATCCCAAGGGTGATGGTTTAAAGCAGAGGACACCTTTCATTGTGTCCCCGTTTGCTGTGCTGCAGTCTATCACAATCACTTCATTGTCAATTTCAATAATGCTTTCGGTGAACCTCATCTCAGTGTAGGTTCAAGCAAGTGTGTGAGATCAATAGGAACCATAAAGCGTATATATTCTTAATATCTGCTCGAATCGTTCCACTCTTACGTGGCGTGCAGAGATGAATGGGATGAGTCCTTAAATCTCCACTCGTCGGCGTGTCAAGCCCTCATCTCGCGGTCTCCAGAAGTTCCTGGTCGCGCCAACTCCTCCCAGACGGACGTCCGTGGCCTCGTCTCGTCTCGCCTCGTCTCTGCAGCAGGAGAACTAAATGACACTCGGGCAGCATGGAGTGGCTGATCGTGCTCCTGATGGCCGGGGACATGGCCGCGTATAATCTGGACGTCGCCAAGCCGTCGGTCTACAGCGGACCGGCCGGAAGCTACTTCGGCTTCTCGGTGGATTTCTTCACTCCGGACGACAGCCAGTACGCACGTATTCAACTTAACTTGCCGACAGCTACCGAATGTGTTCACAGTAATATGAAGTTGTCGGAAATGACAGTAATTGTACTAATAATGACGCTGCGGGATGGTTTTTTTAATAACGCGTCGTTTTCACGTCGCGACGAAGGCTGAACCTCGTGGTCGGGGCGCCCAGGGCGAACGCGTCCGGATCCGCGCTGGTGGAGCAGGGCGCGGTGTTCAACTGTCCCTGGCAGGGCGGCCAGACGTGCCAGCAGCTGAGCCTCGACAGCGCGGGTGAGTCCGGCGTTCGGAGCGGGCGCGTCGCGTCGCGTCGCGCGTAATGCGCGGTCGTGTCCGGACACGCCGCGGCACGCGTGACATTGCCGATCCGGCGCTCACGGTGGCTCGGAATGCGCGGAAGAGGACCCTGAAGCCTCTCTTTTTTTTTGCCACAAGACTGAGTTGCAGAGGATAAATGGAGACGTTTGCGCAACAGTTCGTGGAGACCGTGGTCAACTGAAGCACTATGTATTCATTCAAATTTTATTTGTCACATACACAGTCATACACGGTATGATATGCAGAGAAATATTGCGAAGATAACCAAATATTACAATTTTAAGCTTTTAAACATTACACATAAATATGTGTAACAGGTAGGGAAAAGGTGTGCAAGTGCTGGAGTATAGTAGTTCTCCCACACCGCCCCTCTGCTAGGTTCCCTCCACAGTAGCTGCAAGCATCAGATTGAAAATACTGATGCTGGCCTACAAAGCCAGACGTGGAGTAGCACCATCCTACCTCACAGCCCTTATTACACCTCGCACTGCACCTCGTATACTCCGAGCCTCCAGTACTGCTCGCCTGGTCCCTCCATCTCTGAAGGTACAAGGAAGACATTCATCTAGACTCTTCTCCGTCTTGGCCCCTCGGTGGTGGAATTAACTTCCCTTTGAGGTCAAACAGCTCAGTCACTGAGCACTTTCAAACGGCAGCTCAAGAGCTTCCTCTTTAAAGAATATTTAGATTAACTTGTAACCTTCATATTGTTTGTCTTATTGAATAAAAGATTGTATTCATAGTTGGGGGTCCTGGTGAACCAGAATTGATCACTTCATTGATTGTAACATGGAAGCACGTTGTATGTCACTCTGGATAAGGGTGTCTGCCAAATGCCTTAAATGTAAATGTAAAAATGTAAATGTTGTCGTTGAGAGCTTGTATAGCCTGCGGGAAAAAGCTTCTCCTCATTCTCTCCGTCTTGGCCTTCAGGGAGCAGAAGTGCTTCCGTGATCGCAGCAGAGAGAACAGTTCTTTTTTTGGAGTGACTGAGGTCCTTCACTACCTTCCTGGCCCTGGTCCAGTAGATGTAGATGTAGATCGATTGAAGGTCAGGGAGCTTGGTACAGATGACGCCTTCAGCTGATCGAACCACCATCTATAGAGCTCTGGTGACACAAGACCCATCGGTTGATGCTCTCATCCATTTACATCTGACTCCACCCCCCCATGCCAGAGGCCTAGGTTCTACACAGTACCCGTCAGGGCACGCCTGCGTCGGCGTGGATGGGGCGTGCCCTGCCCAGACACCAAGACTTCAGGTTTC
This sequence comes from Denticeps clupeoides, assembly GCF_900700375.1. Taxonomy (NCBI): domain Eukaryota; kingdom Metazoa; phylum Chordata; class Actinopteri; order Clupeiformes; family Denticipitidae; genus Denticeps; species Denticeps clupeoides. The sequence continues at coordinate 12,522,234 of NC_041725.1, forward strand.
GAAACCCATTCCGAGGCGAGGCGGGCGTGTTTGTCTCCTGCCGTTTGCATACCCTGTGGGCAGGTAAAGTGGAGAGCAGAGCCAGGTCCAGGAAGCCGAAAATTTTTGTAACTTTTTTGCTGTGTATTACTCAGTGTTAACATACTCGCCTATGAACCAAAAGACCACAAAGTCACAGGTTCAAATACCACTTAGCAAGAAAATGTCCAGATTGTATCCAATTAGTCATTTTTTTCTCATTGAGGTGCTACGTGGTGATATCAATTGCTCCAGAAATTAAATTCAAAGGTTGAATGATTAATTTTTTAGTAAATTATGAAGTACAGTACATTGGTATTTTTCATATACACAGCTCAAAAAATAAAGGGAACACAAAAATAAGACATCCTCGATCTGAATGAAAAATTCTTGTGAAATACTTTGTTCTGTATATAGCTGAATGTGCTAACAAAATCCGATGAAACAAAAGTGATCAAATTTATCAGCCCACAGAGGTGTGGCTCCAGACTTCTATCTGTGAAGCGCACTGTTCCAAATTTGCCAATCTTTGTGTTCTCTGGCAAATGCCAAATGTGCTGCACGACTGAAAGCACAACCCCCACCTGTGGATGTCGGGCCCTCATACCACCCTCATGGAGTGGGGTTGTTGCCCTGCTGGGTTGTTGCCCTCCTATGTCTCCTACACGTCTCCTGATGTACTGGCATGTCTCCTGGTAGCACCTCCATGCTCTGGACGCTACGCTGACAGAAACAGAAAACCTTCTTGCCACAGCTCGCATTGATGTGCCACCCTGGATGAGCTGCACTACCTGTTGTCACCTGTTCTATTTGTAAAGCAGCCTGTGAAATTGATATTCAGTCAGCGTTCCCTTTATTTTTTGAGCAGTGTATATCATACCTATAGTGTGACATTTGATATCAGTGCCAGACATGACGAATCTATAACAATGCTATATTCCTTTTCAGTGGAGCGAAAGAATTCAATGGGGGTCCAAGTGGAGTTCAAATCTCGCCAGTGGTTGGGTGCAACTGTTCGCTCTGATGGAGACAACATATTGGTGAGACTTTGTAACACGTAGCATCAACTGATTATGGGCTCAGTAGAGCCAGCATATGTTTTGTAATAATGTGATGTGTGGTGTTGCTTCAGGCATGTGCGCCATTGTACAAGTATGGCACCGCTGATCAAGAGCCTGTAGGAACATGCTTCCTAAGGAAGGGTGGGAAGACTGTTGAGTACTCACCATGCCGTACTGGTATGTGTGTTTTAGACATATCCTTAATACAATATTAATGCATATACAGTATATGAACATAGTATATGAATTGATTTGGGGATTATACAAATTATTTTTTATTACTGTACAGTAGATATAGGTATAACTCCTGTTAAAATGCCAAGTCAAGATGTGCCATGCTAATAGACTTCAAGCCAAGAAGACAAAATGAAAAGATGCTTAAATTAAATATTAGTTAGTTAAGACTAAATATTAGTTTAAGGCTGTTTTTGTTTTACATTAAAAAAAATGCCATTTTAATCTGTAGTTGCATTTTTTTAATATTCACTGTAGTTTACATTATACAGCTGTAATCATAGCAAGTCCTGCATGGTGAGGACCCTGAATTTGTCAGCTGAATTAGACTTTCTGCATGAAGTTAACCCAATTAAGATGTCTTCTCCTGCTTTTTGATGCAGGGTTGATTTGGCAGCTATTCTTCTGTTCTGTTGCTTCTTACTTTTTTTTTTCATGAACACGCATTAATGTTTTTCACAGGATCATCTGGTCCACAAGGGCAAGGATTTTGTCAGGCTGGCTTCAGTGCAGACTTTTGTAAGGTATGTATGTTAAGCTATAAAATATGTAATTGTATTCATTAACCAAAACATTTTTACATGTATTTATTTTATATATACACACACACACACACACACACACACACACACACACACACACATATATATATAAAGAGAGAGACTACATGTGTTTCTGTATGAATGTCTTCACCTTCAACAGAAAGGCTGAGATTTTCTTTCTTGTTGCCTCCTCCTGAAATAGAAAAATAGGGTGGTGACTGGAGGACCAGGAAGTTATTATTGGCAAGGTAACACTGACTAGGCCATAATGTATTAACACATGGTTTCAAGATGTACCCTAAGCTATTTAGTCATAACTTCCAGCAGGATGGGTTCATGTTTGAGGGTGCACATTTTGTTGATTGATTCACAAATGAATATTTTTTTACAGGGCAGCTGATCTCCAATGACATTTCTGAAATAATTACCAGATTTTCTGGACAACTTGTCACCCCCTATGCAAACCAGCAGGCCACCCTTCCAGCCACATATCATTTTGATGACAGTTACCTTGGTAAGTATGTGATGCCACGGTGCCCCTGGTACACGGCAAATGTTTTGCATTTTAATTAATCAAAACTGCATTCCCCATCAGGCTGTCACATGGAAATAAGGCCCTATCAATAAATTCATTGTAATAAACCCATATCAGTCCATATTATACTCTGAATAAAGGACCATTGCAAATCTGACATTATTTAGGTGCCCAGTGTGCACATGACTTGCAACATAAAATGCACGATCAGCTTAATCCATGGTATGTAAAAGTGTATGTTTTTAATACTTTACATATATTTTGTTTAGGTTACTCTGTTGCTGTTGGTGATTTTAATGGTGATGGTGATGATGGTAAGATGACATCAGTTACACACTGCAGAACATTTAGTTAACAGCATAAAATAATTTTTCCCCTATTCCTGCTTTTTATAGATTATGTTACTGGAGTGCCTAGAGGGATTGAGACTCTTGGTTATGTAAGATATTTTAACTTTCTTAGTTTTTTTTCTCAAATGCCACTGACCAGTCAGGTCTCAGTTTTAATAGAAGCCAGAAGATCACTTTCTTCTCATATTGTTCAGGTGAACATTTTGAATGGGAAAAACATGAAGTCTGTTGCAAACATTTCCGGACTACAGGTATGTACGCGAGCAGTTGAAACCAAAAGTTTACATACACTGTATAAAAATACATAGAGCTTTTTCTTACTGTCTGATATTAAATCATACAAAACCCTTTCAGGGTTTTAGGTCCGTTTAGAGATGTTTTTATTACTTTCTTCAAAGTCAAAAGTTTAAATACATTTGCTTAGTATTTTGTAGAATTGCCTTTAAACTGAATGACTTGTTTAAGTCATTCAGCTTTGGGTATCCTTCCACAAGCTTCTCACAACAGTTTAATGGAATTTTGGCCCATTCCTCTTGACAGAACTGGTGTAATTGAGTCAGGTTTGTAGACTCTGACCACAAATTTTCTAAGGGATTGAGATCAGGGCTTTGTTATGGGCATTACAAAATATTGACTGTATTGTCCTTAAGCCACTTTGTAACCAATTATGCAGTATGCTTAGGGTCATTGTCCATTTGGAAGACCCATTTGCGCCCAACTTCCTGGCTGATGTCTTGAGATGCTGCTTTAATATTTAAACATACTGTTCTTTCTTCATGATGCCATCTATTTTGTGTAGTGCACCAGTTCCTCCTGCAGCAAAACACCCCCACAACATGATGCTGCCACCTATGTACTTCACAGTTGGGATGGTGTTCTCAGGATTGAAGGCTTCCCCCCTTTCCCTCCATATATGACGATGGTCATTATGGCCAAACAGTTAAATTTTGTTTCATCAGACCACAGGACATGTCTCCAGAAATTAGGGTCTTTGTCCCTGTGTGTATTTGCAAAGTGTAATCTGGCTTTTTTTACATCGCTTTTGGAGTAATGGCTTTTTCCTCGCTGAGTAGCCTTTCAGCGCATGTTGCTACAGGACTCGTTTCACTGTGGATAGTGATACACTCTTACCAGCTTCAGCCAGCATCTTCACAAGGTCTTTTCTGGGATTGATATGCACATTCCACACCAGAACACGTTCATCTCTTGGACTCAGGAACCATCTCCTTCCTGAGCGGTATGATCGCTGGACATTCCCATGTTGTTTATACTTGCGTATAATTGTTTGAACAGATGAAAGTGGCACCTTCAGGGATCTGGAAATTGCTCCCAAGGATGAACCAGTCTTGTGGAGGTCCACAATTCTCTTCCTGATGTCTTGGCTGATTTCTTTAGACTTTCCCATGCTGTCACAAAAGGAAGCAGTGTTTTGTGTGCCTTTAAATACATTTACATTTACAGCATTTATCAGACGCCCTTATCCAGAGCGACTTACAATCAGTAGTTACAGGGACAGTCTCCCTGGAGCAACTTAGGGTTAAGTGTCTTGCTCAGGGACACAATGGTAGTAAGTGGGATTCGAACCCGGGTCTTCTAAATACATCCACAGGTGTTAAGCATATCCTAGCGGTTAAGAAAGCGGCTCCGTAATCAGAAGGTTGCCGGTTTGAATCCCGATCTGCCAAGGTACCACTGAGGTGCCAGTGAGCAAAGCACCGTCCCCACACACTGCTCCCCGGGTGCCTATCATGGCTGCCCACTGCTCACAAAGGGTGATGGGTTAAATGCAGAGGACACATTTCACTGTGTGCACTGTGTGCTGTGCTGCTGTGTATCACAATGACAATCACTTCACTTTTTTTTCACTCAGTTGGTGTCAATTAAACTATTAGACGCTTCCCTTCCAAAGTCATGACATCATCATCTGGGCTTTCCCAAATAGTTTAAAGGCATAGTAACCTTAGTCTATGCAAACTTTTGACTTTGAAGAAAGTAATAAAAAAATCTCAAAAAAATTCTCTCACACATGATTTTAACACTTAGCAAATAGAAATGATTTTGGGCATCTGAATAGGCCTAAAACTGAAAGGGTTTTGTATGATTTAATTTCAGTTTTATGTCTTTTTATACAGTGGATGTAAACTTTTGGTTTCAACTGTATGTCTCTCTTGTGACTTAGATGGCTTCCTACTTCGGCCATTCGGTTGCTGCGGTGGACATAAACGGTGATGGGTGAGTGAAAACTCTACTCCTGTTAGGCGTGGTAGGTTTACCTGCTGCCTATTTTCATAGTCTGTGTCCCTTACATTGCGTTATTCAATCATTCTTAGGTCGATGGACCTATTAGCGGGCGCTCCTCTATTTATGTATCCTGGATCTGATGGTAAAATCAGAGAGCTGGGGCAGGTTTATGTGTATCTTGGAAAAGGAGGATTTTCCTTCCAGCCGCCATTGTTTTTACTTGGCTATGACATCTATGGCCGCTTTGGTAGTGCCATCAGTCCACTTGGAGATCTGGACAAGGACGGATACAATGGTAAGCCATATCAAACACATATGTTAAGCCGAAGCATAAGTTATGCAATACAAAATAATTTAAAATAAATTCAATCATTTAAATGATTTCCCAGATGTAGCAATCTCTGCTCCATATGGTGGCCAAGATGGGAAGGGTGTTGTGTATGTGTTTAATGGGCAAGCAGGAAGTTCAGGGCCAGTACGCACCCAGATCCTGGTAGGTCAATGGGCCTCAACCTCCACATTACCACCAAGCTTTGGCTTTTCTTTGCAAGGAGCGACTGACATTGATAAAAATGGCTATCCAGGTAAAAACAGACTACGGTGAGAATATGTTTCATAAACAATTACAACAATATGAAATGTGTTTATTTTGTTATATGTCTGTCACAATGCAGATGTGCTTGTGGGAGCATTTGGGTCAGATAAAGCAGTTTTATACAGGTAAAACTTCAATACAGATATCTAACCATTTACTTTAATTGTATATTGAAACAAATAAATTGAGGTTTTAATAGTAAACAGTGTGTTGCAAATTGAGTATGCTGTTCAAATCAGTTGGTTTGTATATATCTTCTTTTTTTTTTTTTTTGCAGGGCACGTCCCATCATCTCCATCAATGTCACTCTGGACCTCACTCCTCAAATTCTAAGCCCAAAGGACATGTCTTGCACTCTTCCACTCACATCGAATAAAGTCAGCTGGTGGGAAATATTCCAAATAATAAAAAAAAAAATTAAAATGCTAGCATTAATACTGTTATTATTGTAATATTTTACTATAACATTTACATTTACAGCATTTATCAGTATTTATAAGTTAACAGCATTTATAAGTTAACATTCAATGCAAACTTCTTGGAAAATGCCAGTTTAATGTGTCTGAAGTGTGGTGTCTTCGACAGAAATTGAATTTGTACTGCATGAGGGCTATTTAACAAACTAGTAGCACACTCTGATGAAAATCAGTCTCGGACGTTGTTGAGGAGATACTGATGTTGTACATGTAGTGACAGAGATGGCTGATGATTGGTTCCCGATAAAGGCTTAACTTGCAATACAGCCAAGGAGCCTCAACACGGCATCCACATTTTTAGGGCCAGCATCAGTTTGACTGAGAGGTATGCAGACGCTTTCAATAACTTCATGCATATGACTTGTTTTATTGCCTTTTTCAGCTTTAAAGTTAAATATTGTCTGATGGCAAAAGGCTATGGACTCTCCCCTACTTTCAGTGAGTGGCTTTGTTTTTCTGTTTGTTCCAAATGTGTTTAAGCATGCAAATCACATTTTCTGTGAAATGAGGAATAGATGAATGCAAGCATTATAGCATCCCTTGCTTTTTGTCCCTTTTCTTGTCTAGGAGATGCACGTTGCTTGTACATTTCCCACTTGTGAGACTAATAAAGGGTCATCTTGTCTTATTTTAGAGGTCACGGTTAATGTGTCACTTGATTGGTTGAAGCCGAAGGTGGCCAAAAAGAGAGCTCTCTTTTTGCTAAGCAGCTCCTCGCTGAACAGCAAAGACATGACTGTGTCCAGCAACAGCCAGCCCACATGTGACCTGCTGGACGCCTATCTCATAGTGAGTTTGTAGCATTTAACCTGATAATTCTGCTAAGCTTATCAGTCAGTCAATAGTCTGTAAGATGCCACAAATCTTTGTGTACCTCAGGCAGACTCAGAATTCAGGGATAAGTTCACACCCATAGCCGTGTTTCTGGAGTACAAGGTGGACTACACCAGTGCTGCAGACTCTTCGGGCCTCCAGCCCATCCTCAGCCAACTCAGCTCAAGCAACATGATCAAACAGGTTAATGCGAGCAACAAAGGGACCTTTACTAGTGGTGAGTAACATAAGACTAAAAAAAATGAATGTGTTCCCTGTGCCTTTGATGCTTAGGTTAGTATCTTACTGGAATGTGGCGAGGACAACATTTGCATACCAGACCTGCAGCTTTCGGTTAAGAAGTAAGTTTTTTTTAAAAATCTGTTTAAGTCAGTTTGAAAGTAACACAGATTATGTTTAACTGTCTGTACTACTATGAAGAAGAAAGCAGAGGATCTCTACTTAGGTCACTGGACATGTACCTACGTATACTGCACACTTTTTATAGGTTTGTGTCCTTACCTATGACTGTGTGCTATTAGTGACAGGGACCAGGTCTATATTGGTGACGACAGTCCAATAAATCTGGAGGTCACAGCTCAGAATGCTGGAGAGGGTGCATATGAAGCTGAACTACATGTTATCATACCACCACAGGCAGAGTTTAACCGCATGGTTAATCCGGTACGGTTGCACCAACCAAATTACTACCTGTAACAATAAGCTTAGATAATTAAACCTTGACCATAGGTAATTAAACAAATGCATGCTGTTTTGACAAAGGGAACTCATGCATCATGTGCCTACAAGCAAGAGAATCAGACAAGAGAAGTGGTGTGTGACCTTGGAAACCCTATGAAATCAGGAACATCTGTGAGTAGCCTGTCACAACAACACTCTTTCAGTAACTGCTGTAGTTAGACCACTGAAGTTGGCCATGAAATTAGAATGGCAGCTTTACAACTTTTCTTCTTCTCCTTCTCTGCCTTTTTCCTTTCCATAGGTCATTATTATTCTCCAATTCAGCTTGAACCAAGTGTCTGACGTTGACACGGCAGTGACATTTCAACTGCAGATCCGCAGGTCCAAACAGATACAGTTACATAAAGCTAATTATTGCTAGTTCTGTCTAAAGACTTTAAGAGTCATTAAAATGTATGTTGTTTTATTAGCACCAACCAGCAAAATGGAATCAGCAGCCTCATTTCCTCCACCACAAAACTAGCTGTTTTAGCCACAATTGACATCCGTGGGTAAGCAAAATCTGTATGCATTCATATGCCATTATGACCATAGTACCTAGAAAATGTCCAAAAGAGACTTTCAAATGCTTGAAATTGAAACAGAAAAAAATGGTTCTTTCAGTGTGTCGTATCCTGATGAGATTGTCCTACCCCTACCGAACTGGGAGCCAAAAGTTCCCCCTGAGGTGGAAGATGACATTGGCCCAGCAGTTGTGCATACATACCAAGTACTGAAAAATTTGTCATTTACTGTGTGTGAAGTTGGTTAGTCCAGTGATTATTAATCACATATGTCTGACGTCGTATTGGAGAATATTTGATAAGATCATCAATATTATCCAATGGGTTGTATTATTCAGAATATATTAAATCTAAGGGTAGCTATGTGATTACATAAGCATCATGTTAGCAACGCCTATACACAAAGTTACTATACTATGCAAAAGATTTAGGCAGTATTGAAACTAAAGAAAGGTCACTCTGAAAATATGTAAAACACACAAATTCTGAATTCAAATGCAGGGGCAATGGTGGCCTAGCTGTTAAGGAAGCAGCCCCATAATCAGAGGTTTGTCGGTTCGAATCCCAAAGCGCCAAGGTGCCACTGAGCAAAGCACTGTCCCAACACACTGCTCTCTGGGCGCTTGTCATGACTGTCCACTGCTCACTAAGGCCGATAGGTTAAATGCAGAGGACACATTTCATTGTGTCACCGTGTGCTGTGTATGACAATCACTTCACTTTCACTTTTCACTCCATGTTAGAATAAACAGGAGGTTGTTGTTTCGTCACTGACATCCTTCTTTTAAATCAACCAGCTGGTGAATATAGGACCTAGTACAATAAGCAAGGCTGTAATGGAGGTTCAGTGGCCATACAGCTTCACCAATGGGTCGCTCTTGTACATCACGCGATTCCAAACTGATGGTCCAATACAATGCAGAACAGATGCAGTAATCAACCCACTTAATCTTACTGTGAGTACCCACATGTGTACAAATACAGTTTGAATGAAAACTAATAGGCTGACCTAGTCACTGGTTTTATTTTGGGGGGGATATTATGTACTTTTTTTTAGGCAGCGATTGACACAAAAAACCAAACCACCCCAGATGGTGGAGATCGGGGAGAAGGACGAACGCGTAATCGTCGTGACATTGACGAAAAGCCAAAGGAGGATGAGCTTGTGATACTGGTATGTTACCTTCTAAAGATTCACCAAACCGATATGACCAATAAGCTGTTCTTTGGTTTATATACATTGCATTTTTAATGCTAATAGATAAACACATAATTCTAAAAAACAGTACTCTTTATGTAAAATGTCTAAAAAGATATACATTATTCTTTGTAGGACTGCAGTAAGGCCTTATGTTTGAAGCTAACATGTGATGTAGGCCGTCTGGAGAAAATGATGTCTGCCACACTATATATACGCTCACGACTTGCCGTGGACACCTTCCTCAAGGTATCACTAATTCTTCTTGGTGTGTCCTTTTTTGAACTTCTGCATGCAGCAACTCATACTAATATTATATTGATTACAGATAAATCGTAATCGTGGCGTGAAAGGTTACAGAAATATAAACTTTCATCTCTTACACTCTTTCTGTCTACAGCTGTAATGGTTTTAGTTTGTGTGTGTGTTTGTACTCACTACATTGTGCTGCCGATTCAGGAAGAAAATCAGAACCGCTCATATTCTGTCATCTCCACCAGCACCTTCTCTGTGAAAGAAATGCCATATAAACAGCTGCAGTACACACTGCCTTCCGGCTCAACTAAAGTAGGTGTTCACACAAGTGTGCATTTTCGATCCCAAAGAAATAAGCACAGTCTGAAGTTAACATACAGTAATGCATGTTTCTGCAGATCACTACTCTGGTGGCAGCAGTGATCCCTGGAATGCAGCTGGCAGTTCCTTACTGGATCATAGTTCTGGCTGTACTGGCTGGACTTGCACTGCTGGCTCTGCTCATCTTTATTATGTACAAGGTTGGTCCAATTTCTGTGTGTATATATAAATATTTAAATAATAAGGCATTAGCAACTTTATTGCAGATCGTGCAGGTCACCGTGCTATTTGTGTGGTTTGGAGTGCGTCCTCTGCTGCCATGTCTCTTGTCTTGTTGTGGTCTTGTGTTTAGATTCCCCTCCAGCGTTACTGCCCTTTTTTTATGAACTTACTATAATAATTGGTCATGGGACGCTTATCAGCGTAAGCCAATGCTTTTCTGTTAATCCAATCTTTTTTGTTACATAAATCATATCATTTTTTTAGAAATTTTGTCATGTCTTTAAAATATACATACTGGCCTTCCTGTATATTTCAAGTGTCCCATGGTCACATTGATCAGCTATTGCATAGGCATACTTGTGCAAAGCATGGCATCCAAACACCAGCAAAGAAAAATGTATTCACTAAACAACATTTAAAATAAAAGATTATTACATAGAGTAGTACTGTAGTCATACATTTTTAAAATGCATTTCAATTATCCATTCTTTTGGACTGATGTTACTGTTTATTATCTAAATCACTTAAAACAGTTCTAAACCTGTCTGTGATACAGTTTAACACCGGGCTCAGGGTGGGGCAGCAGCTCAAGGCTGTGTGATGCAATGTCCTATATATTTTTCTAGAAATAGTAAGAAATAGCATTAGTATTGGTCTATAAATTCATAGACATTAGTAAATAGTCATCTGTGTGGCTTTGCCTTCTAGTGTGGATTTTTCAAGCGAAGCCGTCCCCCTCAGGAAGGTGACCAAGAGCAACTACAGCCGGGACAGAATGCAGAAAACAGTGGAGAAACCAATGCGGATCCCTGAGCTAATGTCACCACGTCATCCTGCAGCAACTCAAACAGGGAAATAAGTAAGGAGTGGGCGGCAGGCTCGATGATTATTCACTGAATAGTTATTATAAGCCCTTTCCTTACAGACAGCCTATTCAGAATCAGAAAACTTTATTAGTCCAGAAATTGCTTATTTAATGACTGGCACAACACACAAGTGTCACACTCACACACGTGACAACAAGATCACAAACAGACATGACACACAAGAGCAATAAAAAACAAATCATAGGGAAAATCCCTGGGATCCGTATGAATAAATTAGACATAGTAGCACTGAGGCATTAAACCTCCCACTACGTTTAGAAAAAAATATATAGAAACTATATAGAAATATATAGGAACTTTAAAAAGTTCCTTTTTATGCTGAAAGTTTCAATAATTTTTTTCTGTGATGCTCATCTCTGGGCTTTAAGGGGTAAACATTTTGTTGAACATTATTTACAACACTGCTGGTATAAGTCTGTTGTAATACATACTAAATAATATAGATCTGAGCATTAAACTGTACAACATCTGAACATAAAACATGTTGTGAGATTAGAAATGTCTGTTGCGTTGTCACATGCAAAATCTGCTGTCATGGTACAAATATGGGATATTTATAGCTATATCCTAAAAGTATGCACTGCTTGGCACTAAATGGATTGCAAGGGAATGGGCATGAATTCTCAGGGTTGGTGAATATTATTGAATTTTGAAAATAGTTTACACTGTTTTTACCTGCTGTACTTACTGTAGTCCTCGGCAAAGCTGGTTCTTATGGTCAATGTCCTGAAAATGTCCACTGGATTACAACACATTTACTCGAGTTTGGATTCCGGTCCTGTAAACAGGCTAATCATGGAGGTAGTTAGTAATTCCTAGAAATAATAATTTGTATTTTCTTGTGACCATTGTCACAACATTTATCCGCCAATGAATAAACATCATGTGAATGAAATTCTCAGAAAAATAAAAAAATAAAATGTTCTGCCAATTTAAAATATTTTTGTAATTATTTCTTTAATTGCTGACCTAATTTGTTTACAGTGTTTAGTATGCAACATGTATAGGATCAGACGTTTGTTCAGGTTGTCATGTTGTGTTTTCACCGCAAGATGGCAGTGCCATCCTACATTTGACAGCCATGAAATTATTTTTTATTAACATCATAAAAACATTTATAAAATATACAACAGAAATGAAGAATCCGTAGACATTATATGATTTCATTTCCTTTCTTTCAGGAAAATTGTAAATGACATATATTTAATTTACATAATAATGTAAATGACAAATTAGATTCCTTTATTTAATGTTTAGTGCTTTTTCAGCAAAGACAATTATTTGAATACTGAATGACATCCTGAATTACACTGGTTTGTAATACCACAGTGCTTTTAGTCAACATGACATACTTCATATATATATTGTCCAAATTTAATAGGTAGGGAGGCATGAGTCAGTGTCTGCCTCCTAACTGTGCACACTGTGGCTGGTTCGAAGGGGTCATTTTCCCCCTGCTGTGCTGTCGTAATGAGAGGTTTCACAAAATAAACTGCTTTCTGGAGTCCACTTACTTACTAAATGCCGCATGCATAAGCTTTTATTAGTGCAGATACACAAAGAGTAATGTCACAGAGCATCTCATTTATTTTAATGTTTATTACATGTGACATTTCGGAAATGTAGCTTCACCCAATTTGTGTTCATGTTACCTTAAATACATTTTGTTTCCCCGTTCTGGTTCTTTTGCAAAAGACTCTCGGCCTTTTATGGTCACTTTGTGAGGTATTAGCTGAAAATGTGGTTCCTGCATCCAGGCATTCCTGCAGTTGTAATTCTTGGCACACGGGTTGAGAGAACTCAATCACAGGGCTGGCACAGGCATAATGCTGCTCACAGCTGGGCATGCAGGTCCACAGAGGGCTCTGGAGAACTTGCAGGCCTGAGCCTGGGAACAATTTACCCCTGTGCACGTGGACAACAGAGCCCTCCACCAGCTCAGAGCAGTGTTATGCTCGGCCTCTTCCCCACTAGCCTGACATCATCCAGGAAATATGTGATTGGTTCCTGAAACTTCTCATTAACAGGTTGCCTGTTTAAACCAGCCAGATAATCCGCGAACTGCAGTTCGCAGGGTTGTGTGGAAGCAAGAATCAAACAGCATTTAAAGAAAAAAGACACTGTCTCATAATACATGCATGCTGGAATCTCGACATGTCATGTTTATGGCCTCTGTTGAGTATACAACATAAAATATTAATTTATCACATAACGGCTGTGTCCGTTTTTTTTTTCCAGATTAATTTTTTGCATGTGAACAATATCCAGCTCGGGGACTTGTACATGACAAGGAATAAAATATGCCAGCCTCATATCGCCACCTTGAGGCTGCTATGTTAGATGTCAAAATATTACCAGGAAGAAGCACAGTAACTATCTGAGACTCTGCTACAGAGCATTATTAAGACATTCATGTAATGATTTATTGGGGATGTCGGCATTTTATGCATATTCTGTGAATGTACATTTTTATTTGAACGTTCCTTTTTATTGGAATAAAGTGTTGACAAGTGCAGGAGGACCATGAACAGAGTACGGTTCTTTATTACAACAATACAGTCTTCATGATCCTCCTGCTGCTGTCATCGCTAAGATTCACTTTATTTGGTCTCGGTCTGCAGTTTATACTATTTGTGTAATGACTTTTTTTTGCTCAGAAATTTATATGGTTCATGTAGGAAGTATATGTGCATCACATTCTTCTTGTGTAGTTAAAAATAATTGAAGGAGCTAGAGTAGCATGAAGAATGTGTTTTATTTATTTATTTTTGGCACGTGATGTCATGTATTTATTCACTGCTGGTTCATGTGTAATGTGTAAGTGAGTATTACACATATTATAGATGGAATTTTACCTCAAACGATCAGACGTCTTTTTACAGTTTTATTTTAATATTTTAAATATTTTACTTTAATTTAATTTAATTTTATAAACTGGGCCTGGTTTCCATAATCATTGTGACTGAATTTCAAAGTTGACAAAACTGTGAACTATAGCAGCAGACTCCCACTTAGCACAGAATCAGTACTGAAAAACACAACAACTTGCAGGAAACAAAGTGACATGTGGAATGAACATGAAAACAAGGCCCATCAATGCCCTCTGTCCCCTCAGTGCCTTCATCACGACTCCAGGCCAGGATCTCAAATTAGTGGGGTGAGCATGTTATCACTGGCAATACAGCAGCTCTCCTCTGGACTGTTGCCTTTAGTAAGCCACTTGCTCAGAGGCAGAAGTCTGGTTGAAAGTGGCTGTCCTGTCTATTCTATTTTACTCTTCATGCTGCAAGATCGAGTTAGGTAACAATGGGAACAGCGATGGGATTCAAACCTGCAACCTTCTGATCCCAAACTGCTTGTGTATTACATGGTTTCATGCCACAAAGGCGTGTTAATTCATAAAATAGGGGACATTCACACATTATCTAATGCAGGAAACTTGATCTACAGTCTCTGAAGTGTGAAAGTCTAAACATTGAAAACACATAGATTCCATGTCTTTAGCTCAGTTCATATGCTACTAATTAAAGTGGTGAAATTGTACATTTCAGTTGAAGAAGAAACAGTTTGTGCTTCTTGGAAATATGCTTCGTAGCCCTGGAATTATTTGGAGTTAAGATTTTTTTTAAATCCCATGACATGAATCATGAGGGAAATGCTTCAAAGGGTGTCAGACTATTCAATGTAGCAGAAAATGAGCAATCTCCAGATTATGTCATGCTTGAATGTAAGAAGTGTGTGACCTCCTCAGAGCCATTGCCTGAAATGCTCGGCCCAATCAGTTCTTTAGATTCTAAAAACTTGAAGAGAAAATGCCAGACTAAATTTAACTTGCAGAACAATATAGCTGCTTCACGAAGCTACGTGGGAAATCTTTGATCGGATTGCGCAAATTCCTCTGGTCAGTTGGGTTAGACAGACGTTCATGGGAAAGCTATGAAGACCTTCAACCTAATCTCATCAGATACCATTCCACCCCAAAAATGAAAAACTGAAATTCCAATAGTCTGGACTGCCCTTCTGCCAGCAATGTGCTCTGACTAATTCTTGGAATAGAACATGTTTTTTTTTTTTTTGTGTCTTCCCATGCTCTTATCAATCTATTAACCATACATGGACAATGCATCCTTTAACAATCATTGGTAAAATACAATAACCTATACACATGCAGTTATAAATTTATAATCCAATGAGACAAATTTATGTAGTATGGTGATTGCTCCAATATTCTAAATGATAACTGATAATGGCCTAAAACTAATGTATATTTTTATGATACCTTCATTTCACCTAAAAAACTAATTACAACGTCACATCTTAGTTGACTGCGTTCCAATTTGCATGCTGGAAAAACAACATAGATAACTAGGTTAGCAATTATCTATTGTTAGCAATACCTGTTGATGAATTCTATACATTTTAATTTTATACATTCGTATTTTAGACATTTGAACAACACTGCAACACATCCACATGTTGCATGTTCAACAGATTTAGAAAAAAAAGTTACAAACGAGTACTATGAAAACTAACTGAAGGTAGAACTAGCCACAAATTGAACCTCATTTAAATGAACTGTAATGTAATTAAGAATGTAGTATGGGTTCATAAAAATTGCATTTAATTCCACACAATTTAACCTCCACGGATAGAACTGCACAAAACACTTATGTTCACTATAATCGGAATTACACTCAGACATTTTACAAACAGAAAGTTGGCCGCCTGCTCTGCGGTTCGCCTTTACGTGCAGTGAAATCATGCTACACGGTCCAATGAGGACATGAGGTAACGAGCAGCATCAAGCGGGTCCGTTTCACAAGTAAAGAAAATGATTTCATTTCTTATTCAAATGATTTTCATTCTTCAAGTTTGTAGTTCCACAAATGCTCCAGACTTTCCTTCAGACGGGCACAGCTGTACAAACATCTGCTCTAATAATTCTTCCACAGAGCTGAGGAAAAATAACACGGTCATCCATTCGCGATTGTGAACATTAGGGAATGGCTTCATTCTTTGCCTCCTTCTGAAAAGCCGGGTGGATCTTCGTACAGTATACGCCCTGCCTGGTCTCAGGCCTTCCAGTCTGTCTTCTGTCTCTAAGCGTTGCTTTCTTTGGCAAAATTGGTCTCATATAGATGACTATCAGTGTTTAAGGAGACTGTGACAGAGATGTGAGAAAACACTACAGATGCCTGAATATTTTTGGATGTTTTTTTGCAAATTGGCTTTGTAAATCTTACATCATAAATTGCTTTGCCGGATGTTCTTCCTTGACATAAAGCTTATGCGCTTATGATCATGGCTCAAATGAGGTCACCAAGTACAATGGATGGAAACATTTAAATAGTTCTGAACATTCTTTGTTCCGCAGGGTCAGTGAAGTGAAATTAACTTTTTTTTTACGTTTTTGATCTGTCTTTAGATCGAGGGTTCCAGGGTGCATTTCTCAAAGCTTAGGTTAGCTGTTGGACCCATTCAGATGCATGCAGATGCTACAAGCAAGCAATTCTTTTGGGAAATGTACCCCTGGATCCTTCCTGACTTTTTTCAAGTAGAGCCATCCCACAATTAAACTGTCTGTTACACAATAATGTTTTATACTTATTTTTTTTAAACCTGAGCTGTGAAAGTGTGCATCTTACTTTTCAGCACAGCATTTTTTTTCTCATATAAAAACTTTGCCATCGCCCTGAGTACCTTCAGTTCCTTGTTTTCGTGGGTGGGACATTTTTTTTCTAGCATTGGATTCTGACTCTAGTTCTTCAGTTAAAATTCCTTTGTTGCATGACCTAAAGCATAACACTGACAGGAAGTGAACTGAATCCTTATGAAAAGATGTTCTATATTGGAAACACAGTAAAGTGATAAAGTGTTCACAGTGACAGTCAGCAGCAAAAATAGGGTCCTTCTGGGGTCTGGAACGCTGCTCAAGAGCGTTTCAGACCGTAAACCCTGCACGATCAAAAGGAAACAGTTTACATTTACAGCATTTATCAGACGCCCTTATCTAGAGCGACTTACAATCAGCAGTTACAGGGACAGTCCTCCTGGAGCAATTAAGGGTTAAGTGTCTTGCTCAGGGACACAATGGTAGTAAGTGGGATTCGAACCCGGGTCTTCTGGTTCATAGGCGAGTGTGTTACCCACTAGGCTACTACCACCCACGTTCCAAGTCCAAGTTCCAAGTCCACATCCTTTGAACAGAAAAGATGCTCATGACATTTTTTTTTGTTTTTCTTTATGACTTAACTAATTAAATGTCCCAGTTAGCAGAAAATAGTACGATGCATGTAGGTTCTGATCGTCCATACTGACCTTTTTCAAGGTTCCAGTCTGAATTCAGATTTCTATACAGGTGGACAACTTGGTAGGAAATTTGTTGATTAAACTCTTCTTTGATTTAGTGAAACCAATAGACCTGTTTTGTCCAGGTTTGCTGTAAATAAAGTTCCTTTCTGTGGTTGTCTTACAGAACCAAGTATGCCAGGATTTTTGCATTACATGAGAGTGGGTTAACCTTTTGTTCTAGCCTAATCTGTGTCTACAAGATATTGTCAGTGACCTCAAGCAGCAAGGCAGATGTCTTGCAACAGAGGCCCTTTGTTAGTGTAGTTCGTATTTAGAATGTCCCATGGGTGCAGAGCTTGAAGTAGCCTAGTGGATAAGACTATCGCCTATGAGACCACAAAGTCAAAGGTTCAAACCCCTCTCTTTATTACCATTGTGTCCCTGAGCAAGACACTTAACCCTGAGTGTCACCAGGGGGACTGTCCCGGTAACTACTGATTGTAAGTTGCTCTGGATAAAGGCATCTGCTGAATATAATGCAATTGTAATTTTTTATTTCCACATTCCTGTTACACGTTGCAAATTTCTTGTAAATTTTGCATCCTCTGACTTATTATCCTAATTGACTATTACTATTGGTATTTTTTGTATAAATATATCAGGTCATCACAGAGGAGTTCTGAGAGAATACATGAAAATATGTGGCTGAAAAAATGAAAAACATGAAACACGTAAAAATGGCGCTGATTTCCTGAACCCATTCCATTGGCTCTAAAACTTTTTCTTGACACCACAATGTTTTTACATTCCCACAGTTCACAGGCAGTGCAATTCACTTGAGGTGTCAATTCAATCAATCTCCATGGCTGCCAAATGCCATTGAGCTCTAATTGCGTTTGGCAGACAAGGGTTTAAAATAAGTGAACCCCATGGCCACACACACACACACACACACACACGCAACTTCTTCACAGCCAATAAATGTCCAAAAAATTATAATTCCAGTAAATTCAGTCAATGTCTTCTTTGCATTTATGTGACATTCAGTACTGTCCAAGACTGCAAACATTTTATGTGCTCTGCTTGAGAGGGTCACAGATGATTCAGTTCAGATCAGACCAGAATAGCTGTAGTGAGAGTGGATGGTTTAATATATTACCAATCTGGCAGGAGAAACGTGTTGGAAAATGGTGCTACCTCATCTTGTGGTAGTTTGTTGTGAATAGGACCATTGTCTTGTTGCAGCAGGCTTTCAATGAAACCGTTGTAGACAAACAGTAAACAGGACACATCATCTTCCTTCATTGCAGTCATAAGCACGTCATTTAACTATAACTAGCATGATCGTGGAAAGAAATGCACTTAACTATTCACTATATTGCAGAGCCATTTGCATTACATTCTATTAGTGACATTTTGCCAGATACTTTTCCTCAATCACTTTATCTGAAACCCATTACACCATTACAGCCAAATTCTCCTCCAGGTAAGAACTGGGTAATAATTAGATAATTGATTTGGGGAAGAATGTTGGGTTGACGCATGATCTAGTGAAGATGTGGATTCTTCTCAGAGAAAAGTGCATTCAGATGTTCTGTAAACCATATGTGCAAGCAGTTCATGGCTAAAGGACTGACAGGACTGATAAAAGGACTGATATATTGTTTGGTTGCAGTCATATTCCAAATGTATCAGCTCAGCTCTGACTTGGAAAAGCTGGCTAGACCCAGGAAGTATTCCATGACAGCAGCACTGTGCCCTGTTAGAGTACTGGGAAGCTGGATATATCATATATCATACACTTATATCATAACCTCAATTCATTGTCTATTACTGAAATTAAAATCTTATTTACCATTTTTTTCAGATTAGGGCTTGACTGAGAATATTTTTTTAATAGTGCAAAACCACATATGTGTCTCCAGTGAGTAGAAGTGTTAGACCTCAACGTTAATGCATGAATTCCAATCTGACAGGATTTATATAACATTCATAAAACGAACATAAAAAACCATGCTATGTTTATGTGAAAAATCAACAGTGTCAGGTTAGAGAAATGGCAGGAGAGAAACAATGTATCACATACTTCATTTAATTTGTGTATTTTGTTATGCCAATAAAATCATCTGCTCACACCTAGATCATAGCAAAAACATACAAGTAAATGTTATTTTATTAACAAGATGGATGTGCTGGACCACTCGGACAACACCTTCAATTAACCCCTTAAAAACTCAGGAAGCAGCACCATAGACAGCTCCTATTTATTGTTCAACTACATCCTGGTCATTGATCAGCTACTAGGACCGCTGACCTACTGAAGCATCAAAATTCTAGCATACATTGCGTCTCCAAAGCCATGGTGGTATCTGCTCGATTGGACACCTGAAATACTAATCAAATTCTGCTTGGAAGACAGAGCTGAGACAGGATTTTCATTTTACAGCAACCTGGGGACCTGGAACTGTATCAAGGAAAGTCATTACTCCAGAGCAGGTTGCCGGAAGATGATCAATACCATAAAACCAGAGATGTGCCTGCATGTGCCAAAAACTGATTTGCTACATTGTAATCATGCTGAGTGCATTTAACAAATCTCTTCCAAGTCACATTAGCACGTGAGGGTCTCGCTCCCAAATTAGAATGGATTTCATTTCTCATTTGAAGCCTTAGGTTGAGTTGCACAAGAACGATCTGTTCTAAAATGACCCGCACAAACATACTGTCAAGCAATCAGTGCCTATAATGTAAGTTTGCAGATGTCAGTACTAAAGGGTTATGGCACTGATCAGAGGAAAATCCATATAGTGTGATGCTTCTCATTCTTTCAATAGCACGTGGCAATGCATAGTGAAGATATGTGAAGAAATTTCCCATGTATTGTTAGGCTAACTGAGTTTAATGTATTTTGTTACATATCAGATTTTTAACATAACATAAAATATATTGTTAGAGTCCGATGTTTCTGTATTGGTTCCATATCACTGTGACACTTATGTTCTCTGTAAAATCCCCTCACTACTTGGACTACATATCTGCCCACCTATGTATTAGGGTCATTAATTGAAAAATAATTTAAATCACTTAATTAATTTATCATGATTTTTATATATTTAAAAATAATAAATGGCTGATCTCAATAGTTCTGAGATTCCTTTTTCCATCTGGTCATGTTACCTTATGTCACCTTATGCAAACAGACTTTTGCTATGCTGCCATTGAAGGATGGGGGAGCTTCCTCAATTATGAATAAACAGCACATTCCTACACAGGGGGAATATGGTTTGCATTAGGAAACAGAGTGGGGCATTTTTGCAACTGTTTCAGACAAAAAAAAGTGCTCTATATGAAGCACTCCAAGCTGAAGACAAAGAGGGGTAATGGAAAATTGAGTGAGCATAAAGTGAACATTGAAGGAATTTTTGAACAAGCCACATCCAAAAAATTTTGTGCTTCATAAGGGACGATCCATAAAAAATATATAATTTAGACAGCAGTTCCTACCAATAGAAAAAAAACATTCTTCCAATATTCTTGGGAATCAGTCATCCCACTTCTTATGCTTTCCAATAGCAGAAGCTTGAAAATACAATTTTGTTTAAGAAATCCCATTAATCAGATTAAACGTAATAAAATACATTTGCTTTCTGAACAATAATTGTTTGTATATATAACAGTTTCTCAGTTTGGAAAGAACATTTTATAATAAAATATATTTTTTGTTAATACTAGCATAATCAAAGTTTCACATTTGTGTTCAAATTAAATAGCAAACTTGGCATTAAATAAGCAACCAGCCTTGGGGACACAAGCTGAATTTTATTTCTTAAAAAGCAGCCAGAACCCCCACCAACTTAGGTTCCCCTCCTGTGTTCCTCAGATGGCCGGTTTGGTGTTTGTTTGGCAGCAGGGAGTGGCATACGGGTGCTGGTTTTATAATCGAATAAACAGGATTTGCTCATACGACTCCCACCAAACAGCCAAACACAACGTCATAAACAAGCCATGCATGAAGAAACCACCTTGGCCCATTCGCGCTTTACTCCAAGGAACGATTCGGCTGTAAACATGAATCTTATACAAAACACCTTGAAGAACATCTCGTTTTTTTTTTCTTCCAAGAATATTCCAATGAAGTTGCTGTCTCGCCGCGGGTTGTTAAACACACACATGTTTCTGATGTAACAGAAAAGCCTGCTGACTTTGATTTAGTTAGAATATATAAGTGGTACCCACTGGTGTAATCTGTGGTGTACTGGGAGCCTGAGTCACTCCAAATTGATAACCTCAAAAAGCTCCGTTGTGTACTTTGGTTTGTAAAATGAAGATGTGAAGCTGTAAATCTCCTTTTTTGATCAGATTGACACATGCCAGAGCATGAACAGACAGTTTTGTTGCTACCAAACAAGGATTGTATTGAAGCCTATGTATGGAAAATATTTGTCCAATGAACAGAACATTTGCTGTTACACTCTTAACGCTGCACAATCTTACAAATTCAAATGCAAATCCTAATGTATGCTCAAGTATCCCAGAAAGTTTCATATGCTGAAGATTAGGCTCCCCCTATAATTTATGGGCCTGAGATGGGATGGAGAGTAGATGACTTTTGGCATAAAGAAAAATGTCAAAACACTCAGTACATTTATATGACATTTGAGAAGATATAATTTTTTTTCTAAGCAGACTTTTACCACTTTTAACAAATAAAGCATTATAAACCACTTTTTGAACAACAACAAAGCTGACCAAAGTCCTGTACAATACAAGTAGACATAAAACATGACACACAGGCAAGTGAATAAAAGAGACACATTCAAATCAGTAATAAAATAAAATAATATAATATAAAAAATAAAATAAAACTAATGCAATAAAGAGCTATACAAACAGAATAAGACAAGTACAAAAACCACATAAGTCACCACCACACAATGGGTCGAAGGCCAGGGAGTAAAAGTATGTTTTTAGCTTTGAACTCTGAGAGTGTAGGGGCCTGCCTAACAAAGCTTGGCAGGATGTTCCTATCACCTCTGAATTTGTAATATGATTTTGGTACAGATAAAAGCCCCTGGTCTGCAGACCTGAGGGAACAGGATGGTATCTAAGGGTACAGGAGTTCAGACAAATAGACTTGGGCAGAGCCATTCAAGACTTAAAAACAAATAAAAGAATTTTAAAACGGATTCTAAAATAAACTAGAAGCCAATGAAGTAAAGCCCATGTTAAAGTGATATGCTCTCATCTGCTTATACCAGTTAAAAATCAAACTGTGGCATTTTGCACCAATTGAAGGTGTGCCATGATGACCTGGCTGATTCCGAAGAAAAGGGAATTGACAACCTGCTCAACTGGAAAAAGCAGGACTTCACATCAGCAGTTACCTGGTTAATTTTAGTGTAGTTCCATTCTAACACCTAGGTTTAAAATCAAGGATTTCTTAAAAGGGACCATAGATTAAAGGTCAGTACATGGGGGTCTGCTAACACCATTGGGACAAAACAGATAAACCTGACAGTCATCTGCATAACAATAAAAGGAAATATTAGATTTCTAATAGCTTCAAGTGGCAACAAGTACAAAGAAAGTACAAAGAGCCTTGTGGAGCCACGCTGAGGTGGAAGTGAAATCAATAAAAACACAAAAATTGTCTATCTGAAAGATAGGATCTAAACCCCTGGAGAGTAACAGAGGCGTTAAAGAGAACATGCTGGTGGTTGGTGTGGTAGAGGAAGATGCAAAGGAAAAGGTGAAATGGAGATGGTTGATACACTGTGGCGACCCTTAACAGTGCAGCCAAAAGTAAATGAGGATTTATTAATAACAGATTGTTTGCTGTTTTGGTCTGTGACATTATAAAAGCACAATACTATCAAGCAAATCATCAATCTAGCCTCTTGGGATGCACATCATAGCCCGGCAGGGTTGCATCAGGAAGGGCATCCGGCATAAAACCTTTGTCATGGCAATAACAAAAGGGACAACCCGTGAAGGGGGTTCGCCGAAGGGAGAAGAAGAAGAAGACTATCAAGCAAATCATCACCTATCAAAGCTGAGTCAGACATACATCTAGCCATTGAAGAAAAGTTAGAGTGTGGGGGTTTCACCTTTGACATTTAAGAACGATCAATTCTATTACACTTTCAAAACATATTCTTGGTCTTGGTCACATTTTTTCATGGGCTTTTTAAAGGCATTGATGTATTTTCTAGGGATGCAAAGGTCATGTGAAAATATCCAGTTGCCATGTTTTACATTCTGTGTTATTTATCCAAGTTTAACAGTCCATGTGGCAATTATTTAAAATTCATTTACAGCATTTATCAGATGCCTTTCTCCAGAACGACTTACAATCAGTAGTTACATGGACAGACCCCCTAAATCAACTTAAGTGTCTTGCTCAGGGACACAATGGTAGGAAGAGGGAGCCGGGTCTTTTGGTTCATAGGCTAGTGTGTTACTACCACCCTAAAATTTTGGAAATGCATGCAAGTGATTGGAACATTTATGTGGCCCTGCTCATAAAAATGGGTAATACTAACAACACACTAACGTTGTGGCGCCCAGGGGCCTCTGGGGTGACACAGTGGTTGCAGATGCACCTGATGAATGACTCCTGATCACTCGGTCTAATCAGTGTCAGTTGAACGTGATCAGGACTCAATAATCGGGTGCATTTAATACCAGACTCATTAAATATCATGCGGCACCAGTGAAGGACAGAGCTGTTTTCCAACATATAGCCTGAGGTGTTCCCTTAAAGAGTGTGGGTGTGAGTTGTGTCATACAGTTGCAGTTCAAGTGTGTCCCCCTGAATTGATTTGTCTGCCAGTCAGTTTGGATGTTCTCATTGACCCAATCAAGCCGTTGACTTGTGGCAGGTGACAAAGGGGCAGTAGTGATCTGCAGTCCTGATTGACACACATCAGAACCCCTGACTGGGATACCATTCAGCGCTTGGTGTGGCAGCTTGTTTATCCAGTTTGCTTTTGTTCCAATAAACTCTGCTATCCCTTGTTATCCATTGTCAATTCCCCCCTCGTTCGTGACAAACATCTCTTTTTAACACAAACTGATTTTAGAAAAATGTCAATTAACATGCAGCAAATAAAGACCAGATTGCAAAAGTAAAAAAAACACTAGTTACATCTTTGAATGTTTGATTGGGTATTTGGACAGACAGGTGATTACCAGAACTGGACGGGGAATTGCAATGTGTCTAAGATTCGGACAAAAACCATGGGTCCCCAAGGAGCAGGGATTGATGTACTGTACACCACAGCAGACGCTTACAGCACATACTTGGTCTCTGAGTCAGAATATGTGTTAGAACGTAAGTGACTGCTGAGAGGGATTAATAATTCTGTGATATATCTGCCTGGGGAGGAACGAGGGTTGATGTATGGTGTTCAATAAGTATTGGGGCTCTAGCCATGCTTCAAATGGGTTGCGTCTGGTTTTTGAAGTGCTTTTCTTGCCGGTGAGCAAATGCCCAGTCGTATTTGCCTGAAAAAGGACCTTCCGTTTCATCTGAACCTCTAACTGTCCAAGTCCGAGAGCTGCATTTGATTTGTTTGATTTCATTATTCATTTTGTCTGTCGATGTGACTGATACATTTCATATCTCTTCCAGATGCTCGGCTGATCTCAGGGTCTACTCTCTCTTAGAGCTATTAGGTCATTGTGTTTCGAGCAAAACAACTGGAAATGGCTTGCATATTGTTCTGCGAGCCAATTCTACTGGCTTTCACAAATGGAAAGGCTTTCTCCATATTTTGGAACAGGCACCCACGACTTGAATGGTCTGAATTAAATTCTATAAGAAAAAAAAGTGACAGCTTCTCAAATGATGGGATGTATTTTGGGTTATGTAGCTTATATTTGGAAAGGAGACAGTTTAACCACGCCGAGCGTTGACATGTGCATACAAAAGCCATATGGAGCTAGTGTAGAGCCTGAATAGTTGCATGAAACCACACTATAACATCAGCACAGCATCCACTACTGCAATGCAAAAAAAAATAAAAAAATAATTTTGTAATTAATTTGATTTTGTCTTGATTTGATCAACATTCATCACCCTTGTCCTAAAACTCAACACCATAATTTGATGCCTCTTTCACTATGCAGAAATGCCTGGTTGAACCAAGTCATGTGAGCCGCACCTTCAGACCCAGATCAAGTAGTAAAACTTTTCTGGATCACAGATAAAATATAGCGACCCACAAGTAGCCTCTCCAACATGTCTCATTAATTCATTTATGCCTTTCTGCCCTCGCAGAGGCCCATACAGTATACAAAAGCAAAGACACACCACGAGTTGGGCAGCTGAGGCTTAAAGACGTCACCAAGATGAGGTATCAGCTAAAACCGAGAGTCGAGTCATGAGTAAAACAAACGCTTGACACCAAAAAACAAATTGTGTTTAAATAACGGCTGCTTGAGACTGAATCAACAGTAGTATGTCAGCAAAGCAAAATTCTGTGTCCACTGGTATTTACGAGATAGCGGACTTTGGCAAGATTCTGCCACTTGACATCACTTTCTTGTGCACTTTTACTGTGTCCTGGTGGGAGTTCAGGATGATGCTCCATTTGTCATTTAAGTAGACTCTGATGTCTTTAGGTGCCATCGCTTCATTCCTGGTGCCTTGATGCAGCCTGTACTGCATCTCACAAACTGCTGCAGACTCATGCATATTTTACCTACCGTTGATTTATAGCATGCACATAAAATTAATGATAACAGTTATTAATGTATACTAATAAAGAGCCAGGTCCACGTTTGGATGGGAACGTGCGATGCCTGCAAAATCTCAGTCTCAGCTTTGAGCTCATTGTACCCAGTATGAGAGTGCATGTTAGTCCAAAACCTCAGGGTGAATTCATACATTGATTGTGACCTAGTTGGAAAAATTGGAATTGGAATGTTCATTCAGCTGTTAGTGGGTGTAATTATCTGACAAGGGAAGGTTTTGTATATTTTCTAGTAAATATTGTGAATCATGCAAATCAAGTGGAGGTTAGTCTGGCAGAAACATTGCCTTACAGCATTCCGGCATCTGTGTGTGGTAAGTGTGTGGTAAACTGGACCACATGCACACCAGTAAACTATATTTAAACATCTAAAATATGTATTTTCTTCAGGTTTGACGAAACTGTGACTATATGAGTCTCACCATCAGATATCTGTACATGTGTGTCATTTACAGGTATGTTGTAGAAGAGTATGGGATAAACTCTACTTCCAGTTTTAGGGTCTCACTATTGCTGCCAGGACAACACCTACTTTTAGTTTATTAATACCAACTTTTCGTTTAGGGCATTTGGAAGAGATTTTTGAATGTGTCGCAAGTTTGGTTTCAAAACTCCAAAGGGCTATGGCCAAACCGCATCTGTGTGCAGAGACAAATTGGCCCCAAAGATCTGGATCATGGAATCATGTTTATGCAGAAAATAGATAGTGACACAAAGTATGGTTTTGTACATTGTGAACAGATGTCACAGAGACGCAGGTGGTGGATATGGTAAGCTGATTTCTGGCCTGATATATGGTATTTTTGCTGTATTGTGTTCAATGTTGGATGCACTGATGCTGTCCCAACCACAAGGCCTCAGTAACACAACACACTTATCTTGCAGTCTTCCCAGTGCTTCCCCTCGGCCTTGGCAGCAGAAGCAGCTTTCCTTGTGCCATGACAGTTGAATTATATTCTTCAAATTGATGGATTATCATCTGTTGCTCTTGTGACAAATAAAACACCAGCGGCTCCCCTGTTTCACAACATTGGCTGTTTACTGTGAATGTCATGCTTAAAGTGGAGGCACTTGGGGACTAATAATAGCTGGAGCTATTATTAATAAACCTAGGTCATACCGTCATAATACACATGACACTGAAATTGCATTGTCTGCTGGGATTGGTTACAGTTTCCAATTTTGAACCTGTGAGAAACAAATCAAGTTACTTGAAGTGTTACTGAAAGAGTTACCAGGTCAGTTTCCATGTAGAATCCTGTGATAAGCACTATGACATTGACAGCAAATAGTATGATGTTGTACATCAGCACAACTTTGGAGGACGGCATACAAGAAAATTGACATTGTTTCATGAATTATTATTGCAAACTGCTTAGATCAAATGTGCCTCTGGAAAGGCCCAAGAAGCCAAGAGTTTTTGCACTGTAGTCAAGAATTTCAAGACTAACTTTTTGGTCATTTGTAATGTTTTTTGTATTCAATGGAGTGGTGAGAATTTACTTCAGACACTTCCAGAGCATTTTAGGTCATTTAATTCCAGTGTGAGCGCCGAACATTCAGATCTCTTTATACCTTCACTGACGCATTAATTGATGAACAGAAACAGCGAAGAGACGCTGTTCATGCCAGAGAATCTGTGGACTGAAAGAACAAGTAGGTATTAATAATACGAAAACAATTCCAAGCATCTGTCACTGTGTTATATATTTTTGGCAACTCTTGACTCATTTATACATTAAATCAACACTAATCGCTCATCTGGGTGGGCTAAGGGACATTGCTTCAAAAAAAAAAAAACAGGCACGTGCAAATACATCCAATTTACATGGGATTGATGATGTGTCTGGCTGCATGCATCTGTCTTACGGGAGGAACTTAGATAAAACTCAGACAATGAAAGAACAATGAAGGATAAAGTTATTCCCAAACTTATACACAACAAAAAGAGAAAGATGGATGGTTTATAAAGAGCATGTTATGGATTTAAGTATGGACATTAATCAAAATGTCCATTAAGGATTTGCAGCATTTACTTACAACCTATACTTCAGTTTACAAAAACCCTTAATGACAGATAGGTATAAAGGTATAAATGTATAAGCAGCATGGAGTCCAGCAGAGCTGCTTCCAACGGCCCACAGACTCTTTACTCCCTGCTTTGAACTGTCAATACCACTGCCAGCAGACGCAATACAAACCAGAGCAGCATGCTGCCGTGCCGAACAGATGCCAGTTGCCCATGTAACTGCTCCACAACAAGAGCTTTTTATATGCCATCCAGAGGGACCTGACCCAACTCTTGGGAAACACTGTGCTTGCTAATGTCTGCCATTTTATGACTTCATATATCCTGTGTGTTCCTGGTAGAATATTTGCTTTTATTCTTTATTTTGATAACAAATACTTGCCAGAACCCCAAGCATTAGCCATTAAGGAGGCCTTTGTGAGGGCAAATTGTGAGAGGGGTTCCTTGCCCCAGGAGATGTTCTGGTTGAAACAATCTGCTTTAAACGCTTAACAGTTTCGTTAGCATTTTCACCTACTGAATCATCTTGTAGGCATGTGAAGCAGAGTATGTCTGGAATTTAATTGCTCATTTTTGCCGGGGATAACATCCTGGTTTTTATACTGGGGTAACCTGAGCTGCCTTTATAAGGCTTCTGTATCTGAGGATGATCCTGTAGTAATTCAGATGAGTGTAATTAAGATATTTATGAGACCTTTTATGGCCATTTATTTGAAAAATAAGGAAGTGAATTCAGGGAACTAAGTGAGGTAATTTATGGTATTTGTGCACATTTAAGTGCCTCAAATTGAACAAGTAAAGGCTGTCCACCACACATGAGGGAGAAATCACACCAGACATAGTGCTAAACCTAAACCCTATCTCTGCCAAAGGGCTATCAAACCTCGTGCTGCATTGCCAAGAGTTTGATCTCAGCTGTCTGAGCATGAGTGCGCATATGCCATGGATTGTTTCACTGAAAGGATTTTATGTTGTTTTCCTGGACGAGTCAGTGGAATAAGTCGTCCAGGGAGGTTCCGTGCCTGTTTCCTTGAAAACAGCACATAGCTTGATAGGCCCCCACTGTGATGAGAGGTGGGGGAGAGAAAGAATAAGGCTTCGTGGTGACAATCACGTCATTCTGGCTCCTTGGAGAGTCACGGAAGGGCCTGAAAATGTGAGAGACTGAAGAAAATCTCTGGGTGTCTGACATTAGTTACATGAGTATCCGGTGCATCTGTGCTCACGTGTAGCCGAAAGCTTTACATCCTGAGGACCTGACAGGTGGAGCCCCCTAGAGGCCGATGGTGTGGAGTCTATGGTTACAACCACACTTTACAAGGCACACGCAATATCTACTTTATGGTGGCATTTACAGTAAGGCTTAACGGCTGACATTCATAGGCATCATCATTTCTGATGGATTTAGTGTAACCATGAGATAGCAAATCCATGTAGATAGACAAATCCAGCCCACATGGTGCAGCCATTCCAGTTTGACATTTTTAGATCTATGTTATATATATAGACCACACAGATTTACTGAGAGAAGGTTTTAGACATTTTTTTAATGCATAATTTCTTCTCTCAGTACATCTGTGTGGTGTGCCTGTGAATTGACAATTCAAGTGTCAATGGAGAATTGGCCCTTTTGGGTGATCAAAGTAAATGATGGTCCAGATTCTTTTTTTTTGTCCAGCCAAAAAATCATCTCTGTCTCTCAGACAGACCCTCCCTCTCTGCACACATAGTTTTTGGCAAATCAAGAGAGAGCAAAGCAGTGGGTCTGATTGGGATGGACAAAAAACAGCCGCCTTTGCACTCGATAACAGCATGACTAAGGGAGAAAGCATTGGGAGCAGAGCAGCTGGCCAGATGAATTACATCCACAAGACAAAGTAGACCTTATCAGTGGCTGAGTGGTGGAGCACATAAAGCTCAGGATCCCGGGAACAACCTGGTCTTCAAAATCCCATGAGGTGTAAGCTCAGCCTCAGTCCTGTATTAAACTAAAGGGCTCTCTGCAGATCACCAGCCTGAGGATCACCACTGAAAAAGTATGTTTATTATATGTAATACAAGAGAATTATGGTGTTCCAGATCGGGGCTCTAATGAGGTACATGGTGTTGTCATGGCAAGATCTCAGCATCTTCCCAAGATGTCAACATCTGCCATTTAAAGGTGTGGAGGCTATAAGGATGCAAGCGATTTGTAAAGTAATCCTAGAATTATTTGTAATAAATGATTGTGAGGAATAATTAAACAGTGCAATAGATTTCAAATGACAGCCTCAAAATTTAATCACAATATTTGGCTAGACTGTTTTCCACAGCTCCATCTGTTTTCCAGCTACAGCTCCATCATCCCAACTGCAGTGAGGGGGGGGGGGGGGGGGGGGGGGGGTAACCAAAGCTGACCCTTGTTTTTGGAATATCTGGCCATGCCCCCCCATCTCCTCCTCCTCTGCATTGCCGATAACACTGACTGCCACTGAGGTTCTACCCATGAGTCTGAGCATTTACCTTTACAACTAGAAGGAGGCTGGATAGACTTGATCTGCATGGGTGAGCCAGGAAAAAAGCCTTTTATGTCCAAAAAGAACATTAGAGTAAGATTTCAGTTTGCCAACAAACAAGTAATGTGCTCTTGTTGTTTGGCTACAGCTAAAGTACACATGCTTGGCACAGACCAAATAGAGCTTCTCAGGAGAAGGACCTCATACCAATTGTGAAGCATGGGGATGTAAATGTGGTTTGGAGCTGCTTTGGTGACTCAGAGACTGGGCAGATTGCAGTTATTGAACTGAAGCTCATCCTGTGCATCAAGAATAAGGTAATGTGTTGCCATGTGTCCAAAAGCTGAAGTTTAACCAAAGGAGGACCAGAAGAACATTCTAAGCATTCTATAAAATCTACTAAGGAATTGTTCAAGAATATGAGATGCACATGGGAAACTTGGTGGAAGTCCTTCTTTATTTTCTTTTTCTTGGTTTACCACCAATTTTTAATTAAGATAGAGAGCCTGATAGAGGAGATAGAGGCTCTAGAGAGTCTGCCTATCCAGGTTGGTGCCTTTCCCAAACCAAAGCCTTTTTTCATGTTTCTACCTTGTCAATAGTGGTCATCCACCCCCAACAAGACTTTCCTGTCATGGCACCTCAGGCCATATGTTGGCCTTTTGGAACCCTGTTGACATCTCCTGCTTACTAGCTCTTGAGGCATTTAAGGTGGCACTCTTGAGGCATTTAAGACACAAACAGGCTTTCTTCATAAGGAAGTCAATGTGATAGGATGTGAAGACTAAGGTACTGAAACTATTTAAATCCTCCTCTGGGGCGATTTCTGAAGTCCATTATCATCACCTTCCCATGGCTGAGTAGTGTTGACAGCTAGCTGGAGATCCACTCAAACAGTGATAAGCACATCATCACAGCTGAGGTCAGGTCTTCTGGGGGGTAGTTTTAGATGCAGACAGGGTAGCGGGAAAAGGTTCAAAATGTCTATGAACGTCAATGCTTAGCTGATCAGCACAGGCTTTCATGCCACCATTAACAAACCAGCCAGGGAACAGGGTTATTTGGATGTTTGACTACACTGGAGGATATTGATCTTAACATTCACTCAGTCTTTGGTATGGTATGGTGATTGCCAAGAAACTGTGGAAACTAAACCCCACATACTGTACAGGCCCAAAGTTTGGACACACCTTCTCATTTATCCTCCAGGTTGGTTTCACCTCACTCCTGCCTTGAATAGGCTCGTTAAGGCAGGAGTGCGGTGAAACCAACCTGGAGGATAAATTTGTGGGCAGAAGCAAACTTCCCTCAGATTGACAAAGTTCTGTGGATGCAGAATGAAACATCTCTACATTAAAGAAAGAAAGTCCAGTTGCCATGACTCAACTTTCAGCAGATTCACCTGGATGACTGAGAATTTTCACAGACATTGCCATTACACCATAAGACAAGACTGACCTTATGAAAGGTCAGAAGAAGTGACAAACTTTTACAGTTGCTCTATGATCATTTTTCATACAAATTACATGTATTACAAGTTTACTTACACATACAGGTTACTTAAAAAATGCAAAATAATGGAGCAGCATTAAAGCAGCTTGTGGTCAATGATATGTGTTTACTGCCCAAATTCACATTTTAGAACTTAGACCACTGATTCACATTTAGATATTTTAGGTGAAGCAATATGAAGCCAATTGTGCATTAAAATGTGGTCCTATTTATGCCTCAGGGAATTAACAGAAAACAAATGGCCTTGTCATGCACCCACAGTTTGACAACTTTCCTGAAGACCAGATAAGTGGCAAGACTTTGGCACTTTTCTACTGATTCACAGCTCTTTTGTCATTGGGTTGTTTATTTTTCTCGTTCTCTCACTGAAGAGGAGAGAGTGACACTCAGGGCTTGCTTCATTTCTGGGCTCAGTCTCGGTCAGCCCAGCTCAGATTCCTGTAAAACACCAAAACAGCCATTGGTGCTTGACTGCACGGTCCCAGACTCTCAAGCAGTGAGGGACGATAAGATAAACAGAAAGGGAGCCACTCTCACTTTCAAGAGGAAGTGTGCAAGTGCGCAAGTTTCCAGACCTTGAAAGTGATCTCACCAGTTCAGGGGCACTCCACTTTTTTCAAAGCCTGAGCCCCCCAGATATTTTACACCGAACACTGGTCCATGTTCAACAAAGAAGGAGTTTCACTTGCTGCTATTGTAAGCGCTATGTTCACATTTGCATTGGAAAATGTGATTATTTGGCCAGACGTCCTCATCCACGAGGAGATACTTTACATGTACAGATGAAGGTCAGACATGTAGGAGAGAACATAAAAAAATTAAAGATTCAGGGACCAAAACAAAAAAGCATTGGCAATGGAATAACGAATAACGTTCACCGAACAATCCTACTAAATATTAGATGTCTTAATGACATGCAGATCATATCATATTGTGTGTGTCAGTCCAAGACAAATTCTGGCCTTTTACACAATGTCCGCTATTTTGACGTCTAACTATGACCCCACTTGGATGCCAATATGCAGTCAAACCCAGACTTGGTAACTTTTTTGGACATCATGGGGACGTCTAACACACATTATGTGTGACATTATTAATGAACATACCACAAAATACAAATTGAAGCATCATCTTTTTCAGGTAAGCTTTGCAGTAGACCTGTAAAAAATTGTCAAATATTAGTGTAAATTTTAAGTAGACAAGACGTTCACAATGACCTCATTTGGACTAATGTGAGCCCTTATACAGTCATCCTACAAACGTAAATACTAGACGTTTGGAAAACAGAAGTCACCTGGCATCACAGTCTGCACCTTCAGAGGATCAACCGTGGATGTGCAAAGATGTTTTGAGGGTTTTCTGTTTTTTGGTCTGAATAATGACATTTACATTATGACATCTTTTTATTAAATTATTTATGATTATTTATCCAATACGTAGACCAAGAAATGTATACCTTTTGTTCAGTCTTTGATTTTTTTTATTCTTGCCAAATTGTTAAATTTATAGTTGCACTTTAGCACTTCCCTCAATCCTTGGTTCTCAAACTGTGGTACATGCACCACTGGTACTCGATCTTCTGGCAGTTGGGCAGGAGTCTGAGATTCTTGTTAATATTCACAGCATTTCTGTGTTTTTAAATGCAATATAGTTATTATTCTTCAAATTATTATTCTTAATATTTATTATTCTAATGTTATTAGCACTGTCCGTTAATAATATTCTTAGTGGACAGAGCAGAAATACATTTCACGCTAGTTATTAAATTGCTTCCTCTGTAAACACCACTGTTTTGTAGCATAGTCATAACGGCTGATAAATTTGAGCTGTGGTATTCATTGTGGTCTAGAACAGTTTGTTCATGGCTTAAAAAGGAAGGTGGGAGGTTGTAAGCAGAGTGAATTCCACCAAAATGACAGATTGAGAAACTTCCACTCCTTTTGTTTTTCGGCCATTTGAGTCAAACCAACACAAACAAAGTGTCTGTTTTTCCAAAAGGCAACTGTGCCAGGTCACCTGAAGAGCCGTTTTCAAAAAAAAATTATTTTACGCCTTTCATCCATAAACCCGCTGGTAATTTCAACAGGACGCTGACAAAACGGAATTGTGGCCGATCATCAGTTACAGGCCAAAATTGCATGCAGCTGGCAGGAGTCGTTGATATTCAAGTGATGACAAGAATAATTGCAGCATCACAGAGAGTGAGTCTGCGTGCCTTTCAGGATGCGCGCCTTGGTATGACTTCAGTTTGCGTGATGCTCTGAAATTTTAAATTTAGACAGACATCCTTCATCACATGCCTCATTGTAAGAACAGCCCTATTTTCGTAATCCAATGTAATTCCCCAATTCCTTCATACTATGTGTTGATTGTAAAAGATGGAGATGAAGAATTACAGTCAAGTACACAATTCGACCACTGCCTTGGCATATAGAGTTTGAAGGAAATGCAAACATCTTAAGACAAATTTCTTCTCAGATTGCCTTGGTCCACCTTGGACCATCTCAGCGGCATTGTCCCACAGCGGCTTTTTACAGATCCTCCAGTGCTTATACCTTGAATATTGCTTTTCTGGCAACTGTGCCCCATACTTGACTGTCATTTATTAGATGAAGAATTATCATTTTTCTATAAAATTATAAATTGTTCTTTTTCTTGGCTTAAGATAATGAGAATATGTTAGCAACATTGGAAAGAAAATTATCTCCTGTGTCTGCTCAAAGTCACTTGCTCCCATAATGCATAGCATATCTGCATCTGTCATAAGAG
This sequence comes from Denticeps clupeoides, assembly GCF_900700375.1. Lineage (NCBI taxonomy): Eukaryota > Metazoa > Chordata > Actinopteri > Clupeiformes > Denticipitidae > Denticeps > Denticeps clupeoides. Next base: position 12,557,099 of record NC_041725.1, read on the forward strand.
AGGGCCGCTGTGCTCTTCCTGATGATGATAATGCTGATGAACAAACCTGAAATTGTTTATGATGCGTGTCAGGGTAGCTGGAGTTTATCCCAGACATCTTCAGACTCGTCCCTCCTCTGCTGCTGGCTGCTTTCCACATAAGATACTGCAGAAAACCAATTTCTCAGTGTACGGTACCATAGAACACACCCATGTAAACGCAGCAGAGGTGCGCACGCGTTGAGGTCAACTCAGCTCAAAGTATATTTCTTCGAAATGTTCAGTGCACTTCTGACGAAATAATAATTTTACTTTATTCTTAGAACTTCCCAAAAGCATGATGAAAAATAGCATTCATTAAATGTATATGCATGATTCACTTGCTAATATACAGGTTTAAACTGTGCAACTTTATTTAGGCACAAGACTGAGTTATTCTTGATGCTCAGTGTTTTTATGTGTGGAAATAACCTCGTTCAGCAGTGCAATAATCCTATTCAATTACATCTGTGCCACAGTCCTTTTTTATTTGGACGCTTAAAATGGAAAATAGCTTGACTGAATGCAGGCCTTGAACAGGTTTTATATACAATATTAGAAACCAGTATGGTTTATTGGTTTACTGCATGTCCCAAGGTAACACATTCTTTGCATGAAGCACAACAGGTTGCTCAACAATTCGTTCCAACCTAATTCTTCAATCCCAAGCAATATTCTTATTAGATGTTTAAAGGGGTAGCTGCACTTGAAAATACAGTAGGCATCTCAAATATCCACTCCAAGCAGCCAAAAGCACCTCATTATCCCTGTCCTCTGTTTTTCGAGGTCAGTATTTTTAAACTATGGCATTTGCAGACTAAACAGATGAACATACTGGTGTTGAAATCAACTGTTAAAGGATTTGGGTCATATTTTAAACTTTTTTTTTAATCAGGAAAAATATATCTCAGGCTGTGCACCCAATGACCACATCTTTTGCCAGTTTTAAACAAGGGGTGTAAGATTGAAGTGTTTTTGTTGGCCCTGCTGTCAGCTATTAACATATTTAGGGTATGTTTGTGTTAATGTAGTCTCAACAATACCTCACTGTTTAAAGTATGTTGATACTAGGTCAAGTTTTCCATCAAAAATTGCTTCTCCACATTAGTTTAATTAGGGTGACAAAATGCTCACCTTGAATCATTTGTCAATGAAGTTTTGACCCTTTCACTCTCACAGTTTCACAGTGACCCTCAAATTTCATATCTAGATAACTCGTAGGAGAGGAGATTAAAATTTAAATAATTTAACTAACCCCAACTGTTTTTAACAGCACACAGCTAGCAGGAGGAAGCATACAATACAGAAAACCAATTCAAATCCAAATTTTATTTTACACATACATAGTCATACACGGTATGATATGCAGTGAAATGCTTTTTTGCAACTGCTACAGACCACAGTATTGCAAATGTTGCAAGTATACAATGAAGACCAATATGCAAATATTGCAAACATAACCAAATATTACACTTTTACGTCTTTAACATAAAATATGTGCAACAGGTAGGGTGAAGGTGTGCAAATGAGTGAAAGACAACGTATAAGATAATAAAAAGTAAAAAGAGCAGAGATTGTGCAAAGAGAAAAAAGTGATTTTGTGCAAACAACAATTAACAACAGTAATTTTTAGCTTGCAATTTATACAATCTCAGTTCTATATCTCTACAGGGTGGGACATTTATATGGATACACCTTAATAAAATGGGAATGGTTGGTGATATTAACGTCCTGTTTGTGGCACATTAGTATATAAGAGGGGAAAAACTTTTCAAGATGGGTGGTGACCATAGTGGCCATTTTGAAGTAGGTCATCTTGGATCCAACTTTTGTTTTTTCAATAGGAAGAGGGTCACTTTATAAAGGTTACTTTATTCTTTCATGAGATATTTACAAGTTTCTGACCACTTATAAAATGTGTTCAATGTCACCAACCATTCCCATTTTATTAAGGTGTATCCTTATAAATGGCCCACCCTGTATATCTAATGGCCAATACAGTGACTCAAACAAGTTTTTTCTCTGACAGACAATGGGCCCTCTGAAGACTCAGATGGGCTGGCCCCTTGACCTCTTAGACCAGGGGTGGGTAAACTTTTTAGCACCACATTGACTTTTAATATTTGACAGACGACCAGGCTAGCACCATATGCATACATATCAGACATAAACATAAAAATGTACACAATCGAAAGTTGTGTAATGCAGAAAGCCAAGAACAGATCTCCTACAGACCAAACAACCGAACCCAAGTAAGCATTCTTTTGTACTTCATGATCATACTGGAATAAAATATTTGAGATGTGCATTTTGTGTATTTGAAGTGTGCATGTTTAATGATATGATCGGTTTCTTTATATCTAGTAGTACAAAGGAATGAAAATGCATGGATGAAATACAGCCTCTTTTCATCACATAAGTATATGCCACCTAGTGAACGTCTGACTTTCTGCATTACTGACTGGGTCCTGACAGTTCAACTCTATTTGTTGTGAAGTGCACAGGACTGAGACTATTAAAATACAAGAAAACTGAGTTTTTACGCTATCCTGGGGAATGTGCGACCATGTGAAAGGAAGATGGAGCAGTTCAGAACAGCACTCACACAGACGGCATTTTATTTTTAAGTGGCTTTACAAAATGCCATTTTTTATGCTGTTCTGTTGCAACCTATAAAAACGCGTCATTAACCTGGAAATTATTGGCCCTGACTGCTTGCCATGCATGAGTGCTCATTTACCGTGCAAGCCAGTGTAAAAACCTGCTGGGTTCTGGGCAAAGATCTTCAGCTCTATCTGCTTCTAATGCACCACCTGGTATAATCCAGGCATTACAGGAAAATGCAGTTATAATTATGGGTAATTCGGTACCAATCTATGGTGGGGCAGATTTAAAAAAAACAAAGTTTTTGGCCAGATTTGGCCTAAGACTGAAGGACCTAAAATAATTGAGTTGAATTTTATCCTGAAGGGTTATCCTGAAGGTTACTGCAATGAGTAAAGAAAGTTTAGAGAATGGCACTGAAGAAGGATTTGGATCCAGAGTATTTTTGCGATATACAATCCCTGACAAAAGTCTATCTATTTTGTAGAAACACCTGCTATTGACCTGACTTTTAATTAATCAGTTGGTGTTAGAAATAGCTCATATGAAAAGCTTAAACCCTACCAAATGATGTTTAATGCATTGAAATAAATGCGTATCACTGAAAAATGATTTTTTCATTTAATCAAGAAAGGTCAAAAAAGTTTTGTCACCTATACAGAAATTGAACAAATTTCCTGCAAATACAAAAATGTGGCAGCAAATGAAGTAGTGGTGCTATGAGATCCAATTTTAATATCTTGTATGACTCCCTTGAGCTTGAAGGACTGCATCCATGCGGTTTGGCAAGGATTCATACAATTTATTGATGAAGTCATCCGGAATAGCAAAGAAAGCAGTCTTGCATGCCTCCCAGAGTTCATCAATATTCTTTGGTTTCGTCTTCCATGCTTCCTCTTTCATCCTACCCCACACATGCTCAATGACGTGGGGCAGTGGTGGCCTAGCGGTTAAGGAAGCGGCCCCGTAATCAGAAGGTTGTCGGTTCGAATCCCGATCCGCCAAGGTGCCACTGAGCAAAGCACCATCCCCACACACTGCTCCCCGGGCACCTGTCATGGCTGCCCACTGCTCACTCAGGGTGATGGGTTAAATGCAGAGGACAAATTTCACTGTGTGCATCGTGTGCTGTGCTGCTGTGTATCACATGTGACAATCACTTCACTTTACTTACATTACATTTACGGCATTTGGCAGACTTATTGTTACTTATTGATGTTCATGTCTGGTGATTGGGCCGGCCAATCCTGGAGCATCTTGAACTTCTTTGTGTCACGTCCATGCGGGCATGACACGGCGGGTAAACGGAAAGCAGGACGAAGAGTGACGAGGAATGAAGGACGCTATTACCTGACATCACGAAACAGGGGTTTAATAGTGAATCACAGGACAGGGGAGACATCCAAGACGTTGACATTGGTGAACACGGAACATAACGTCAAAGACCTGACGGCGAACAGAAACTAACAGGGCAGCTTTATACAATTAACACAGGTGAAAACGATTAGGGAACATTACACAGGACAACAATTAAACTCCGGTCCGGATCCAGGACCGGAGTAACCCTTTTTCGGACCGGATCGTGACCCTTTGCCTTGAGGAACTTTGATGTGGAGATGGAAGTATGTGATCGAGCACCATCCTGCTGCAGAATTCGGCCTATTTTATGGTTGGGACTATAAATGGTGCTAAGATTTCTTGGTATTTCTGACTATTGATGTTGCCTTCCAACCTGCAGATCTCTCGCACACCCCCATACTGGATGTAACCCCAGACCATGATTTTTCAGCCACCAAACTTCACTGTTTTCTGGGTGAATCTCAGATCCATGCGGGCTCCAGTAGGTCTCCTGCAATATTTGCACCGACTGTGGTGTAATTCAACAGAAGATTCATCTGAAAAATCCACCTACTGACACTTTTCCAGCATCAATCCTTTAAGCAGGCTGTGGCCGTTGGCAAACTCTCTTTTCTTTAGTGCTGGCCTTTGGGCAGTGATTCGACCGTGGATGCCATTTTGAGACAGAATCCGACAAACTGTTCTGGTTGACACAGGGACTTCAGGTGACCAGGTCTCGTGGAGCTCTGCTCAAGTGGAAAATGGGCTGGCCTTGGATTTTTGAGCCAACAAACGGTCCTCTCGAGCAGTTGTTTTGCCGAGTCTGCCTGACCTGGGCCTGTCAAGAATGTCTCCAGTCTAGTGTACTGCTGTTCTTTTTAATAATGTTCAGTTAGGTCTCAGGTGTGTACAGTCACAGGTGAAGCTCATATGACAAGGTGACAAGACTTATGTCTTTGCAAAAATTGACTCAATGTGCTTTACCAAGCTTTGAATATTAGAATACTTTTTGACAGTTTCGTTATGCACTGAAACATTATTACAAAAGCTGTTGGGAATTAAATGATTAGAAATATATTTCAGTGGCACTTGAGGTCAATTTGTACACAAGCGACAAGACTTTTGACAGGGACTGTATAACCGTTATGAGCTGACATAACCTGAACTGAGGAAATGGGTCACTTTTTCCTTTGTGCTCTTCCCAAACAGGCACAGCTGCCTCAACAGTGTGACTCCGACATGGATTCAGCCAGGCACTTTTTTCTTCTTTCTGTTCCCTCTGGATCTGCACCCTCTCTCAGAGTCGGTCCAAGCTGGCAGCGTTGTCGTTCATTAGCCCTTACACACTGAACAATGATGGCAAAGACTTTCACGACAGGTTCACTGGAGATAGCACAGACATTACGTACAGGATTTGCACTATTAAGCAACCTGTACAGTACGCCAGGAAACATGGCCAGCAATTAGCAATCGCCTGATCCTGAACAAGGTCTGATTCTATCTCCACTTATGTGAGCTCCGCTGTGAAGTTACCAGAGAGATTCCAGGTGCAGACAGATTGAATATTTGACCATTTTTTTGCAAGGGCAGAATTTTTGTACCGCTTTTTCATGTATTGCAGATTTTTCTACATGTTTTCCATTGGATTGCTTGCCAACCTTTGATGAACAGACCCGAAGATTGGCAGCCGGGAGGTAAGTCTTGGAAATTGGGGATAGGAAAAGTTGTTTGTGGAATTTAAAGGGATACCATTTCAAGCAACTCTGGTTTAATAAGCAGCAGTTCTTTGCAAGGTTTTTAACATTTACATTGAAGAAGCAGATGCAGATGGATCTTATATTCCAGCTCAAAAGATTAAAAATATATATAAATAAAAAAAGTTTGGGACATTTCACCAGTTTTTGATGCCTACTTTTGAAAAGAATAACTACTTAATATGAAATGGTGAACATTTGATTCCTGCTGAGGATAAGACAAATGTTATTTTCGAACTAAACATTGTTGTCAGACTCCTTAATTGAAAATTGATTGGGCAAATAGAAGCGATTCCGCTGCGTAGGAAAGAATTGCCAGAGATATGTTGCATATAACGTCAGATGTTTATGCTTAAAAAGCCGACCTAACCCAGACACATGCATTATGCTGAATGATATAAAGCCTCCGCACTTCCTGTTGAACATGGTGTAAATCAGTGCATTCACCTCAAGGGATGCCGAAACCAAAGTACTCATGTGTAATTAACAACAGGACTTGAATAACAGTGTTACATATTTCATGCTGTAAACTGTTTCACTGGAAAGAATGAATTAGTTTTGCTGCCCCACCAAGAGTAGGCAATTATCGTGATTATAATGAAAACTGTCAGATCTGATGCATTTGCATTTGGCCGAGTCTTTGTATGATTTGGCAGACTGTCTGTATGATTTAGAACAAACAGTGGTGCGCATTTGCTTATATTGCTGCCCTGGTTTTGTACAATAACGGTATTGATTCAAACAAATATCATGTTCTTGTATATAAACTGTACCAAAATTGTACTGGAGTTATTACTAACCTTCAATTTACAATTCTTGCCACACAGGTCCAAATGGAATGTGGGATCAACCCAGGACACCCTTGTTTCTTACCTTGCATTCAGGCTACATCACTGCTGTATGTTTCAGCTGAATTTCCTACTGGAAAAAGGAGTTGACGGACTACTGCACTGTCCAGCCAATTGTCCCTGGGGATGTCCCCATACGTTACTTCGTCCGTTTTGCTATTTTATGAGCTTTCCAGTCCCTGAAGCAGAGAAACTTCTCCACAATATGTGCATATAAAATCCTCTTTAGAGTCTGCTATCTGCCTTCTTATCTTTTCAAAGAGCTTTCCCATGTACTCATTATACCTCTGTGATGGATTTAACAGCACAACTGGGAATATCTATTGTCTTTATTTCCTCCTTATTGGTGCTATTCAAAACACTTATTACAGATTTGATAATGAGTGTTGCATTTCCTAATAATTATATAGAAATCAACAACCACGTCTAGGGACCACCCAAAGACTGATGAGTTTATTGTACAAAGATTCAGATCTTCCTGAGATACCATTCCTTCCTATTGTGATCCATGTGCTTTCTGGAATTCCAGTAGTCATGATTACCTCGTTATAAAACAAAGATGATTTCACATCTTCTGAAATCACATTGAAGCATATTGAATAGACCCAAAGCACAACACCAGTCCACCAGTTGGTTGTGGCCACTGTTGACCTTAGGCCAAGGGAACAGGGACTGGGACCGGCACATCACAATAAAATGTCAGTTTGGAGATATGACAGCCAGAAACACCTCACTTCAGAAAGTTCAAGTTCAAGTAGGTCATTCCAGCCATACACATACAGTATACAGTGAAATGAAATATCGTTCCTCCAGGTCTATGGTGCAACACAGAGCAGAACATATATTCACAGTTTCAATATAGAGTGAGTGCAGTATCTGGGTTAGCAGCAAGGGTTGATTGTGCAAGATGCTGAGGTTGTTATATACATATGCAAAATGTGGAACAGAGTTAAATGACCAAAAAAATTACAATAAATAGTATTGTGTGCAAATTTGACAGCAGCAGAATTTGAAGTCTGAGTTATTGTGTACAGTTTTGGTTGAGGAGTCTGATGGCCTGAGGGAAGAAACTGTTCTCCATTCTGGCAGTGGATGCCCATATGCGACGGAACCTTTTGCCAGATAAGAGGAAGAAGAGGGAGAAGAGTCTGTGTAAGGGGTGTGTGGGGTCATCCATAATGCAGGCGGCTTTGCGGATGCAGCGTGTGTTATAAATGTCTGCCACAGAGGGGAGAGGGACCCCTGATCTTTGATGATCTTTTCAGCTGTCCTCACAATCCTCTGGAGGGACTTGCGGTCTGAACCATTGCAGTTCCCATACCAGGCTGTGATGTAGCCACAGAGAATGCTCACTATGAGGATCGGGGGTGGGAGGTGTGCTCTCCTCAGTCTCCGCAGGAAGTAAAGACACTGCTGGGCCTTTTTGGTGATGGAGCTGGTGTTGAGGGTCTGAAACTCCTTCCTTATTACAGTATATAGTTAGTTGGTAATTGTCCTTGAGTCTTGCTAGATTTATTTGACAAAATGTATATTGAACTAAAGCCATGCATCGTAAATTGTCTGCATTGTGATATGTCTAAAGTATTTTGAAGAGAAAAAAAAATCATCATAAGGGTGAAGAGAGTGCACATGTGCAAAGCAAATACACTGCTGTCATTACATCATATGAAGATATTTGCAAGCTGTATTGTTGATATTCTGCATTTAAAAGTACAATTTGCATATGGTGGTGCATTCTTTCCTTGTTAAGTTTTGGTCCCGATGCTTTCATCGTGTGCCGAGTACGGTTCATGTCTCTTTAAAGTCCAGTCAGGTCTGTCTGTTCGACCGCAGGACAACCCAGCTGCGGTCTGTGAGAATTCCCATGGTTTTGTCAGAATGCAAATTAATTAATTGGGATCCAGTCAGGCTGAACAGGGGCCAGGAGAAACATGCAGCCTCAGTGCATCCCTCGCTGCGAATGGGAAACAGTTTTTCCCTGAGGGTTCTGTGGGGAGCTGCTCTGGCTTTGCACATTACCTGTTGAAAAAACTACTACTTAAGGCCTCCAGCCAATTACACCAAACTGCAGACCTGGGGTGTGCAAGATCCATAGGGTGTGCATGTGCTCACAAAACCAGTGCCAACTCAGGCAGCTTTGTCCACTGCAACCGAATGAGCTCATGGAGCAGTGCGCAGTAATCCTGAAACAGCTCGGATGTGGTATTGAAGCAATTATGTCTTTCAATCCTGTAGAGGAACATCAGAACGCATGAATTAATCTGCTTGTTGATATTTTGACTATTTTTGATATTTTTCATTACATTTAATATGCAGGGAATCTTAGTGAAATGCGTCTGGGTTTTGGGAAATAAATTAACTAATATGCATTAGCAAAGGGCAACTCAAGAGTAGGATAGGCCCGCATTGTGAGAAGTTTTTCATCTGACTTGGATCCTAAGGTAATCCTAAGGCCCAATCAGGTAATACATTAAAATAGCGATCAGGATGAGTATGAGTCACATTAGTGACTACATCAGTTACCCTCAATTCACAGATTGAGTTAATAAACTGTAATAAAAGTAATAAAATGTGTTATTACAGTATAATGCAGCGCTGGTTATTGCCTACTGAAAGTTACTTTCATGTCCAGCATGCTATGGATCACTTCCATGGCCCAAATAGTGATCAGAATTTGTGTCGTAGGTCATGGGCCTTTTTATTAAATTTATAAATTTTATATGAACATTTCTATTTTATCAGTGTTTAATGTAAGGACAGTTGATGAAAAACATTTTTGTAAATTTCTGTCAAGCAGGAAGGTGGGAGATTGAAAGTGGGTTTAGAGTTAAACTAATCTTAAATGTTCTGAAACAAAAAACATATTTTAGGGTTATCAAGGAACTGGCCAGTTAGGGACAGATTTTTAAAAATACAATCTTGCAGAAATTGCATTGTTCCTCTACCGTCAGTGTTTGTAGAGCCATAGACATTATCCAATTACCTAATTAACCTGCACTCCCAGTAGCAGGTTTTTACTTTTGCACAGATCTACAGATGTTCTTACAATAACAAATGTGTTGAGAAGCATCCAACATGCCAGATACTTCAGCTGACACATAGCCACTTACAGTACAATCAGGCAACAACTTAATTTCCCTTTTTCTTTCCTCTGCCGAAGCACCAATCCAAACATATTACAACTCTCAAAACCTCTGTTCCATAGACAGGCTGTTAACACGGGTGGTTGATGACATTATTTAGTTGTGATACATCATATTTATATCAATCAGCGGGGCAGTGGTGGCCTAGCGGTTAAGGAAGCGGCCCCATAATCGGAAGGTTGCCGGTTCGAATCCAGAGCCACCAAGGTGCCGCTGAGGTGCCACTGAGCAAAGCACTGTCCCCACACACTGCTCCCCGGGCACTTGTCATGGCTGCCCACTGCTCACTCAGGGTGATGGGTTAAATGCAGAGGACAAATTTCACTGTGCTGTGCTGCTGTGTATCACATGTGACAATCACTTCACTTTAATAAAAATGCTCTGCATATTATTGTCAGACACACTTAGTTATAATATCTAATATATTAAGAAACAGTGTATAACAGGTAAGAAGCACAGCAGCAACATTGAAACAAATACAGTTAAATTCAAATCAAAAAGTTTCAAATCAAAAAGTTTGAAAATGTGCAACAAAAAAAGGTACAGGTTGTTCATCTGTGGAACAGTTATATTGAAAACGACCCTTTATGTTGATAAGGACATTAGGGAATATGAGTCTTGCCAGATTTATCCATTTCAAAGAGACGAGTGAAGGCGATACCCCAGAATTTTACCCAGGCAAGGCAAACGTTTCATCTCATGTGACCTCAGTCTAGAGTAAACATCCGACCTGGTGTGTGACTTTTAGCAACTGCCCAGGGAATTTTCTCCCATGTGGAGGTGCAGACAGCACAGAAAAGTCTCAGTAGGGGTGGGCAGGGCTTCATACAGGCACTAGCACCTCTTAAAAGGACAAAAAACCCAAGGGGGTAACAGTGGGATGCCCAGTACAATAATTTGGGCAATGGCAGGATGGAAAGGAAATATTTCTGGTTCATATAGAGGTTTGGTTAAGTTCAAGACTAATGCATTTCCTTCTGATTTTACTTAGATCTTTGGGCCTTTTATGAGAATACCATGTTTTTCTGCACTTTCTGGTCTGTGTCTGGCAAGTCAACAATCTCTCAGCTTCTTTGAACTGTGAATCAAAAGCAAAAGGTTGCACGACCCATGTTAACCGTATTTGTGAGACTGCTAATGAGCCATACCGATATCTGGAGCAACAGCTGGTGGGTTTGGGGCTTCAGCGTTTTGTAGGGAATACTAATGGAAGTTCAGAGATAAAAGATGATATGTCCATGGGGAAAACATCTTATGAGCTTGAGTGTTTACTTTTTCCTGTGCCACATTGTTCTAGGAAAAAAAAAACCACACACAATTTCCTCTCATAAGAGCCATCTGTAATGCATGCTAACAGGATGTAAATTCGAAGGCGCGATCCGGCGCTCAAAACAATTCCTACCCTGTGCAGTCAAACGGTGCATTGTGCAACAGCCGCTTTTATTATTGATTTCTAATTGCGTGTTTCCCTGATCAAAAACTTCAATTTGGAACATTCATCTTTCCAGTGTTCCCCACGCTATTTAAAAGTGGTGTGGTTGTTCCGCTTCAGATGGAAGTCTTTAGTTTCTCTTGATGAATTAAAGGCACAGAGAGACCACAGAGAAAAGTTTTAAGATAGTTTATTGCTGTTGTTTGCTACAAAACTGAACACCCCTGAAGGGTTCACAAGACATACTGCGTATTGTGCAACGGCAGAAAAGTGCATGGAAACCTGTCTGCAACATTTGTGGAAGTGGTATAGAATTATAGAATTTGGACAACAGCAAAGCTTCCTGTAATTAAATGAAACAGGATGGAGGACAGGATCCAAGTGTTTTTGCTGCACAGAGGACAAGGAACACAAGTGCAAGTTGAAGACCGACTTCATTTCACAATAAACTGAAAGTGCAGACGTGACACTGAACAATGCAGAGCACCACATTTTAGGTGAAAACTGATCTTCTGGTAAAGGTTTCAACAAATACAAGACTAGGTGAACTGTTGTATAATGGTGTATAGAGGAATCAAGACACAGGTAAACAGCATGAACACAATGGGACAAAAATGATGGTAATCTGCACAAAGAAACATGGAATAACAAATCATAGTGCCATAGTTTTGGTGGTGGCCCCTTGTGGCTGCGGCCTGTCAGGGACAGGACATCACAGTATACAGCCAACCCCCCGACCTCTGACTGGACCATAATTGGTACTAATTGAAAGATATATGAAGGACATTAGAATGCCTGGGTCATCATCTTTATCAAACATAAACAGATGCATTCATGTATAGCAGCAGTGCCATGTGTGCTATATCCATACACATTGGGGGCTAAATTTAATCTTTTCTTCACATGTTTTAAAAATTAAATCCAATGAAATGTAAGTGAAACAATGAAAATGTTTCCTAGCAAGTATTAACAAGACTACATAGAAGGGTAACCTTTACTTCATAGCCAGTGGAGGTTGTCAATGGAATACTTCCAAGCACTTTCTCATGCAATAATATCTAAAATAAAACTGATTTGCTTATTCAAGAAAAATAAATGCATAACATATAGCATGTGCAATAATAGATGTAAGCTTTGGTTGGAGGTCCATCAAATTTCCTGTTAATCCATCCTCTCTCTGAAAATATCATCTTTAGGAAGCTTTTTTGTCCTAGAATAGGATCATTTGTTTATTCTTATTTTGATGTGAATTATAAAAAAACAAATGTTTGACAGTCTTTTCATTTTGGCTTTAAAGTTGCCATCTGAGTCAGATTTATTCATGAAAATCAGACATGTGCAGTTAGTTGAATTCATTCCTTCTGTTGAAGGTACTATTACCTCATAACCCTCGAGCTTATGATACATTTGTATTCTAGCTAATTCACTGATGTTCTTACTTTCTTTCTTTTTTGTTCTCTTTGGGCTAAAATAAAAGCTCTTCCCTTGAAGAGAAATGTATGCCAAAATCAGATTAAATTTGCTTTCGCCTACTAGTTCAAGATTCAAGCTTGAATGAATGTTTATTGTGGTCCCATCCATATACAATTACACAGAATGACTGAAATTGCATTGCTCTAGGCAACAATGGTGCAACAGTGCATTATGAACATAAAGAGAGGTAGGGACATGAGAGTGTGATTTAAGATAAGACAATACAAGGAAAAAAATACATATTGGGAGTAGGAACTTGTTTTTAGGAAAGTGGACCCAAATGATGTCCTCAGCTGTTTTAACTTTCCAAAACTTGACACTGATGGATGCATTTGATGGAATAAGATGGTGACAATGGGAGAACGGAAGCTTCTGCAAAAGAGGTGCTGGTGCTATTGCAGTCACCATTGTATTCGTTTTTCTATATGTGGAGTCCTTCCTCTCTTTTGTGTTACAGAGGCTGTTTTTGCCCAGTAGGTTCAGCTGCCGTACCAGTCTCTGCAGGATGATTATGATGATTGCAGAGCCGAATTACACTCTGAATTACACTCTGCCTGATCACATGTGTCTAGGCTGTTAAAAGGCCATGGTCTTGTCTCCAAATGACCCTTAATGGCTCTAGTTGTCTCTCAAAGCTCATTGTGACAACAGGTGCAAATGCTATGACTGCAGTCTTTGAGATGGCAGACTCCTTGGGCATTGGGAAATGCACTTAATGAACATTTCTTCTCAATGGCTTTCTTTGGAATGATTGCATAAAGTCTTTCCAACCAACCCTGGGCAGACAGAGTGCAAATACAGTGGAAGGGGAATTGTTTTCTTCTCAGGTTCCTTCTGTGCCTCAAAACATTCATTGGATTTGTTCACCACATCTGGCAAGGATGCAACACAGCTGCAGGCCTGAGGTGTTGGCTTTTACTCCATGATGGATAGTGTTCCCTGCCACATGTGTCATGTTGTCCTCTGAGTCCATGAAACAGCCACAGATTTTCTGTGCATTTTCTGCAGACGTAACCTAGAGCTGCGCACTCCTGGAGAAAACCAGAGCAGAGTTGGACATTGCATAAGCATGCTTAAGAAACAGCCACATTAATATGGAGTTGTAGATTTGGGCTGTTATTGATTGCAAACCATCATACTGTGTCATCAACTGACTAACAACCAAGCAGAAACATTAACAGAGCAGGTGATGATGTGTAGAAACATATTGCAGTGTAATACATCCTAAACTGTTTATATGTCGCAAAATTTGCCTTCAGTGAAAACACAATTAAACATATTGATGCTGATGCATGTGCAAACACTCTGTATTGTTGATAATATTGCTTACAATATTATTTATACAAACATGCCACGCACAGAAATCAAACCTCACCCCACAGACGCTCATATTTCTGGGTCCACGCTGCAACAAAAACACGTGCAAAATGTTCCTCGACCGTTCAGACACTCTGGACCAGTTTGTTTCTGCTGGGCTGGAGCGAGCATTTAGGACTTGGGCCTCGCACTTGCTATTAATTCTTGCAAATAGTTTGGCCCACATCAGCCAAACAATGAACTGTTTTTTTTTTTTTTATATATATAAATTTGGTCTATAGCCCACACAGTCACGGTTCCCATTAAGTTGCAGTTGCATTATAAGGTCAGTTTGCCATCTTGTCTCACTCAAAAACTTCCTGCTCAGGCCCCCATGGACCGTATGTCAAATCAAGCAGTGCAGCGCACCCAATTTATCCCAAAACAGAGAACTGGTTTAAGAATCCATAACTAATTTACAGTGGTCAGTCTAAATTAGACATAGATTCTTCTGGGGTGATGCTATTCCTATTCATCACAAACGGTGTTCGATATGCATTAAAGGCTAGACAAGGCACAGCCATTCCACATCAGGTCAACAATTTTCCAGACAAAAATGTCCCGGTTCACGGGCAAATCTCAATTTCCAATATTATGTCTAAATCTATAATAGATTTAAAACAGAGCATCGATTGCTACAATCTGATCTTTGCTGATTTGGTTTATTTTATCATCTTGAAGCTTGTATGGTTTATCGTCTTGAAGCTTGTATGCTTCGTCGACAAAATGCATGAAATTAATTTCTATAGTTTCTATAATTTCTATAGGGGCTATTGTTGAATTGAATACCTGATCTTATTGTGGCTTTTGTGGTCCTTTTCAGGGGATTCTGAAAGCATCCTCAGTTTGACCAGAGGGGCAAAATATTCTTGTTCTGGAAACATTCTAAGCAAAATACATTTTTCATTTAGCCATTAAAGATCTTGTGTTAACACTCCATTGAACGAGAGCCGTGTGTGTGACCAAATGCAGCAACATTACACCACATTGTTTTGTTAAGCCCTGAAACATGTGGTTCAATTCCACAGACACTATCATTATCCTAATGGCTTTTACAATGCCACAAAATTGCCCACTTTACTTGGACCGAGTGTGAAAGCTGTCTATGGCGAGGTGATTATGACCAGTTTGGGAATACCCTTTATGACCAGGCTTCTTTACATTCTTCACTTTAATGGTAAATAGGAAAGCCTGCTTTTCTGTTCTTTGGCCAACTATAACATCTCCTAGATTAAATCAGCATTGTTTCATGTTGCTGTCATGCCGGTTCTGAGACATCTGATGCTCAACTCCAGTGCTGTCTTAAGCCAGATCATTTGTATTTAATACACTTGGCTGGCACAGGCTCCAAGGACACGACAGACCCTTAACATCCATTTGACGTGTAAGGTCAGTCCACTCCTTAGGAATAAGCTGTCAGTGCATTTAATCAATACAAAGCACTAGTTGTTATCCTATTTCCTCAAGGCAGGATTGTATTTCAATATTGTACAATATTACCAAATTCCACATATGTTGTTCTGAACCCCCCTGCCATTTAAAAAAAAGGATAAAAGTTAATGTGTCCAAATCAGCGTTGTAGTTTGGTTTACTATTTTGAAGCTGCTCAAGAACTGTTCAACAATTGAAAGAAAGCAAGCGGAAGCATGCTAGCCAAGCTAATAGGGAGACTTTCTTCCAGTTTTTGCCTTTGGTGATGATAAGTGGAGTGAAAAGGGGAAAAAAAAAACATTCCCTCAGAATAAACGCCCATGTTTCCGTGAGCTCCCAGTAAGCATTGTACTGTACGTTTCCTCCAAAAGCATTACGGACTGCCAACTTTCTTTTGGAGGAGAGGGGTAGGGGTGGTCGGGGACACGGGTCAAGGCCAAGCAGTCCGTTTAATGGAGATTGATTAAGCTCGTAATTGGGTCCCAAGGGGTTGTGTCGCTGTTCCTATCAATTGTTCAATGAGGCAGCACACCCCGTGTGCGCACCCCCCTCCCAACTCACATAAGGGTGGCCCTTTCTGTGGGTATGAGAAAAGTGTGAGAAAGACCTTTATCTGAAGTAGTGGTCATAAATGTTTTTGAAAGCACTCTCTCTCACACACATAAAAAGGACAGCAATATTTACAGGCATTTATTCATTTGGCAGGTGTTTTTTACCCAAAGAGATGACAGAGGTCATCGAGGTCAGGATCACAATATCTCAAGAAGCAACACAGGGAATCATTTAATGAGATTTAAGTGAATTATATTTGATTAATGCAGATCGTAAAAAAATATCTACTTGTAATTAACGTCTAAATATTTGCACAGATTTCTGCCAAACAACAGTCTGCTGCTGTGTGCTGAAAGCCAGGTCTGTGGATAAACTTAGATCATATAGTCACATGGCTGGTATTTAATCACAGATTTACCCATAGCTGCTGAAAAATATTTTCAACATCCCGCCATTTGAAGTAGCCAAAAAGGCTTAAAAAGCAATGGCTGCCAGAGAACCTTCCTGCTCTTTTTGTTGGACTAGCACGCTTTGTGAATTTGAAGGGCCCTGAGAAACCCACACATGAATCCCAGTGCATTCCTTCAGCATTTTAATATTATTATTACGGCCCTGATGTCAACGTGTTAACTTGCCAAGTATTTTTGTTTCAGTGTCCCATACAATAAAAGCATGGGCGGGGAACTGGTAACAATCCTGATGTGGAAAGTTGTCGTCAAGGTAGATAAGAGATAGCCAAAAAAAGAGCAAAAAAAAACTCTGAAAGGGCATATATAGATGCATGCTGACTTTCAGAGTTTCTCCTTTCTTCAGTGCAATCTGCTAAAATGCATATAGAGTTTTAGAATACATTATGGTGCAGTTGTTTCCAATCATGTTTTGCAAAATGTTTTGCTCAAGATCCTACCTGAAAAGATATTACAACATAAGTGGTTCCATACATGAGAATAATAATAATAATATTAATAATAATAATAACGATAATAGTATAAGCTCTGGATATTTCTTTGTTGGGGCATATATGCTAAATAAATGAATGTTATCACATTGTCTTTGTTTAATCTCAGGATGAACAATACCTTTTTTAACAATATACTCTGGTCTCAGCTGTCTCATCGTCTCGGGGTGGTTGTGGCCTAGTGGGTAACACACTCGCCTATGAACCAGAAGATCCAGGTTAAAATCCCACTTAATACCATTGTGTCCCTGAGCAAGACACTTAACCTTAAGTTGCTCCAGGGGGACTGTCCCTGTAAAAACTGATTGTAAGTCGCTCTGGTTAAGGGCGTCTGGTAAATGCTGTAAATGTAAATCTAAATGTCTTAAGTGATCATTCTGGGTCAAGCTCTTTGCAGGGATTTGGCTGAAATTGAAGTTTCCACCCCATTTTTTCCACCCCATAATTACTAATGCAGGTCCATGAGAATCGACAGGTAGAAAGATTACATCACCAGTTTACTCCCCAGCCTGGTTCAAACACAAACCACAGCCTGGCCAAAAACCCCAGTCCCGACCCTTTAGCTGGCACCACATCTCGGACACGGCTCCCCCTGGACTGTTACTCATGGAGGACACACATCTGGCTCAGCTGTCTCATCGTCTGCAGGGCTCCCTGGAGGACGGCCAGTGGCTCGGCTCTGAAGTGACAGTGGGGCTCTGTTGACATTCCTGCCTAAGGGAACGCCATCTGTACGCCACTGTGAAGTCGTCTCCAGTCCTGCGAGCGTGGATGCAACAGGCATCGAGCTTTCAAGAGGCTTGAGGGAGACAGTCTGGACGAAGACCAGTAAAGAGTTTATTCAGCAGAGAGGGCTCTGCTTTGACAACGTAGAGACCGTGTATTTGCAACATGTACTTCACCTCTTCACCAGGGCACACCCTAATTGGGTTTCTTTTAAGATATTTGCTTATTAAGGAGTAATTCTGCATTTTTCTATTGAGGCACACACTGTAGAACATTGTTTTACATAAATGTACAGCAGAAAAAAGAAAGGGAGAAAAACTCAACTACAAATATTGCAGAAATATTAGAACTTTCTAGCCCTATTTCCTGATTAGATGATTATCTGCATAATGCAAAATCCTCTCAGGGAAGATGTAAACACGTCGTGAACAAAAGGTCACAGATTTTTTTTACACGGCCAATGTAGTTCAATGTAGTTCAACACTTCCACACAAGCAGAGATTTGAGAAGTAAAATGTTTTTATTTTTTGAAGAATTCAAGATATTTTTTCAGCGTTTAACAATTGATACTATTGTTGAATACATTCTGACATGTCAGTTTAGACTATATATAGTTTCTGTAGTTACTTGTGTTAGTAATAGTAATAATATTAGATTTTTTTTATATTTATAGGATCACACCAAGCAACAATTCACAGTGAAATGAAAATGAAAAAAAAAAAACATATATAGTGGCTTGTAGCTCAAGCAAGGCCTAGATAACAATGCTGCAGAAGTCAAAGGCAGACCTGTAGGCCTACATGGACACAAAGAAAGATCTTGTCCACTGGGACTGTCTGGACCATCAGCCTTTCTCCACACATCATGTCATTTTAGCCCAACGTTTGGAAAGCAAGAGAAGAGAGCAAGGCTGGGATTCAAGCATTTGTGGGATTATGGTTTGGAGTGCTAATAGAAGTATCATGTTCGCATAAAGAAATTATTCAATCACAATTCGGGATGCCTCAGCCAGGCGACGCCAAGGAAAACTATAGAACGTCCAAGCAAATTATTTTTCTTTTATCCATTATAATCACTCTGTTGTTTCTGGGCTTTCAAATTCACAACACTTGTGTGCTTTGGGGGTCAAGAGGCTGGAATCCTGATACTGATGCATGTTGGGTGTCTGGCTGATGATTGGCCTGTTAAATTGATTAAATACACCAATCAGAATGCCAACCAATCATAAAAAGGGCTATTTCACTGCTTAATTCACTGGAAAGCATTCTTTGTGGTCGCAATGTTTAGCCATGGTAACAGACCCTTTTTGAATGTGTCTATAGTATAAGCCTGTCCTTATTATATTTTTAGTGGATTGGCTTGTTTATTATTCATGTTTCAGATTCTACCATGCAGAAATTATGGATTCAAGAAATTGTAGATTCAACATGGATGATCAATCACAAAAAAACTGAATAGCAGGACAGACTGTAGCAATTGGTGTAATTATAGCAATTTGATTGTATAAAGCCACTATTAAAAAATTAAAAGCATATCAAAGTGCATTATACAGAGTTACAAATATTGCAAGGTAGAGCAACCAAATTCTTCATGCAAAAAGAATCATGCCAAAGGTCAGACACCAGACATAAACTATATCACAGCTGCCAAGTTACAGATATTACGCGAATAGTTTCCAAACACAGTCATTAAATGTTCTGTTCCAATTAAATTCTGTTGCAATAAAAAAATATATATTAATTGTCTGTGCCAAGAGGCAAGTTATTAAGCGTGTTAAGACTTTTTTAGATTGAAAAGGAAGTAATTTGCTTATAATTTGCTACTGCAATGAGTGCAATAGAACCTAATTGGTTGCCAGTTTCTTAGTGGTCATTTTCTAATCATGTCTCATATTAACAGATTTACAACATGCTGGTTTCTGTTTCACTGCAACTGTCTCCGGTTTTTACCATTATATTGTCTTTATTCCTCAAATAGGTGAAAGACATGGACATGTGTTTGAGTTGGATAACAAAGGCAATCACCAAGTGCTGCTTGGCAAATGAGATGACAGAAAGGAGGGTGAATAATGCAGTAAAATAAAGTTCATGTTTTTATATGTGATTTAGGGTTTTTATTATGTCGGGGGTTTTTTTTTGTTGGATTAGGCTATTGTGATTGGCAAGAGTTCAAATGAACTGCTCAACACTTTTATGTTAATATTCATACACTTAATACTATGTTAATACCATAAACTGTGTATCAAGGATTTAAAAAAAAAAGTCCTTCTAATGAAATATAGCTATGACACTCAAATGTAACCATAATTAATAAATGATTTGAAAGCTGAGAACATGTTATGATTTTTACATTTTCTAAAACCCTGAACCTATGTTGCACACTGACCAAAGAAAAAGAAAAATAATGAAAATAATGTGATGGATTTTAAATAATTCCTGAAATTAGAACGAAGTGAAGTGAGAATGAAATTTTTCAGATGTCATCAACATGAGATTGTTAGAGGGAATTTATGACAAATGGTTTTCAAAATAAGATTCAAAATACTGATGCTGGCCTACAAAGCCAAACATGGAGTAGCACCATCCTACCTCACAGCCCTTATTACACCTCACACTGCACCTGGTATACTCCGAGCCTCCAGTCTGCTGCTTGCCTGGTCCCTCCATCTCTGAAGGTAAAAGGAAGACATTCATCTAGACTCTTCTCCGTCTTTGCCCCTCGGTGGTGGAATGAACTTCCCCTCGAAATCAGAACAGCTCAGTCACTGAGCACCTTCAAACGACAACTCAAGACCTTCCTCTTTAAAAAATATTTAGATTAACTTGTAACTTTCTTATTGTCGAACTTACAGTATGTACAGAATCTACAACAGAGTGAATAAAAATATTATATTCATGGTTGGGGGTCCTAGTGAACCGGAATTGATCAATGGTAACTTGAATGCATGTTGTACATCGCTCTGCATAAGGGCGTCTGCCAAATGCCTTAAATGTAAATGTATCAAGTGTACCTTTGCACCTATATTGTTCAATGAAGAGCCCATGTCATGTAGCCAAAAACATCTACTGAAATCACATGGACTTGAGACCTGTAAAGGTAGTGTAAATGATTCAATCATGAAATTGGTGTGTTCACCCATCAGCCTCAACTATGAAAAGAGTTAGTGAATAGAATTGATAATTTCATTGTACAGTAGGTCTTCTTGGGTATTCGCCAATGTTTGTTCTTTATCCAAGGAAGAACAACCAATGAAACAGCAACAGGCCACCAATGTCCACTAATTGACCATTGGCCACCCAGGACTCATCAATACATGTATGGCATAAAGGCTAGACCTCAGAGAAGAGATTCTGTAACATTTATAAATACAAATCTTAACGCTGCTCATGATAAAAAATGTCAGTGCAACTAGGCAGAAATCTATGCAGGGGGTTTTAATATTGTGGCTAATTGCTGTTCATTTACATGAAAACTAGGTGGAGAGGCGTACTTTACTGTGAGTAACTCTTCAAGGTTCAAGCAGCATGAAACGTATGAATCAGGCATGATGCAGTACGATATTTTTATGGCATTTTAATGTGTTTTTTTCAAGTTACTTTGAGCTGCCATGGCAATATTCTGTGACTATTTAAAAAGTTAGCAGGTCCCTCACTATTGCAGAGATGAACGCCGAACGTGAACATGGTCAGCGTGAGGAAATAGTGATGTTAATGAGGGATGTCACCACTATGAACACAAATGTGTATCTTGGAGAATTTGTCTGTTTGCATGTGACCTACAGCTCATGACTGAATGTCACACAGGGAAGACAGATGATGTTGGTTGAGGTTTCAGCCAGAGGCCAAATCAAGTAGCCTCCTCCCCTCCAGGCCCACCTCACCACCCTCACCACAGCAGCAACACACACACACAAAAGCACATAATGTCTTTCAGCCATGAGCTAAGAGCGTCAACGACAACCTTGTCATCGACGGGGTGTTTAGAATGAAGTAAAGCATGTGGAACAAGCTCTGCCAGCAGCTTAAACTGGGAAATGGTCTGCATCGAGACGTCAAAGCCGCTCGCTTGTCCGACCGGCAATTAAATTTGCCCGGTTTTGATTCGTGCCAACAGATACATGATGATGTTACATTTTTGAAAGATGAATGACTTCCCACAACAGGTGACAAATCGTGTCAGAATGCGTTCAAACAAAGTCTAGACACTGAATCTGTGTTGAGATTGTCGTTACACAGCAGCTATGTGGCACCAAAAATATGTATGTTTTTCTCTGTACAGAGTAATTAAATTAAAACCAGTTTGGTGTTGAAAGGATTTGATTTGTTGTTTTTGAAAATGTTTGTTGCGCTGAATATCTACGTTCCTTATTACAATTACCCTGCGATTTGAGGAGCAACACCGTAAAGATGACCTGTTAATCCATCCTCTACTCACCAAGTTACTGGTGATCTTCCAACGTGGTTCAGTGGAAGTTGTTGCCCAGCACAACGATGTAAATGATGAGACTGTTGAAACAGCGCATTGATTATATCTCCTGCATTATCATTCTTCATTTGTTTTTTTAGAATTGTCAGTAATAAACCTGTGACCACAGACATATAGATCACCAGTACCATATTGGCAACAGCATTGCATCTGTGTGTGTGTGTGTGTGTGTGTGTGTGTGTGTAAGACATCTCAACGATTTTCCATTTCATGCACGTAAATATGCCTTTGATTTTAGCAACTTTGCAGAGAAGGTAAAAGCTAACCGCCAGTGCCATGAGCACAGTGAAAAGAACAAGTCTCTTTAAGTATGTTGTAACACAGTGTTTGAAAAGTAAGCCACCCAAACACAAAGACTGGACCTATCTGGACCCATCAGAGAAAAACGATCCTGACTATACCTCTGTGTACCTCATATACAGTCTTGCAGGATGTGCTTCGCTGCAACCAGCGTAGTACATTTTGGCGGTAAAAGCTCTGAACTGCTGCCTATATAGTGATGCTGCTGTGAAGATGTATGTGGAAAACTGGCATGCATGTTTCTGGGCCTGTGGTTTTCTCCTGATGTTTCTGCAATATGCTGATTCTGGAAGAATCACATAAAGAAGGAACGTTTGGTCATGGCAGAAACTCACATCCAACACACGTTATGGGTTATGTGACCTACTTTAATTAGAGCGGCGGTACAGGACATCATGAAACCATCAATGGAGTTTGGCATTCCACCCTAATTCCAAGACGTGGTGCTTTGCCCCGGGAAGGGTTTCCAGTCACCAAAAGCACAGCATGGACGAGGTCGCCAGTGGACCTCCAAGGGGGTTAGACCATGGCCGGTGGGGCAATCAACTCGCCTGTTCTCCACCTTCGCCTGTTCTCTCGCCTTCATGCCTTTCTAGCGCCTTCTAAAAAAAAACTCAACCCTCGGACTGATGCTCCAGTGTTTGTACACCCAAACCAGTCAGACGGCACCAGCAATTAAACCAATATTGCTTTTTAAGATCACCGTCTCTTATTAATTGACATATAAGTAATCTTAAAAGAACACACAAACACACACACACAAATGCTTGGCAGAAAGTAGAATTCATTTCGGATAAGGGGTGGGAAAGAGGGGTCTCTCTCTCTCTCTCTCTTTCTCTCTCGCTCTCTGGCAGCCGCCTGCATTGTTGGCAGGAGCGTTCAGAATAAAAACAGCAACAGCAATAGGAGAGAAAAAAGTGAAATGATCCGTAGGGCTGAAAGTCTTTGCCCTTTCTTAATTACGTCGCGTCCAGTATCCTTTTTTCCTTTTTTTCTTCCTTCTTCTTCATCTTCTTCTTCCTCCTCCTTTTTTGAAGACTTTATGAAGTGGTAATTAGCCAGAAGAGAATAAAAACAGCTGATTTGGACAGGACTGCTGCAGTCTGGAGCGAGATGGCTAACAGGAAGGTTGTTTCACTCCTCGGATTCCTCCTCCTCGCGCTCCTTCACCCTTCGCTCGAGGGAGGTAAGTGACGGTTTCAGCTCCTGCTCGTAGACGCTCTCCCCATGTGGGATGGGAACAGGTGTAACACTTTTAAGGCGTTTTAAAGCAGTTTCAGCCAATGTTATTCTTTGGTTGATGTAGAAAAGATCTCACAGCATGTGTTTGTCAATTTAGATGTAAAAACTTAAAAAATCAATGATTCTATAGGATGAAGCTCTGTTCTTACTATATGTGGGTTACGTTTTAATTGCATTACAGAAACCATAATCTTTCAAATGCAACAACAAGCATTTAGAGCGTCAATTCATTTTCTACAGTATTAAATGTATTGTACAATGAGCATAATATTTTCCATTATTTCAGAATATTTTTTAGGATTATTTTTTCATAGGATAACATTATAGGTGCATATTACAACCACAAAATGTGCAATGTGAAATATAGGCATTATTTGAGGCATTTTTGACCTATTTTGTAGAACACCTTGTTTTTTTATTTGCATGAATATAATATAGTAAAATAGTTAGTGCTTAATAAAAAATGTTCCCTTTGGAATCCCTTGTGCAGCAAGCCTCTACCAGGCTTATTCAAACAATCTTTTCTTAAGACCATCACATGACTTTTCTTATGCCAGGTGAAGTTTGTAGAATAAACCTGAGTGGAATTTCGGTATGACTGTCATGGAGTGCTGCAAGTGAGAACACTTCACCAACGTCTGATCTCCTAGCAGTTTAAATTAAGCCTGAAGAAAAAAAAACTCTGCTCCATGCACACTGAGGCAATGAATTTCCTCCGTTCCACTTTTGTTCCTTGGCCACGAGTCACAGAGTTGTTTAGTTTTGACTGGAAATCATGTGAGCGTCTGGCCCCTGGCTTGAACGCAGAGCCAGATTCTTTTGGCATTTTGTTTATCTGCCCTAAATAATAATGTCTCTGCTCTCATTATCGTATCAGTTTTCTTGGCTGTTTGTGTTTGACAGCTCCAGTGTGAACTGCTCTGTCAATCTGGGCGCGTCAGTCGACACAACACCATCGCCTTTATAGCCGCATGCTTAGCTGAGCATGGAGTGCAGAAGATGCTGCAAGAGCCCTGTATACATTTTTCATGCCCTTGCCAAACAGTCCGCCCTATTGCACTGTTCATCAAAGTTATGTATAAACTCTCTTCAGCTGCGAAGCACCTGTGATATTTGGATGTGTACATTCGGTGCAGAAAACCCCAGAAGTTGAGTGTAAGAATGTCATTTTTTTCTCCTCAAAGCCCTTTCTTCTGCTATCTCAATATTTTGTCTGCCTTTAGACAGACTTTAAGTTTCAGCCAATTCCGGCTAACAGAACCTTTTTTCCAGACGCTTCACACTAAATTTAGAGCAGCCGCTGGAGCCAGCAAAGTCAGAACCGGCTTAGGACACGTTGTGCCAGATCATGTTAGGAATATTGTACAAAAAGTTACTAAAAGTAAATGCTTAGGATGCTATAGCAGTGCTGTAGCAGTTGTCCAGCAGTTCCCAGTCAAGGTGTGTGCAGGTTAAATGACGTGCAACTTGTCACGTGGATGTTCATTTTGGACCCCAGGACCTTTTTCTAAAAACGCACTGGGAAAATCAGTGGGAAAAGTTTCACAAAACTTAATGGATGTTCTTCTGATGAAAGTATGTGTCAGAGCAGAACAGAGTCATGGCCGATGGTGTTATTTATGCTGCAAGGTAGAGGCCAAATCAGCCCAAGAATGAAGTGTTGGAGCTTTTCTTGTTTTAACTCTGAAGGCCTTTTGCTGTGAGAGCTAAACAATCTGACATCCTCTTTGTGGAAACTGTAATTACTTTGGCACTTTGTTGCACTAGCGCCCCTTATACCCCCATTCTGCAATTTATCACTCAAAGGAGTGTCAGATGCATAATTAGAGAACAATGGACTTCTTCAGGATGTCCACCGAGGCTGGATCCCCTTACTGGGTTTTTTCCACATCAAAATGTACCGTTGTGGACAGAGTTTAGCTACGGTGCCACTAGAGATAGGCATTATTCTTTATGATTGCACTAATGGCAGAGAACAACTGCTCAAGGGGGGAAAAAAACCCTGAAAACTTGAGACGATGGCAGAAGAAGCTCTGGAACTTATTGTATTTTTTAAATGCACCATTCAGCCCAAATCTTCAGAGAACCTCTAATCCATTAATTCTCAAAAATAAAACTCGACACACCCCTGGCTCCATTAGAAGGAGGATGAAATCACTGGAGATCTGGAGATGGCACACCACTGCTGTGGGGTGGGATTATGATGAATTGCCCGCCATCCGTTGGATTCCCAGTTCAAGTTTTTATAGGAGCCACGTGGTGCGAGGGCCTCGCTGGCCCTTAATTTTTGTGGTGTGACGCTATTTGCCAGCCCGGGCTGAACCTTTACGGAATTAATGTGACACCTCATCTTGGTCTCGTGGTTTGCTGTCAAAGGGAGATTAACTCTTTAGTGGACAGCTTGGGTAGCTATTCCTCTACACTTAATTCTGGGGTGTACTACTATTCTGAACATATTATAAAGCTTTTAAAAGTTATTGTCTATTGTAAAGTCATAAGTCGGCATACTGGAATTTCTACATTTAAGTAACAACCTAATTAATAGCAATTCCCTTAGAGCAGTACATTTCTCTGTACATTCTGCTCCCTCACAAGCACTTGAAGTTCCAGGCCAGTGTAAATCATTTTGTTGACCTCAGCTCTCAACACCATGCTGCTGTGGCCCTGAATGGCCGGCGGGAGGTGAGCCAGAATGCTGCCGTCGATAAGGAGTCTCCGTCTGCGCCATTAATTTACTGGCTCGTCGTTCTCGCGAAGCCTGTTAACAGGTTTGTCCTTTTATCGCCTGTGCCTTTGGTTCTGTGGTGTGCTCGCTTTCTGCACACGTTAGGAACCGCAGCAGAACCAGAGAGCAGTGCTGTGGAAGTACTTATCAGGAACAGCGAGTGCAGTGGAGAACATGGAAGGGTTGCTTTAATCCATATATGAGCACAAAGTGTGAATGGTTTACGACCATTGTGACTGTGGCTCTTTTAGGGCTCCAAAACCAAGACCGTTTTTTTTTTTTTTAATGACTAGTGCTTTTAATGTTCATGTAAAGAAGGATTATGCAAAAAGCTTTGCTGGACTCGTTCTCATGTCCATGTGTGAAGCACAGATGAGCTGATAATGTACCTGTTATGAAGGGGGTTTTACAACCATGGCAACTCCAAGCTAAGGTCTCAGACCTCAGGGGACTGAAATGGTCAAGGTCAACTTTACTGTCCCCATGGGGCAAATTGTAATGCAGCCATGTTTTTAACGTACAACATTCAGGACACGTCCTAAAATTTACCACACATTTTTACAATGCCCTTTAGTACATGCTTAGATTTTCAAGTAATAAAAGTGGATATTAAAACTGACTCAATAAAACATTTCCATAAAGGACATGTTAACATTAAAACTCAATTTTCGGGAAAAAAAAAAACACCATATGCAGTCTCTACAGAGTCTGTACTCGCATAAAAGGTCAGGTTGATGAACTGAACAAAGAAGTACAGACGGCTCAGACCATTTGCTCAGAGTTTTAACAACTGTGTGAATCTCCAAAGTAGGCATGAAGACTGCACAAACAAGGTCACTGAGACTCTTGTTTCTGGTGCCTACTGTCCCCATGTGCCAGGTCTGCAGTGTGCCCGGGACAGTACCTCTTATAAAACGTCACATCTGTGAGATATTTAAGGGCAACCTGTCACTGTTTGTTTTATGGCAATAGCAAAACACCATAGATCTTCTAGTTCAATCTTTTTTTTGGCATTTTGTTTTGCAAAATATCATGTCTCTACTTTCCTTTGATGTGTAACTTAATCATTTATTCTTAGGATAATGAAAGACATGAATTTACTTGAAAAACGCCTTTGCAATGTGCTATTTACCCAAAAATCACCAGTCATACCTTAATGACCCCCTTTAAAAAAGCCACTGTATGTCAGGTTGGCATGTGATTTTAATGGGTGCATTGGACACGGCGATGCACTGTGTGAGCTCTGGTCAGAGTTAATCTGAGTTAGAAGAGACTTGGATGAGATCAGAGTCCCACCTCTCCCCTCAAACAATGCGGCCTGTGTGTTGTGTGTTTATTTGACTCTGCATGCCTCACATTTGTGCTCTCTGCACTGCAGATGTGTTGTCAGGCACTGGAGCTTTGGGCTCAGACCCTGAACTAAGATGGGGGGGGGTTGGAGGGGGACTGGTGTCCGATCACCAAGATTTACTTTTTTTCATTTTGCCTTCCTTGTTCTCCTTGATAATTTTTATGGCCAGAATGTGACGAAAAAAAGAATAAAAAAAAAGTACGCCATCTGCCAGACGTTCCCAGAGGTTTTTACAATTTTTTTTTTCAGGAAGTTCACTTACTTGTTAAAGAAAAAGACTTTAATTGACCTGGATGAAGAATAAATTGCTTCATCGTTACATTAAGCAAAGCTAATTAATTCTTACCTGCGGTGTCAGTTTATATCCAAAATTATTGCATATTAAAAGACAAATAAATGTCAGACACCACAAGTGGATTTTGATTTTGATGAAGGACTGTGTTCGCACACATATTCACCCAGAGTGCCCAGTGTTACAAGCCGTTTCATGAGGGAGTACCACAGAAAGTATAGAACTATTGAGATCTCACTTTCATTCCCATCATGGCAAAAATGCCTCAAAAACTGCACTGTTTCAAACTGGAAATGGTCTCTGTGATTTGGACGATGTCTGCATGAGGACAGTTGGCATAAATTTGAATCAGACTTTGGTTTGAATTTGAGAAAAAAAAAACTGAGGAATCCCTCTAATTCTAAGTTAGACAAGGACGCCTGGCAAACAGAGCCTACGCAAAAGCGAACCACGCTGTACTCTCATTTATTATCATTTCATTTTCATCATGCCAGACCTGAAAGCCACCAGCTGTCCGCCTCTTTTTTATGTGCAAATGTATTCCAGACAGGAGCATGGTGCTCACAGCTTCAAAACCATTTTAAAAAATGACATATTTTGCTCCAAAAACAACTGGCACTGTACTGGTGTGTGAATATAAAATACAATTCATTAAACAAGATTAAAGCATGAAAACCATTGCAAATATGATGAGCCTGTTGGTCTCTCTCCTGGGCCAGAGGCAGGAAATCCTCCCTTTGATTCTGCTGTGAGGCTCCAACTTGATTTCAGTGGAGAACAATCACTCTGGTTGTGGAGTGCCACCGGGCTTCACTCCAAGAGGTGGTGTCTCCAGGCCCAAAGCCTAGCAGCCCTCTGGGCATTGTTTTATCAAGGAATGTCGGGAAACCGATATAGTGCTGTACTTAACACACACGTTCTGTAACAGTCGAGCAGGGACGATTGCCTTGACGGACCTTTTCCATCAACCTCTTGAGATCATTTTAGAGGATTATAAAACATTGGGATATTCATGCTTATTAAGCGTATAAAGCCCTGGCTTGGTATGTTTCTGTATCCAGGACAGGTCTTCTGGAAGTGCATTACTTGCATGTTCTCACAGTTAAGCCAGCAACTAATTCCGTTGCGCTGAGAGGAATGAAATCTGATCAGACTGCAGTCATCCAACTCTCTTACAGTCCCTATTTTAAAAAATAAGAAGAAGAATGCAACCTTCTGTTATATTAGAGTACATTGATGAGATAAATTGTTCCTCAAGGAAGTGCCTGCCACATTTTTTCGCATAAATGTGTGATGAAAAGTCCAGTTTTACAGAAAATACTCGGTTTAGCTGTCAGGGCTTCACCTAAACAGAAACAGACACAACAGACTAAATATGCAAAATGAAGACTAGATAAACTAAATATACTAAATAAATATAATAAATATATTAAAGCAATCTAATCAATTTAAGCAATTTCCTTTGTGATTAATAAAGTTTTTTTTATTCTGTTTTAAACAAGATGCTTATACAAAAATATAAGCATTACAATGTCAACACTTTCCTTTCGTCCAATTTTGTACACATTCAGACATTCGGGATCACTTTGAAATGTCTTTGTTTTCCATGAAGAACCTCTAGGCGACACATGCATGCATGCAGCATTGTTATGCCGTTAGGAGTGAGCGAGGCACAGGCCCACAACCTGAGTGCAAGGGTGATTTATTTAAAAAATCAAAGCAAAATCGAGAGACAGAAATAAACGGTCACTACACTGAGTAAGCTAACACAAAAGGTCAGGCCAGATCAGGGCAACTCGGGTCACCGACAAACATCCAGGAGTGCGGGGGAGACACTCACATATAAAGGGTCCTAATCACCATGCTACCAATCAGGGGTGATTAGTTGGTGATTAGGATGCATCTGTGAATTGGTGGTGTAGTAGTGATTCTAACATAATCACTAATCATCTAATTTGACAAATGGAATTCATGTACACGATCAGAGACACATTCTATTGTAACGTTCATCAGTAACTTGGGTCAGATGATGCCAGGTCTAATGTGGAATGTAATGCAAATGCAAACTGCAGGTTTAAGATTTTATACATAAATATTGCTTCCTTATGTTTCTTTGCACTAATGTGTATTAAGGGCATACAGCTGCCCAAGGAAACACCCTGCCAACTCTCCCTACACAGTTCCCTTTCCATGTGGTTTTGATCATTTGTCAACCAAACTCAAAGCCCTCTAAAATCTCCATCATCATTAGGTGCACTGGCGTGCCACACCATGTTTCCAAGACACAAACCAGGTCTCCCTTCAAAATATGCTGTGGTTATAATTGTGTAATTGTGTTGTTTTTTTTCTCAGGTGGCTGGTTAAAACCTGCCGTTTACCTTTGTAACTACAGAACTGATGATTGGAGATATAACGGAATAAAATTAGTTTAATTAAATAAAAAAGACAATAGGATGCAGTATTCTAGGACTTCTAAAAGTCCTTTTTAGTAATGCCATTTCTCAAATCCCCCAGAACTTCCGCTGACCTTTCCTTATTCTGTTACTCATTCTCTACTTGGATGCACCAGTTATAGCTTAAGACTCAGAGTGGAAGAAAACTTGAATCATGGTTCCTTCTTGCCCTTCCTTGTTGTTAGTGCTCTCTTTCCTCCAATTACAGCCGGGGCCAGCTGGCAATGTCAGCAGTAAAAGTTGGTCAATACCAGCACACTTTCCAGGGGGCGACAAAGTGAGAAATGCAAAAGAAAAAAAAAAAAATCTAAATTCTGAAAAGCAAAGAAATGTGAAAACACAATGTGAAACACACCAAACACACATGTGTGTGTATATATATATATATACATAATTAGTTGATAAATTGTTTGATTTTATTTAGCCTCCGTTAATAAGAGCATTTAATAACTTCATGTATTTGACAGGATGTATTTTACATTTGTTTGAAATGTCTCCAAATTACATGAACTACATTTAATATGTTTTTTCTTTTTACAATCAGTGTATATCAGAGAACATGCTATAGAACAGAGCCTATAAAACACCCATGGAAACTTGCAAGCCAAGATTGCTTGTTTATATGCTGTTTTAATACAGCATTTTCATATCTGTTATAATAATAATCATCATCATCATCATGCTTTTGTTTCAGGTGTGTATGTCCCTGGTGGAGGACAGGGTACTCCTACCTTCCCAGGTATGATACATTCACTACATTGCGGTTCATAATCATACTCGGAAATTATCCTCTACTCCATTTTTAGCCTATTCTAATATAAATATTTGTGCTCATTTTGTTTATTAATGTAATTGTTTCCCATAATTTCTGCACTACAATGCCTAAACCTAACCACTAGCCATAAAGCAATGTTGCAGAAAAATTTGTAATTATGATACCGTGCTTTACATGATTCTGCAGAAATCCTTTCTTTTTGTAAGTCAATCATGAATTGTCAGTTCCAGGCTGTAACTCACTCCCACGACAGCAAGCGGTATGTTATGTGTATCACTGTCCCAGACACTGGGGGAATTTAACATTGTAATTTAACAGCTTCACATGTCTTACACTTACATCTGGACAAACCATTTTCCTATTTTTGACAACATCAAGTCATAAATCTAGGCAAAGCACAACACGACTCCTTCGAGTCACTGCTAAATGTCCTTCTCACTTAGAAGTTCCTGTGCAGGGTCAGTTCTGCCAGGCGTTTGTGGGCATTGGACAGCACTCAAATGACTGCAGCCACCGCTAAACACAACACAACTTAATGACCCAAGCTGGGCAGGAACCAGGTCTCTCTTCATTGCAGCTGCTTTTACTTTTTTTTACAGGAATTAGCTGGAAAATTATCATGTTACATTTTCAAATTCTTTTCATGCCCCACTCTGCTAATGTCATTGAGCAGAGTGTTTCCATATAAACACTGAAGCAGAATAGCAGAAAGCTTTTATCTATTATTCGTTAGTGAAGTGAATTGAAAGTGAAGTGATTGTCATTGTGATACACAGCACAGCACTCGGTGATACAACAAAATGTGTCCTTTGCTCTTAACCATCATTTACATTTCCGGCATTTATCAGACGCCCTCATCCAGAGCAACTTAGAGTCAGTAGTTACAGGGACAGTCCCCCCCTGGAGCAATTTAGGATTAAGTGTCTACCCCAGGGACACAATGGTAGTTAGTGGGATTTGAACCTGGGTCTTCTGGTTCATAGACGTGTGTGTTACCCACTAGGTCACTACCACCCTTGGTGAGCAGTGGGCAGCCATGACAGGGGCCTGGGGAGCAGTGTGTGTGGACGGTGCTTTGCTCAGTGGCACCTCAGTGGCACCTTGGCGGATCGGGGTTCGAACCGGCAACCTTCTGATCACAGGGCCGCTTCTGCCCTGCTGCATTTTCAGCCAAAATACATGTGTCAGATTCTAGTGGGCTGGGATGTTAATTTTTGTTTGAATTCCGCCAGAATTCTGACAGAATTGGTTCAGATTTGACCATTTGCTGACTGTAGATATATAATATGCGGCATTCAAACTTTAAGCGTGAGTTGAATCACTTACTTGTGCTTTGTTCACGTCCAAAACATCTGGCTTGTACGGCCTGAAAAGTGTTTTGTTCACATCTGTGAATCTCCAGCTTAAGGAAATACCACTGATTCCTCGTCTCATGTACTGAAACACGACGCTGTTCACTGTTCCCTCCAAGCCATTCTGCTCCTGGCTCACTTTTAAATCCCTGCAAAATTCCATCTCTTTAAATACTCTACACTGAGAGCACACATCATATATTACAGAATCGTTTCGTTATTTACATTCACAGCGCCTTACAGTCAGTAGTTACAGAGACAGTCCCCCTTGAGACACTCAGGGTTAAGTGTCTCAATGGTAGTAAGTTGGGTTTGTACCTGTGACTTTTTGGTCTTCTGGTTCACAGTCTTACTTACTAGGCTAATACCACCCACGTATTTTTATATGATTCTATTATTTAAGAACAATATTTGCTGACACTATTTGCACAATGCTTTCATTCTGACAGGATATGGTAGCCTTGGTGCAGGTGGGTTTGGACCTGGAGTTGGAGCAGGTTGGTAGATTTACCTTGAATTCTAAAAATATGAAGTGGCTCCTGTCGTAAATATGAAATTCCATGGTAATTTAACTATTGCATGTTAAGCCAGTATCCATCGTGAAAACACTAATGCTTGTTGTGTCATTTGTTTAACAGGGGCTGGGGCCAAGCCACCTAAACCTGGTATGTTTGAAGCAAAACATGAGTTTCTGTTATTATTCTCCGACAAAATTAGCTTCAAATTTAATTGGTATTATTAGAGTAATTTCTTTTCAATTGTATTGAATATAAACATTTTTCAAGAAATGTAATTTAACTGTATTCCAATGGATCTGCATTAATAAACTGCTTAAATCAAATTTAGAAATGAAATAAAAAAAATAAAAGTATAATTGTAAGGTATAATTGTAAAAGTCCAATTGTAAAGTATTAATTATTAGGTAATGGTTGATGCTCAATTTTTTTTCTCTGCCAGGATATGGTGGTCTTGTTCCTGGAGGGGCAGGGATTGGAGGAGCTGGGACAGGCATGCGATGCTTATTATTTCTTGAACTATTACGTTGTTTTTGTAACACTGGTTACCATCTTACTATCATATTCCTTCATCTCATCAGGGTACGGTGTGAAGCCTCCCAAACCAGGTGAGTACTGTCATAATGTAATAAGTTAATAATTTTCATTCATTTAAAATATAACAATGGGCTTATTGTAGTGGTCATATATACATTTTTGTGTTTGTATGGGATTGTTGCCATCAGGATTTGTGTCTTATTGTCATAAATAAATAGTGACATTTATTAGAGTATCTTATTTCAACAAATGCTTTATTCTTATCAATCAGGGTATGGTGGTGTTGGAGGCCTTGGTCCCGGGGGTGTCGGTGCTGGAGGAGGGGTTGGAACAGGTACACCCCAAGGCTCACCTAAATTCCTATACTATGATATGTCTGTGACCTCTTGCTCGGAAACGCGTTGCTCATTCTCAATTTCTTCTCAACCTCATACAGGAGCTGGTGGGAAGCCTCCAAAGCCAGGCAAGATCTCTTCAATGCCTTATTGTTCATTCAACAGATAAGGCATCTATTGTCATGTATTCTTTTCTTCATCTAAGCCTGGTGAACCCATCTGTGCAGAGAATATCTGAAACATTAGGACATGTGGTAATATTGATTTGGCTGGTATGGCCAAGTGAGAGACACAGATTCTTATGCAGGTAAATAAATAGCGACATTTATTAGAGTAGCTTATTTCAACAAATGCTTTATTCTTATCAATCAGGGTATGGTGGTGTTGGAGGCCTTGGTCCCGGGGGTGTCGGTGCTGGAGGAGGGGTTGGAACAGGTACACCCCAAGGCTCACCTAAATTCCTATACTATGATATGTCTGTGACCTCTTGCTCGGAAACGCGTTGCTCATTCTCAATTTCTTCTCAACCTCATACAGGAGCTGGTGGGAAGCCTCCAAAGCCAGGCAAGATCTCTTCAATGCCTTATTGTTCATTCAACAGATAAGGCATCTATTGTCATGTATTCTTTTCTTCATCTAAGCCTGGTGAACCCATCTGTGCAGAGAATATCTGAAACATTAGGACATGTGGTAATATTGATTTGGCTGGTATGGCCAAGTGAGAGACACAGATTCTTATGCAGGTAATTTTAACTTATTTAAAAAAAAATAAGAACAAAGAAAATCTGTGAAGATTGTGAAGAAGCAAAAAGGTGTGATCCAAGTTTCATAGTCAACTATGATTTTAACTAGGACATGGAAATGATTATTTTCATCACTCCTGTTCCCTTATGAACATGACAAGGTGGAATGCTCCTGTTTAGTATTAGGGAGGGTCGGAAGGGGCTACCGCATGCATTTCCTTATCGTCTCCTGGTTATTGTAACCTCTAGCCTTCCTCGCCTGACAGCAGATCCTGTTTTGGGTGCAATGTACACGCACAGCTGATGAGAATGGCACCTGATCGCAGCTCATGTTCAGAAACCTGCTCCAGGCAGTGATTGGTCAGATGTAAACTGCCCTCAGCCCCTTCAGAAACAATGGTGCTACTGCACTGATTGGTGTTGTTGTAAGTCGGGCCGCACAATAACTGGAAATTTCAGCACTTAATGAGGCATACTGTAAATATTTCTTCTCTCCAAGAAATGGCGTTGTTTAATTTCCTAAACCTGAGCAGATTTCATCTGGGCCACCACTACGTGTTTTTGAAAGATAAGGCATTAAGTAAACGCAACCGGGCCTGATAAGATTTTGGACCGACTTACAGTGAAGTCCACAGCCAAGGTTGCCCCACTTTTTCCCCCTCTTTCAGCGAGTCACTACACATGTAAATAGCAATTCCTGCTATCAGATTCTTGAGTGGAAGTTGACTTTGGCCGTGACGCCCGGACTTCGGCAACTAGGCAATGCCCAGTCTCCCGCCTTTTGTCTTCATGGTGAAAACGCGATTTTTCATCAGAGAGGAAGCAGACCTCACTAAGAAGGTCGTTAGAGTTCAATAATGATCACTACGGAACAGTGCAAAAAATACAAATGTTTCTACAGCTCCACCCAGCATGGGGTGGGAGGGGGTCATGTGAGGTCATATAATGAATCTCAATGAAGGAATTAAGATTGATATCAAGATAAATGAAAGGTATGCAGCTGTGAAATGCGAATTTGGCTGCCAGTGACTAATTTGTCCATGACAACCTTTTTTCTTTTACCAAAGCTTTGGAAATGTGTGATTATCTCTTAAATCAGACGTGATGAACGACAGCGAGGCATATCATCAAGACTTGTGTTAGAATCGCTTGGAGACTGTCGGGTCTAAA
The DNA here is from genome assembly GCF_900700375.1 of Denticeps clupeoides. NCBI lineage: Eukaryota > Metazoa > Chordata > Actinopteri > Clupeiformes > Denticipitidae > Denticeps > Denticeps clupeoides. The sequence goes on from NC_041725.1 coordinate 12,593,007, forward strand.
CTGAGCCAATGATGGCTGAATTGTTCATAGAATATGACGTTCCCTTCCAGCACAGATGTTAAAGTTTTCTGTGAAACACACACCTGTGACCTCATGTAGCACCTATATGCCATAGTCAACCTTGAAATGCATTCACGCACCTTACATTATGCAGGGCAGAAAAAAGCCAACAGCTGTTACATCAAGGCTCTCTGACAGATGATTCATTGTTTGGCTCGGTCCAGACCTTGTTGAACAGAACTAATTGGAAATTCTGTCAGTCGTGAGTCGTTCAAAGAGGGAAGAAAAGCTGAAAGCTGAAGCTTAAACAGGGTTTCTGAAAAACTTTTAGTGCTAAAGGTTTGAGGGCTTTAATTTATCTGTGTTAAATTAGATTTAACATTTTACAAAATGTCACATCAGTTACTAGGTATGATGACAACATTTTCAGACATGAAAAAAAAACCTGAAATGACACTGGAAGTCAGGAAATCAGGATAAAGAAAGTTATTTGCTTGAATCGTCTTCAATTGGTCAGGGATTAGGGACCCCAAAGATAGATGAATTATTAAATTGTGTGAAATAATGACTCTACGAATCCTGCCCAATTCATTTAGACAAGATGGAGCAAACTAGTACTATTTTATTTTATTACATGGCATCAGTAATATTTTACAGAAGTTGCAGGTACAGTCCCCCCTTGAGACACTCTTGCTCAGGGACAAAATGGTTCTAAGTGTGGTTTGAACCTGTGACTTTGGGGTCTTCTGGTTCATAGGTGAGTGTCTTACCCACTAAGCTCATCGTAGAGCCTTAATCATCTTAAGCCTGTGTGTGTTTGCAGGGCAGAGTCGATTACAAAAACGAACGAAACCCAGCGAGAGACAGAGCTAGTGAGAGAAGATGAGCACGGTTTGTGTGTTGCAATGCACATGTGCTTCTTGTTATGTGGCTCAGACTTGTCCTTGAGGCACTCGCTGCTGGCCGCTGATTGTGAGTAATGGCCTGTCCTCAAAGAAGGAGCCCAGTGTGACAAGTTTCTCTCCCCCGAGCCACGCATCATCTCTCTCTTGTCCACCCCCTCCTGGAGCCGGCCACCGCCAGGGGACTGAGGGGGGGAGGGGTGGTCGGAGGAAACAAAACTGCGCATCCGAAACCGGAGACTGTGATGGAAAGTTCTCATATTAACGGGCTTAGCTCAACAATTTAGCTCAGATTTGCTGTTTGCTTTCATTGTGAAAGCCTGTCTCATCCCCACCAGCATGCTTTGAAATGCTGATATCCACGGAAAGGCTACAGGAGCCACCAATTCTTTCCGGCCTTGTCAATGTTAGCTATAGTAAAACCATTCTTGCCAAAACGCTTCTCAAATCAGTTTTTCAAGGAAACTTATGTTGTTTATGGTTTGATGAGAAAAAGGTTATCTGTATATTCCAGCAGACCATGTTCCTTGTCAGGATTTTTTCTCACTATGGTCAGGGTGGAAATACAACTCATGCTTTTGGTCCACCAATGCATGAGTGTTTCTAATGGGTAAACATTAGTGAATTATCAAAACAAAATTCCACACATTTTGCAAGTCGTTGTCGTCCCAAAATGGAAAAAGAATACCGCCTCTATCACATGTACATTGATGAGTGTGATGACCCGTACTTTCGTGCAGTGGGCTTCAAGTACTCTCTGACGATGCTCTCACTGAGATTGATGGGAGCATGTGCATGTCCAGATATCCAGACTGCTTACCCATTGCGGTTACCATGGAAACATTAATTTAAAAAAAAAAATGTAATCATGATGCATAAATCAAAACTTTTGTAGCTCGGATCAAAAACATTTATTTATCAGTTTAGCTGTCTTATAGAGATGTACTGGGCAGATGAGCAGCGCGTGCATGTGTGGACCATCTGCGTTATGCTACACACTTTGCCAGCTTCGCATACCGCTGCAGTTGGCGTTTTTTTTTTTTTTTTTCGTGATTTGCACCGTAGGTTTTCTCAGGACAATATAAATAACTGAAATAAATGAGCAGGTATTTGTGGCTTGTCCCTGTTCCAGAGCAAAGTGCTCAGAGAGAAGGCCCGACAGATGAGATGGATGCACCCCATCACACGGAACCCGGGTTCCTCTTTTCTCTCTCAGGCAGGAACCTGAGATGCATTCAAGTTTGTGGAACGCTTCAGAAGAAACAACTTTCTGGCTCAAGCCTTTCAGAAGCATAACAAACATGTCACATGCTACAACGTGGCTTTACGGCACCTCATTAGTGCCGCTACCAAAGAGCAATAAAGTCAACATGCACGCTGCTGTGCCAAGGAAATTGCACTACTGGCTAACGCTGGCTTCCAAACCAAAACAACTGCCTGGTCCTGGGCCCAGCGTTTTGCAACGTTGGTGGGGGTGGACCTCTAAGTCTGGGTTTGCTAGAAGTCATTAGGGCGGCTAAGCTTGGTGGCAATCCACATGACTGCAGCGGATCGTTTTACTAGCGCCAGTTAATGCGAGAACTTTGCACAGTTGTGTGGGCTCTCGTGGGCCCGTCGCTCTGCCAGGCTCTGTGTAAACCGCGCGCCGACGTGGGAAACGCGGGAAAAGTGCGCAGAGGCCAATCCGGGCATTACATTCTGCAGCTCAGAAACCCCAGAACTCTTCACAACAGAAGCAATTATACGGCATGACAGTGGAGCAGCGGAGGATAAGCGGGGCCAAGGCAGGCTGATTTTGTTTAGCTCGCCCTCAGAGAGCTGGCACGGAGCTGCTGTGTCTAAACTGTACCAGAGATGTGAAGGCGCAAGCGCACATAGCTTCTCACATTTTGAAGTCAGACCCGCTCATCGTTGTTCTCACAACCCCTTCAAGAACTTTGCTCCGACCGGGCCTATGACTCATGTACGGAAAAACATAATAAGACTGTTTAGCTCGCTGTTGTGACTGAACACGAGCGTGTATGCAGAGAAGGGTGTAATTAGTCCAGCATGATGAACGGTCCGTTCACATATCCCTAGCATGAAGAAGGCCGGACGTGTTGGAAGTCCAGGGAGGTCTGCACAAAGCAGGAGAACCTCACAGCGTGTTTCTGTGGCACACTAACCAACTGCAACTGTGGTTCTGTGCCGTGCATGTGATAGTAGGAACACTGTCTGGTGTGTCCTGAAGCATTGCGACAAATCTGTTAGCATTGTGCTAATTGTGATACAGACAACGCAATGCAAAAAAATCTTGAAATGTGTTCTATTTGTACAAATTTAAATCACCATTTCTGTAATTGCCCTATTTGTAGATGCATTCAAAATCATATGATATGTGCATCTGAAGATTTTGCTCCTGGATAATGTCATTTTTAATTATGTGAGCCTTCTACAAGGTGAGAACAGTCGAGATTACAAAATGATCAAACTGGTCAAGAGAGAGCTGCATCTTATCAGAATATCAGGTGATTTTCCATTCTGCTGTTTCGCCTTTAAAGGTTAAGGTTGCCTGGGGGAACTATTGCCATTTGGTTTTGTGCCGTTCCTGGACCGAATCGGAAACATACGTGAACATGCTCTTTGTTCTGCCGGACCTGGGGACAGAGGTAGAAACAGGCAGAGCGTGCTGCTCAGAGCCCTGCTTGGCTCACTGTAAAGCCGGGCTTGATGAATCATGGTCGGAACCACAGTGGATGCAGTTATAGCTCCCCCTCGCTCTTGGACTGCCAAACCCACAGGTTAATTGATTGTGGGCGTTTCCATGTGAGGCAAGGCAGAGTGTTAAAAAAGAAAAACCTTGTATTGTGCATCTAAAGACCCTTTCTGACACTGCAGTCAGACATGTGAAGATAATCCATGGAATTCTTTTCTGCCTTAAATTAAATCCTTCACCAACCTTAGCTAGAAACAAGTTGTTGGCACCCTGCCTAGTATTTTTAACAATTCACCAATGGCCTCAGTGTTCAGATCAAAAACATTTTAAAAGTTTGATACAGAGAAACTGGAGCAGAGCTACAACTTACAAGAATTTCCCACCCAAGTAGCAAAGAAAAACTGGACCAGATTTTGGCCTTGCCTGTAGTGCCACGAGGCCCATGTCCATTATCAGATTTGATTTGAATCATTTGAGTAGTCCAAATACACAACAATTCAATAACAAGGTGGATCTAGATGAAGGGTCTGCTTTAAATATGTGGAAGGACTGGCCCAGCGCAACTACTGTACATCCTCATGTTTTGGTTGGGGTCTGCTCAAGGTGAACCGATGACTCTTGTTAGGACAGCAAGGACAGCATTTGATACTGGTTTGTTACCTTTGGACTTTGGTTTTAGAAGGTACGCTGACATTCTACTGGAAATAAAACACTGGTATACACAGCCACATGCCTTAACTCCATTCCTGTACAGTCAGCCTGGCCTCAGACATACAACAATTCCATTAAGCTTTACTTATGTGGGAGCGCAAGAGGCATTTCTCAAGTGTGCATAATTTAGTCTGGCCAAATGACATTTTCACGATCTGCCTCTGTTTATATCCGCCTCTGCCAGAGTGAGCACCGCATGCAGTCTCAGGTAGTGGTTTTATACGTTTGAATATGGAGGCTGTTAGAAAAGGTAAAATTAGCTCTTAGGAAGCCCAGAGGGTCACATCCATAGTCAGCCCACTTTTTACAAATTAATGGCAAATGGTTTAAAAAAAAAAAACTATAAAACCATGCATAGCCTTTACACGATGCAATCCAAATTTAACTTTTGCACATTTTTCATGGCAGTCTCCCTGTTATTTCGATCATTACTCCGTGGCTGAAGAAACATGTAATTCAAAAACAAATTAGCCATGGCAGCATTTTAATGACATTAATATTACTGGGGAAAGTATGATTCAGGCCAGGATTAACCACCTTGTGATTTTCTGGCATAATGTCAGCGATTACTTATGTTCTCCAATATTTTCTGTCTCTGTGCTCACAGAAATGGGCCATTGTCATTTGTTCTTGATTAGTCCAGCAATCTCCTTGGTGATATGTGTGTCATATTTGGATTGACCCACAAAATACATCGTCATCAACAAATCAGAGAATGCTTGCACATCTCTCACCAGCAAAACACTGTTTACCTTATAAAAGAGACACTATAAAAGAGAAGATAAGATGAAACAAAGAGACCAGTTCCTGCAGCACCTGGGACTCAGTCCTTCACCAATCTCTCTTTCTGATCTCGAGCTGATCTTGGTGCGCCTGTCCATTGTGAAGATAAGTTGAGTTCATAACTCATCCCGGGGGGCCTCTGTGATTGACAACTTGCCACTGTCCAATCCAGGTCCTTTGAAAAATAAGCTTGGCCAGCCAGTTAGACATTCCACCCATGCTTGGCATGGTGTGCACTCTCCTTAGGTAGTACAATGCGGCCCAAGCACCAAATGGGGGCGCTTAAGAGGTCATCATTAGCTAATGACAGCTGCGCCGGTCTAATGGATATTGCTTGTGACTAAGAACACCTCTTTTTGGTATCATGGTGGATAAGCTGCTGCATTAGATGAATGACCTGATGCTGGCAGATGCTTGCTCATACTTGCAGGGTGTGAGGTTTGCTGTGCTTTCCAACTCATAACTGGGCATTTAAGCAGGACCCAAGAACTCATTTCGACTCTTTCTTTAAATGGGTAATAAACCAGCATCTTAGCAGATGGTTGAACCATGAGCCACCAGAACAGCTTCAGTGGCCATTTTCAAATACTCTCCAGCTTAGTTACTCTGTCACTGGACAAGGATATTTCTTTATTAAGATTTTTGAAGAAACATTTCCAAAAAGTTTTGTGACTGAAAGTCATATAATATGATTTTATTTTATTCAACTAATAACTGATGCATGTGCCTTTTAGATGGGGGATCATTTTCAGCATAATTCTTAAACTGTCATTTCTTCCATGTCTTCCTTTATTTTCTCACCATTATTTATGTGCTATGTTTGAACTAAGCCAAGTCTCTTTTTATATTTTGCGGTTCCTGTTTTCCAGTTTTTCTACAGATTCCCTACTGGCCTAGCTATTGATGTTCACAAGACAGATTTATTTATTGGTGAGGCACAAGATTGTTGTTCTCCTCCAGGGTGCATATTTACTATTCCATGGTGCTCCACTGACCGGCTCAACAGACTGTAAGCCATCCAGCACATGTGAGGCTTCAATATAACAAATGTGGCATAACAAGCAAGTGGATCTCTTGCCTCATGGACCTGGAATGTGTCGTGCTTACAGTATAGCAGTCACCTTTCTGCTCCCTGCCTCAGGCCATCTGGAAGCGGTTCACATCTATATCACAGACTGTTTCAGAATTTTTGTTGGCCGTGACCAAAGTGTAAAGTGAATTACTGTGTCAGGAAGGCCGGTTGTAGAGAAATTACCAAAAGAGACATAAAATGACACTGGGGCCTGTGTTACAATCTGTCTCTATGAATTGTACAGTTTATTGCTTTTTCTTTTCTGGCCATGGTTAAAAGTTTGGGAGTCAAAGTTTAACAGTGGGTCAACCATATATTGTCTTTACGGAGGCCAAGAAGCAAACGAGTAGCTGACAAACAGCGGCTTCCTGAGATTTTTCTCTTTTTCTCTTGCCCCTAAGCACTCCTCTCCCTCAGCACACTCCACCAATGCAAACTGTAACCTGATATATGTTTGCATTTATGTAGCATGCCCATGTGGAGACATTGCAAGACATGTGGAGACATGATCTGGTCATAAATATTCAATTGCTTATAAATTACGTTGCCAGTCCAGCCTCAAAGAGGACTGGTATTTGTCAGTCATGCAAGTAAAGTGCTCCATCTGGTGTTTATTGTCCAACAGGGTTACTGGCATGTATGCCAGATGAAACAACAGCTGAGTGCAGGGGAAGGAATGTAAAGAGCAGGAGCTGCACTGTAATATCAGACAGGCATGGAATTTGCTAGATCTCACCTTCTGCTCTTTTTTCAGGTTATGGAAATCTGGGCGTTGGAGGACTTGGGGGTGCTGGAGGGCTATACAGGCCTGGAGGTGAATTTATGACATTACTGACAGATTTTTGTAGGCTACTAACATTCACCCTGTAGGTCTACCTTAGGATTTTGCTACGCACAGTTTAATGTTTTGTACCACACTGCACCCTATATACAAAAAAATGGTGCTCCACCATTGCAAATCATTTCTGGTCAATAGCGGCCCTTTAATCTTAAAATGACATTTGATGAACAAGTTAGTGGGTGGCTGAGTGCACACAGCTTTCATAAATATATATATATATATATATATATATATATATATATATATATATATACACACACACACACACACACACACACACACACACACACACACACACACACACACACATATATATATATATATATATATATATATATATATATATATACTAATGCTGTAATTAACAATGACTGTAGTACACTATTCATATAATAATAAAGCCATCGGTTTGATTATGAGACATATTTACTTTACTTTACTTTACTTTACTTTACTTTACTTTACTTTACTTTATTTAGCAGACGCTTTTATCCAAAGCGACTTACAAGAGGAAGACACCAGCAATTCTCGTTCGATTTCTATAGAATTTTGAGTTTACAAAACTAAGAGCCCTGATAAGGCCTAACTTGTCAGAATAGAGCATGCTCGGAGATTGTTAAGTGCTAGACGAAGAAAAAATTATAATGTGTATATATATATTTTTTTGTATTGTTTTGTGCAATGTGTACGCATGTGTGTGTGTAAGTGTTATTACACATCATTGCAAATTTGCCTTATTGCAAATTTGGCTTATTCTTGTATACTCTCAACCCAGGTGGTTATGGAGGCTATGGAGGCCTTGGAGGCTATGGTGGTTATGGAGCTGGGAAACCACCTAAACCAGGTATGGGCCACATAACCACATCCAAACCTAATTTCATAGCAGTAAGCAGGATAGTGAGATTTTTGAAAAATGAAAAGAAATGCTGTACACTAATAGTATCTTAATTTCAGGTGTTCCTGGAGGCGCTGGATTTCTGCCAGGTGGTGGTGTCATTGGCGGAGGTAAAAGTCCCATGCAAAACATTACCTAGAGCCTATACACCATTATTAAATGTGCTATAGTTAACACAAACGTGGCTGCAAATTATTATTCACATTTTCTTGCACTTTTGACTTAGTAGAATGAATAGTAGATTGCTTTGTGTCAATAGTATATTTTAACATATACAAAATGTTTGCTTCATTAAGGAGCTGGTGGAAAGGGCCCTAAACCCCCCAAAGGAGGTACAGTCAAATTTTATGCTGTAATTGTTCTCTTAGACAAAGAAATTGGCTTGGCTTATCCAATTTTGAGACCAGTGATTTAAATCACAAAGGATGTCTAGGAATTAGTCACGGTGAACGTAAGTTCTTGACCTTCACTTCCTCTGCTGAAACTGAACCAGAATCTGAACAGCAGAACAGATTCCAAGCACTGTCTGGTACAACCAATCATGAGTGCAGTTGCTTTTTCTCCAGGGGAGTGATGCAATTGGTCTGTTATGTTCCTCTACTCTATTTTAATTGTTTTTAATGATCAGCAAAAAAAAAAAAAAGAGAGAGAGAGAGAGAGAGAAAGATGTGCAGATAAAAAGGCAGTTTAGTCTGTTGTCTGAAGACAGTGGTTGTTTGTATTCTTTGGTGCATAACTTTCTAAAGAGGGAATTCAGACAGAGGTCAGGCAAATAAATTAAATCCCTGGAGCATCTGCAGCCAATTTTTTTACATGACTAATTGGCTTTCTTGTCCCAGACTTGGACATGCTGATGAAAAAAAGCTGTCTGACGGAAACGAAAAATTAATATAATACATAATTTGCTGTGCTATACCCAATAGTGTGACTATGAACCAGAAAACCCACAAACATTCAAACAGTGCATAACCTTTATCCTAAAAAAGGTTCCTTTACCAGTTAAAAAGTATATTCTTATGTTGTGATAGAACCACAGTAGTGCAAAGAATTCCGCATATTTCTGCAAATTAAGACAATGGTGCTCTATACACATTCTCTCTTAAGGTTTGTGTGTGTTTCAGGTCAAGGCACCGGTGGAAGTCCTCTAGGACCAGGTGCAGGAGGACCTGGTGCTGGGGTACCTGCAGGAAGTAAGAAACCGATCAACTCATCTGATTACAGTATAGTCAGTCCACATGTGTGGTTGTATAACACAGTTAATACTACGTTTGAATCTGTGGTGAAATGTGTGATTTTGAGCTTCAGAGAATGTGAACATAGATTCACACCCAAGGCCTCTTGTGTCCGATTGCTTTAATAACCGGTGCTGTGTTGTGATGCAGCTCCAGTAATTCCCCAGACTGGTTTACCTGGAGTGGGTAATGCTGGAAAGGCTCAGAAAGTGCCAGGTTGGTGGAGTCTCTCTTTCTTTTGGTGTGTGCCTTTCAGTATGACGGCTACTTACAGTTCTGCCTCATTTGGGGACACGTGAGATCTTATATACCTTACAAAGCAGAACTTGCTGCAATTGCACTTGTCCACACAGGTGTAGGAGTTCCTGGACTTGGGGGACTTGGCAAAGGTGTGTCATCACAGCTGCATTGAGAAGAATTGCATTCGGTTTTGTTGTGGAATTTGTGGAGTTTACCAACTGTTCTGAATGCAGGGTTTGGTGGTCGGGGAGTACTGCCTGGGGTGCCAACAGGGACTGGACTTAAACCGAAATCTGGTAAACTGCTAGTTCACTCTCAACTGCATGACTTCAATACTTCATGCCATCCTGAAAAGCAGGAATGCAGAAATCTGTGCCGTAGATGGTGCTGCTTTATTAATTTTTTTTCAGCATTTTTTCAGCATTTTTTCAGCATTTATCAGACGCCCTTATCCAGAGCGACTCAGTAGTTACAGGGACAGTCCCTCCCTGGAGCAACTAAGGGTTAAGTGTCTTGCTCAGGGACACAATGGTAGTAAGTGGGATTTAAACCTGGGTCTTCGGGTTCACAGGCGAATGTGTTACCCGCTAGGCTACTACCACCCTCGGACGGAGGCAGATGGTGTGATGCACTGTGCATGTTGTTGTATTAACAACAAACCTCTCATAAACTCTTCAACTAAAGCCCATGTGAGGCAAGAATTGGGTTGATTTGGTGTGAATACAGGGAGAGCTAAACATACGATTTATCAATGTTTTCTGAAATGTAGCAGGTGCTGGAAAGGGGGGACCAGGAAGCAACGGTATGTTGGGTTCAAGCTACACTTACTGTGGCTAAAATTGTCCAAAACTGTCCACCTATCTAACAAAGTGTGTTCTGTTGCTGCAGGCCGGGTCTATAATGGTCAAATGCAGCCAGGCGTGTTCCATGGATACCCACTAAAATCTCCTAAAGTGCCAGGTAAAGGGTTTTAATGCATTGAACTAAACTAATTGTACTGTTTAAATATAGTTTAAATAGCAGTGAGTGAGTTTTATGTATTACGAATTGAGAAATTGAGAAATGAATTGCATTGCACTGCACTGGATTGTATTTATAACAATTTTCTGTAAGCACAAATATTGATCACCATATGCATGCTGTTAACTGTGATGCATTCCATTGCAGTATTTTCCCACCATGTGCACAGTCCCCTTGTTCCCTTTTACAACAGGTTTTATGGGTACTGCACAAAGGTTATGTATGGTGCGTTTATCGTATGCGTTTTTGCTGTAAGTGTTGTTCTTTTATGGAGGCCAGTGAAGGCATCTGTCTAAAATCTCATTCCACTAAGTTGATCACTTTTGGTTAACATGCTGTGACCTCCAAATCAGAATGATACACTTTGTAGAGAAGCCATGAGACATGGCTTACAACGTCCTCTGGGGACGGTGTAGAGCTTAAACAGCTTAAACAACTCCTAGCCTGCAGCAACGTATACTTTTAAACCCCTCGCAATTGTGCAACACAATTACTGGAAACACTTTGAATGAGGCTCTGTTTTGTCGCCCTAATGACAAAGTTGTGTGGAGGGTATGCAAGCAATTACGCTTTCTGTGACAAATTTGATGAGCTTACCATAATCAGCCTTGTGCATGCCAAAGCTCCATCTACAGCATGCAAGAAAGCATGTAATTAAAGAAACATTTTATTTTCTTAACTTCAACACACAAATAAGCTAATTCAGCTGTTTTCAGTGACACTAATTACCTTTAATTATTGATTAGTCACACATTAAGTCATGTTGATAATGTCATTAATTATGTGAAAAGATTGGACGTTTAATCCAAAGTGTTTCCAATCAGGGATTTTTTTTTTTACAGTGAACTGAGGGAGTTGTGCTTTGATTACATCCTCCTTGGACTTGGGGGTTCTATTGGAAAAAAAAAAAAATTCTGTTTTGTTTGTAACCCCATGCTCATGATAATAAGCATATGTGTATATGATCTGATGAGACTTGTCTTGTTTTAATCAGGAGTGATTTGGTTTTTTTATCTCGTTTTACCCTTCAAGTACAAACAAAACAGCCAAAAAAGATTCAAGCCTTCTAAAGTACTTATCTTCAAATATTCTATCAGACATGCTAGTAGAACTAATTGCATAATAATTGCATTTGTCGCCAAATAAATCATACTAACTAACATAGTCATACTTTGTGTAAGCAAAATATGTCCTTAAGCGAGGTGAAGCTGAGTCGGAATGTTTTACCATAGCTTTGCTCTGCAGGTAGTAAAGAAGCGTATTTCAACCTAATAATGAGAATTCAAGAGCTGCTGCTGATCCTCATTCCAGGCTCAGATTATTTATTTCATTCCCACAGGTGCTCCATATGCTGGCGGTAAACTTCCATATGGTACGCCGAGATTTTTTCTTTCTGTGTCCACCTAAAATGCATGAACATTTTTATGGTCATATTTTATGCCGAAGAGCTGGCATCGGCAAGCCGCTTGATTTACTGTCACAGAAGTTGTCACAGATTTAGTAACAGAATATATACGTAAATCACAAAGTCGGTTATGGGACTGTGTTTCTGTAATGTTGCCTGCTGTCCATCCAGTGAGTTAGATTGAGAGAGTTATATGTTGTCTGTGATTTTCCCATATTCTTGATACCAGCAGTATAATGTCAAATGTCAAATTTCATTTATTTAATCAGGATTTTATATGATTTTTTTTTAGAAAACATATCTCCCGCATTTTTTAAACTAAATCCCCAATTATAATCGCCACCACCACAATTCAGTCAGCATGACACAGGCATTATTTTCAACACGAGAGGCGCACTCTGGTGGATGGATAAGTGCATTACTCGATTTCCTTGTTTTTAAACTAAATTGTGCACATGTACCGCCAAAATAAAGGATGGCTACATACAGTACAATATGTCTGTATAATCTATAACAGGAAACAATGACACTGAGCTCTCAAATCAGCTGTGTGACTTATGAACAATCCACAATTCTCTCATAAACCGCTGTCGAGCCATGAAATTTGAACGAGGCAGTACCACGGTTCACTGATGAGATTGAAGCGTGCATTAATTATAAAGCACGCTCAGTAACAGATCTGCAGCGCTGCATTTGTGAAATTTTAGACACTGGGCAAGTTACCTGGGCCTTCGGACCAGTTTGTGTTCCTGACTCCACACTGCAGAGTTGATGGCTTACACAAGTAGGAGCCCTATTGCCAGTATCTCTGTAATTGATTAGCAACATATGTCTATACATTTAAGTATATCTTTGTATATATACTAGTATATCTTATGAAGAGTCTGAACATGGTATCTAGTGGAAGGAGTATTTCTGTGTGTTTTAGGATATGGCGGCTTTGGAGGTGGAGCGGGACTTCCTGGTGGCAAAGGTGGACCTGGATCCATACCTGGATATCCTCTTGGCACAGGTTAGTAAAAACCACCATTTTTTTTTACTGTAATAATATGTGTAATGTGGGAAATGGAGATAATGAAATGTCAATCACTCCATATCATCATGCAATAAAATTAGCTCCACTAATATATAAATATTGATCAATGATAAAAGTGTAAGGTGTATTTTCTTTGCTCTTTCCTTTTGACTTACATGGCCCATGTAGGTGTGGGAACACTGGGTCTTACGCCTGCACAGGCCAAAGCTGCTAAATATGGTAATGCACAAATCACACTTTCATTTGCTGCAACATTCGTTGTAGGAAGATGTAATACTTCGGTTCAAGTATGCATGACATAGAAATGGTCAATGATGTCACTCAGTATTATTTTATTGGCTGTTAGGTGCAGGGGTTGCACCAGGGACTGGACTAGCCGGCGGAGCAGGGACGATGCCAGGCACTGGACCTGCAGGAACCGGAGTCATACCAGGAGTCGGAGGTGAATAAATATGAGGGTCTGTGTTTCCTGGACTAACAGCACCCTAAATTTTAATCTAAATGCATGCTGCTTTGAGTATGAGTATAGAAGCAGTCATTTCCAGGCCCTTACCTCTGTTGCAGGTTATCCAGGAGGTGTCAAACCTCCCAAATATGGTATGACCTCCTGACCCATATTATGAATCCTCAGCACATCCACATGCAGTGCTTTTGTTAGTCCCACAATTTTAATAATTCATGAAATCGCTGTGCAGTGAAGATATTAAACATGTTTGGTTTTGTCTTAGGGCAAGGAGTAGTACCGGGAGTAGTTTCTGGGATCAGACCTGGAGTCGTACCAGGTGCCATACCAGGAGGCGTACCAGGTGCCATACCAGGAGGCGTACCAGGAGCCGTACCAGGAGGCGTACCAGGAGCCGTACCAGGATATGGAGGTAGTGTGTAGTGTTAAGCTAGTAATGCATAAACGTTTTGAATAAAACATATTCATCACTGGATTTTGATGGTAAAGTTGGTCAATAGTAGGCTTTGAACTTAAGAGGCAGTCCTCCCCAAAGACCTCCAGATCTCTTCAGAGAGGGTCCCCCCTACTTTTTAAATAGGAGGCCAGTTGGTTGGTATAAAGTTGATCTTGACAAACGCTTACAACCTTAACCGTCTCTGTTACAGCATATGGAACCGGAGCAAAACCACCCAAATACGGTATGCATTTACATAAAATGCTTTATGAATTGGGGAAGGTCTGTTCATGGTGGTGTGCTGTTGTAGCCTATATGAAATTCTTCATCTGTGGGGATAAAAAGTTGTTTTCTCTCTCCATGTGTTCTGGGGCTTCCTGGGGTTGTGGATGTGATTCCTGGAGCAGGTCCTGGAGGTAAGCTGATGTAGGACATACCCATACATAAATTTTGAATTCCATTGGACACTCTAATAGGAGTAATGTGGAAACCAGGCACAGAGAAACACTATTAGCATCTAAAACAAGATGGCAAATCATTATTAAGGGAATAGACCTTACATGCACACAGGTCATGTACATTATTTTGTAATGTAGGTCTTGTTCACAGATCTTTGTCAATGTACTGTCTAATGTTGCTCGATGTTCAGCTTATGGAGTGGCTGGAGGAGTTGGAGGGGTTCCTGGTGGAGTTCCAGGAGCAGGAGTCGGTGGTATTTACTTTGAAAGATCCTAAATATTAATAAGAAATCACTCACACACAGAACTGTAACTGTCTTTTATTATTTTTTCCAGGATATGCAAGTGCCAAGGCCCTTAAATATGGTATGTATTTTATTTATCTGCCTGTCTGTCTGTTTGTATGTCTTTTTGCTCGCTTAAAGGCTACATTATTTCTTTCTGCAGCTCCTGGTGGTATAGGGGTACCAGGGGGTGTTCCAGGTGTGGTTCCAGGTGCCATACCAGGAGGGTACCCAGGAGTGGTTCCAGGTACTGTACCAGGAAGGTACCCAGGTGTGGTTCCAGGTGCCGTACCTGGAGGGTACCCAGGTGTGGTTCCAGGTGCTGTACCAGGAGGGTACCCAGGTGTGGTTCCAGGTGCTGTACCAGGAGGGTACCCAGGTGTGGTTCCAGGTGCCGTACCAGGAGGGTACCCAGGTGTGGTTCCAGGTGCCGTACCAGGAGGGTACCCTGGTGTGGTTCCAGGTGCTGTACCAGGAGTGGTTCCAGGTATGTTTTCAAGAAGGGTCCCATGCACTATACAAGGAGCTGTGGTGCTTGGTAGATTGCATTCTGAATACTCAATATTCAAATATAATAATACATTTTATTACGAATAATACAGTCCTAATAATATTTTATAGCAATTATTAATAAGATAAAGTAAAGCACAAATGTTGCTATATACCATAAACATTATGCTAAAACAAAATATAAGTATATGATACCAGGACTAAGGAATACACATGGTATTTTATGTTATAGGTTATCCAGCAGGAGCCAAAGCTCTCAAATATGGTATGTTCTTCATCTACGGTATGTAATATCATATATTAAATAATATTTGTCAGGCTGAAGAAGATGGAGGGGGTTCTTCTTTTTACTACAAAAATATCAGATTCATTTATGCGCAACACAATGTATTTATTGTAATGTAATTATTGCTGTGAGTCACTGTCACAATAACGGCAGTTAATTGCTCCAAAGCAATGAACTTTTACGCATGTAACCCATATATACTAATATGGCATATTTTTCCTTTGCCCTGATAATTAAAGCAATTTGAGGTAATGTTATGATCCTTTATAAGGTGGTGCTGGAGTTCCAGGAACAGCAACTGGACTCGTGCCTGGGACAGGAGGTCAGTCTAATCTGTGTCTGTCTAAGGAATTGCTACACCCTTTTTTTAATGTCTGATCAGACCTGTCTTCTTGACTCAGTGTTGCCAGGTGTGGTCCCAGGCGGTGTTCCCGGAGGGGTCCCAGGCGGTGTTCCAGGAGGGGTCCCAGGTGTGGTTCCAGGTATATTAAATCAGAAATAGATCATGTAATGCATAAACCAGACCATATCAGCACATAATTTTTTTTATTAATCTATCTTTATATTGTATTTTAATAAAGGTTATCCAGCAGGAGCTAAAGCTCTCAAATACGGTATGAGCTACTTTCCTCGTATTGTTAACTCACTTGTATTCATGTTGAATATACTTAGCCATTACCTGCTGAGAAAGTGGGTCCATTATACAAAATACCAAGACATTCATCAATGATTTAATTATTTTAACGCAGTATGCAAAAAACTTTTCTAGACACATATTTGTGTTTATTGTGCTATTAAATGTAATTATATATAATTACTTCTTTCAAATTTGTGCCAAAATTTAAACCAGATCAATTTCATCTGATGTCCATGTGCAATCACACTTACTTGGGAGTAATGTTTTTTACTTGTCACGTTAGATGCATTACGCACCAAAAACATCTAAAAAATTTTAATCAAACCCTAATCATTCAGAGGTCAGGCCAAGCAGTTAATTTTCCTCTTGGTTCCATAGGGCCTGGAGGAGCTGGAGTACCTGGTGCCACTGGATTAGTGCCAGGTACTGAATCCATTTTTTTGCATCTGATGCTACTGATGCTACTGGGGCAGTGGTAGCCTAGCGGTTAAGGAAGCGGCCCCGTAATCAGAAGGTCGCCGGTTCGATTCCCGATCCGCCAAGGTGCCACTGAGGTGCCACTGAGCAAAGCACCGTCCCCACACACTGCTCCCCGGGCGCCTGTCATGGCTGCCCACTGCTCACTCAGGGTGATGGGTTAAATGCAGAGGACAAATTTCACTGTGTGCACCGTGTGCTGCTGTGTATCACATGTGACAATCACTTCACTTTATTATTATTATTATTATTACTTGGCATGATTTAGGTAGTTGCAGGTTCAAATCTCGAATGGTCAAGGTGCTACTAAGATAACTTTGAGCAAAGTACCATCGTCACACGCTGCTCCCTGAATGCCGTTGATGGGTGATGGGTGATATAAAACACCCTTATTCAGAGCACCTGACAATATGTATTTACAGGGACTGTCCCCTGGAGACACTCAGGGTAAAGTGCCTTGCTCAGGGACACTATGGTAGTAAGTGTGGTTTAAACTTTGGGGACACTTTCAGGACTCTGTGGTCTACTGGTTCATAAGTGAGTGTCTTACCAACTAGGCTATTATTACCCTAAATGCAGAGGACAAAATGTATCACAATGTATCACAATGACGAAACCAACCACTTCCACTTAAATTAGGGGGCGCTGGAGTTGTGGGTGGAACTGGAGGGATTCCAGGGACGGCTACTGGAATTGTACCAGGGGCAGGAGGTAAGTGTTTCTGTCTGAGGAATTGTAATGTCACACCATTTATTTAGTGGATGATCAATGTGTTTCTTCCGACACAGGCTATCCAGGAGGAGTCAAGCCTCCAAAATACGGTGAGGCAACACACCAAGTTCAAGTTGTCGGCTGTAGATTTGTGCAGTGTGTATACAATAAGACATACAAATTTAATAATCTCCACAGGTGTCCCAGGGGGTGTTGGAGTAGGAACTGGGATTGGGGGAGTAGGAACTGGGATTGGAGGAGTAGGAACCGGACCTTTGCCAGGTACCGGAGACACATTCAGCTACTTCTTATCTTCTATTGTTGTGATTTTCTAAATAATTATTTTCATCTGTGCCTTTTTACAGGCTACCCAGGTGGTGTGAAACCTCCCAAATATGGTAAGAATGATTGGCATCTATGGTCTAATAAAGTGGGTTTATGATTGTGCAATGCATATTTATTGAAATAACATGGCTGAAATAATTAATCAATTCTTACATATTCATGCCTAATGGGTAAAAAAAAAATGCTGTTGTTGTTTGTTTTGTTTTTTTTGGTTGATAGCATTTTTGTTATCATTCAATGTAGGGTTATTGACAGCTGATGGCTTGTCCACTTTGATCTTTGACTGACAGTGTAAGGAACTGACAGTGTAAGGAACTAAAACTGTGTTCAGGCCCAGGTATTGGAAGCGTTGCTGGAGTAGGAACAGGGGTGGTGCCTGGCACAGGAGCTGGGACGCTACCAGGGACGGGTGTTGGAGGTAATTATTTTTGCCCCCTCAGTCCACAGTGGACAGTTCACATCTGACCAATGTTCTGACTTAAAGTTAAGGCTTGGTAAAAATGGTGCTCACGTAAGAACTTTTCCAAATAAACTGTCAGTTAATACATATTCAATATTGGCAGGATATCCCGCTGGTGTGAAGCCTCCTAAATATGGTAAGAATCTTGATTAGTGTTAAAACAGTTCACCCTGCAGCCCTGTGTGCCAGATATTATTGATGTTAAGCCCATTGAGACATACTGTTTGTGATTATGGGCTATATAAGAAATATAAATGTTATTGTTGTTGTTGTTGTTTTTTTATTGTCAGTTTCAACAAGTTTGAATATTTGGGTGCAGGGCCAGGTGTTGGTGGTGTTGCTGGAACCGGGACAGGGGTGGTGCCTGGTGCAGGAACTGGGGTGGTACCAGGGACTGGTGTTGGGGGTAACATTTATTTTAACTTTATCTTTAAAAATATATATATTTTAAGAACAAACACAATTACTTGATGTTTATTTGTAACATTAGCAGGATATCCCGCTGGTGTGAAGCCTCCTAAATATGGTAAGAATCTTGATTAGTGTTAAAACTTTTCACCCTGCAGCCCTGTGTGCCAGATGTTATTGATGTTAAGCCCATTGAGACATACTGTATGTGATTATGGGTTATATAAGAAATAAATGTTGATGTTGTTGTTGTTGTTATTGTCAATTTCAACAAGATTGAACATTTGGGTGCAGGGCCAGGTGTTGGTGGTGTTGCTGGAACCGGGACAGGGGTGGTGCCTGGTGCAGGAACTGGGGTGGTACCAGGGACTGGTGTTGGGGGTAACATTTATTTTAACTTTATCTTTAAAAAATATATATTTTGAGAACAAACACAATTACTTGATGTTTATTTGTAACATTAGCAGGATATCCCGCTGGTGTGAAGCCTCCTAAATATGGTAAGAATCTTGATTAGTGTTAAAACTTTTCACCCTGCAGCCCTGTGTGCCAGATGTTATTGATGTTAAGCCCATTGAGACATACTGTATGTGATTATGGGCTATATAAGAAATAAATGTTGTTGTTGTTGTTGTTGTTATTGTCAATTTCAACAAGATTGAACATTTGGGTGCAGGGCCAGGTGTTGGTGGTGTTGCTGGAACCGGGACAGGGGTGGTGCCTGGTGCAGGAACTGGGGTGGTACCAGGGACTGGTGTTGGGGGTAACATTTATTTTAACTTTATCTTTAAAAAATATATATTTTGAGAACAAACACAATTACTTGATGTTTATTTGTAACATTAGCAGGATATCCCGCTGGTGTGAAGCCTCCTAAATATGGTAAGAATCTTTGCCATCAATGATAATAATTTGGGAATCAAATATGCAGTTTCAATAGTTGAAAACTGCTTCAATTCGTAATTGGTAATTGCATAGTTATATTCATTTTGATTAGAATTGTTTGGTTATTTATATTAACGCTTTGTGAACTTGTCCAGGTGTCCAGACTGGTGTGACTGGGGTGGAACCTAATGGTACCAGAGTACCTCCTGTTCCAGTAGCCAAACCAGGTAGTTTGTAAGAGAGTGGGATTATTGCTTTTGCTTTTTCTCTCAATAAACTCTTATATCAGTTATATGTTTATTTCAGGAAAAGATGTGCTAGGAGGAACTGCTGTCCCAGGTATTTTATTATTATTGTTGTTGGTGGGGTTTTTATTCAGTTTATGACACTAGTAGCTAGTTTTGAGAATCTGAGGTTTTTGCAAAAACTCAAACAAAACCTGCTGATTTCAGATAATTAATTCAAATAAATGTATTGTTATTAAAACGTTGAAGTAAAACAACGTTTACACATATACAGAATACAGAAGCATCCAGAAGCCTTAAATCGCCTTAAAAGAAGCCTTTACATGAGCTCTCTCGATTTGGATTACCAGTCAAATCAAGCTTTTTGGTGTCCTATCCGTTTTTCCTTCTAATGACTCCGAAGCGTATCTCTCCCTTGACAACCTGTAAGACCTTCAGACACAAATCTCGCTTGCCACGTTTTCCTGCACTCCTTCACCAGCCTACACCTGATCTGCACATACTCTCCATAGCACAGAAGCTGACGTTCCCCCCTGGAAGTTTCCTTAATGGCCTCTGCTTCAAGCTGAGCCTTTCATGCTATTCACTGCTGCGTCTTTCAAAACCAAAGGATGAACCTGGTGGAACATGTTGTTTTTTGGCAGGAGCGGCAGGTGTCACAAAGGTCCCTCAACCCAGTAAGGTTTACTGTGTTGCATGAAACCGCTGTCTTGACATGTTTTGCTTCTTGCAGATGCATAAACACTTTTTATGTCTTCACTAACTCCTTCTTTCTGTCACTGTCCAAAGGTCCTGTGTCTTTCGTGTAATTCCTTCATATTAAATATTTGGCTGTCAAAATTCTTATGCTTCCCTCATGTCAAAATCCCTAAATACTTCTGGAGGAAGCATTGTGGACAAACATTTGGCTTAAGAGTTTCAGAAGACATTTTCATTTGTGGTTGTTATGGAACAAGGTCATTTCTGAAGTTTGTTCCAGCAAGGGAATTAAATGACCTGTCGATTTGATAACCTCTGACTGCTGAATCTTGTTTCCGACAGGTGCAACTGGGCTAGTCCCAGGTATGTGTTTATTGCCATGTGTATCTGGCATTTGCTTAATTCATTTATTTACCGACATTGGCTCACAACACTTTATATATGCAGGTTTATATATTTTTACACTGTGCTTTAGCGTCCTCTAGCGTTGATAAGGGAACAGCAACATTTTATCAGTTATTCTATAATTATTCAGAATTCTACATCATGAATTAATTTATTTACTTTTTATTTATTAGACTTATTCAATTGCTTATATATCTGCACAACTCTGCACAACTGTAAATAAAAATGCTTGATAAATGAAATTGTATTTTAATTCTATTCTTTCTGTTTGGCATATTCAGCTCAAACTCAGCCAGGTGCAGGTAAGTGGCAATCTCTTTATACTAATTCAAACAGTAATATAATAACTCATTATGTCTCTGACTTTTAAATTGGGTTATATGCGCGTTACAAAATGCAAATCATCAGACTGGCCACACGATGGCGACTACATCAGAAGTTTAATTCTGTCAGCGGTACTGAAATATCACCTTCTTTTCGCATTATTATTGTTCGTTTTATTTATTTGTTTGTTTGTGTGTCTATTTATTTTTTATTCATTAGAAATTGCTGCAAAGCCGCCCAAGCCAGGTGTAGGTAAGATTATAATAAAAATGAAATTGCTATGCAATTGTTAACATAATGACATTTTAACTTATTAGGAGTGTTTTAATGAAATTATCCTGCAATTTATATTTTTCTAAAACTCTCAGAAAATCCAGCATACATTTTGTTTTGTTGTAATGCCACAAGTACAATGCAATGCATGTTAACTTCCCCAAACTGTAGTAGGACAATACCGTCACATAACAGAATGCAGGTCTGGATTGGATTGACAGTTGTCTGGAAATATACTGTCAGGCTTGCAGATTGATTGTTATTGCAACTCTTGAAATTCTCATCTCCCTTAAGCAATGACAGACCTGTCAGCACCTCTAAGTAGCAGGCATACATATGCTCAGTGGGGTGGGGTGAAATTTTACAACACTCTTCACTTGCCAAACAAAGAGAACCAAATGTTCTCAATGTGACATGGGAATAATGGACACATAAAAACATATTTTGAAGGGTATAATAAGGTGCTAGAGGAGTCGTAAAAAAATATTGTGAAATGCACCTGCTGTTTGGAGAATTATATACATTTTCCCACAATTTGCTGTCCAATTGTCAGGCTCCACCACAAAGATGCGGCGGGGAAAAATAACTAAACTAAATGGGTCACTGCCCACAAAAGAAATCCACGGTACAGGCAAATATAACAAATACACAAGCAGGTAGTCAAAATATACATAAGGATGAAACTAAACACAGACTGAAGGGAACTGAAGTCTTTATAAAGGGTTATGGAAAGTATGAAGGCCCATCAGGTCTGGGCTGTGCCTTAAACTTTAAAATAGCAATAAAAACTTCATAAAGACAATATTGTAATTGAGTAAGTGTTGAAAATGTGTGTGCACTTATATTGCAAAAAAAGTGTTGTAAAGTTTTGAGATCAATTGTTCGGTATCTTCCCACCAGGACCGTACCAGGGTGGACTTGCAACAGGGATTGGTCCTGGTGCTGGAGTTCTTCCTGCAGCCAAACCTCTGAAACCTCCAAGTACGTTCACCCAAAAATTAACATTCCTTTTTTATGAGTTTTATGAGTTTTTGTCACATTCCCATCCATTTGTCAGTATAACTTTCCCTGTGTCTTCCCTGTCTTTCTCCACCAGCTGCAGGAGCAGGTACCGTGCCGGGAGTTGGACAGCTCCCCCTGTCGATAGGTAGTGGCTAATCTTCAATATTTATAAAAGTGACTGTTTATGACCAGTAATTACTCCAATAATCAGCACCTGAGTCCAATTTTCTATAATATTGGATAGGTACAGTACAGGCAAAAAGTTTGGGACAAACTTCATTCAATGTGTTTTCTTTATTTTCATGACCATTTACATTGGTAGATTCTCACTGAAGGCATGAAAACTATGAATGAACACATGTGGAGTTATGTACTTAACAAAAAATTAAAACATGTTTTATATTTTAGTTTCTTGAAAATATCCACCCTTTGCTCTGATTCCTGCTTTGCACACTCTTGACATTCTCTCGATGAGCTTCAAGAGGTCGTCACCTGAAATGGTTTTCCAACAGTCTTGAAGGAGTTCCCAGAGGTGTTTAGCACTTGTTGGTCCCTTTGCCTTCACTCTGCGGTCCAGCTCACCCCAAACCATCTCGACTGGGTTCAGGTCCGGTGACTGTGGAGGTCAGGTCTCCACTTTTTATGAAGTACATAACTCCACATGTGTTCATTCATAGTTTTGATGCCGTCAGTGTGAATATACCAACATAAATGGTCATGAAAATAAAGAAAGTTTGTGTCCAAACGTTTGGCCTGTACTGTAAATACTGTTAAAGTTGTTATGAATGTTACGTGCTAATGCTAATGCTATTGTACAATACTGTGTTCAGATGAGATAATTAATTTGGCTTGCTATAAACTCTAATCATATAATCATACACTATTAATACAGTACTACAGTACATTTCTTGAACAGTGTAGTAGCCAGATCCAGAGCAACTTACAACCCGTAGTGACAGGGACAGTCCTCCTGGAAACACTCAGGGTTAAGTGTCACGCTCAGGGACACAATTTTGGTTCATAGGCAAGTGTGTTACCCCACGAGGCTACTACCACCCAATTATCATTATCATTACAGATCCCAGCCTGAGAAGCGTTAAGCCACCAAAACCAGGTACAGTTCTGAGCATGAGTTTATCCACAGTACTGTGGTGTCTTAAGCCAGGAAGCAAAGGCTCAAGAGACTTTGGGCCTACTTTGTATCTGGCCTTCTGTGTGAGATCTGTGGTCTTATCTTAGATTCCTGAATGCGGCCTCGCCCAGTCTTTCATCTGACAGCATGTTCATGGAATTTTTTTTTCTTTCCAGTATTACTGGAATGTGGCTAAAAATACTGCATGGCGACTGGGCAGACAACACAAGAGACAGGAGAGTCACTCAACCCAGAGATATGCAGTACAATCTGATATTTTTTAAATCGGTATATTAAAAAAAATCTACAACTTTAAAATTGTAATACAAGGCGCATCATAACACATGGATAACCATAGGATATCATGGTTATATCGCTTCCAGTTTGCCATGACCTTGGCATAAGAACAGAAAATTACAGGAAAGCGGCTCCCACCGGAGCTCAGAAACTGGAATTTCTGATGGCTTTTTGGACGCCCGCTATGTGCAAATAGAATGGTGCCTTAGAGATCCTTCTCTGGCTCTCTAATTGGTTGATGCAACCAATAAGAGCAAATAAGCCGGCCATTTGTGCTGAGAAATGCACTTTGAGAAGGAATAACACAGGCTGTTTTTTTTTTTTTAAATCATGGAAGATGATAATTTCTCTGCTTTCCCTACAGGCTATGGCTCTTTGGGTACTGGATATCAACCAGGTGAGTAGTGTATGAACCAATAACTTTATTTATTTATTATAATTCATTATAATAAGTCCAGACCCCCATGCCCATTTACTCAAATATGCTTAGGTATATATAGTCCATAAACACATATCACCATCTACAAGAACTACAAGAACTGTTTGTGCATTTTCCATTTTGCGATTTTGGATTAACGTATTTGTTATGCACATATTTAAAAACATGATCTCACATTGGTGCTCAGAAGCCTTCAGCCTGTCAGACGTAGCGGGAAACTGGGCTGCTCCGCTCACCAGGGCCTCTGACTCAATAGCACAGTGTTGGGATTTCCACTCTGCAGCTTCACCATTGACAGCTGTGTTTATCGGCCTGCGCCAGCATCCACGCAACTCCTCCCACATCCCAGCCTGACACTTCCAGCAGTAATCCTGCTCGGCCCCGCTTTCTACTTATAGTGTTGTTCCAGATTATCCAGAGTTTAGAAAATCTCAATACCGTAAAGTCGATTTAGCAATGTTATGCCATGTATATAGGTCATAGCACATGGTATATACATGTATTAGCTCATACCCTAATCCTGCTAAAAAATGGCACTGTATTGTTTGATTTGTGGTAAAACTCTGGTTTGTGCCTTATTTGTAGGTGCTGCTGTCCCTGGCTATGGTGGCTACCAACAGCCTTATCCAGGTAAAGATCCGGCCTCATCCATTTTACTGCAGACCATACATTTGAACACTGTATATGATTGTGAGCAATCACTACTAATAATTGTGTGTCAAAATAACTATTACGGACAAATAATTAGATTATTAACTACTGCATGTTGCCTACTGAGCTGTTGCATGGGGCCATATATTAATGTTCTTGTTTATTGTTGTTTAATGTATTTATGGTAATTGTTTTAATGACTGATTTTCAGAGTATTTTGTGGAATTGTGCCTGGTTTAAGGCATATTGGTCATTTTGGGATATTACCATAGAGAGTAGAGACAGTGAAGAAGAGAATCGAATTTGCGTTTGATTCATGTAACCGGACCAATTGCCAGTGAACTTGGTAATATAAATATCCAGCACCTGACATGCAAAAGAGAGCAAGTCATTTGACCAGATTAGCTTCAGCCTGCTGTCCTTCCTTGGAAAATGAAATGAGATTGCCTGGGATGACAAGTCCAATCACTAACAAAGCCCATTCATGATGTTCAGGAAGATCTTTTGTTCATGTGACTGAAATGCAAATGTGCTACAGTTCCTCATTTTTTGAAACATTTTTTTCCAGGATATGGAGGAGCAGTGTCTCCACAAGGTACTGACACTGATCCCTCACTGACAGTTCAGAGCAAAAAGATAGGTTTCAGAGAATTTATTTTAGATGGACTGTACTAGAAGCAGAAGATGCATGCAATGATTTCAGCATGATTTCCCAGGCTGATGAAATTGTGAGTTACCGTTTGCTTATGTCACTGCTAACAGCTCAAAAATTCCTGAAGTGCATTGACTTGGACAATCAATACAATTCACCAAAAAACTTTTAATTTCTTTAGTGTTTTTTAACAATGTCCTTAGCCTTATTTGTTAATTTATTTTCAAACCATATTAAGTTCTGATGTGGTGCTTTGATTGGCTGAGTGCAACCATCACTAATGGAGTGAAAGGTTGTAATAATTAATAGTCTAATATTAATCCTCAACATGTGCTTAGAAGGAAAGCAGTTCCCACCGGAGCTCAAATTAGATCCAGTCAAAATACCCCCTATTTAATCACATTGTTCCAATGAATAAATACTTTATTATCTTGCATTTATAACGTATTTATTTATTCATTTTATTGGACCGAAAAATAACAACATGTTTATTTATCTGGTAATGTCACCAGACAGGGCAGTTGTGGCCAGGCGGTTAAGGAAGCAGCCCCATAATCAGAAGGTTGCCCACTGCTCACCAAGGGTGATGGTTAAAAGCAGAGAACACATTTTGTTGTGTGCACCGTGTGCTGTGCTGCAGTGTTTCACAATGACAATTACTTCACATTCACTTTCTCTGACTGATTTGCCATTCCGTAGATTCAGGCCTTAGTTTATACACCCCTGGATTACGATAAATTATCAATATTGATTACCAAAATTTAATACGAGCCTAAAAAAGGCATTAAAATAATATCACCTGCACCTGCACAGAAATCGTCCCAACTGAAAAACAGAATATGTGTTTACTGTTATTAGAACAATGGTCTCATATCTTTGTAGATGTCATTGAGATCGATTGTCAATCGATTGCTTTAGTAATTTTTAAACATATTATATTGCTCATTCCCTTTGTTCCCCTTTGCAGCCAAAGCAGCCAAATACGGCGCACTCCAAGGATTCCTTGGGGGAGGCCTTGGAGGTGTGTCTAACAGTACATTATTAATTATATATAATAGTGAACTGGCATAATTATCTTTGTGTTAATTTGATCATGGAGTTTTGTAATATGTGCATAGAACCACTGTGCCGTGCCCTCCATTTCTTGTAACTATTAACTAGAACATACAGCATTTACTATATTCACGTATTCACTGCACCTGACCAGCTGAAATGTCTTTTGCAGGTGGAGCTGGATGCCAAGGCAAATACTGTGGACGAAGGAGAAAATAAAAGATCTCTTGAGATGTGAACCTGACCTCAAGGAAACAATGGTGCTACTGCATGATCTAGAATGTACATTTGATACACGAGAGGAACGGCCTTAATGTACAAACATTACATACTGTAGGAAATATTTAGCAAACCCCCAAATCCCAGAACTTTGCACCACAGACAATGTACTGTTCAATGTGACAGGCACAATGCCAGCAGAGCTGAGACCGTTGGTTATTACGAAATGCTCATTCCACTGGTGTCGTCTGGTAGCTAGATTAAGTAGCTATGGAAACAAAGAAGCAAAGACATAGCAAAGAACTGGTTCAGTGTGCGTGTAAACGTTTATGACCTGGCACATTCTCTCAAGTCAACTTGTTTGTGTCCCTGAATCAATTGTGGGATTTTGCCCATTTTGTTAGACTCCTTTTGACATGTGCAAGTAAGTACATGTTAAGTACAAGTCTTGACAATATTATTTTAGACCTACAATCCAATTTGATATCTCTATGGCAGCTAGCTATTTCAGCTGGCTCTTAAACAATGGTGCCCAACATCCTATATTCTCAATACTTATGTTATGTAAGCATGAAGAGCTATTTTGCTCTGATAGTGTTCAGCCGATATCAGATGTAATGGAGCATTATGGTGCAGTATAGACAATATTATGCCTTGAATTTCTTGAAGTAGGTGGGAACTGTTTTTGGCATTACAGGAAGTAAAGCCAATATCAACCAAAAAAAAATTTACTAATCCAAATAAGTCATTACTGTTCTGGCATGTATACTATGTATAAATGACTTAAAATAGATTTTGAACAGTTTTAACAATGATGAATTCCCTGTCTTTGGGAAAAGGTGCTTCTGTCACTTGACTCAGAATGTTTTTCTTAAAAAATGTTTATACTCTTATACATTTTTATACGTAATATACATAGAAAATTAGACAGTTGTTGCATTTGTTTGTTTTTTTTTTTTTGCATCACGTTGAACTTGATTTTAGAAGCTAAGAAACCTTTTTACAAGATTACAGTAATAATCTTTTAACAATCAGTATTTCATGCATTATCTTACTGTGGATTTTTTTAATGCTGTTCAAGATTTTTTTTTTTTTATGTAAGGCTGTGTTTGTGTGTTTTTTTCCCCCCACATTAAGTATGTGTGAATTTGTATTTTATCATTCTCATTGGTGGTTGGAACTTTTTGAGCATCTCCACCGTGATAAGATCCACACTTTAGGCTTTGTGGGCTGCCGAGTTGACAATGTGACTGCGCCCATTCTGAACTGTCTGTGAGCCCCGTTCAATCTCCCTTGTCCATTGTGCCGTGGAATTTCCATCTTTATTTAATGGGAGGGGTGGGGGTTTTGCACTTTTTCTTTCCACGACGCACGTTTGTCTAGGAACACCGGCATTTTAACTGCTTTCATAGTCTAAATTACGAAATAAAACTTGTCAATAAAGACTTAAATATATGCGTCATGTGTGTTCAATTCGTGGCCCATATGCTATTTATTATTATATGTGCAGTTTTTGGAGTTTTGCACTCGCACGTTCTCAAGTTAACTTGCCATGGAAGTGTTGCCAGATCTTGCGACATAATGAAGCGAGGAGGTACTCGACGGGGAACAAAAATAAACGTGTCATTTCTCCTATAGAACAGCTTCCAATGCCTCGATTGTGTTTACTGTTTTTGAGGTTTGTATTTTTGTTTAGTTACCACGTTTTACCTTTTTGTAATCGATTATAACTAATAATCAAAGCTAACTACCACGTCACTTGGGCTGCTGGAAAGTTTGTGTCCTATCTCTTCGAAGCAAACGGCTTAAAAAAGACCAGAATTAAACCGAACTTCGACGTAAAAGCGCATAACAGCCTTACTTATATGTAGCGGACATGGCAACCTCTTGTAGTTGCGCAACGCGGCGTGCCGAGAGCCACAGGGCGCACTGCGCATCTCGCATCCTGCGCACCACAGTTACTTCCCGAAAATTCCCCGGGATCACGTTGGGTTGGCCAGCCAGCAGTCGCCCCGGCCGCGCCGACCGAGCCCGGTGACCGCATCTGAGTCCGGCTCCTGAGCAGAGCACCCGGCGGAGGGCGGATGAGGTTGATGCTGCTTTGTTGCACCTGGAAGGACGAACGAATGGGAGAGGAGGAAGGTGAGAGGAAAGCGTGCAGCCTATTCATTTTTCCTTTTTTTTTTTTGTCGTTTTATCGGCTCCTCCGGTGAGTCTCAGCCCCACACTTGTTTTTGCGTGTTTTCGGTGCGCCCACGACACATAAGCAGCGTGCAGCTTCTGCAGAGTAATCCTACATGCACCCATGTGCATATTCTGTATGTCATTTATTACTATTTAACGCGCACGTAATGATATTCTGTTGCAGCGATTGTCACAAATGACGTTGATATTGCTGTAAAAAAAAGTGACGGCGTCGTCACCACAGTTCCTTAACTTCAGTGTACTCGTGGACCAGATACGGGCACCCACGTATTTCTGTGTTGTGAGGGTACAGGAACAGTGGAGGGTGGGGTACAGGGTAAACTTGAATTCCCCTGGACTGATGGCACGTCATTTTTTAAATGACGTAGGAGATATTCATTTGTGCATCCTGGCACCCCTGGAAGAAGACTCGTCACTCAGCAACATGTTCCGTCTTGTACTTGCATCTCAGGTGCCATCCCCTGGTTCGAGATCAGTCGTCAGTCGTGGATTCTGTGCACAGATCTGCGTCTGTTTGCTCACACACACACACACACACACACACACCAACTCCTGTAGACCTGGTAATACTGTTACCTCCATAAACTAATATTCTTTTTATTCTTTGTCAATGCACTGCCCTGCCAGTGTTTTTCCAGTGAAATATATTATGTAGAATTATGCACGCATACAAGCCCATTTGTAGCTGAAGCCAAAGTCCCGTTGTCAAGGCAAAGGAAAACGTGTGAAACTGTTCTGTGTGGCGGACGTGAAATCGAGGCCGGGGAAGTGCTGTCACCAGCGCCCGGGTTTCCATTCGCAGTATTTGCAGTGGAGGCCTCATTTACTCCGCAAATTGTACACAGTTTTTATCAGAAGCCTTTATCCAGAGCGACTTACAGTCAGTAGTTACAGGGACAGTCCACGTAGAGACACTCAGGGCACAGTGTCTTGCTCAGGGACACTATGGTAGTAAGTGGGGTTTGAACCTGTGACTTTGTAGTCGACCGCTAGGCTTCTACCGCCGCACCTGTGCTTTCTTAGTCCGGTTGAGGTCATTCCATCATGACATACATTTGAGTTGTCACACATGTTGAAACCTGATGATATGTCATAGTCTGTATAACATCCTGTTTGTTCTCAATCACAAGTTACTATCAAAGTTAAAAATGTTGAACTTGCCATGAACATCATAGCTAAAACGTTCCCTCTCTCTTTGGTTTACACACTATAATGCAGGGCTGTCTCTGTATGACAAAACACTCATTATTTCAACTATGGAATGGCAAATACATACAGTACAGACCTTTACTGGACACACCATCCCATTCAATGTGTTTTCTTTATTTTCATATTTTCATTTACGTTGGTAGATTCTCACTGAAGGAATCAAAACTATGAATGACCACATGTGGAGTATAAACTTAACAAATGTGAAATAATTCAAAACATGTTTTATATTCTAGTTTCTTCACAATAGCGGCCCTTTGCTCTGATTGGGTTCAGGTCCGGTGACTGTGGAGGCCAGATCTCCACTTTTTGTTAAGTACATAACTCCACATGTGTTCATTCATAGTTTTGATGCCTTCAGTGAGAATCTACCAATGTTAATGGTCATGAAAATATAAAGAAAACACATTGAATGGGAAGGTGTGTCCAAACTTTTGGCCTCTACTGTATGTATTTGCCATTTTATTGCCTTCCATAGTTTAAATAATGAGTGTTTTGTCATACAGAGACAGCCCTGAATTATATATGCAATATATATATATTTATTACGGGCAATCAAGAGTTTATTTCTATATTTACAAAAGCAATTTTCTTCACAGAAAGTTAAGCCAAAATCCATATTTAGAGGTCCTGCCAGTAGCTCTTGTTGCTATCCTGCTTTTTATTTTTTGGCAGTGCATTCTGGAAACCTGACTGTGTTGATGTCAGCTTGCTGTGAGAGGCTGTTTCTTTTGAATTCCGTTTGAGCAAACTCTCACTGGACACGCAGCACATTTTCTTCCGTTCCACACATTTTTGTGGACATTGTGGACCTGTGTGTCAGAGTCACTCATCACACTACAATATATTAAATGACACAATGGGACGTTGAACTTAATGTGTAATTTTTAAACATTTCACAAAGTGAATTTTTTTTTACAAAGTGAGTTTTTTCAATAAGATATGCACATTGCATATAGATGTCTTGTTTGGTCAATTTTTTTTAGAAAACTCACCACCACATTCAGGCTGTGCTGTGTAAGATAAATCAAAAGCATAAATTCAACATTTTCAGGAAGCCGCTGGATGTTTTGTCCTGGGTCTCTTGAGTACATTATGCTTAGAAGATAATTCCAATTGGCCAGTGCACATAGCATAAACATAATATTCTGTATAGGGGTGTTAGAAAATATCAATACAGCAATATTTCATGATATTTTACATGGATATATTGTATCAATATGGGGACATTAAATATACTGATATTTTGTATAAATTTAAATTTAGTCCAAAAATCTGTTCTTTTCGGAGTTATGTTGTATTGGCTGAATTATTAATGTAATGTGATCCACACATATTGCAGGCAGCATCTTGTAATTCAGCTGTTTTTTCCATTTTCAGCAAACTGTAGAATATTGCAATATGTACAGTATCACAATATATCATGACCCATGTATCAATATGCGATAGGTATTGCGAGATCCTTGCCAATACACACCCCCAATACAGTAAATACCTTTCAATATGTTTGGTATATTTGAATATGGTGAGTATGGCGGTGGAGCTTATTCCTTGTCAATTTTATGTATAATTTACTAAATTCACTGATTCACTATAGTGCATGTGATAAATCTGTGGGGGGGGCGTTAAATGAAAAGGAAAATGTAAGTCAGATAACGTTTCAGTGGCGATGGCAACAGGGCATGAAATGAACTGCAACCAGGTCGTGCTGACTGCTGCCCCCGCCGCCGTTTGACCTTGACCCGCGGCGCCTTCCAGTCACCCTCACCCTCCGCTCACTGACCGCTTGTTCTCTGCAGCTGGTGGAAGCTTGCCTGTGTGTGCGGGATGCCGACAGCACATCTACGATGAGCAGTACCTCCAGGCCCTCAACACTGACTGGCACACGGTTTGCTTCAGGTAAACTCACGCTTCCTTTGAAACCAAACATGGCCCAGGTTCAGCCTGGGGGCCTTAAATGCTTTTTGTTTGCATTTGGTTTGCTCCTCATACATCAGTGACTGGTTCTTTGTTCATGTGGTCAGTAGGAAATGGCCATTTACCATCTTTATGTCGTTTTATGGCATTTTTAGCCATGGCCTTTTGTGTCTATGTTCCTGGTGTTTTGTAATATTTAAATAGTTCATCCCACACCTAATGTTAACACACATACATACACGCCTCCACAGACCAAATATCTCCACTACTCTGGGGAGCATACACTTATTTCTGTCCGGTTTTTTCCCGATAACCCATTAGTCAGCTGTTTGTGGTTGCTTACAGGTTGCCAGCCGTTAGCCAGGAACTCCATCTTCCAAATGAACAGAGTTAGTTTAACCACCGTACTCTTTGGAAAGTAGGCATTGAAAAGAGACTCTAAAGTTACACATAAATGAAAATCAGAAGCATAAGCAGTAGGGCTGTGGTTGGATGAGGCTTTGGATGAGGTTGGATGTGTGTTGAAAGAGAAAAGTGAAAGTGAAGTGATTGTCACATGTGATACACAGTAGCACAGCTTGTGTGTTTGTGTGTGAAACCTTTTTTCATTTAAAGTTAATGAGACTTAAATTAAAAAGACCACACGAGGGCAATATGAAAAATCAATGGGCGTTGTTTGTTAAGTTCTTGTGCTCAACCAGCTTTATCTAGTGATTTTTTCATTATAAGCAACCCCTGGTTTGAAGATGTTTCAACAATTAAGCTTTTACAGTTTTAATTTATGCCTATTTGTTTCTGTTTGGAGAAAGCGGATATGCATCAAAAATGGTGTGTACCAGAAATTGTAGGGTTTATGGAAGAGTGATTCAGCTAAAGTGGTGATGGTGGTGCGTAAATCAGGGGTTTTCTACCATTGCATCTATGTTACCATCAGTTGCATCATAGGGAATTATGTAGGTAGATATCCGCCTTCTGTTGTCTATTTTTATGTCACTGTCACAAACTGATGACTGCCAAGGGCAATCAGAATGCTACACTAAGAACTTGCTGTTCCCCCCAGTGTCAGTCTGGTACCCATCCGTGGCAGAGTTTTGTAATTACCGCTTGATCATTACGTGAAGTCAGGGTATGAAGTCATCGTCTTACCGTGGACCTTGTGTTTGTGGTCACGTCAGCTGCTCAGATAGAGGAAGCTGAGTGTAGAGCCTGAGTCAGAGCTTCCCGTGCCTGTTTATACTCCAGCCGGTCTCCAGCCAGTGCAAATCAGCAGTTTATTAACACACTATATGCATTATTGCATTATTGTGTTACAAGTTTTTTTTTTATTCATTGTGTTTATAGTTTCCTTGTCAGTTAAAAGAACATAGCATGTGGACACATATTAATATTTTGATATTTCTATGCTGCAATTCCAGTGGATTTGAGCCTAGTGGGTGTTACTCTACCATGGCAACAGCCTGAACTGATCAGTATTTATTTTAGTCCTGGCGTACAGGCATAGAAGACTTGCTAAATCCATCAACAGTGTAAAATCATTTTTTCCACCTTTCAGTTGTTACTTTTAACCTTGAATGCTGAAGGTCGTGGTTTGTGCTCATCCTGGCCTGACATTTATCTCCAGGAATGAAAAAGGAAATTAAACACACGGTACACTGTACATTGTGCAAAAACATACACACACACACATAATTGGATTTTTTTTAAAGCAGCACATTGATAGCAGGGCCTTTTGGAATAGTATTGCCTAGTATTTATCTATTCATTTATCTTCCAATGAATTAACTAATTTTATTCCAGAGTTGACCTGCCAGGGCCTCTGCCTCACCTGGGGCAATAAATAACAGCAATCCCACCCACACGTGGTTAATATTAAGATGAGGTGGTCTGTTGTAGCCCACAATTCCCTGTGCATGGGAGGATGGTTCACCACAGACGTTTGAAATGAGAGAACGGTCCTTTGAGTGCACTGTAAGGATTATGTTATACAAACTTTGTGCTGAACACCCGCTCCCGGAGTTTAATGGGGTAAAAAGGCAATAATGAGCCTCATTTCTGAACTGAGAGGATTTCATGCAGCCGTAATGCAAATAAAAGTGATGGATTAATGGATTGTTTTTTTATTAATTGTTTTTTTAGTTTTGTTTTAGAGTAAAAAAAACAACTAGCGGAAGATATCATTAACTTGCAAAAACACGGTTATTGCACATTTTGTCAAGCAGTGCTGTATAACAGAATGTCCCTGTGTTTTTCGTCCCTTCTTGCTGGAGACCTCAGCAGACTTTTTCTCTCGGTCTGTGTGGTGCTTCTACAACCCGGCTTTTGCTTTAAAGTTTTTTTTAAATTTATTGCTAAATGGGGCAGTGGTGGCCTAGCGGTTAAGGAAGCGGGCCTGTAATCAGAAGGTTGCCGGTTCGAATCCCGATCCGCCAAGGTACCACTGAGGTGCCACTGAGCAAAGCACCGTCCCCACACACTGCTCCCCGGGCGCCGGTCATGGCTGCCCACTGCTCACTCAGGGTGATGGGTTAAATGCAGAGGACAAATTTCACTGTGTGCACCGTGTGCTGTGCTGCTGTGTATCACATGTGACAATCACTTCACTTTAAATCTGCAAATGGACTTCTCCAGGCAACGAAATTGGCACAGAGCTTTAAAAGTCCATTAGCAGCTAGGCTATAGAGTTGGAGATTTGGCAAAGACATGTGGGTCACTGAGATCGTCGGGAGGGTTGGGTGTGTGTCAGTGCGGCGTGCAGATGGGCAGAAGATCTGCACATCTGTCGCTTCTGGTGGGGGGAGGAGGTGGGTGACACAAAGGATTGGAGCAGAAAAAAGATTGTTGCTGTCCATGTCCCTGGCACGTGGACCTCTGCATTGCACACCTGAGTCCCTGGATTATTTAGGACATGTGAGGGATTTCACATCACATTTTTACTCTCTATGCTGTTGGAATTTACACAGGTTTGCAGGATCAGAAAAGTGCTTGTGGGTGTTTTTGGAGTAGTTCTGACTTTGCATGGTACAGACTCCATGATTGTACAGAGATTGCGCTGGAGACCTGGGTTTGGGTGGGTGGGTGGGTGAGTGGGTTCTCTGCCCTGCCCTGCTTGGATTTTGCCTGGAATTTGCAAATGTTTCTCCCTTGACACACAGGCTTTGTGAATGGGTGGTAGTAGCCTACTGGGTAACACACTCACCTATGAACCAGAAGACCCAGGTTCAAATCCCACTAACTACCATTGTGTCCCTAAGCACTTAACCCTGAGTTGCTCCAGGGGGGGGACTGTCCCCTGTAACTACTGATTGTAAGTCGCTCTGGATAAGGGCGTCTGATAAATGCTGTAAATGTGAATAAATGATGCTTAAATTGTCCGTGTGTGGCACTTACATTGCTGGATAGATGAACTGACAGATGAACTGACAGTTTCATGTGTTTTTAATACGGACACCCAGTACAGTTAGCAGTACCTTCATGTATATTTGATTAAGCTGACTTTTGTGGAAAAGGACTGTTTTGACTCCTGGTATCACTCAGTGCTGGCATCATTTGCAACTGTAGTGTGTATTTGTTTTTTCTGAAAAAAAAAAAAAAAAAAAAAAGAAGAGAACAGCCCATTCCCATGTACTCGGTTATAGATGTTTCCATAGCCTGCTGCAGGACTGTTCATTTGAAAGGCGAAAAAAAAGGAGCATGGTTTGTTTGAAAGTCTGCGAGATGTCCCCTGGGTGGGAAATGAGATTGTGAGCACAGCTTTTACTTCATGGGAAAGTAGCGCTCGGACTGAGTGGCCAGCGTTGGATCCAGCAGTTCCCCCCGATTCCCAGCGCGGACCTGACTCACAGGGCCGAACACGAGGAAAGGTCCAAGTTCAGATGTACTTTTAAAAATAGAATAGCAAACAGAGGAAAAAAAGAAACACGGCCCGCAGTCACAACTTTTGCAGATTGCTTGAAATCTTCTGGTCCATGAACAACAAAAATAACAGAACACCATGTATTACGCAGATCATGCGGTACACACTTACCATAGAAAATCCCATCATTAATCATGTTCTGCTGTGCACCGCATGTGAACTGTTTTTAGGGCTCAATAGACAATACTCTGCTTGGACCACATCATTCTCAGAAGTTATTTCTGTTTTGATTTGTTTATCAATTTTGGGGGCAAAAAAATGAACTCTGGTCCGCCATCGGCTGAGAGAGGACCTGGGATTGACGTTATATCAATATGAGTCTCTGTAAAAATATTGTTACTCTGTTACCGAAACAAGTTGCTGCCAGAATGGCATTGCTTAGGAACAGCTGACATTCAAACATCAATGTTAAAGGTTAAATTCTATGCAAGTGCATTAATACAGTCAACTGTGTGTTGTAGTATATGAAAGTATGTATGAGTATATAGGAGTATATGTCCTCTGCTTTTAACCCATCACCCTTGGTGAGCAGTGGGCAGCCATGACTGGCCTCCGGGGAGCAGTGTGTGGGGACGGTGCTTTGCTTAGTGGCACTGGCACCTCAGTGGCACCTTGGGGATTTGGGATTCAAACCGGCAACCAGTTTCAGACCAAACGTGGCAGGCACGTAATAATGCCCTATGTAAACCACTGATTTGAGCGCATCTGACAATGGTGCAGTGAGCTGTGTGCAAAAGGAGCATTCTTCGAGCTCCTGCAACTTTTCAGGCAACTTTTTGCATGAGATCTAACTTTGATGCAGAGCTCACTGCACTGTTGTTTTTTTATGAATAGTCCATTTCATAGGTCCTTTTGTGCAGTTGTATTTTGTGATTTCTGAAAGCCATAACGTGTTGATATATAACGTGTTGATATATAAAGTTCTTCAAAAACGATAATATTAAAGCAAAAATGTTCACTTGTATCAGAATCTGTATCGGAATGGGTATCTGCAGTAATGTTTCGGGACTGAATCGGAAAAAGTGTGAATTGGCCCATCCCTATTAATTTTGCATCAATATATATTGTATATTTATTTCGGTTTGGTCTCCAGCATATCCTGAACTCCTGGGTTTGTTGTACATCTGCATGCTCCTGTTTCAACATGATCAATAATGTTATGCTTGTTACGTTCGGGGTTAAGGGCTGCAACAACAACAACGGGATATCAGATTATTCCGATATCCTGCACCGGTTTGGGAGGGTGATGGATATCACATGACTCCTTCCTCCCAAAGTTATCCAGCCACTAGCTGTGGGTACCAGGAGCAAAACCAAAACATTTGGTTGCCATATTGGCTCATTCTTCTGTCAAATGCATGGTTTAGGCAGCTATCAGACTTCAGTAGTAGTGGTTCCAGCGTAGGAGGACTCGCCAGTTGCCTTGCATCTGCTCCCTGCATCTTAAAACCGTACAAAATATAAATAAACTGAGCCGAACTGATGCCCGGTGGTTATGATGAGGCATCCGTCTCACTGCGTCGTGTAATCGTAGGTAAGGGGATTTGTTAATAAACCTTGCTGTGCAGCTGGCTTTGCACATTCAGCTCGCTATCTGGGCCGCTCTGCAGTTTCTGTCTATTTCAGTCTCTACGGCTTCCAGGCCCAGACCCCGAGGGGCTCTGAATATGACAGCCAGCATTGTTGTGGTCAGCAGTCTTGCATGGCTGACTCGGTTTAGGTATATTTGCAGCAACACGTAAAAATAGAGAGAGATGGTGTCTAACAGGAAATGCATTGTTAAAGGACACTGCGCTTTTTCTGCTCTGATGATAAGTAACTTTTGTGCATTGTACTTTTTAACATTGTGTTTGTCATACAGTCATATTTGGAGAGCATCCCTTTAGACAAAAAAAGCATAGTAAAGTTCTTTATAGAAACAAACTATGTTCTCGTATCACATTAGTTTAGAGAAAGGTCGAACAGAAATGCAAATACGTTCCTGTTGGGAGCCAATCACGTGCCATGTTGAGTTAGTCAGCGTTTTCGCACCGCAGATGGGATGAGGATGGAGAGAAATGAAAGCGCTCTGACCCGTTAATCCAATAATTAATTCAAACCCTTTAATTCAAACTACAGATTTATTTCCACACTGAACGTGCACATTTTTACTGTATGCATTTCATATTGTCTTGCGAATAATATATTTCACTATATCTATCTGTCTAAAGTAGATATAAAAATGTGGGCAGACCCCTTATTAAAATGAAAATCTGTTTTACAAAAATTAAAAACGATAAGCTCATCGAATAAGCGTGCAAACTTTAAATTGACACTCTGTTGATGCGCCTTTTGATTTAATTACAGCATGATTTATTTTGGGTTTCATTTTTCACTTTTT
Source organism: Denticeps clupeoides (assembly GCF_900700375.1). NCBI lineage: Eukaryota > Metazoa > Chordata > Actinopteri > Clupeiformes > Denticipitidae > Denticeps > Denticeps clupeoides. Next base: position 12,631,214 of record NC_041725.1, read on the forward strand.
ATATCCACAGTTTTTATACCCTTACCTACCCTACTGTACCCCTTTTTATCACTTTGTTTTCACTCAAATAAAATGTTATTAAAGTATATATCTGGGTTATTATTACATTACAACATTACTATATTACTATACTTTTTTCACACTTTGAGAACAGTGTGCTTAATTTATGGATTTATATATAATTTGTGGACCACCCAACAGGTCAAACAGGTCACAATGGACCAATGAAACTGTTTTGGCAAACTCACTCACACTTTATCCTTCAGATCAGCCCTTTTGCGCTTTGTGCACAGACCCTCATCATGGAAATGACACAAAGAATATAATGCCTATAATATGATAAAAAAGTGATCTGTCTGGCTGTAGGAAATAGAGCTTCTGCATGTAAGCTTGAGTGCACAGGAAGACGATGGCAATAGTGATCAATGACTCTCGCCATGTAGAAATGGCGATAGGTGTAAAGGGTGCTTTGGTCATTCTGCATTGCTCAGACGGCCAAATCTGGAATTCATCCCCTTATGCTGTCACAAGGGGATTTATTTATTTTTTGTGGAAAAATGCAGACACAACGTCTCGTCTGCGCCAAACTTTGTGGTTGGTGAATGGTGTTGATGACGTCTTCCCTGCAAATGCCCCCGCAACTTCTATAGGTTGCTCTCCTCCTCATCAGTCAATCAATCATTATTTATAAAGCGCTTTTTGCAATATACATGGTCACAAAGCATCTAACAAATAGAACAAGCCGTGAGCAAGCCGGAGGCAACAGTGGCAAGGAAAAAACTCCCTCTAACTGGAAGAAAACCTTGAGAGGAACCTAGCCTCAGTGAGGGGAACCCACACTCCTCTGGTCAGCACTGGATTATGATGACATGCATACAAAAAATGATGACATATGAAGGTTATTGCATTCCACTGTATTATTAGCATGTAAAGCTACAGACACCGAAACGGCATATCCTGGGGAAATCTAATTGTGGGACTGGCTGTAAGTGGCTGTCATTCTGCACCAAGGCTGAATTTCGGAAACTGACTTCACATACAGTATTAGGGGACCAATAAGACCAATCTAGAAGGAAAAATAAATTAATGTCAGGTAGTGATGCACGATTAATCTAATCGCAATCGTAATCGCGATGTCAGTCTGTGCGATTACATGAACGCAAAAAGCTGCGATTTAAATGATTAGTATATGAATTGGATCAGCAACATATCCAATCCATTCTCTCAAAGTTTGCGAGCTGACTGTCTCACTTCAGTCGGATGTGACGTGTTTGGTCACATGACTTTCGATTCGAGACGTCGCATGACAAGCTGCATCGTACGTCAACGTCGCCGCCATATTGCGATAGGCTCTGCTGTGGAATGAAGCATATACATGTCTATGGAGAGAAGTGCATAAAAATGCCTCACTCTTGTGCTGCTTGGGGCTGTACAAACCGCTGTACGCTCCAAACCAGAACCAGGGATTACATTTCATAGGTAAGGACAATTGTTTTGAATATATTTGGCCATTATAAAATCCTGTTTTATAGGTCTTAACCTTAGCTAAGCTAGGCTAAGATAGCGAAGCTATGCATCCCTGTGTTCAAGTCAGCCTCCAAACAACGTTTTGGCTAAACGTAGGCATTAACTATTTAGACTGTTATTAATTAAAAGTTTCCTGTAACATCTTGCTCCGTTAATATCTCATGTTTCAACAGGGACACCTGCGGCTTATAGACAAGTGTGGCTAATTTATGTTAAATTTCTTTTATCACTAGAAAGATAGATTTATATAGATACTTTAGACAGATGTATAAAATATATAAAATACTGTACTGTAAATGACTCTTAAGGCATCTGATCAATAGAAGTTGATGGAAAACATTTTTTGAGAGACTGCGGTCAGCTGACCTCTCCTCTGCTCCAATCATTTGGAAGTGGGATTTTCAGGGTACTTTTAAGGGAACCTGAAACCTTTTGTTTCTTGTTTCGTTTCATTACATTAAGCTCAGAGCTGACTGCTGCTTTGGTACTGCCAGTCACCGATGTGCATAGAAGTAGGCCTTTCGAGATGGAAATGAGACACATACAGCCAAGGTAAGTTGGTCTGAGATGGTTTGGAGATGGACAACTCAAGCCACCAGAGCATTTTCGAGGCTTGTTTTCACAGATTCTCCTGTCTGGGTCGCTTTACTAGGACACCAATATTTTACAGGTATTCTCACATAACGGGTGATGGAGATGCTGGTGATGATGGTGATGTCTAAAACATCACCGTTGAAATCTCCAATAGGTGTTAAATTGGGTTGAGATTTGTTGAATTGAGGCTTCTTCATCCTGGAAGGATCTAAAGACACTCGTGATGTGACGTCTGTAAGGGGTCTATTAAAGTCCATTAGATATTTTTCTTGTGGTTTTGGGTTCCGTAAGAAGTAAACGTTATTTATGTAGCTGTCTGCCATCTGCACATTATAACTGGTCCGAAAAAGAAAGCACCCTCAAGCTGCGCAAGCCTGCAGGCGAAGGGAAGGGGTTGGTGTCAGAGGGTCAGGTCGGCTCCCAAGAAAACCGAGCGCAGAACAGGAAATAGTAGAAAGAAGGAGGGGAGAAAAAAAACGGCCGTGCAGCTGCGAAGTGACAGCGAGAGAGAGCGAGTGAACACGGGCGAAGCGGCGGCCGCGGCTTGCGCTGCGGTTTGCTTCAGAGGAGGGTGGCCTCGGCCGCTCTGCAACATGAGCCTCAAACCTGAGCACCATCGCAAGGTCTTCACGCACTACAGGGACATGTCTCGCCGAGATCAGCGCTACCGCAGCCAGTTGAGGGGGAAGCAGTGAGTACCAACGACCAACTCCAGTACCACAGTAACAGGCGAGGCGATAAGCGAAATGGACGAAATGAAAGATTTTTTTTTTTTTTTGCTGTTTCGCACTTTTGATGTTCCCAAGGGGTATGAGCAAGACATAATTTGTCCTCGTCGTTTTTTTACTCATTCGTTTTACTCCTTCTACTCCTTCTACATGGTCTTCCATTCTTTTGTATGCGGTGTGAGGCCAGTTTCACTTCCTTTTCTTTGTTTGTTCAGAATTCAGTGTGAGAAGCCCACATTTGCGTAAAATAAATACATCTGCACCTGCCTAACAGCCATGGGGCCTGCCTTACACTCAAGGGTTCACTGTTCAATTTCTTGCATGGGTGCCCCGTCGAAGTGGAGGCTTCTAGACGTGACAGTGATACATTTTGCCAAGTAAACGCATTGTTTTGGGGGCAAACCTTGAGATGCACATACACATGAGTGGCCTGAGTAATGGGTGCCCTCTCCCCCATATAATAATTTTTTTACATGTGCTTTTTTCTTTTTTCTTTTGAGCACCCACATCACAACAGGCGGATCTGAAATGACCGCTCTGAGCGCTGAAATTGCCCTTGGAGGGAACCGATAAACGGCTTAATCACGCAAGAAATGAAAGTTCCTCTTTGGGATTAAAGGTTTCCTCTTTGTTCTGTCCCCATTGCCATTCCCGCTCACAACCGAGTTACAAATGAAACCTGGATGAGAACGGATGTGGGGATTTGTCTGGCAGATGTTGTCACCGTGGCAGGGATGTTCTCTAAGCATACAGCTTCATTTATAACAGTTATATTTAACAGCACAACCTTGATCTCAGGACAGAGGTAGACGTTGTATAGTTTAGTTCTGTGCAACAATGGCAATGGTGGTGATTTTAAAGTTTGAAAACTGGCAATAGAAATCACTAACCTTTTTTTAGTGTTGATGCATAAAAATGGTACAGATCCCACCTGCTTGAGGTATCGCAACTAATTTGTTTACAAGTGGTCAGTGATAGCACCCCAAAATCATGAGCAAAATGTCAACCTCTGATGGGCTGATGCGTAGTTTTAGGCCAATAAGTTTATACGCGCACATTCTGGACAAGCATTGCTTTGTTTTACTCGTTGTTTCGAACCTAGGACCTAACACGACCCTTACCCCTACCCTGCTGGCATCAGCTTCAGGACAAGCTTTCAGACAGTTCTGATCCCGGAGCTGTTGTTTTTACTGTTGGATACGTCTAGCCTATCCATCACTTGGAATTCCTGGCCCCCTGAAAGAACATTGTTCATTTGACCTTGACATCCTATTAACAGTTTTTTTTGTCTCTTGTCCAGCTGTGATAAAATGGTTATTACTATTATACATAAATAACGGTGTAAAAGGTCACCGCTTTATAAAGTATAAATAACTGTGGGTGTGGCCTCCGAGGAAAAGGGAACTCCAGGATAACTCCCTTGTTTCAACCTTTTGGGACAAGCTCTCTCTCCCTCTCGCCCACTGCTGCAAGACATTTCAAGCTTTTTTGTATGTGTGTGTGTGTGTGTGTGTGTGTGTGTGTGTGTGTGTGTGTGTGTGTGTGTGTGTGTGATACAATGGTTCCATTCTGGTCTCATTATTTTCAGACCCCGTATTTGCCTCAGTATCTGCCTCAGCATCGTCAGGCCTTGTGTATCTTTGCTCTGAATGCCCGGTAACGTGGCATGGGTTGATAAAGCTTGCGGCGGCTGCGGCTGATTCTCTGTCCCCTCAGACAACATGCTCATTGTAAGAGGCTTGGTGAGCACAAAAGAAATGCCTGCACACGCACTATTCCGACGGGCCCCCGACTGGCGCGCCTGGAACGCGCCTCCCGGCAGCTTCGGGGTTAACGATCGAGCTGAGCTTGCGCTGGACCGCACCGCCTCCTGTCAAGACGCCTGCTTCCCTGGGAGCATTTGAAGGTGCCGGTTGGGAGGGGCCAAGCTTTTTTCCGGCTCGACGTCACGGGCTCATTGCCATGCAGCGCTGCCGCGGGAGAGCTGCTGCTGGGAGTGATGAATGCATGGCCGTATGCTGTTTGACTCGGCCATTCAGTTCACCGGCCGAAGAGGGGGCCACCGAGGGTCCGACTAGATTTATTTCTCTTGTCGTGCTTGTCCGACGTAAACAATATGAAACTGTGGTTGCGGCCTCTCGATTAAACCCGACTGTGACGTAGCCATATTCCACGTCCCCTGTTTAAGCTCCACTTCCCCATTTCTGACATGGGATTTATTGTAAATACCGGGCTGGTGTTGGGAAAGCCCCTCGCCATGCCCCCTTTCTCTTCTAGTAAGAGATGTTTCACGCACCTCCAGGCTGTAACCGGAGAGGGATGCCCTGGCGTGTTTTCCTAGGCATGTTGCGCCCTGTGGTTGCCTCACTGTATTTGAGGAACAGGACTGGGTGGGGGTCGGATTTCGGGTGTGGATTTCTCCATGAACCCTGTTTCATCCTGATAGTGTGTGTCATGGCTGAGCGTATCCGCTGATAAATGCGAAGCAGATGGCAGACCAGGCCCTCTGGTAATTTTCTGTGCTCATCAGAGAAAATTGCATTTGGTCTGTACACACACTGGAATGGTCTGGTTTGGGTTCTTGTGAAAGTCAAATTCATTTTCTGTTACATAACCCAATATACAATTACAGTAACATCTGAATTAGCTGAAAACATTATGTTAAATAATATACTGTTTGGTAGTGCAAGTTTGTAGTTTCTTTGGCCTGAGCAGCACTTCCTGAAAGCGTAACAGACTTCCTGCAAAGGTGAAGGCAACTGAAACCTACGTCACACTTCAGCAGAAAGATGAGGGATTTATGGTCAAACTTGCCACGCTGGGCAGTGTTCTCATACCGAATGTACAGTACAGGCCAAAGGTTTGGACACACCTTCTCATTCAATGTGTTTTCTTTATTTTCATGACCATTTACGTTGGTAGATTCTCACTGAAGGCATCAGAACTATGAATGAACACATGTGGAGTTATGTACTTAACAAAAAAAGGTGAAATAACTGAAAACATGTTTTATTCTAGTTTCTTCAAAATAGCCGCCCTTTGCTCAGATTACTGCTTTGTACACTGAATCAAACCAAATGAAACCAAACCGGAACACTGTTCAATTTCAAGGTATTTTAAAAAATGAAGGTTTTACAGACAGTTTTAGTTAAAAATATGACTGTCTGGAAAGTGTTTTTTTTTTTTTTTATTAAGTGTGTAAATCCATGACAAGGACACTGGCAGAACCCCTGAAACGTTCTCTTGCAGAAGAACATCACAATCGTGACTCTTAGCTGGTGATTGCACTAATCTACATGAGCCTAATCACTAATGAATCATTAATAATCCCTAAAAGGGCTTGGTTGGCTGAATAGACTATGAAGTCGGCTGTTTCGAAATATTCAGCCTGTCACTGTCAAAAGGAGCGATGAGCTCTGTTTTCTGTCGGCTTCCCCTGTTGCATTTTGGGATATTGTGATATTGTTCCTTGGCATCAGTCCTAGCTGTTGACCTTGCAGCTCGTAGCGGTGGACACCCCGGTGCTCTGCATATCTCGGGGTTCAGCTGAGCCCTGCCCACAGTGTGAAGCTCCGTGCAGAGCCGTGTCCCTGGCCATGTGCCACACTTCGCTCCTTGGCACAAATGCATGTCCTGTCTGCATCAGCCAGTGGACAAGTGTCCTCAGTCATCACTCTTCTGTAGTCGCTATTAAACAAGCTGCTGTTGTCTAAATTATATTAAACAAATCTGCTCTCATATTACAATTTATTGACTGTAGGAAATCATCGGTATGATGGTAACAAATAGTTTGCTATCATGACTGAAGCCGTTTGTCCACGTGAAATCCGGCTAGATCAAGCTTCTCAACAGTGGACCGACGCAAGATGCAAGTGCTCAGATAAGTTCAGTCACAGTTCGCATTCTTCACACAATTCCCTCTCCGCGCTTTGATCCTGGAAGTGGCGGTGTCTGCCGCTGGATAAAGCCGTTTAACCGCGTGAGATGACGTGCACCTCACCTGCAAAACAAGCGAGGAGAACGGCACGTACAGGATTGACAGAGCCGTAAATCTGTCCCATCAACCGCTTGACGAGTATTTGCCACCAGCCAAGTAGTTTGCCCGTTGTTTCGTTTGGTCTGGTTTTTATAGGCAGAGTGGAGGCTCCCGCCCCTTATTTCCACAAGCCATTTGGAACAAGGCTGTCAAGACTTGTTGGAATTGTCGACCGCGCTTTAAATGTGCAATAAATAGGGATTAATGAAGAAAACACTTTCACGTCTGATGTACAATTGAGCATTTAGTTATGAGTTGACAAAATTCACACCTCATAGAACATATTGAACAGGTTTCCAGAATATAATGAAATGAAGTGATTGTCACATGTGATACACAGCAGCACAGCACACGATGCACACAGTGAAATTTGCCCTCTGCATTTAACCCATCACCCTGAGTGAGCAGTGGGCGGCCATGACAGGCGCCCGGGGAGCAGTGTGTGTGGACGGTGCTTTGCTCAGTGGCGCCTCAGTGGTACCTTGGCAGATCAGGATTCGAACCAGCAACCTTCTGATTACGGGGCCGCTTCCTTAATCGCTAGGCCACCACTGCCCCACATAATATATATATTATGGATAAAATCATATTGCAGGTCATACTCCCACCTAGGCAGTGTAATGATCACTGTGGGTGTTGTGACTGTGGACACGCCGGGAGGAGTGACAGTCACGCTGATGCTGCCGTAACTCGCCACCGCCCGTACGCGTCCTGAACTTTTGAGTCCCAGCTGAGAACGCAGCGTGGGGCGATGGGTGAGCCAGCACTGGACGGTGAATAAGCCTGAGTCAGAGAGAGTGTGATCGAGCCCATCCCCTCCGGCGAGGGCTGCTGTAGGCTTAGCGCACCGCTGATCCAGCCGAGCAAATCTCTTCTGTCTCTCCCTCTCACTCTGGTTTGTCCGGAATTTCTGTCATAGCGCGGACACTCGGCACACGTTTGATGGGAATTATTAACGCCAGGATTTTGGCATGGAGAACCGGAAGCCAGGAGAATTGGGTGAAAAGGTACGTGCCTGAAAGATTATGAAAGATGAGGCTTTTTTTTTTTTTTTGAGAATTGAGTGAAGTGTCTGGAATTCCGCATCGATGGAGGAACAGGCGGCGTCCCCGTCAGGAAATAGGCGGCTGCTAGAGGTCGAGCCTCCTCCCCTCCTCCCGGGTGGGTTACGGGCACCTCGCATCTCTCCGGCTGCCGTGCCCGACAGCTTGTGGAAATCATTAACGGCTTCCGTTCCGCCTCTTCTTTCAGTCCATTTCCTCCGGTCTGAAAACAGGACCCCGGGGAGCCGCAGCGGGCAACTCATCTCGCCTAGACGCCACCCTTTTACTCAAGTCCGTCTGTCTGCAGTGTCCGTTGCCATGCTGGACAGTGTGACCACATTGCACCTGAATTGTATACTTAGAGGAATTTATTTGCATTGGTGTAATGATTATTTATGTTTTTAATGTTTGTAAAATTGCTTTCAGTATAATTTCCTGCGAAAAATGCTGTTTTAGAAATGGCAGCACTTAATGTGATCAGTAGATGTTTATATTCGTTGTCGATTTTTTTTTTTTTTCGTTTAGCTACTGAATGGCACATGCATGCACATGTTCGAAAACACAGAAGGCTTTCCTGTTTGGTTAGGTTTGGTTAAGGGAGAGAAGATGACTAATTTGATGAATCTAAGCCCTCATGCCTCATATGAGGTTGATCTCATATGTCTGGTCTTGGTTGCTAGACGTTTTCTTGATACCGCCAACACACACACACACACACACACACATCTACACATAGGACTGGTCACAAGATTGCAGGTTGAGGCTGATTCTGAATGTTTGATGGTAAAATAGGAAGTGGGGGAAAAAGTTCCTTTTTCAGCTCTTAGTCAGTGTGAAGTTTCAACACTATGTTATATTCTTTAAAAAAAAAAAATGTTGTCTGGTCACTACTACTACATACTACCATGACATTTTTAAAAATGGGTTTGGTTTTTTTCAAGCTCGTTGCTGTAATATTTTTGAAGGTTTTCCTGCCGGAGGATTAAATTAAGAGGAGCTTTGCCAGATGTCTAGCAACGCTCCAGTTGGGGTCTTTGATCTCCGGCTTTTGCGCCGGCTTCTCCGGACTGCACTTGAACGTCTCTCTCTGCGCTGTGTGGCGGGGATCGTCCTCAGAATGCCCTTGGCTCGCTTCTGCTTCGGGGGGATTTTAACAGGCCAAGCACATGATTGGGGGACGTAAAGATCGGAGGTGCTGAATGCGGTGAACGAGGCGGAAAGCTCTAAAGTGGGAGCAGGTTTTCCTCATGAAAACTTCAGGCAACATGTATGGTGTGATTATGCTTCATTCATAGAACAAATTAGGAATATTATATACTGTTAATCATAATCAGTATGTTGTATACAACAAGAAGCTTGTCTTATCTTGCTGACACATTCAGAAATATTAAAACTAAGACTGATGAGCAACTCTAGTGTATTCAAAGACACAACAATGAAGCCCAGACTGACAGGTGGCAACATAGCATATCAATATATCAGCGTAAATTCAAAATCTACAATACTGAACGGAATTGTGACATCGCTCCCGTGATTGTGTTGCATTGCTGTTGCAGCAGATTTATTAAAGCATAGTGTTGACGTTTCTCTTCCATGATTCCATTTCTCCTGTACATTTGACCACTGTGTGTGTGTGTGTGTGTGTTCTCTTTTTGTGCAGGTGTTGTGAGTGTAGTGCCTCGCTGTCGCACTGGTACTATGAGAAGGACGGACGGCTCTTTTGCAAGAAGGATTACTGGGCCAAGTTCGGGGAGCTGTGTCACGGCTGCTCAGAACCCATCAGCACGGGGCTCATCATGGTAAGGCCCGAAACCGTATCCGTCCCTCCCTGCCCGTCGTCCCCCCCCTCCTGTCTCCTCACCCCGCAGTCCCCTCGCTAACGCACAGACAAGACTTGCGTTTCAGACAGGCGCTCCAGTTTCGCGGCCCCGACAATGTGGCATTCACATGGTTACTGGTGGCCTTTCACATGCATGCAGCAGACCGCCATGAATTAAACAGCATCCCACTGTTATCTCTCCGGTGGTCATGAAAGAGGCTGTATGTATAATTCAGAAAGCGGAAAAGAGATTGTGATAGAGAGGAAAGAGCGGGTTGTGTCTGATAGACGTCATACGCTATTCTTGGCGTGGACCATTGTGGGCGGTTGTTCTTGTGAAACATATAACATCATTGGAAGAGCCATTTTGTTTTGCTGAATGGATGAAGTTGAGTTCTAATGAGTTTCCTGGTGAAAGAAGGAGCTCAAACGCTGGAACAAGACTACCTGAGGCTTTTAAAATCTGAGGGAATTCCTTCTTAAATTTGCTGTGGCGACTGACGTTACTCAGGCAAGGATATGTTGGCCCTTATTTTCCTGAATCTGTTTTCCAATATCTGGATTCTTTACATCATTTTGAGCATAATCAGAATTTAGAATATTTATTCTGTTGAAGATGAGAATTTTACACATGGACGCCTAAACATGAATTGTTTACATTTTTAACATTGTTGTAGCCCAGGGAAGGTTGGGTTTATTGTTTATTCATTACATAAGACGACCCTGAATAATAGGTGACACTCAAATTTATATCTAAAACAAATGACTGTACTTACTGTAAAACAAACATCATTCCGTTTTGTGTCTCCGCCTAAAGCGTAAGACAACACCACTTTTTCATACTTTTGAGGAGAAATATTCCTTGAATTATTTGGTCAGTTTATTCCATTTGGTTGTATTTATGTTGAACAGACTTTGAAAGCGGCCTTTAACTAAATGAGGCCGTGGCACGCACCTCATTGCTGCTGCCCTCCGCCACCCCTTGTGAACTCGCCGCTCTCTTTTACAGCCTGTCGGTGTGTCTCACGGCGGCCCAACCTCCTCCTCCCACACTGACAGTTCAAAGAGGACACACACTTTGACTCTGTGATGCTGTCTGCACCATCTGAGTGCAATCCCAATAATTAAAGCAGCCTTCCCCCCTGGGATAAGTGAATTAAAGATGCCAGATCGTGCCTACCCAGCATCCTCTGCTGACCCACATTTATCGGACATTGTAGGGGTTGATTGACGGTTACTCTCTTGTAAATTTGAGACATGCAATCACATTATCGTGGTGATGGCAGTCTTCGGGAGTGCATTAGACAGTGTGATACTGTGGCCAAGATGTGTGTGGCAGTAGAGAGGTTCAGCATTCTGGGTAACTGGACTGATTCATTTTAGAGAATTCTAATGAAAATTCTACCACAGTTTTGAACTGTAAGCATTTTACTACCCACTTGCACCTGTTTGCACACACCATTGCTCTGCTTTTGGGGCTCTTGGTTTGAGTAGTACGCATCTTTTTATACCCTGGTATGGTGAATCAGAGGTGGGGCTACGACCACACAAGTTTGAATGATGCATGTGTAGATGATCTGGTCTGATACCAACAGAAATCCTACTGTTGCATGCAAACTAAATGCTGTTTTATGATACAGTGGTGTCAGAACACATGGTATATTATAGCATTAGTACTTTACACCCCTGAAAGCATCTACGTTGGACTTGAGGACCATGGCAGCCTGGTCTGATGAATCACGTTTTCTTTTAGATCATGTGGCTGGCCTGGTGCCTGGGAGGAGACGGCAGCCAGATGCACTGTAAGAAACAGGCAGGCCAGCAGAAGCAGTGTGGTGCCCTGGGCAATAGGCCCATGAAAAATAATCGATTTTAGCATTTCGTCATTGCAGTGTGGAAGCACATGATTCTGAATCAGAAGACGAAAAAAGAAATAAAACGTCGCCAAAAAAATCTGTTTAAAATAAATGAGCACTTTTTCATAGTGAAACATGATATTGCGAACTGAGTGCAGTTACGCCAGTGTAGTCTCTCAAATTACGGGATCTGCTGTTTACGTCTTGGATTCCACAGGGCACCTTCAGAGGTCGACAGATGTCTAGTGTCACTTTCACCACATTCGTTTGCGTTTGATAGATCTGTCATGATGCATTGAAGTACTATTTTAGATTTTTAGGTGAATTTCCCGTACAGTAATAACGTGACAGGATCACGTCAGCTCCCTCGCCGGCAGACGGAAAGTACGACTCCCACTGCAGCTAAGCGGCGCTCGGAGTGCAGGAAGCTGCTAGTGTAAACGTCTGCCCCCGTGGGCCACCACGCCATCAGCAGGCCCTATTGCACAATTGTCCCCCACGTGTTTGTATTAGTTACCGACTGTCTCCCACTTTCCTGGCTGCCTTTATAAAATAAATCAATAAAGTAAATCAGCGCAGTCACCCACACAATTTTGTTGTTTGGGTGGGAAAACTTTTCTTATCAGCAGGAGTCATCTGTGTACTTCATGCATTCTTGTGGGCTTTCACACAATTAGATGACATGAGAAGTGTACATTTGGGCTGCCGGTCGGCTGATTTAATGTGAATGTGTCTGATAATAATGCAATTTTCCCCAAATTCTTTCATTTCAGCTCCGCTTTTCTTTTGAAACCTGTGAAATTTACATTTACATTTTGCATTTACATTTATGGCATTTATTAGAGGCCCAGAGCGACTTACAATTAGCAGTTACAGGGACAGCCCCCCTGGAGCAACTTAGGACACAATGGTAGTAGTGCTGCATGATTAATCTAATCGCAATCGTAATCGCGATGTCAGTCATACATGAACGCAAAAAGCTGCGATTTAAATGTGACGTGTTTGGTCACATGACTTGCGATTCGGTTCAATGGAGACCTCAGATTCGTGACTCACTTAGACATATGGGTACACGTACGTCAACGTCGCCGCCATATTGCGATAGGCTGTGCTGTGGCGTGAAGCATATACATGTCTATGGAGAGAAGTGCATAAAAATGCCTCACTCTTAACTTTTCTCAAACTTTGAAGGTTTCCTAAAGAAATTCACCTCAGTTTACAAATCTTAACCTTAGTAAGCTAGGAAAGCTATGCATCCCTGTGTTCAAGTCAGCCTCCAAACAACGTTTTGGTTAAACGTAAGAACTATAATACAGGATTTTATAATGGCAAAATATAATCAAAACAGTTGTTTAGCCTTACCAGGGTTTGTCATTCGACAGTAATGTAAAGAGTTTTTTGTGATTTATTTAATTTTGTAGAATATTGTATTTTGAAAGCACTGGGTATTTCAAGTTGTTATAAGTAGTTTGTATGTTTCACTTTGAAATTAAACATTTCACTATAAGTAATTTGTATGCGACTTTTCAAGTGTCCTTTATCATATCACAATCGCATATCGCAATATTGATCTCAATAATTGCAATATGTCTTTTTCCCCAAATCATGCAGCCCTAAATGGTAGTAAGCGGGATTTGAACCTGGGTCTTCTGGTACATAGTCGATTGTGTTACCCACTAGGCTATTACCACCAAATTCGTGGGATGACATTGGAATTTTGTCCTGCTCTTTGTAGATCCCAGCTCATTTTATACAGTGACTCATCAGGACATTTTTTTTTTGCTCAGACAATCAAACTGTCTGCTCCGATTCAGGCAATACGTCCTCTCTGCAGCAGTCTGGTTTTCTGCCAGGCTTTGTCTGTAGCATTGTGTGTGTGTGTGTGCGTGTGTGTGTGTGTGTGTGTGTGTGTGTGTGTGTGTGCTTACAGCCCATCAGGCAGTACTGCGGACACCCTGCCCGACTCTATTAATATCTGCAGAGTCAGATGCCTCCTCGGAGCAGCTGCTGTCATGGGCGGCAGCCAGGGGGGGTGGGGGGTTACTGGTCTCCGCCTGTCTGTCCACTCGGAAATCATTGATTTGCATCTTCTGGCCGCTGTCATCGCGTCCCCTGCTGTCGTCCTGCGTCCTACGTGGTGTAGCCGGCGAGCCACGCCCGCACTGTGTGGATCAGTGTGATTGTTGTTAAAACTGCTTGCGGTTAGCTGCATGCGGTGCATAGTAATGAGTGTCGGCGTAGTTGCCGTGCGTCGTTGTTCAGATGCATCTTGAAAAGCGTCCCAGACCTGTTTTTTTTTTTTTTGGTTTTTTTCCTGTGGGTGAAATTTGATGCTCCGCATTGTTTACTCTATGAGCCAATCAGTCACGGAAAAACGAAAAGCGCCGCGTCGGCACGGAGTGACACTGTGCAATGAGATGGTCTGTCAGGCCCGTCCGGACTGTTTATCAGTCGAGTGGGGGGTTGGGGGATAAGGCGGTCGCTCCGCCGTAGAAGGCAGAAGGCCAGGGGAGGGAGGGACGGAGGGAGGGAGAGGGCAGGAAGTGATGAGGTAAGAGAAAAAGAGGGAGGGGACGGAAGGAGGGCGGCGTGCAGCGGGAGGGGGAGCGCTGTGACACCGTTTCAGGGATGAGCTCATCGTCGGGGGCGTGGGCAGGCAGGCAGAGCTGAGCCGCTGCCGGCCGGGGACGGTGTTTTTGTTGTGACAGCGCCGCGCTCTCCACGGAATGCACTAGAAGCGGCGCGGGGCTGTGGCTCCAGGCGGTGTCATGGTGGGGGACCTGTTTTTCTGGGGCTCTTGCTGTCTCCGGCTCTGGAGGAAGGAGAAGAAGGTAAGGCTGCTTTGCTGTGGGGCTCGTGGTCTGGGCCATCGTTCACCGCGGTGGTCGCAGATGGAAGATGGCCTGCATCTGCTGTCTTTAAATATTCATGCTTTGCTGTCCCGAGATTTAATAGGTTTCTTCTCAAGAATCAGTCCTGTCTTGCTCATTTACTAGTAATGCTCTTATTATCTTTACTGTATTGTATTTTGCTGTTGATTTCAGCAATTAATTGGAGTAATTACAGCATACGCAGCACTGAAACCTGTGTTTCAGACACGTGATGTCATGGGTGAAATCTCTCAATTTGGTCACGGTTCCAAAGTCACGATACTCATCCTGCCCCATCCTGCCTGTTTCCATGTAATCGTTTGTGCTCTTTTATTTTTATAATGCCCACCATGACGTTTTTTCCTTTAATCGGGATGACTGATGTCTAATCATGTCTGCCCTACTTGAGCCAGACGGAAGCTGGCTGTGCCTCTTCAGTGCAGCCTTTGCCAGCTGGGATCCAGAGGAGAGCGCTTAAGTGGGTTTTAAAGCTCATTCTAAATGAGCATCATCTTTCAACACCTTTTTTATTCCTATCTTCCCCCAAAAAGGCGGTAATTTCTAAATGTTGAAATAAGGTCAAGCTCACCTTGCGCTTTTATGTGTATTGGTAGGATTGCTTTGACCTGTACTAATAACCAGTCGATTTTAATCCGATGTAGCTCATATTCTGGTCTGGGTTACTCTGGTATGAGGGGTTGGGTGACGACGTTAGTGTTGAAATAAGTTGTTAGTCTGTGCCGGTGTTTCGTTTTCTAATGTGCAGGGACCAGTATTGTGATAATGATCTTCGTTTTTTCAATGGGCGGGGCCTTTTTATTTTTTTTTTTATTGTGATGTATTTGTGGTGTACCGTGATAAATATGGATGCAGTGTAACACATTTAAGACTATAGACAAATGTCTATCTATATGTGTATGCACCTAATAAGAGAATATGGTGTCAGCGGTGAGTGCAACATTTTCTACGAGAGAGAATGAAATGGAAAATACAAAAATGTTGAATTGATAAATATAGCATTTTATTGCACATGAGGGGTAGAAAGGGAGGCTTTATTGTCTCACACCTCCCTCTGCATTCCTTCTGATTTCATTTTCTCCCAGTCAGCATAAATGGAGACCATGTGGCCATGGCCAGTCGTCTCAGCATCACAAGGAGTAAGAGTACAGCCCCCGTTTAACAAAGACTGGGTGGCAACGATGTCACGTCTTAGGCACACATGGCACATATTACACGGGGAGATTGCATTATCAAGAAAAGCCGGAGCTGGCCAGAGTGCAGTACTCTCAGTCAGGCTCCATGTGGTAAATCGTCTCCGGTATTCAGCTAATGAGGGAACCCTAATCCAGTCATAGGATCCGAACTGTCCAAAGGTTGTTTACATAGCGGCTGCTTTTGATCTTTGGGTGTTTTTCAAGTTTTAGTCACTTTCTTTCAGGCCACTGTTCAATTCCAAATTTCCCATTTACACGTTTTACTGTAACCATGTGATTTCCACGATAAACGTTCATACTGATACCCGGGGGAACTGGTAACTTGAGAATGGCTCGTCTGTTTAGGCTTGTGAAATTCAGGAAATGCCACCTTGTTTCAGGTGATTTCCATTTTCTACATATGATACATTTTTATGTCTTTTTTTTTTTTTTACTGTCAACCCCCACTCAGACTTTATAGTCAAACATGGGGACAGGGCTTCATCTGCTTTTCATGAGTTACGCCAGAATACAGAAAAATCAAGTACCTTTTGCTCCATTTGCATTATTTCCCGTAACTTGGCTCACTCTGCGCTCCGGTATGTACAGTGCACCACTACTCACTCTTTACAGATGCGATGTTGACCTGGAGAGGCCGGAGTGATGAGTCTACGTTCCTATGAATCTATGAGTCTACTTTCACTTTTAAAATTTTCAACATACTATGCTATGTAGTAATGTAGCATTTTGGTCAAAACTGACAGCTGATATCAGTTGTATAGTACTGATGCGTTATTTTCTTTATCTTAAAGATCTTCAATTAAAATGATAAAATAGGCATAATTTAATTTTAAAAATCATAAGCCACCATTATCAGTCAATATTACAGTAGACATTCATCTTTTTAACATATAAATAATTTGCTATAATGTAGTGTTGAATAGAAGAGGATTTGTGATAGATGGGCAAGGGTGTTATCTCTTCTTTTCTTATGTTGGTGCTCTGACGCCTACTTTTGGGGGCTGTGGAAACAGTTGTTCATTCTTTGAAGTGGCTGTGGGGGGTCGGTGCCAAATGGCGACCACAGAGCTGGAGTGTGACGGCCTGCTGCTGTTTCCCCAGACCCCTACTGTGACTGTCACCAGGAATTCAAAACTTCCCCTAAACATACATACAGAGCCTGATAACCACATGAAATGAGGTTTGGAGATGGAAATCCAAAATTAGAAAGCACATTCATTTCGAAAGCACATTTTAGAACTGTGTCTGTGTGTGTGTGTGTGTGTGTGTGTGTGCGCTAACACATATATTTATAGCTACATCCAGCTGACAGTATTACCACTGTTGTGTTTATTTCTCTCCATGTTTCTCAATTCCTTGCATCCTAATATTGCTCCAATCTCTAATAGCTTTTATTGTGACATCTTAATTTATTCAAAGCTGATTTCAAACAGCGGTATATCTTTGAAAACATCCCAATCCTACTTCTGCTGTCAGCTATTACTGCACTGTTAGGTTCATTTATGTAATAAGTGACCACACTGAAAAGCGTGTTAAAAAGCGCTGCACCGTTACGCTATAAGTAAAATTGCAGAGACGGTGATTTGGGTTGCCACAGAGAATGATTCAGCCCACCCGGGGCTCTGTACGTGAATGCTGTGTTTATCGCTGCCGCCAACGGGCACCATTTACTCGCCGTTAAGTTCACTTTCAAAACCATTACTGTCCAACTCTGGCCCGTGATCGGCCACATGCTGTACTTGTGGATGGTTCAGGCCCTTTTTTGAGAATATGAAGTAATGGCCTGGGTGAATCCAGCCACACGCACACGCACACACACACACAGACACACACACACACACACACATATATATATGCATTTGGTCATTTCTTGAGCTCTATGCTAAATCTGGAACTGGACTAATAATCTTCTTACATTGTCCACATCGCAAACTTTATAATTTGACATGTATCTTAAAAAATTGCAATTTCTGAAACACATGCTGCAAGCAGAGATATTGAAATGATTTGTTGCCTTTGCAGGTTGCCGGAGAGCAGAAGTACCACCCAGAATGCTTCACCTGTCTGAACTGTCGGGCCTTCATTGGGGATGGGGACACATATGCTCTGGTGGAGAGATCTAAGCTGTACTGGTGAGTCGGATGAAGCATATATTTGTTACACTAATGTTCATCTTTCTGAGACAGAAAGTTTAATAAAGTTGTGATGCTGCACCAGTATGTTGAGTTACAGAAACTCGATAGGAAGTGCTGTCATCTGTGTAGGCTGCGCTCAAATGCTGCATGAACCTAGGCCCTAAAATAGATATGGGAACTTGTCACAGGAAATCTCAACTCAGGTCTCGGCTTCATCTTCACAAGTCCATCTCTACTCTATAAAGTGAATTGAGAAGAATTTTAAGTCTCAGTAAAATATTCAATAACCCATTTGTCATTTGAATAAAGGCAACTGTGGCCTGTTAATAAGCTGCATTGCTTGTTTTGAATATTACTTTTTGAATGAATGTAATTCGTGAACATTGGGTGTCAGATTTAGAAGACATTGTGTTCACATTTCTGTTGCTTATTTGTGTGTCCTGAGCACATGGGGGGGGGGGTGAAGTGTGTGAGGACATCAGCTGCTCACATTCCCTCCAAATTGATTGGTTTTAACTGTCACGGGGGGGATACGCCACAGCACTTTCTAACAGACACCATCAGCTTCTGTATCAAAAATGGATATCTGATATGGTTTAAAGTGGTGGAACTTATAAAAGGGGAACTGGATTGTCTAAAAGTAGGAAAGAAAACCAAAAAGGAAGAGGCTTTGTCCACGGACCAAATATCACAAGATTAGAATGCAAGATATTGTCTTCTAATACGCAAAGAATTGTAAAATGTTAAACAAGTTTTTCACTTATTTTTTATGTTCCCTCCCATTTCCCAGTGGACACTGTTACTACCAGACCATAGTGACCCCCGTGACCTTGCCGGACTCCCCATGTTCGAAGATTCCTCACACCGTGACCCTGGTGTCCATCCCAGCCTCAACAGACGGCAAGCGCGGCTTCTCGGTCTCCATCGATCAGGGCTCCAGTCCGAACGGCTTCGGGCCTGATCACAGTCACACCGTCCGAGTATCTGAGTGAGTGGGGGAGGGGGCACTCCGGTCGGCTGCTTCCTCTTTTCTAATGTAATGCAGACAGTTCACGGATATCATTTGACTCCGTAGGGTGGACTCGGAGTGCATCAGCCCGGATGTGAAGAACTCCATACATGTTGGAGACCGGATCCTTGAGATCAATGGGACCCCAATCCGGAATGTTCCTTTGGATGAGGTATGTGTTCTCTCTTTTTATGTCCCCTTTAACCTTATCTCTAACTCTTTTCTCTCACTTCTAACGCACTCTTATTCTATTCATTATCTTTCACCCCCCCTCCCCACATCTGTTATCTTCTTCTTTCTATTCATCTCTCTCTATACATTGTTCTCATCTTATCAGTAATTCCGTGGCCTTTAAATAAAATAAATAACTGGCTGTCCTCGTCTTAGATTGATCTGCTGATCCAGGAGACGAGTCGTCTGCTGCAGCTGACCATTGAGCATGACCCCCATGACCAGGGGGTCTCTGATGTCCAGGTTGATGGCCCCAGTCCCTTGTCTGAGCTGCCCAGCCCAATCCTGCCCATCACACATCCCCCCAACAAGGATTTCAACAACCTCCGGTCCCGAATGATCACGTAAGGCTTGAACTGAATTCTCAGCAATGATTGTCATTTTACACTAAACAGCAGTCATACATAAATTGTCAATGAAATTTTCTTTGTGTCTCCAGCCGCAGCTACAGCATTGACAAATCCCCCAGCTCCAGTAATGCAGCTTCACCTCTGTCCCAGCGGAAAGACATTGGACGGTCCGAGTCCCTACGCGTTGTGTCTAATCCCACTCACAGAATCTTCAGACCTTCTGACCTGATTCATGGGGAGGTTCTGGGGAAAGGCTGCTTTGGTCAAGCTATTAAGGTATTATTTGTTTGCTTGTTTTCCCTGTTTTTATGAGGGGGGGGGGGGGGGGGGGGGGGGGTGTTGTTTATGACAGCCATGGTTCATGAGCTTGTTTAATATTTCAGGCCTTGTAATGCCAAAAGTTACCACTAGTTGCTCAAACTGGGATTTAAGAATGTCCACATGGGGTCACTGCAGTCCCTCCAAATGCATATGGGTCCACGGTATTCTGCAACAACTGTATTTTTAAAATAGAAAACCTGAAGAAGAAAAATTACGCATGGCTGTTTAACAAGATGCATCTTGTTTAACATAAAACAGTACAAAAATAGCAAACAAAAAATTATTTGGGGGAAAAGATGGGGTTGAAGCAGCGTGGCGGACACCTTCTCACACACACAGCACCCAAACAGGGTGACCGGTGAGAAGTTCTCACTTAGACACTCACTGATGTCATTCACTCTTTCAGGTGACTCACAGGGAGACGGGTGAAGTCATGGTGATGAAGGAGTTGATTCGCTTTGATGACGAGACCCAGAGGACCTTCCTCAAAGAGGTGAGCCAACATGAAAAAAACCGCACCATGATAACATGCTATGTTGGTATATATTGGATTATACTGGTACGTGGTAGTAATAGGCTTACCAATGCAGCATTTTCAGACAGATATAATGGCCTTGTGGTCTTCTCTTAACCCACTAAGCTACTACCATTTTTTGTGTTGTGTTTTGTGTTGAATTATTAAATATGTTTTAATGTTAATAAGTAAATCTGGCAGCCATGAGTGGAAAACCTCAATCTTTTTGTTGTTCAGTTATTTGTCGCAATTGAATTCTCTCCTTTTTTATTGGAGGGCTGCGCATGGTAAAAGAGCATAAACCACTTTCCTGGCACTCCATACAAATTGTTCCAGGAGCTATTTCGAGCCTTATTAAAGTAACCATTTCAGTAAATAGGTCCAGCTCTGCTCCATTCCTTTACTGGGCCGGAATGCCCTTCTCCAGGAGAGTGAAGGAGGAAATCTTGAAGTAACTCAGCTTTGGAACTAAAGAATACATTTTATTAACTATGGATTTACATCTGACACCCGTATCCAGCGCGACTTACAATTAGTAGTTACAGGGACAGCACCCCCTGGAGAGACACAATGGTAGTAAGTGGGGTTTGAACCTGTGACTTTGTGGTCTTTTGGTTCATTGGCAAGTGAGATTTAAGGTGATTTAAGAGACCAACAAACATAACCTTTGTAGGTTTACACACATGCCTCAAAAAAAGCTCAGATCTCCTGCGTTACCTGGAACTAAGATAATTTACGTCCTGTTCACATTCAGGAGCAGGATGGGCACTGAATGCCCTCTTTTCACATCCAGCATTAAGTTCATTTTTTTTCCAGATGGATTGAGTGACCTTTGGTTGCCAATGACCCTGTCAGATTTGCTGTTTTGGAGATGCATTATAATTTATCATCAAATCCATTAGAAATTGTCAAAGTGATTCAGATTCTGATTATGCCAGTTGATTTTTAATATATCTGTCACCTTGACCGGCTCCATCGCAGCAAGACAATCTATGAATCAGTTTTTCAAAACAGTATAAATGTCTTATTTATGATTTTGCGTCACTGGCCTCGTCCTTCACGTCCAAGTTCAGTAAAGACTTTTTTACGAGTGCAGTGGCCTGTCCGGTGATCTGTTGGGGTTGCTAAATTGTTTAATGCGGGCACCCCATCCTTCAGTAACAACAGTGTTAACAGTTGTTAGTGCAGAGTGGGATGGGTTTCATATGTAAAATATTATGGATTGAATCCTTAATTTTCTGACCCTTTAGCCTTTACTACTCCTCACAAATGGGTGGTGATACTAATGGGTTTTTAAACCTTTCTTCAGGTGAAGGTGATGCGCTGCCTGGACCACCCAAATGTGCTGAAGTTCATTGGCGTGCTCTACAAAGACAAGCGGCTCAACTTCATCGCTGAGTACATCAAAGGAGGCACCCTGAGGGATATCATTAAGAAAATGGTAGGTGTAAGCTTGCACTTTCTTAGTGTGCATTTGTGTGTGTGTGGACTGATAAAACCACAGCAGGTATTTTCCAGCCAAGGCTGTCGATCGCTTAATTTCCAAGTGTAACCATGTTCTAGATATAGAATAACAATGTATTAAGTAGACATTTCAGGGGGGGGTGTCATTCTTCAAACTCACCTTTAAGTGGATCTGTTGTCAAAGAACTACATTTCTTGTCTGCTAATTAATATGAATAATTAAAAAAAAAACTTGGTATTACTGTATGAGAATGAATAGGATATGCAGTGCATTGACTATAAAACTCAACTGCAACTGACTATGTCACTCCAATTGTTTTCTTCCACAAATAGGAAAGCAACTATCCTTGGATCCAGCGGGTCAGTTTTGCTAAGGACATTGCTGCAGGCATGGTGAGTAAAGTGTATTTGTACCTCCGGATTGCAGGGGTCAGCTAAAATGGGGAGTTGGGCAGTGCATCAGTAATGAGTAGTGTGTGCATTGCTTAATCAGCGCATTGCAAATGAGCAGACATATTATTTCTGCAGCGCTGTTGGAACTGATGTACATATTTTAATATTTTTAAGATGTTTAGCAGCAGTCACTGCAGGATTCATTTCAGCAGGAAATAGAGAGTTGGAATAGAAAATCTCTAGGGGAAAACATCTTGTCACACTGCCATCTTGTGGTCATTTTGTGGTTAAACAATTCATGGATCTGTCACATAGTGAAAAGATTTTCCTATGTAAAAAAAGGGTGAATTATTGAATCACTGGCACCAGTGGATTGAAAAAAATAAGATTATTAATATATTTTTACAAAAACGTCAAAAACACGATAATTTCAAGACAGGGTCAAACCAACCTGACTAAAGAGTTTTTGTCTCTTATTCAGGCCTACCTTCATTCCAGGAACATAATCCACAGAGATCTGAACTCACACAATTGCCTGGTCCGTGAGGTAAGTGTGTGTGTGCGTGAGACAGAAAGCTTTCTGATGATTAAACAGATGCACCTATCTCCCAGGATAACACAGAAGACACTTTGAAGGCCAAAACTCTGGTCTCTCTTGGGGATTCGTTGAAGGCACTTGCTTTTGAAATAAAACATCTTATTTGCAATTTGAGTTTTCGAGCATACAGGAAATTACAGTGTAAAACAACCAAAGGTTCAACTGCGGCCACATTTCACAATAGTTTAGGAAGGAAACCACAACTGATGTGTCTGTACCCCCTAAAAAACCCTACCATGCTATATTCAGTACAGAGGACTTAAGAACTTGTACTGTTTTTAGGATCGACCCTACTTTTCTGTATGTTCTGGGTGGGCTGAGGGATATTTTTGTTGTGTTGGAGGCCGGTATGTAAATTACATTAATCATCTCCGTTGCAGAATTATAGCGTAGTTGTGGCCGATTTTGGACTTGCCCGGCTCATGGTGGAGGACAAGAACCAGGACAGGCTCTCATCTGGGAAACTGCAAGGTCTGAAGAAGCACGACCGCAGGAAGAGGTACACGGTTGTGGGAAACCCGTACTGGATGGCTCCGGAGATGATCCATGGTAAGTCAGAATTTGATATTAGCTTTTGATATTAGCATAAAGCTAAGGGAGACCATCTAATTATCTTTTCATATTGCAGCTGAGACAATAAATACATTTAGGTATAGAAAAGTATATGCATTTAAACATAAATGCATTGATAATTATGCATGTTGTACGCAGAATTTCTATTCGCATTTTGCTCAGGTTTGTGGGACCGAAGGCATTAGGGCAGATTGTAAAAATACTTATTTGTGGAACTTCAGTGTTAGTATGTCACGGCAGTGTTCTTAATGGTGTCGTCTGTTGCCTTTGGCTTGTTGCCCTGCAGGAAAGAGCTATGATGAGAAGGTTGACATCTTTTCCTTTGGGATCATGCTCTGTGAGGTAAGCGGCTCTGCACCAGTCTGCAGGAATAATCACTGGACCCGTAAAACTCCAAAATTGGACTTTGTCCCCCGTTCGGGATTCCAGGGAATTTTACTTTACTGGGAGACACCAATGTGGTAGTCATTACTCCAGTCTCAAGTGTCTGATGGTGGTCCTGTAAACGAAAAAGGGGCCATTAAATCATCCCTAATACTTAATGAGTTGCATGTTCATTTTAATAAAATCACCCTAAGAGTTGAACAAGTTTAAATCTAGTCCAGGATAAGGAAAAATAAAATTGTGAGCTCACCATCGTTCCATTGTGCCTACAGATCATTGGCCGGGTAAACGCAGATCCTGACTACTTGCCCCGGGCCGTGGACTTTGGCCTGAATGTGAAAGGTTTCATGGAACACTACCTCCCTTGTGACTGCCCCCCCTCCTTCTTCTCTATTGCTGTAATGTGCTGTGAACTGGACCCAGAGAAACGGTGAGCACTGTGCGCATCATAAGAAGATCATGCCTGATGGATTTATGTGTTTCTTCTGTCAGTAAGAATTTTAGTTATTGGTGGTAGTAACCTAGTGGGTAACACACCAGCCTATGAACCAGAAGACCCAGGTTCAAACCCCGCTTACTACCATTGTGTCCCTGAGCAAGATACTTAACCCTGAGTGTCTCCAGGGAGACTGTCCCTGTAACTACTGATTGTAAGTCGCTCTGGATAAGGGCGTCTGATAAATGCCGCAAATGTAAATGGTGTTAAAAGTGATCAGCCACGGGTAAGGGTTTCCACTTCAAGCATGATCTGACAGCATTTTCACTCCCCCAGGCCTGCTTTTGTAAAGCTGGAGGAGTGGTTGGAGAACCTGAAGATGCACCTGGAGATCCGCCTGCCGCTGATGTCCGAACTGGAGCAGCTAGACCGGACCTTCTGGCAGAAGAACCCACCTGCTGAGAACGGGCTGCACACACACCCAGAGCAGCCTGAGTAGAAGCCATCGGTCCGAGGGGCTTCAGAGTAGATTGGTTCTGCTGAAGACCCGGCTGGTAGAAGAATTGAGGCCTTTGCCCACCTCACCCTGGACAGTGGCACTGGGGGCACCACCCATTGATGTACTTAGAGTAACTCCCCTTGGTATGAGGTACACAGTGGGCACGGATGGCTGCTGCTCTGTGCCCCAGCGTTTTTTGGAGAACATATTTTTCTTTGTGGATCCCAGGAACGTTGTCTTCACAGCCATCGCTTTAGCTGGTCAGCTGACATAATTGACCTGTTTATGTGTTCTAAGGCTTTTAAGCTACTGGATATTTAATATTGTTAAAGTGTAAATCTAACTTCTCGTCCTCTAACACAATGTGTGTGTGTGTGTGTGTGTGTGTGTGTGTGTGTGTGTGTGTGTGTTTGGATCATTACCCAAGCTTCAGAACTTTAAAAAACGCATGAACCAAGCGTTACCTGGGTGCGTTCTGTCAAGCCGCTTTTCTGTTTGCCTTATATGCAAACCCCTCGGCTTTGCTCACACGTAGCTTTTAAGTCTGAAAAGGCTGATGAGCGTTAATCCCAGTAAACAAATTCTCCTCACAGTAGCGATTCAGCGGTTACGTTGTTAGAAGTTCCATTGTATGCAGCAATCTAAATCTTGGAAGTTACGTCTGTTGTCTTCTTTGCGTATAGGAACGTTTCCGTGGTCTGCATAGCGCTCAACACGTATTGCTGCGGACGCTTTATGGACGCACCGCCGGTATGAAAACGAGCATGTTTGTAAATAGCCCCGTCTCATTCGTCAGTTTCACAGTATGGAAGTCGAGTCCGCCGTTTAGGGGACACTCTTGTCCACTTTATGTCATTGTTCTAATGGTACCCTCGTAAGCAATGGTACAGTGTTCTTCATCGATACACGATTCTTTGATGAGTCCTTTCCTAAGGTCACGTCTATTCCAACTCTAATCACTGTATATAGCTTGATGTTACATAATGTAAATGTTTTAAATATTGTATATGTACAGACATATTTTGTATACTGATATACAACATTGCCATATTTTTTATTTGGCTATGTATTAAAGTGAGAGAGATAAAATAGTAGACTTAGTGCAGTCGTTAACTGGTGACACCTGTAAGAGATCACCATGGCAACGTGTGACAGAACCAAGGCACCTGAAACGCAGCGGTCCACCTCCCGACCCAGTAATAGTCATGTGTTACATGCTACATTGTCTAAAGTCATCTGTGTGTAACGTTTCTCATGACTGTCTGTCTCTTTCCAGACCCTGGGGACACAGTTTTAAAAATTGGAATTTGAAACTTACCAGCAAAAACGTTTACGGAAAAATCAAGATACAATCTTTAGAGTTTCTAATTGTGTGAATGAGACGATCACTTTGCTTAAAGTTGCCTGTATGGACTGATAAGGTTGTTAATGTTTTTATTATTATTATTATTATTATTCAGAGTCAGGGCTCGGGGCCTTAGCCATACGCACTGATGTCTGACCATGTCTTACCACCCAGTGGGAGACTTCCTGTTTACACAAACCTGCTGGCTGTAAATATTTTTGTACATTTGTCTGCAGACGTAACCCTCCTTTCTCTCCCTCTACCTCCCTCTGCCTTCAGTGGGAGATGAGCTGCATGGAGTTTTAGGCATTAGTTCACCTTTTTTTCCGCTTCCACACCGAGCAATTCTTATAACTTTGAACAAACATTGTGGTCGGCATTGAAAACACAGTGGACGATGGACAGGAAAGTGTGTGGACGCTGTAGACACATAGCGAGTGGGTGGGAGGGAGGGGGGGGAATCACAGCTTTTTTTTGTTGTACAGAGTCACTGTAATCATTTTGTATAGATTTTCAAGTGATTTCATTTGCACTATGCTAGAAAGTGGCTGCCCTCAGGGCTGTTTGTCTTTTTTTTAATGGTTACTTTATGGTTATGATGAAAACAATGCCGCTATGGTTATATAATGAATGCAAGTCACTGATGGAGCCTTTAAATGTTAAAGGGGGGTCTTGGCGAGCCTTTCCTCTGAGTAGCAAACTTTTCCCCCACACCTTATAATTATTTCTCACATTTCTCACACAGACTGAACCATCCTGTATTGTAATAATTAGAAGAAAAAAAACAGACATGCATTTGTTGCATCATTCTGACTTTTTCCTCTGTTCGTTCACCCAAAAATTGTAAATCACTATTGTATAGTGGTAAAGCTTTATGACCTTAGAAAAGTTGCTACAAAGGGGGAGGGGCACCACGGTCTGCCTGCTGCCTACAGAAAGATCCTTGTGAAAGAGGTTCTGGTTGTAACGACCGACCGCTTCGTTTTACACTCTCGCATGCGTTTAAGGTTGGACCACTGCTTTAGCCTGTGTTTTTTCACAGCACTTAATACCCTGTTCCAGTACTCAGCATCAGTGGGCCAGCTCAGGGCAAATGTATTTGACGTCCTGGTCACCGAATTCACCCTTGCTGGAATCAACATGCATGCACGGCCATGCCTGCAGAGGAGTAATTACGCGGATGTAACAGAGCCGTGGACCATTGTGAACTGTGGTTAGATATTTCATGGGCAGGGAACCCCAGTTGTCGCACTTAACCGACCCCCAGCATGTTACCCTGGACACGCCTGTGCAGCTGTTGCAGCAGCACTTCTTTGCGAAGGATCGATACCTCTGAACATTGCTGTGCCTTTGTTTTAAGCTAGCCTTGCCAACGACAAGTAGCGTGTTTTGTTTTTAAAATAAAAAGTCTTGATTCGTTGAATTTATATTATTGCTGATTGGTTTATGAGATTTCCCTATATTTATATTTTCCATATCTCCATTGTCTGTTTTTTTGGGGTATTTTAGGTTTCTGGTTTTGTTTGTTCTTTTAAAATGGGTTTGTTTTTTTTTTACACAAGCTGTGAAAACAATTCTGCACTTTAATTCCGGTCGTGAATATTAAGAATCCAAGGAGACGACTGTATTTCATTGCAACTGGAATAAAATTGCCGCTCCTTATCTAACTGACAACCTTGTTCACGTCTCTTATTCAACTTTCGCTAATTCAAATACATAAGTGTAGTTTTGCTTTCATTATCCTTTTCAAATGTATGTAAAAAATTACCAGTTGGCATTAAAATCAGCTGCCACGGTAAATAAACACGAGCAGGTGAAATACCTGCTGTAAAACATTGTGAGAGTGCACATTACTGTATAACACATAAAATCCTGTACTGGTCTAACCATCTCTCTCTACTATAAAGCATAATCATGGCATAGAAATGGCAAACACTGGCAAATAACGACATGGGAAGATTACACTCTATGGCCCATAACAGTAATAGAGTGAATTATATAATTATAGTGCATGAACTAAATGACAAATACATTTTTCTGTGTGATTGTATAATTGTATAACTTTTTTCAAAATATAAAAAAGCTCTGATGTACAAGATACAAATGTAAATGCTTTATTTAGGCTGTCAAACACAGTAAATATGAAAACAAAGAGAACAATGAGATTATGTCTAAAATCAATAAATTATAATACATTTGATAAAAACTTTGATGGAAATTAAATATCATAACAAGCTAAATCTTATTGTGTCACGACTGCCACCTGTCTGTCCAGCCAGCAGGGGGCGCAATGACCACCACAGCCCTGTCGACCCCCGAAGTAATTACACAGAAGGTCACCATATAACCACGGCAACCACAAACACTTACCGCAAACTCATTTCTGAACCGTGAACCGGCTCCCTTCGTCCCTCCAGCAGCAGCCAGACACGCAACAACACCAACACCAACGTTCTCTGCAACAGCCGCAGGAGAAGCAGCGGTACAGACTCTAGTCCTTGCTGTCTTCACGCTCACAGCTCAGGTCCGAGCCATTCTGCCCTCATCTGACTCCAGTGCCATGTAGCGCGTTACCCACGGCACAGACGCAACTGCCCGCACCCCAGGGTGATGGGATAAATGCAGAGGACTCAGGGTGATGGGTTAAATGCAGAGGACAAATTTCACTGTGTGCATCGTGTGCTCTGCTGCTGTGTATCACATGTGACAATCACTTCACACCAGGAGCGGCATCACCATCCTTCTGTAGCATGCCCACCACCATCCCGTAGCAATGAAGCACCACGCCATGCCCCACCCACCATGCCAGTAGTGCCCGTGCAACTCAGGCACACCCGTGGCCCTCTCAGTCCTCAGGAGCAACAGAGAAGGGAGGAACAGGGCTTGTGCTATTACTGTGGGGGCCGGAACAACTTCAGGCAACAACTGCTTGAATCGACATCCCAGAACCCAGACAGCGGAAAACTCCCCCGTTCACCAGGGCCGTGGAACCTCCTGGGGAGCCCCGAAACACCTCTCTCTACCACCCATTGTATACTGCCCATTTTTCTGAGCTGGACTACACCCACCCTTGGCCGCCACCAGGGGTGTGCACTGGTGGATTCCTGGACAGCCATGAATCTGGCCATTGCCATCCCGACCACCGGCTGCGATCCCCCTCGTGCAGTGAAGTGAAGTGAAGTTGACTCTATTGTCATCTCCGCTACATACATGTTAGACAGTACATAGTGAAACGAAATAACGTTTCTCCGGAACATGGTGCTACATGTAACATTTAAACAACGCTACATACTGACATAAAGTGCACGTGTGCGACAGACAAACTGGGCTACATAAAGTGCAAAAAGGGGACACAGGCAGCGCAAGAGTAGCATAATGGGTCTGGACGAAAGTAGCATCATCCACTTCTACAGCAGCCGCCGCCTTCTTTTTCGTGGGGAAGAAGCACGATGGGTCACGAGTACGGCATCAATAGGTCTTCATTTGGTTTCTCACACTGTCAGCCAAAGAACCTGTTCCTGCAGTCAACCTCCTTGTCCCACACCCCCAGAACACCTGGACTCTCGTCCACCGCTAAACCCAATTGCATACCAGTTATCATTGCCCTGTTCTCTTCACGACAGCCCTGTCTTCCACGTGTCCCATCTCTCCCCTGCTGCCCACTCCTCCAGCTCCACCTCACCCGGTGGACGGAACCCTGACCTTCAACGTCCAACGCATCCTTGATGTCCTGGGCTTTGAGTACCTTGTCACCTGGGAGGGCTCGTGGGTCCAACACCGTGATATCCTCGACCCAGCCGTCCTTCAGGAATTCCATGACTCTCATTGATCTGCTTTCGGCCTGTCCAGAGCTGGGTGTATTGGGGAGGTGGAGGGGTCCTGTCACGGCTGCTACCCGGCCAGCAGGGGGCGCAACAAGTGTGACAGGTTAAATGCAGAGGACACATTTCATTGTGTCACAGTGTATGTATGCACACATTAAACTAAACTATACTAACTAAAAGGGTATGCTCTATAGGAGAAAAGTAGAACTTTTCTGTACAGTGAACAGGTTGAACAGGACATAACTGGACAACATCATGTATGATGCTTGTGAGTAGAAATGTTGGATATTTCAAACAGGACACACAAGACAATCGTGCAAAATGTGCAGGAATGTGCGAGATGAGTTGAGATGTACAGAAATCAGGTGCATTAGGCTGGATGTCTATTGTTGTTGAGTTTAACAGTGTTCTGGTGATGGTATGTTATCATAAGGAAGTTACAGTAAAGTGAAGTTATTGTCATTGTAAAACACTGCAGCACAGCACACGTTGCACACAAAGAAATAAACGCCCATCACCCTGAGTGAGCAGCCTTCCGATCACCGACCGCTTCCTTTTCTGCCGGGCCAACCGCTCCCCCAAAGTAAAGGCGATCGAGGTGAGACGCAACTTTATGATAAACACGGAAATAAATTCGGACCGGTTGGTTACGGGGTACTAGACTGTCGCTGGACCCCGGTCACGTGACCGCCGTGCCCCGGCCCACGTGCGATTGTTTTCATTCCGCCCGGCGCGGGCCGGGCCTCGTGACGTCACCGGTCGGGCCAGGGGCTGGAAAATGCGGTCATATAGCGGCGGGCTGCTGCTGCGGAGCGGAGCGGAGCTGCAGTCTGGGCGAAGCTGATCTCCATCTGCCGCCGCGGAGTCCGGCAGTCGCGGGAGGATTGTTTTATTTTTTATTATTATTATCATCATCATCATCTTTATCTTTATTTCTGTTTGTGGCGGGAAGCGCGCGGACGCCTGTCCCGTTTCACTGAGGGGGAAAAAAAATGGAAAACTCCTCCGTCAACAGCAGGTTCCGGACGGCTCTGTTCCACCACGGTGAGAAATACGCATTTAAAGGGGGGAAAAAAACACCTCCCGGCGGCCCTTACGCGGCCTCCTCCGGAGTTCTCGACTTGTTTGCGGGTGGAGGTGGAAGCGCGTTTCGGGCGCGCCGGTTGCTTCTGACGGGTCACAAAAAAAAAAAAAAAAAAAAAACGACGACGACTGTCGATCTGCTGTCAGCCGGGCGCGTGGACTCGTACTTTTACTTTCTTTTGTTTTTGTAAAAGGCGAACGTCTCAGCCCGGAGTCTCCAAACGATACCTGCTGAGTGATATCCCACGTCCTATTAAATTCTGTGGTTTTTTTTTTGCTGCAGCTTTGCTCTGGTCAATCACGTCTGACGCACTTTGGACATAATCTCGCCCACGAATTTGTTCCCTTGTGAATGTCTGACGTCGCGTCGCTGGTAATACGTTCGTGACGTCACGTCACGTCGCACGACAACGCCTTCTCTGTGTGGATGCTGACTATCCGGGTCAAGCTGCCGCTGTTTATGCCCTGATCCCCCGGGCTTAAGCCCCAAATCCCATCTTTGATGCAGCACTGCTTTGCAGCGGCCTGGTGCATTTTTCTCTGGGCGTGTGTTGTGATGGCCGAAAGTTTGAATGGGCTTGACGCATCAGACGCCGGAGAGATGCGAGTAAGGCCTCCACCCAGAGAACCAGTGGTGCGGCTTCTCGCAGCTTCACCCACCTCGGCGGTTTTGATGGCATTCCGGTCCAGCGTGACTTATGGGCCTGGATTCGATGACTACTCTAACGTGACACCCTGGTGCAGAATTCCTCCGATGGGTGTTGACACACAAACGCTTTTTTTTTTTTTTTTTTTCTTTGAATAGGGAATTAAAACAGCAGCAGGAAGAAGAAGTTGAAAGTACCCGTTTCTGCCTCTCCGTTCATAGGATGGCAACATTTATAAACGGATTAAGGGCCCGGTCGATCAGTCGTGAGGATCGCCGTTTAACACGTATAACCAGTGGCTTGTCGGAATCCACCCTACTGTGTGGCTCTGGCTAGAGGGACAAATTTAGCCTGCATGTGACGACAGCCGATGTTGGAGACGCGAAACACGCTGTGGCTCCATCTGCCCGTCCTTTCCCTTTATCTGTATTCGTATCTGTGCGTATTCCTTGTCTGTCATCTCCGCAGCGAGTGACACACCGTGGGACTGGTGCATTTAGCACCCGTGAGGGTGTGACGGTGCCACAGTGACAGGCAGGACGACTGGGTCACGTTCTCCAGGCGGCCGGACCCGCAGAAGGGGATGCATGTGTATGTTTTATGCCGCGCCTCTGGAAGCGTTATTCCTGTCATTTCTAATTTGGAAACTAGGCTTTACCACTTGAGGCCACGCAAACTATTAGAGCAACTCCATGTCCCCTGCAAGAAGAAGAGTCCGTCCCCATCCTTCATGACGTCCGTTGTTAACACGACAACGTCAGCCAGGCTCAAAAATGAAAGCAAGCACGAAAGACGCGGTGTTGTTCAGACGTCCAGCTGAAATAACAGTCATGATCAAGTGTCCAATGGTCCTGGTCAGAGAGGCTGGAGGTGGACATTCCATGGTGAGCGCCCGGGGGAGGGGGGGGCATTCTGCGGTGAGCACAGTTTAGCCTTTGCAACTGGAATCTTGCGACTGCTTGCCGGAAATCCCAACACTATTCCAGCATCTGCGCGATCTTGTAACTCTTCCCGTGCAGCGACCAATCGAATCAGCACGCCGTTCAGGCGCCCTACACTTCACAGGCCTCGAAAAGCAGACCAGATGGCATCTTTTACCGCCTTTTGTCCCCCCCCCCGTGGATATCGCCGAAAATGCCTGCACTTCCAGCGAGGGATCAAAGTGCACCCCACCGATATTTCAGTCAAGTGAAATTTCCTGAGAAGGGATGGAATTCTCCGGCCCGGGCCGCTGGCTGGAAGCCCGAAGTGGGCAGAGCCCAGACTTCCTATACCGTTTCCCCCCCATCAGCCGCTTCCTTACATACACACGCACTTCTCCATTCACAATTGTCGTACTTCCTTCTGGCCTCGCATTAACGCCGCTCAGCGCCAAGGGTTGTCCGTTAACGGTTAAACAAGCGGCGCCATTAAAATGTCCAATGTGCTCCTTCGCCTTGTTATTAATGGGGCAGCACGATTTCTATTAATAACCAGCGAGAGGTTGTTTCAGATTGGTTTCAGCGGCCACTGTTTTGTGGTTCAGTCGGGGTTTTTTTTTTTATCTAATTGCTAATTGATTTTTTTTTTTTTTTTTTTTTTTTTTTGGATGTCATCGCTGCTTCCTCTGTTCCATGGGAAACTGATGGTTCGCCTTTCTGTGCAGATGATGAGGTAAGTCTCTGTGTTTTTAAAATACTCTTCCTCAAAAAACACTGAAATATCTTGTGATATTTTGACATGTTGTGTTTGAAGGGGTTCGAGCGTTGTCCTCCCATAGCCGTGCCGGGGTCTCTGCTGTGTGCGCTATTTCAGAGGGCCCAGTTTTTCTGGGTACTATGCGCTTTAAGCCTTACAGACGTGGCTTTCCCAAGCTTGTTGGTTTCCATTTTTAAGCCTGGACACAAGTGGCTCCTCGATGGGTGAAAGCAACAGTGGGCGGCCCTGCTATTTCCGGAAGAGTATTAAGTGACGTGTGTGCGTGATGTAGCCCGGTGTCACTGAAGGCGTCCAAAGACCGGCGCTGGCCAGGGCCGCCTGAACACCTATTTAACCAAAGGGGCCTGTTTCTCACCTCTGTGCCAGGCTGCAGACGGGCAGCAGGTGGACAGCTGTGTTCACGCTGCGAGAGTTGACAACAGGTCTCAACAAACTGGGGAGAAGAGTGACGAGGCGGACGCTGGGTGTGACAGCGGCGAGTCTCTCGGCTGCATTCCTAGCAGTTGCATCATAACTGTCAGGGTGTATGAATTCAAGGCTCCTAACAATAAATGGCCATTTTTTTGCTTTTATAATTAAGGTTGGTTGCTATGTTGATGAAGAAAGTATAATTCCAGCCGCATTTCTGTATGAACGGGTATCACTATTGATGTCCAATGCATGTAATGCACATAATGAGAAGCAAATTACCTTGGCAGTAGGAGTCTAATACCATGACTTATCATATAATGTACAGTACAGGCCAAAAGTTTAGCCTTCTCATTCAATATGTTTTCTTTATTTTCATGACCATTTACTTTGGTAGATTCTCACTGAAGGCATCAAAACTATGAATGAACACATGTGGAGTTATGTACTTAACAAAAAAAGGTGAAATAACTGAAAACATGTTTTATATTCTAGTTTCTTCTAAATAGCCGCCCTTTGCTCTGATTACTGCTTTGCACACTCTTGG
The DNA here is from genome assembly GCF_900700375.1 of Denticeps clupeoides. Lineage (NCBI taxonomy): Eukaryota > Metazoa > Chordata > Actinopteri > Clupeiformes > Denticipitidae > Denticeps > Denticeps clupeoides. The sequence goes on from NC_041725.1 coordinate 12,665,360, forward strand.
CATTCTCTCGATGGGCTTCAAGAGGTCGTCACCTGAAATGGTTTTCCAAAAGTCTTGAAGGAGTTCCCAGAGGTGTTTAGCACTTGTTGGCACCTTTGCCTTCACTCTGCGGTCCAGCTCACCCCAAACCATCTCGATTGGGTTCAGGTCCGGTGACTGTGGAGGTCAGGTCTCCACTTTTTGTTAAGTACATAACTCCACATGTGTTCATTCATAGTTTTGATGCCTTCAGTGAGAATCTACCAACGTAAATGTTCATGAAAATAAAGAAAACACATAGAATGAGAAGGTGTGTCCAAACTTTTGGCCGGAACTGTATAAATAAACATCATATATTGAAGAAATACAAACTTATTCTGCCTGTCGTGAATATTTGCAAACACCAAATGTTGCCTCTGAATTTATTCTTGTGAGTCCACTGTTTGGAATACTATATAATTGTCTTGTGCTGGACGGAGGGGTGTGGCAGGGAGGAAGAGTGGCTGTGGTTTCCTCCCTTCTCGTTAAAGCCACGTGAAGCGCAGTGGCGACGCGATTTCTCTGACAGGCCGCCTGGAAATGATGTCACTCTGCCCAGGCCCGTGTGGCTTTGGCCAGTGTAGCCGAGGGATCCTTAACCGCAGTTATCCCTGTGTGAAGAGCGAGTATCACCCTCTGGTCCAGCCTCTGGTCCGCGTGGAGGCGTCCGAGTCCGCTCACTCTGCTGGGCTCGTCAAGCCAACCTGCAATTACGTCTTGCCTTCAATTGGTGCCCACTACGTGAAGGTTGAGCATATGGGCTAAAGTTGGACTTTATTAGGCCATTTACTAGATCGAGTTTTTTTTTTTTTTTTTTTTTTTTTTTTTTTTGCCATGGTTTGTCTGTCTTTCAAATTGACTCTCACTCGCCTGGATCCTCCCTGCACATTCCAGTGGGCGTCGTGTGTGTGCGCGCAACGCTACTGCATACGCCCAGCAGGCGCTTCCCAGATATTCATCTTACAAACCTGTACTGCCAGAGTTCCGTGTCTGCAATAAATGCCAGTCCAAATGACAGAATCAAGCCTGAGGGGTGTGGGTGTGTGTGTGTTTGTAGGAGAGTGTTTATTTATACTGCAAATATGTTTTGCTCTATGCTCTATTGTTTAATACAGACACAGAGAGGATTATACCTCAGGCCTTTGTTAAACAAACTGTCTGACAGTCTGGCTGGCTCTGGAACAGTCACTGAGCGTCCATGTTTGTTTATAGACTGCCTCGCTTTGCGATATAAATCGGCACAAAATCTAAAGTCCTGAATTATCTAAACGCTTACACTCAGTTTTGACTGTTTAATGGGAATCATTGTCATATAAGGAAGCACCACTAGGTGGTGCTGGTTCTCTGAAAAGGTTCCAAACAAGTTACGTTAAGCTTTTCTGGGTTGTCATAAGTTTACTTTAACAATTTTCTGGTAAATTGGACTTTTTGTGATTTTTATTTTTTTTATTTCAGTCAACATATGAAAATGTGCCTTAGAGTGATTGACAAGTCCTGGAAATTCTTTTGCAAAAATACCTTCATATACAGTCCAGTTCTTGAGTTCAGTCAGGTGGTGTGGATCAGGGTAAGAACTAATCGCTAGCTTGTGGTCTCTGAAAACTACTGTCAGCACCTGATTCGTTCAATTTGCCTGATCCGTTCCACACATGCACATGCTAATGCAGTCGGGGAAAAAACACACACACACACACACAAGGGTATGGATCATGCATCTACAGCTATTATTCGAGGATACTTTACACCGAGGTCTGACCGACGTGTATATTTTTTACAGCATGCCTAGTTTTTTTTTATTGTCAGATGCTTCTTTTGTTTATTTTGGTGTTTCTACAGATTGGAGGTTCAAAAGGCCTTTCTGTCAATCACACGTTTAATTAAATGATGAAAGGCCAAAATTGGTCTGGTTTTGATGTTATACATGATGTCGAGATGAGGCAGGCCCAGTATTTGAGGGTAATGAGAGGGTACACAGAGGGTAAACAGTTCGTTCGTTATTGCCGGTACGGGTTTCAATGACGCTGCCGTTCTCGCCGAAACCTGTTGTTGAGTCTGTTCTCTAGCTCTTGTTTGGAGAGTCTGAAATATGCTGAAATGTTGTGTTTGAGGAAACACGTTTTTGGCTGCGCTCCTTGATTGGAGGCTGGCCCACTGGCTGATTAATTGTCCTCTCCCACGTATACATGGCCTGTGTATCACAGATGCACGCTGCTTCTTGGTCCAGTTGGGCCTTCTCCGTGGTCCCTGGGCCAAGCTCCCAGGCCAAACTTCAGGCCACGTCAACCACAGCAACCTTACGACCTCCTTCCCCAACGTCTCTGCAGCGGGTGACCCGGAAATGCCTGCAGGCCCCGCCAGGCCTTCGTTAAAAAAACTAAAATAAAAATAGCCCCTCTGCCTGGTTCTCATGGCCCCCCCACGATCTCTAGAGCAAGTCAGATGGAGCCTAGTGCTTCCATGGAGGTCAGTGGAGCTTCGTTGCACCCAACAGGCAAGTGGAGGACAGTCTGCAGTCGTGTCTTCTGAGGCAACTGGGAATGAACTTCCAATCTTCTAAAGCAGAGAGCTGCAGCGTTGTCTGTTTGTCAAGCGAACGAGCCCCTCGGTCATCTGCCATTCACCCCGGGGTTAATCCTCCTGGCATATGGTAGCTGTTTGATTGAAAGAATGGTGCTTCTCCGTGTTTTTCTACTTGTCTGCTAGAGATTAGTCTGTGGATCAAGGGCACTGTACTGACTAGCCAAACTGGAACTGGGTCTTTTCTCCAATGTTTCCAGTTATAGTTCCTGTGGGTATCGCTTTGGTTTTATTGCCGGTAGAGGATGGTTCTTGTTGCTCACTGGTTGTTTAAAAGCACAAGTCAAGAACCAGCACTATAGGGAATATGATGTAAATTTCTGTGAAAGTGGTCCATGGCCCTGTATATGGCACACGGAGAAGGAAGGCCACACTCTGGTCAGTGATCTTAGGGCACTGGTTTTGGAATGTGTCCAGCGATGAATGGTGGTTCCTGTTGCACATTTGCATGTCATAGAGGGGTTGGCTGTTGTCCTTGGCAGAGGTCTCAACGCTCTGTGTGCTCTCCTAGTTATTATTGCTCCTTCCTTTTGTTTTAAAAAGGAGAGCATGGAGATGGAATATGGAGCAGAAAAGAACTTCAGACCTCAGTCTGACTGCTTTCACAGTGTACCGAGACCGATTTTCCTCAAGCGACTTCCTGTTATGTCATGTAGGACAAGCCGGGATGAGACAAATTGCGCCTCTTTCTGGTCTTCCAGACTTGTTGAGCTGCTGACGGACTGATGGCAGCCACGCCCGTTCCTGTGTTCTGCAGCTGCGATCTAAAGTTTTTGCAGATTTTCCCAAGATGCTCAGAGGGAGGAAATGCTAAATGGGTTGAGATGAGAGGTGGCACAGAGGGGCCGAATGCAAATACATTATGATAACGTGCCTTATGATGTACGCAAAGGCAACAGAATGCAGAGGAGCCGCTGCCTGCGAGGCAAACCGATAGTCCCCATAGGGCCACAGTGTGGAATTTGGTCACATGCTGGGACAGGATGACCGTTAGATGAAAGCGTGTGATAGAAATGGAGAACATTGTTATGAGCTCGGTGTGTCTCAACAGCTTATCGCACGAAAAAGAAAGTGCTCTGCGATCTTTTGATGTGCTGTGATCCAGCACACGGGTGAGAAACATGCTTTGCTGGGACTTGGTTGTTTATGTTCCCATGCTTTGTGTCCAGCAGCGTCTGAGGCAGGTATGCGGCCCTACTACGGTGTGACCGCAGACTGCGAGAGTTCTGATCCGAGCAGATAGCGGAGCTGGCAGGCGGACAGAGCGCTGAACCTTTTTTTTTTTTTTTTTTTTTTTTTTTGGTTTGTGTTGTTCTGTGGATTCCTCCACTTTGAATGTTGCCCTTTGATACCTTGATACAGTTCCTGCTGCTCCACCCACCCCTCCGTGTCTGTGGACACCCCAGCATCCAAAACAAGCAAGGAGACCCACACACACTCGCACACACACACACACACACACACACACAGACACACATTACTATATTCACCATACTTTTCATGCTGGATCCTTCACACCTGCCCACGTTCAATTGCCGTTGTTGAAACATTTGTAAGTATTTCCAAATAATAGACATGAAAATGTAATTTGTGGTCTTTTTTTGCTGGGGTCAGATTGTGCTGCTTGATTCACACTCTCTGTCAGGCAGCTAGTTTGAAGCTTTGCTTCTCCAAAGCAGTTTGTACTCCTATTGTACTTATCAGATATGTACAAGCTGTCAAAAGTAGTGGGGCAGTGGTGGCCTAGCGGTGAAGGAAGTCAGAAGGTTGACTTTTCGAATCCCTGAACCGCCAAGGTGCCACTGAGCAAGGCACCGCTGCTCCCCGTGCGCCTGTCATGGCTGCCCACTGCTCTATTGTTTAATACAGACACAGAGAGGATTATACCTCATGCCTGGTTGGTGATTGTTAAAAGCAGAGGGCACGATTTGTGGTGTCACCGTGTGCTGTGCTGCAGTGTATCACAATGACAATCTCTTCACTTTCACTTCAATTATGGAAGCACTTACTGCTTATGGAACAACTTTCTGTTCATGTTCAGCTTCAACATTTATGGGTCTCGCAAAACTGAAGACCCAGGACTATGAAATAACACACGTGAGGTTATGTAATCAACAAAAAAAAAACAGCAAAAAAGGCTGGGAGCTTTTGGTGTGACTGCAGCATTTCACACTTTTGTCTTCTCTCGCCCACCTTAAGTTTGACAACAGGAATGGTTTCCAACAGTCTTGAAGGTTTCTGCTGAATACGTTCTTATCATTCCCTCATGTCGATGAGCATCTCGTGAAGAGGCGTTTGATGATGACAATAGTGAACAAAGCAGCCATGAAGGTAAAAAGAGGCGACCCTTGATTCATACTTAACATTCTCCGGCTACAAAAATGCTAAATATGTTTCAAAATGGCTCCATCTTAGTATTCATAACCGCCACAGAGTGTGTAGAGTATAAATTTCAAGATGTTTAAAAACTGAACTCTATGTAGACTTGCTATGGTTATGGTTTGAGTTTTTGTTTGTGTGTGTGTGTATATATATATATATATATATATATATATATATGTGTGTGTGTGTGTGTGTGTGTGTGTGAGAGAGAGGGATAGCCTTGTGTCTCCTCCCAAGCCCCACACACACACACACACACACACACACACACACATCTGTCACATATTTGCCTGCCCATTATCCGGTAGCACTAGTTCCAGCAGCTGTAGCCGTATTTCACCCCACCCACTGCCGGCGATGTAGAGCTCCCGAAGCCTCTGGCTTCGCGCGTCAGGTCAGCACGTGGTCATTTAAGGCCGCCGCGCCGGGGTGTTTTTCGGCCTGTTCGTTTCCCTTAGTGCTGTGTGAGGCTGAGCAAATTAGAAGCTTCAGTGCAGGATCCCTGCGAAGGGCCAAATTGAGGGGGCAGTGACCGCCGCACTACCCCCCATCTCCCCCCATTCATTCTCAGAGCACCGGATCAAGATATATGTTGGCAGAGGCAGTGCACAGCGTTTTTTTATACTGTGGGAGGAATGCCTTTTAATGCTCGGTACATGTGTATGCATTTCTTATCTTATGTGAAAAGAAAAAAACTTAATACGCTTTCACAACTGTATTGTACATATTAGACATGTTCTAAAGGTCTATGCCACTCATTAGGCAGATAATGAACGCAACAGGTAAGTATGTATGCTAAATGAAGATAAGGTTGTTTGCCAGGGTCGTATAAATTGTTCGACCGCTCCGCGATGCCATTTCTAATGGAAATCTTCATTTTCTAGGATAAAAGCAGTGAAGAAAGGAATTAGCATGTTAAGTATAAAATGTCTACGCCACCACTGCGCATTGCATGCTGTTATCTAAATTTGTGATCATTTATTTATGGGGAGGATTTATTCCATCCTTTGCTGCGGTTTGAAAATGCTTTAGGCAACTTGCAGTGCTCCTGTAGAGTTTAGTTCTTGCAAATCAGCTTGAAAGAGTTCAAATCCAGTGTTTCTTCAGCAGGGTGTGTAAAGTCCTTGGACCTGGGAAGTTTTACACTTTGGAGAAACTCTCAGCAGAGAGCTGTATGGGCTGTCTGACAGGGCAATTGGGCAATTGGGCAATGAGCGTTTAAATGAAGTCAGTTGACCTGTCTGATAGAGTGAAGTGGTGCATGATGGGAGATGTGATTGTTGCCTGGGTGTGGAATCACTGCCGCTCATGAGCTTGAGGGATATTCCTAAGGATTATCTATGGCTCAAGTGTTTCACTTTTTGATCATGGGTGATGTTCAATGGCCTGGAATTTCTCTGCATCTTAACAAAAGATCGTCCAAAAATCAAATGTTTAAGTATGAATGCAATATAATGTTATATTTTTTGAAAAATTGTTAGAACAATTAGAACTATGTTTATAAAGAAATAGCATATCTGTCCTCATTTGAGTAATGATGTTCTTGTCCTGAAGGACTCCTCATTATAAGACTGCAGAGGGAAGGAATCCCCAGAGATCCCCAGTTGCATAACTCTAGGAAGACAATGGGAGTCAACCACATTCTTCACCAAACAACCAAACACTCACATGTCCGCTCATTTGGATCTCTGAAAAGCTGACAAGATCTTAACTGCAGTCGTGGGGTGGGGGTGCGGGGGAAAAAAACTATTGTGTATTTTAGTGGTTCAGGAAGTTCCAGGGGTGCAATAACTTCTCCTTATATCAGGGCAGAAGCTCGATTGTTGATCTTTTGCGGTGTTTTGGTAGGGAAGTAGTGATAAATTATGGCGGTTCTTGTGCTTGTAAAAACTACTGCCAGGATGGATTGAATGTTCCCAGCGGACATTTTGGAAGTGGATGCAGGCCCATGTGAGCGTAAGTGCACTTTATGGTCACTTCGAGAGGAGATATTTGTCCTCTTCCACTGAATGTTTTTGTTTCCCCCAGTAAGCTGCACTGCAATTTAAATTTAAAGTGATCTAGTTGTGTCAGATATTGACTTCACATCAGCCATAATATAATGTATAAAGTATGGCCACCCTCAATGAGCCTTGGCCTCCCATGACCCTGTCACCAGTTTTCCTTCCTTGGACCACTTTTGGTCTGTCCCAGCCACTGCAGACCTGGAACGTCCCACACCTGGATATCCCAGATTGGAGTGATTCCCTCTTTCAGTGGGAAAACTCGCACTGCCTGTCTGCAGGAACTGTGCAGGAATTCTTTGAGGAATGTGAGTATATATGTAGCCTGTCCTGGAATAAGAAGCCTGACCCAAGGAGGACCCACCTCACAATGTACGTACGTCAGATACCACAGGACACCTTCAGAGGCCTTGAGGAGTCCATGCTTCTACTAAGAGCTGGAGTGGTGGAGGTCCTAAGAGGGGTGTGCCACTGCTTCTTGGGAGATTTCTCTTTTTGCGTCTGGTCTATTTATAGCCTCAGCCTGAGAATCCAGACCGAGGTCAATGCTAAGAATTTTTTTGTCCTCTGTAAGAGCACAAAACTGGGTCTTTTACAGCGCGATGCATGATTTTGGACCCGACGTGTTTTTATTCTTCCTTGTCAGTGTGCACTTAAAACAGCTGCCTTGATTCTGGTGCTCGTATATTTTCATAATGTGGCAGAGTGGAATGTTCTGAGACATCTCACCAGCCACTGGAAAAAAATATTATTCCAGTTTCTTCTCTTGAAGTGGGATATTTTCAAAATGTGTGGGTTGTGTTTTCAAAAGTATGTCAAAATGGCCAGGTTATATGTCTTATTCTGGGATAAACATGGGGTAAACATGTGTGAATGGAGATTCTTTGACTCAGAGAGAATCGAAATGCCACAGGAATTGACCTGCATTATTTGTTCCGACCAAAAACCCTTTAAAGTTTATGTGGATTGAGAACAGGGTGGGGGAAACTTTTTTTTTTTTTTTTTTTCTGAAACAGGTGTACAGGTTTAAAACCATGAGCATGAGTGGGGGGTGTCTGCACCCTGGGGTGGGCTGGCTCCCCACCCTGAGTCCCAACTCTGCACTCAATTTCCCTGGATTAGGATTGCAGGAGTAACGGAAACAGCAGTGTTCAACACAAACCCTAAATTGTGTAACGTGCCACTGTTCAGTGTTGATGCTCGACGTAATGGAAATGATTGTTTGCTGACAAGGTGTGTTTAGTTAGCGATTGTAAATGGATCTCACAAGTAATCATGTGTGATTTACACACAACTGCCTGTTATTGTTGGTTTGCGAAGTCCTGGTGGATCTCTTCTGTGATCTTCTTGTGTGCTTTCTTGTGCTAAATTAGCAATAGGGCTGGAGTTCCGTCTCCACTCAATCTTGTCAAAGAAGGCCAAAAACAGCTTGTTAAAAGGCATGTCTTGGCTTTAAAGAGAAAGGAAAACTAGTGAAGGCAAATTCGATTGGCTTTTGTTCTAAGTCAGCAGACCCATTAAATCTCCCAAGTGCTTTCATAAGAACTTACTACGTTCCACTTCTTTTTCCCCCCAAGCCTTTCTTCAAGTATTACTCCACGTCCCTGGCCACGGGCTGCAGTTTGTTAAGAGGGCTGAGTCTGCTCCGTCAGCATTTCACTGCACAAATTCAGAAACGCACGTACACACTTGGACAATCCCCCATCCCCCATGCCCAATTTTGTGTGTGTCAGTGAGGCAGTCATTCACTCACGCTTGATTCATTCTCTTATGAGATCTTGGAGTTTGTACAAGTAGTGATTGAAATATGTCTATGAGTTTATCTGCGGCCCAGTGGGACCGGTGCTTTGTGCGTTTTGGAGATGCTAGAACCAGATTTAAATGGTACTTGAACTTGGAAATAATATTTCACACGCAATTAATGTGGGTATTGGGCCCAGTCCATATCCTGACTTGATAGAAATTTAAAATAATTGCTATTTTCGCTCTAGCTTTGTTCCCAACTTTGTTCCTCCATTTGGGTTTGTCAGTACACATACTCCAATTTATTTATGATTATTATCTAGGACATTTGTCTTGATTTCTTCTATATGTATATTTATGGAACTAACTGCAGTATCCACATATTTACCACAATTTATGCCCATTTCTGGGCTAAAAGTAACCTGGTGGGTAACACACTCACCCATGAATCAGATGACTAGACCCCACTTACTGTCTCTGAGCAAGACACTTAACGCTAATTTATTCTAGGGGCAGTTCCCCTATTGATTGTAAATTTGTAGTAGTGGGCAGTCTGACAAGTGCCATAAATGAAAATTTGTGAATTTCATATTAGCTGTGAGCACTTTGGTGTTGTTCAGTCAAAATCCCATTACAAGTTCCTGCTACTCTTGTGTATGTCTGACTATGATTATTAACTGTGGCCACTGGTCGGCCCGTCTAAATGAGACATGATTCCGGGCGCTCGGTAGTTTGTGGCAGGGTATGTGTGCCGTGCTGTCATCACAGTGATATGATGTTTGTCTAAGGGTTAGCTTCTCTCGCTCTTCCAGGCGCTCTTCTGCATTAATTCCACCCTCTCTGGCCTTCCCCGGCGACTCTGAGATGGCCAGCGTTCACTATAACGCCGCGATCGTAGAGCCCAGGGCCCTGAGAGCGCAGCACTTGATCTTTTCTGACAGCGGAGCGCAGGAGTTTGATTCTGAAAATAGGCGACCTTCACCATTATTCGTAAAGTAATGTCTATGTTGTCCCACCATAATAAGGCAAAGACTTCGGCAGAAGATTGTTTTTTTTTGTTATTTTTCTTTAATCCCCCTTATTTTGCAAGGCAGTAGTAGACCTGTATAAAAAAAAAAAAAAAAAGTCAGACCTGCTACACCTTTTGTTAGGGGTCACAAATGCCTTGACGTTATGTCAAGTTTATGTCCTACATATAATTTTTGTTCCTATCTTAATATTCTGTGATGTACCTGTTCTTTTATGTTCTTTCCCAAACCCTGATTGTGTTGAACTAGAAGGCAACCTACCTTCACAAGAATGTTTCAGCAAGTAAGAAAGGCCTCTGTCAGAAGAAAGAGACTTGATTTGACAACATTTTGGAATGAATTTGATCATTTTTCTGAGGTCTCAGTGAATATCTCTTTTTTTTTTTTTTTGTGATTGCCACTGACCACAGCTGCCCCAAAGAAAGTGGCGCTGTGACCCACTTTTCTGACCAAGACTCTGCTTTATAATCTCGATCTTGTCCACTCAATTGTGCGGTTTCCATGACAGCCACTGTTCTCTTGGCTAGAAAGAGCCCCTCGTTTGGGACCCTGCACTGAGCTGGCACTGTTTTATTGGGATCAGCAGCATCGCGTCCTCCGACTTCACAGTCATGCAGCAAGTGAAGTTTCCACAAGTTGTTGCCACCATTTTTTTTTGTACTCGACTGTAGCAAAGCATGGGTTTCCATTCTGGTTTACCAGCAAGCCACAACTCTAACATGCCAAATAAACAATTAAAAGGTAAATCCAAGGCTTCCTATGGTTCCTGGGCAATTTCTTACCACCCAGGTACAAACACACTTTTCGTGCAGTGGGAGTCTGCATCCAGCCCTGACTGGATCAGCGAGTAAAAACAGGATATTCTGTTTCAGCCACTTGCAGGGAGGTAGGCAGCAATTGCCAGATGTAATCTTCCAGCAAAATAGGAATGTTTCTTGTGTGCAATGTTGAATTGAATATTTTGCCAAATAAGCCAGGAAGGTATGGCTAGAGACGGCATAGAATTTCACTCTGTGAAGTCCTTTTAAAAGAGATCAAAATCAGCATTTTTTTTTTACGCTTTCCTGTTTCCTTTTAGTCCGTGTTTTCTTGCAAAAGTGCATGAACTCCCACAGATTGTTTAAATGTAGATTGTGATTGTCTCCATCGAGAAAAAAACAAAAAAACTGCATTAAATGTTAAATTATGAGTCTTATCTCATGCGTCAGGACGAATGGAATGGTTGTGTGTGTGGCTGTGTGTCAGGTCAGGTCATGTGTCATGCTGGCAGGTTCCTGTCTGCAGTTTTCCTTCTCTCATCACCACAAATGCTCACTTTCACAGCAAGATGTATGAATTACAGATGCATCCATCAATACGGTCACATTTTGGTTTGCCCTTTTATTTATTTATTTGTTTTGCACAAATGTTATATGTACATGAAATATATGTTCAAACATATCAAATTCTCCATGAACCACAGTGAATATGGGCCAACAGGAGGGTCAGGATTGCATGTTAGAATAAAAGGGAGGGAGGGGTTGCATCTGATCTATCGCAGCTGACTACAGGGCTGGTCTGCGGATGTGTTCGCTGCTGAACAGTGCATCATAGGGACTGGCCTCAGGGGGCTGGGTGGCACGCATGATTAGGGCATTTCCTGAATAAATAATATGATGTGTTCAAACATAACCATCTTTTAGGATAAACATGTTTAGGTGTGAATGCTCTTCTACCAAATTTCACAATCACAAATGCTTTTGTGTGTGTGTGTGTGTGTGTGTGTGTGTGTGTGTGTGCGCTGTATGAACTTCAACTCTGAATTAATGCTTTTAGGCTGCTTTTTGGTAACCATACCACAGGTCAGAAAGTCTGAAAATTAAATTGTCATTGTGAAACACTGCAGCACAGCAAACATGGTGACAGAACCGACAAAATGAAATTGCTTATTTGATCATGCTGCTATAACAGTATTACATTAAAAGAATAAAATCACTGTAACTCATTGCCTCTCACAGGTTATTGCTTTGATGCTTTCTAACTTCATTTCTTATATGAGTGTATTGAATTGGATTTAGAAAAAACGTAGGCTTGCATGCATATTCCCAAGTGATATCATAATTGGCCCCGCCCCCATGCCACTCCGTCCACATCCTACTCCCCGCCTCCTCGTTCAGTCCAAACTGGTATTTCCTCAAGTCCATTGTGCCAGCGTAAGTTTGATCCTTCTCCTGACAGTCCTGCACTCTCCCAACCCCCCTGTCTGTCCATCTCTCTCTTTCTCTCCCTCCCACTGCAGCCTCCATCTGTGTGAATCTCTCCATCTTTCTGCCTCTCTCTCTTTCTCCCCACTTAGAAGCTGAGGCATCTGCTTTTTGTTTCTCGTCCTTTTTTGTGATTGTGTGTGTGTGTGTGTGTGTGTGTGTGTGTGTGGAGATTTATCTGTTCATCTCTGAAGCTGTACGTCAGCCCTGCACCTCAGCAGTTCTAATAATGGTAAGTGGAGCCCGGGGTTGCAGCTTGGCCTGGTACAGGAGCTCAGGCTCAGCAACGACAACGACTCATTCGGAAATTTCCCCAGTGTCTTGTATTTCCTTGTGTCCGCATCGGTCTCTCTCTCTCTGTCTGTCTGTCTGTCTGTCTTTATGGAACCCTGCTCTGTGGGTGAGTGTAGTCAGAAGTCTTTGAATGCATGCTTTTTTGTTTTTGTCTCGGTTTTCTGAGCTTGGATTGCACACAATGTTAAAGGGCCGCCTGGTGCTGGATGTCTGGTACACTGCAGTTGCCCCATGCTGAGAATTTACGGGTGACAAACGATACAAGAGGATTGGAAAGGGTGTCCGTGACACTTGTGCCATATGGAGGCCAGATGAACAAGGGAATCCGGGCATAGAGGTCCGAGTTGGGATTTTGTAGGATTTTGAGAGTGGGCAACGCAGAGATGAATCATTGTGCAGATGTGCGAGTTTTTATTCTGGTGTCGCGGTGTAATGTGGAAAACCTCACCCCTTTCCACTGGCAATATTTGTTATATACATTTCTGCATTTGCTATTTATTTAGTTCACTACTGCCGATAAACTGAGGAAGTGGGAGAAGGAGAGAGAGGAGGGCTGGTGAGATTAAGCCATGAGAGGAAATATGCAATTACTCCAGTCAACAACCATTACACCAGCCAGCAGCTGCCTGCAACCTAGGAGCCAAACGCTCACAACCCGCACCCATTAAAATGCCTTTCTGGTGCCCATTTGGGGAGAGTAACACCTGCAGCTTTTTGTGTGTTCTGAAACTTTTTATTATTAGCACATGTTTTTGCTCATTTGCACACAATATTTGGCTTCAGATCTCCATTTTAGGGAGAAGTGAGGTCAAAGTGTAATATGTTGGGCTTCCTTTGAAATCTGGCTGTGAATCTTTCTGTTCTTTCCTGCTCGTGTGCCAGGACTGCTTGAGGCTACCGGCACTGGTGGTTGTTGTTAAGGTCCATAAAGGAGCAAAGCCACAGGAATCTTTCGTTTGGAGTCCTAGCTGTCGGCCACGGGGTCATGTGACAGCCAGAGACTTGCCTTGTTGGGTCTGTCTAAAGACCACTCTTCACACCCCTGGGGTTTGCCAGGAAGCAGCAATGATGGACAAGTTGATGTAAATACAGAATATAAATACACACTATGTCCATCATTTGCTGTGGTCCGATGTTATTAAATGCTTATTTCCCTCGTGGCGATGGAAATCTCCCACATGTGGCTTCACAGCCACTGCAACGCACACCTTGTTCTGAACAGTGTAAACCTGTGACATATAACAATGTTGAAAGGATGTAGTAGCCTAGTGGTCAACACACTCACCTATGAACCAGAAGACCCAGGTTCAAATTGCTCCATGGGGGACTGTCCCTGTAACTATTGATTTGTAAGTTGCTCTGGATAAGGGTGTCTGATAAATAGATACAGATAGATACATTTTGAATATTGCCTATATTGGATATTTAAATCTTGTTGTTTTGACATGTTAGAAGATACTCCCCTGAGAGCTGGCCAGGGTTTCTGTAGCTACTCATATTTGTCTTTATCGACTGACAATACATTACCAACTGTATTAATTTCTGCCAAAAAAGGATGTCCTTTTAGTGCAAATAATTATGAGAACTGATTAGGCCAGGATCTCATCAGCAATCCTGAGCCACTTTATTTCCATACATGGACAAAATTGTTTCTACCCTTTACTGAAAATGTAAAAAAATCAAACAACTCCGTATTATTCAGTATAAAGTATTGAATTTTTGCCTCAACCTTGTCACATGGCTTCGGCTGATTTAACCCATGTGTTCTGGTCCTGTTCGGTCCTGTCAGCTTACTGTGAATATATTTTTAAATGATCAGATGTCATTACATGATGTCTTGTCAAGTAGCATCTAAATTCCTTCTTGCATTAAAAAGACTCACACTAGTCCGCCTTGCCAGCTGTCTGAAGATGGTACATGAGGAATTTACCCAGTTGCCCTAATATATCTGATCACGTCGAAGTTTAGTGTAAAAAATATCGTCCTCATTATTTTGCCAACATTAGCACTGGGCCTAGGGTCTGCTAGGCCCAACAAAAAGGGCACATAACAGGCTAACAGCTAACAAGCTAACAACAAAGGGTCTATCACACAAAGCAATAAGAAACACGAATGAGATCCCCAACGGAGCTCCTTGCAGATCTCCGTGGACCCTGGGGACCTCCCGAAAGAGTAAGGGCCTAGCAGACCCTGGGGACCTCCCAAACACCATCTGAAGTCTCTTTAAATAGGTGGAGGTGACCAATGGCAGATGGAGCTGGTAGGCCTCAACTCCTCCCACGAAGTCAACCTAAAAGGGACAGGACGCAAAAACACAGCCAGACACACAGAACACGTGGGAGCATACGTCCAGGGACGTAACACCACCGTCATACCATATCTTACACCGAACACTTTCTCCCTCATTTCCACTTTTACCACAGATGGAAGACAACCAAGGGAAAGCCTAGACAAATGCCACACCAGGACAAGTAAAGAGCAAAAATGCGCTGAAATTAGAAAGGAATTTGTGGGACACGGCCCCTCATGGGTCCAAATCCTTCATGCTTGTGATGCATGATACAGAAATTCCCTGGTGAAGTTTGAGGACATTACACACCTTCAGCACACAGGGTTCCAACGAGATGAATGCGACGTTACTCCCAACAATCTTCAGAGATATGAAAACCATTTCCTACTGCAGGAAGACCCAGCCAGCTTTAATAACTCTCCCTGAGGATGTGATTTATCTGTCGTAGGACAGCAATAGGCTGCCCCCTGTGACCGTCTGATATCCAGCCCCCCAAAAAACATAAAAGCACATGGAAAGGTAAAGAGGTGAAAACAAATTAACTTCACAAGTTTCTGTTTAAAACAAAATAAACCAAAAAAGCTAAACAAAAGCTGACTGAAACTGACTGAAACCCTTCCTTTAGGCTGTTTTGATGTTTGTTAGCTGTCCTGAGTGTGCTGTATTATCGTACCTGTTGGCACACTGTAAGTAAAAGCACTGTTTGTATCGTTTGTTTGGTTGCATGTGTAACAGTGGACCTCCTCCTCTCCACACCCTTGTTGCGTTTCTTAGACCCCTAGACTTAGGAACGTGGCAGGAGTTGAGGTGTGGTTCAGATTACCGAAATCTGGTTTTATCTGCTGTAAGGTGGAGCTTCTAATAAAATATCCTGGATTGTTGAATCTTTGGATAATTAATGAAATGTGACAGAATAAGCCATGGTTCTGTTTAGAACAATGAGCATGGAGCCAAGCAGACAGTCCTGTTGAGACCTCAGTTGACAGGAAAAACTGCCCCAAACATGTCCAATGACATAATGAAATGATTTCAGCCAAAGATTTAGCCAAGTTGCAGGGATCCAGAGTAAAAAGGCACAATAACTAGGAACGGCACAACAAAACCCCTTATTAACATCACGCATCTTCTTAACCATTTTAACTCCTTCCACATTTTTTTATGCTTTCAGCTTTCATTTGGTGCCACTGTAAATGTGTGGAATTGTTTAAGCAAGTAAAGCATTACTGCTGATGGAGAACAGCCCTTCTGAGTGTTGACTGAGTGATTGCGAGCCCAGACGATTACATCAGGCGTGTTTTACCTCTGCGTTTTCTCTACATTCACAGACTTTCGAAGGAGGTCTTCCATCTAATAGCATTATAGTCTGGGTTATAACCCTGTGAACTCACTGCATTGATAAGGACGTCCCATAGAGAGATGCAGACCCCCTGGACGTATGACCAGAATAAGCGTCGCCGTGTTTTTGCCTGTAGCTTGTTTACGGTCTACTCGAAAGTTTAGCAAAGTTTTTACAGTATGCCTTGCTTGAAAACTAATTATCCTCTCCGGCTTCTGCCAGAACGTGAGGTTCATTGAAAACCAATAGACAGCATAATCCCTGGTTTCCTCAGGTTTTGGGAAAGTCTTTTGTTTAAATGAGCCTGCAGCTGTATGAATGGGTTGACATTTTTATTTTTTTTGGTAGTACTCTATGCTGTTCTATTGAATCAGGTCGGCAAGTCATTTTCTGTCTCTGTGTGTGTGTGTGTGTGTGTGTGTGTGTGTGTGTGTTTGTTTGTAATGGGAGGTTATTTATGAAACTCGCTGACAGATCAGCGGATGTAATTATTGTGGTGCAGGTAAGTTCCTGGTTGTTCAAAAGAAGAAGCAAAAAAAAAAAAAAAAACAGTTTTCTTTGCTGACAGGCTTTGAACGGATGTTAAAGATGTTGACCAAAGCAGTGCTTAATGAATGTGCATGTTCTTATTATCCGCACTCATTTCAGCCCCTCAGCTTTTTGTGTAGATTTTAAACCTTTCTCTGCTAAACTATATAATGCAGTGAAAATGCATTGCTATGCATATACATATGCACACTAAATATATATGTGTGTGTGTGTGTGTGTATTCTGTTGTATGTCTTGTACCACTGGGCTTTGCACACAAGTGATATGGCAGCAAAAATAATTTTAATAATAATAATATTTTAATAATTTT
The DNA here is from genome assembly GCF_900700375.1 of Denticeps clupeoides. Lineage (NCBI taxonomy): Eukaryota > Metazoa > Chordata > Actinopteri > Clupeiformes > Denticipitidae > Denticeps > Denticeps clupeoides. Next base: position 12,682,133 of record NC_041725.1, read on the forward strand.
AAGGTCAAAATAAAATAAGAAAAAAAATCTGTCCTTGTTATATCATCTAAGGAGTGACACAAAGAACAATCGTGGTTTGTTTACATTACGGCACTGATAGAATATTAGGTCTGACAGACAACACTGGAATTTTTTGAAGTTGAGCCAGTGTTTTCTTTTTTCAGTGTAGTGAAGCGAGTGGATGTGCATTTAATTACACGTTGGCCTCTGAACACCAGCCTAAACACCACTGCCGCTAAGGGCTTCTGGGAGCTGTGGGTTTCAGTAGGCGTTTGAGATGACTGGTGGCGGGCATGAATCTCCTCGTATTTGCCCGGTCCGATCAGCACAGTAAGGCTTCTTAGGGCCGAATTGTTGCCTGAGCTGCCTGAAGGGGGGGGGGGGGGGGGGGGGGGGGGGGGTCCAGACATTGCAAGTTTCTGCAAGAACATTAGCCCTCTTTATCTGACCTGCTCTAATTGAATGGAGCAGGAAGTCTGGGAAGTGTATTTTACCAGCATGGCGCTACTCAGGGTCTGCCAGATAAAGAGAAAATCGATAGTTGGGGCTTGTGGGAAACGGTGTGACAATGGCCCTGACTTCAGAAACCATAACAGTCCATCTCCTGAGACAAACATGCTGCGATTTGTTTTAGCATTTCACATGAGCAGGAACAAAAGTTTAAATGTGTTTTTTTTTTTTTTTTTTTTTTTTTGCTTGTCCTCCATTTCTCTGAGCAGACTGTGGTATTTCTGCAGTTTCTGAGGGTTTTTTTTTCAGACAGGAAAATGCTAATCAATCTTCGTTAATTCAGCTTGCCCTGACTAATGTATTATGTCCTTAACTAATTTAGTTGTGTATTTTGTATTTAATACCTTTACAATTACAAAAAAAAAAATATAATAATTATTAATTAAAAATTAATCATGGGTATTAATTTGCAGGATGTCTGTACTGAGAAGAATCATTTGTCTGTAAAGCTTGAGATTATGGCCATGCTTGCATAATGCAGAACTAATGTAGTATCTGTCCTCACTTCTTTGTTGTTGCAGTGTTCTGGTACTGCGCTTTGGACTGACTGACATGACTTTGAGCTGAACACATGCACACCTTAGTACTTAGTGTTGTTTGGTACATGTGTATTATTCTCATAAACGGCACTAGATGGCGCCACTCTTCTTTCTGCTGCTGCACCAGTTTGGTAGGGGGTGGGGATCGAGACCCTATAGCATCCCAGCCTCCTGAAATGAGAAGTGTGGCAGGAAAAAAGAAGAACAGAGGGGATAAAAATAGGTAGTATTATTACAGAAGTATGTGTAATGACTTCAAGTGAAATAAAACGGTCTCTGGAGATTCTGCTGGAAAGAGCACATACGTTCCAGTACAAACATACACACCAGCCGTGGCAGAGTTAATGACATTCGCTTACTCTGTAACAGCAGGAAGCAGTCAGGTCGGGAAATTTAATAGTGCCACATGCACATCTGGAGAGACCCTCCATGTCTCTGCTTTTAAAGTTCAAATGCCGCTTCGGAATGGAGTCTGTGATGGTTGTCTAAAATTTAGAATTTTTTTCCCCAAAACTGTAACAGCTTGTTTGTAATAAGTGAACCCGTGTTGATCAGGATGTACAGTTTAGTGTCAGATAATTGTATGTGATCATGATTCCTCTCTGAATATGGGATTCTACAGTTTGTCAAGGCAGAACGTAAATGCTACTGCCCTGCACCATGGAGCATGGGTTTGAGCCCTTGGCCTCTTATTCTCCCTATTAGGTATTCCATTTTTTTCTCACCATAGTCTGAAGACATTCAGGTTAGGTGAATTATGTAGCTGTCCAGGACTCACCCCTATATAATTCTTATATTTATATAACATATAACATGGCATGTACATTTTTTGTCCAGTCTTCTATCACATGAGCTTCTTGTATGGTTTGTTTTGTTGAGCTTCACCTCTCATTGCAGAAAGAAGCCCTAGATGGGTATGGGTAGACATCTTTTTCAGGTTCCTGCGCTGGCTCTGTCGCGGCATCCTACTGCAGCCTTCCTGGAACTGTGCCTAATGACCTTTCAATGCAAACATCAATAAGGCAGGCATTTTAATTATGTTTGGGAATATGATCCAAGGAAGTCCTTACTATGTCAGTTTCTTTTTCCTCTTTAATCCCCAGACTGGCTGTTATTGCAGTGTCTGGTCCATTCCTGTCCTGTCCTGTCCTGTCCTGTGTGCATCCATTAGGGGATCAGGGCTATGAGATTGAACCATGTGGGATTACACCTGAGGTGGAATCTCTTTAAATGTACAGTTGTGAAACAGCTGTCAAAAGCTAGGCAGGGATATTTAAAGAACTGTCAGCTCTTGAGAAAAAAAACAAATTTTTACATTTTTTTCGTGTTACATTTCATGAATCAGTAGGCACTAAAACCCTATGACTCAAAATATATATTACACTGCATAATTGTGGCCTTTGAATGTGGATGACAGCATTTAACCTGAGAGGTAAACTGTATGTTTTGTTTTTTTCATTGCTGTGTTTGTTATTGACCACATATGTCCTAAAAAAAATTGGTGGTGAAAATATGCAAATGTTTTTATACTGATGAACTTTTCTATTTGAAAACATATTATAGCCCCGTTACATGTATATCCCGTTACATTCAAACACAATCTGGAAGGCGCCTGGGCTTTGTGTCTGGATCTGAAAATAGTATGTTTATGCATGCATGTAATAATATTAAAGTCAAATTTGTTCCTAATATGGGCCTATGGCTAATGTGTGCAATGCCTGGTGTGAACCATAAATGTAAGGCTGGGTGCTTAATCCTCCACATTTTCATATCTAGATTCTGATCACGGGTCACTGCAATGTCCTAAATATGGTCTGTATTGATTCTTCACTGATCGGTCCTCACCAGTTAAGTGGTTTTGTTCTGTAGTCTTGCAAATATTTTTAATCATTTATATTTTAAAGCATTTATTTATCTTATTCAGTCAAATCATTAAATAATCAATGGCAGGGTCAGTCCTCCTGGAGCAACACATGGTTAAGTGTCTTCCTTATTGTTGCTGTGACATCTATGGGGGTCAAAAGTAATTTAATGTACGGATCATAGATATTTTTTGGAAAAAAAAAATGTTCACCTTCCCACCAGTCAGCTGTGAGTCTCACCCATTGGGGGTCTGTCTGGCAGCCTGAGTGAGAGAGAGCCTCGCAGCAGATCCGGTCTGGACTGTGGGTGTCTTTGTACTGAGGAGCTCACAGATGCGTCTGACTCACTGACTCTGGATGCTGCCTCCATCCCTGCAGGACTGCAGTGGTGCCACTCTGGGCCTGGTGCTGACGTCTGAGACCCAGAGCTGAGGATTTTGGAGCACAGCAAACTACGAGACAAAATTTTCATCCATTTTTTAAAATATTTTCTGGTACTGTGGTAGAATTAGTGTTTGTATATTATATTCACCAATATAAATAGATAAAGGCTATATATTTATATTTGCCACCTTTTTTCCCGTCAGTCCAATAGATTGGATTAGGCTTTTAAGGCTTAATCTGTTTGTGTGTGTTCTGTGAAGCCACAGATGTGGCTTCACAGAACGGGGACACGGGGCCTTGTTAAAGACATCTGGGCAGATGTTCCTGTGAAGCCTCCAGCAGCGCAGGGCAGGTCCAGAAGGAGGGTTAAAGGAGAGGAGGCGTAAGGAGCAGCTGCCTGTTCTGCCTGCGGGGGGGGTGTGTCTATGCAAATGAGACCGGCCATGTGTGCGGTCACCAAACAAGTGACAGGGAGCCAGACGAGTCCTGTACCCAGGCCTGTTTATACTCCTTCTGTGTGGCCTCTTCAGTTTGCTGATGTGCGTTCACTTCCAAATGGATAATATGTCTGTGAACTCCCAAGCGAACAGCGACTCCGAGGTATGTTTCTGTGTGTGTGGGGTGTGTGTGTGTGTGTGTGTGCGCGCTCATGTGCCAGCTCCGGAATTGCATAGGTTGGCTTTGTGCCGCTGCTGGGACAGGTGGAACCCACCTTCTCAGCTTTCTAGGACTTAAAAAAGTCCATCACTGCTTTGTATGACTTCTGCAGTTTTGGGACATAGCAGCAGGGGCTGCTGGGTAGAGCTTGTGAGGATGCAGCCTTTTCTTATCTGTACCTGTATTCATTTGTGAAGATGTCATTTATATGACACTGATGTGTTTTGCATAGTGACATTGAAATGCTGATCTGTTATCTCCCCTTTATCGTTATATATTGGCTATGAGAAATTGAATTAAAGATTTACTGACTGTTAAGCGAGGTTCGGAGGTGTTGGCGGCACGGTTTTAGTCTTGAGATGTAAACAGTGTAATTGTGCCAGGTTCTCCGATTTTTCAAGGGGTCTCGTGCTGTGCCGATCGAGGGCTAAAAATAAGCACATGCATAATTTACAGGCAGGGATCACAGCGCGCACCTGACTTCGTTTATTGAATCGCCTCCTCTTTTGGTCGCGTCACCTCTCTCGGACGTTGCAGCTTAAGTAGCAACGCTGACAAAGAGCCCCGCTGTCCTCGGCCAAACAAACACCATATTCATTCATTCAACTTGGCCCGTCGGAGAGCTTTGAAACTCGACCTGGCCTTCTGACATCTTGGCAACAGTGTCTTCTTAAACACGCAACACATCATCTGTGAAATATATACACCTTGCCAACACAACAGTACCAAAAAGTGTGTGACAGATTCATAGGATTTAAGCCGTTGCTACTATTTTAATTTTATGAAGAGTACAACCCTATCTGTATACTCAAAAGCAGGAAATATCATGTTTTACATGCTTGGAGACAGCAACACCCCTAAAACACCCCTTCCATAGTCATAAACCTGCATTTATTAACCTCTAAACATTTTGATCAGCATATGATTAATATTATTATTAACACTCTAGTCAAGGTAACTCTTGGATCAGTATCGCTATGTCAATATCTGGGACCAGTATGTTAATTATGCTTTTTATGGGTGGGTAATGAGTGGTAGCAAATTATAACATCACGTTCTGACCCATTTCTGTCCTTTGATGCATTCACAACTATGATGCATTTGAACCCAGTAACTTTCAGTTTAAGCCCACACCAGTGAATGTTGCCTCTATCTGTCTGGCAAAAAGCATTTCAAATTCTTAAATGATGCTTCCAGCAGTCAGCTTGCTATCTGTCATCCTGTGTTGTTGGAAGTCATGCTGAATGGTGCTTTTGAGCGCAAAAGGGATGGTGCTTTGCACAGTGGCACCTTGGCCGATCGGGATTCGAACCAGCAACCTTCTGATTACAGGGCCGCTTCCTTAACTGCCCCTGAGCACTGAGCAAAGCACCACCCCATCACACTGCTCCCCGGGCGCCTGTCATGGCTGCCCACTTCTCATCAAGGGTGATGGTTAAAAGCAGAGGACACTTTTCATTGTGTCATCATATGCTCTGCTTGCTGTTCATCATAATGACCATCACTTCACTTTCGTTTTTTTATTATTTTTCATGAATGTTATGGATTCTTCCCTTTTAGCATTATTATTAATGTCTTATTAACGTTCCATGTACTAAACCCAGGTCAATCAAAATTCATCAACATTCTTTTAACCTATTCTGGTCTAACCATTGTTGCTGGAGGAAACTGGTTCATTATAATGTGCCACTGGTTATATCATAGATGCTAGCGAAGGGCGACCCACTGAGAAATGACCTTCCCTCTCCTGTCTTCTCATATTTCTGATGAATGTCCTGATTTGTTCCTGGATTTGTTTGTAGGCCACCAGGCCACTGATGCACCTAGCATCGTAAGTCTGGTGCCAGTCTGTCTACGCCCACAGTCTGGGCCTGCTTCATGTAAAAGGAAAGTCAAGTAGACGTCCATGCAGCACATGTTTGCAGCCGCACTGTCAAAACACACTGGTTTTGAATGGACATACAGCAATGCATTGTTTTGGTGCGGTGTTGCCATATTAGGGTACATCATACGCTTCATTTATCATGTTCATGATATCAACCCGTCGGCTGAAATACCCTGTAGGGGAATATTCTGTGATGATGGTGTGAAGGATGGCCATTCTCTAGCATATTTCTTGAAAGGCCTCATATGTTTATTGCCCTTCAGGAAAATATTTCATGTATGGCGAATGAAAAATGTTTGCTCTCTCTCTCTGTGTCAAGCAAATTACCCGACTACTTTTACATTTTTTGTTTCCTGAGGTTCCTTCAGCACAGTCCGGGCACTCTTATATAGATGGATTACAGCTATTAAAACGTCTTTATTTTAACAGCATCTTCTACTAAATGTTAAAAAAAATAATAATTCCCCTCATAACCATGGGAAACATACATGGGAATAAAATCGTATTTGTTTAGTGAGAATGGAAACATCTGAGCGCGGATCTGCATGGATCCCTTGGCCTGCTCAGTTACTTCAGAACAGCCACCACCCAGAATGCAAAGTAGCTGGAATAGACGTGTTCTCCAGCTGTGGATCAGTGACGAGACGATTCCCGCAATCCAGCCTGTTTTTTTTTTTTTTTCGTGTATGTAGTAGTTGCCGGCTTCTTTCTGGAACTGTCTGTAATAAGGAATGTTTTGTTTTATTCTGGCTTGGCTTGGGTGTCTGGTGAAGGAGGGGCAAGCTACGGAATCGTGGGGGGTGGCTCACGTCTCAACCAGGAAAACTCCTTGATGTTTTGCCTTAAATCTGTCTCAGATGTAGCCGCAGCCTTCTAAGCCTCTAATGCTCCAGATTATCATACGCTGCACCACTTATCATGCCGCTCGGCGCATGGCCATGACCTGGCCTCGGTTTTTGTTGTAGGATGCAGTTATGTGATGCTCTGCTCAAGCTCTCCAGAGCGTATCCGAACCGATGAGCACGCTGCATTTAGACCATCAAAAAAACTGCATTATTTACTTCAGTGCAATGTTTATTTGAATAGAATCTCTCGTGGTGGGACCGTTTTGTATTTTATGCGGTGGAGTGGTTTTTGATTTCAGTTTGTCTAATGAAAATGTGTTTTTCAGTATCAGCAGATGAAAGCTAAAGCAATATGAGTAATTTGATGAACAAGTGCTATTTTTATTTCTTAATGTAGTTGTCAAAGTTGCTTATTACTTCTTCTCAGTCGTTAATCGCTGGATCATGGCCAGGAAATGTGACTCCTCCCGTGTCTGTGTTCATGGTTAATAGGTGATGTTCTTGGGTTAGGACCATGTGTGGGCACAGAAGAATGGCAGCCTCCATTTTGTCGATGTGGCCGAAGTGGAGGCTGGTTCCCATTGGAGCCCTGCGGCCCTGGAACAGGTCAATGGTGCTGAAGGACAGAGTGTCCCAGAGTAAAAGGTATAAAGCCAGTCGCACCAGGCTGACTTCCTGATTGCCTCCCAGTGAGAGGATGATTTGCTGGCACCAGGGACAAGGGTGTAAACCGTAATTTATCTCATCTTAGCTACCTCAGGTGAGATTTTTATGCCACTTATTTTTCTTTTTTTTCTGGCTTTACATTTGTAACATGACTATATGAGTTCTTATGCATGCAATTTATTCATAATGTACGATCACCAGAAGGAACCATACAGATCCTGAAATGTAGAGTAGGCCTTTTCTATATCAAAGACTTCTAATAGAAAGACAAATAGTACGGTATAATATGGTATTTGTTCCTTTTTTTTGTTGTTCCCAGCTGTTTAGTCCAGTATTGATCATCTTGTTAAATAGGTCACTTTAGAACTGACTATTGACTTGGTGTGACCCATAGCTACAAAAACCAGCTCACACGGCGCTGATCTGGGATATCTACTCATTTCCTGCTGGCCCCTGAGCCTCAACTACATAATTAAAACTGTGACAATGACAGGCAAACAGGACTGTTCATTTTTGCCAATGGAAATAATTTGCCGTCATCATAAATGTTACCAGCTCCTGCCATTCCGTTTCATGTCAGACTTGTAGTTTGACCCAGTACAAGTACTTTGTGGAGTCTGAGTACAGTTTGATTAATAAAAAATGCTTTAAATAGTTTCAATGTCCCATTTTTTTGTGGTTTGTCGCGGTGTGTATTCCAGACGAACTGCAGCTTCGGCTGAGTTAGTTCATCTGAGCTAGTGGTGTCTCCAGCTGCAGCAACTGCAGCTCTGCACTGGTGTGGAGCTAAATGGTGAGCTTGTGTGGTCTGATTTAAGTGCGGAGGCAGAAATAATTTGGCGGACCTGGAGCAGTGCTTGGAAAAACACTTGGAGAAACTGCTCCTCTGCTCATGTCATTGCAGACATGTTTCTTACTCTGGATCTTACATTTTCATTTCCGTCTGCGGGATAATTTCACTCAGTCTTTTTTTTTTCTTCTTCTTTTTTTTCTTTTCACAATCCTGCCCTGCTTTCAACCTCTGTCCATCCATTTGTTCTGCCCTTCGTCCCACATGTCCAATCACGCAACGCTTTCCTACGTCACGCTGCTTTTCCCTCTGAACGGGAACGGCATCCTTTATATACCAACTCTTCCCCCGTAAATATCCACCCTTTTCCTGGTTGGAGATGACAGAGTGCTCGATAGCCCCAGTGGCCATGGAGGATAGTGACCATGAGGCTGAATCTTCTGACGACCAGGACTCCCCTCCAACAACGCCTGAGCCAAGGGAAGTTGACGCTGACCAGGTACCGGTGACCATTCCTGAACCCTTTTCCCGTCCTAACATGGAACAGAGAGTCCACTGTTGTAGTGTAGATGGGCAGCACCCTCCCATCATCCTGACAGCTCATAGCACCCTTCATGCAGCCAATCAAGCTTCTGTGTCAGAAGGTGGTAAGTATGAGCCCTTGATCCACAGTGGACTTCTGACCGTAAGACATGGTGGAGGACAGTTGGTCTTCAATTCTTCTGTTTAGAGCATAACACAAAACAACATGATTTTATATTATCAATAAGTAACATACAAAAAGGTTACAAAGATCCCTTTTCTGAAGCATTTACATTTACAGCATTTATCAGACGCCCAGAGTGACTTACAATCAGTAGTTACAGGGACAGTCCCCCGGAGCAACTTAAGGTTAAGTGTCTTGCTCAGGGACACAGTGCTGTAGGATTAGTAGGTAGGATTTGAACCCAGGTCTTCAGGTTCACAGGCACTAGACTACTACCACCTTCTTTTTATTATTTTTAATTAAAGAAGTATCTAAGATTTGCATAAATCAATATGTGTCCTGTAGCACGACCTGTTCCGGTCTGTGATGTCCAGTAGCCCATTAAACCTTTTTCTTCAGACTGCATGAGCACTGTGGTCAAATCAAATTTTGGCTTCCGCCTCCCGCTCATCTGCCGCTCCATCTGTCAAAGACAAATCTGCTGCATAGACAGATTTCTATCCGGCTGCACTTAACGTGGCCATTTCTCTGAAGGACTTTCCTCATTAAACTCGACTTGGATCAGCAGAGCTGAAAGAGCCGCAGTGATTTTTCTTTGCATCCGATTGGTCGGTGTTTGCTTGCAGGTTTCTGGATCTACGCCGGCTGTCATCCTTCCTCTGGTTCCTCCTGGTTCTGACAGTCAATGCTTGGTCTTTTTTTTTCCTTTTAATTAAAGTATTCATTTGGTAACTAGATTGCTATATGTTTTAAAAATGAACATTCAACTGTTATATGTTATATTTATAATCTATTAATAGGCTATGGTTTCCAAACAATCAATCGTATATAAGAATTCTGATCACTGATGAAAGGATGAAAAACATTGTAGTTATTGTTTTGGTATATGGTCAGTCAAACAAATGCTGAAACTAAGGAAGAATTTCTTCTCTTCTTCTTGTCCTTTTCGATCCACCGTTTCTCCATCATCTTCTCCCATCATCAATATGAATTTATTTTGCCCTCCTGGTGCGTGAACCTTGCCCCGCCATCACTCCCATGCCTACCTCCCCCACACTCAGACCTCCAGCCACTCTAAGGAAGATGCTGAGGATTCTGAGCTGGAGAGCATCCTGGGACCGCACGCTCACAGAGAGTGCCATCCTCACCCCAGCCACAGTGAAGGCCATGACGGCCAGGACAGTCCCCACCCACCGGGGTCACCCAAGATTTTGAGGGTGTCTGCAGGCAGTGCTACGGTGGAGATGTCTAAAGATTTTGAGTCGAGACAATGGTCTCAGCTGGATGCTAGCGACTGTGGTTTGCTGTCTCCCATCAGTCCCTCACGACCCAAGAGCCCGTGGGGCCGCTTTGACCCCTACGACTCACAAGAGGTAACACTCTGCGGCTGGTCTATTGAGCGGATTGCAAACTTGGACCTTCAGAGTTTCCTCCTGTCCAAATCTCACCACACTTAAAACAGTGTAATGGCATGGAGATCATGTGATGTCCATAAAATGTGCAGCTATTGAGCTCCCAATAATACAACTTGTACTTAGAGGTCAAAAGATCCAAATCCAAATTTTCGAAAAAAAAAAATATATATATATATTGCCACTGAAGACCAGCCTTCTACAAACAGACAAGTCCCTGTAATCAATATTTAAAGACAGGAAATATTTTTGTTTCTGCTTTGTTATTTAGTGACTAGTTAGACTTTACTTGAATGACTTAAAATGCTTCCACGTGTCTCCAACGCAAAGGGGTAACCATGGGGTGCTTTAAATCTCCACGTCTTCTTAAGGGATAACAGGTTGCTGTTTCATGATGACTGGTCTATAAAGGCAAATGTTGTGCTTGTGGCAAGTGCTCGTCCTTCAGTATAATTAGATGCAGCGTGCTCCATTATTATTGCATTAAAACCGTTTTATTTACCAGTGCCCTTTTAGGGTGTAAAATTCAGAGGAACTCTATATTTACACCTGTTTCGTGTTGAGTTGAAGCATGCATTTACCTCAAGGGTATGATTATATACTATCATGTTAACGTGTACAGTGTGCAGTGGCTTTGTTTTTTTGTTTTTTTAATAATGTTCCTTCACTATTTCGGTTTTCACAAGGTCTCCCTTGTGTCTCCCCTGTATTATATTAAATAATTGATATGAAATGTTTTTTCACCTTTTTCTTGATTTCCAGGATCAAGACAAAGAATACGTGGGTTTTGCCACGCTGCCAAACCAGGTGCATCGCAAATCTGTGAAAAAGGGTTTTGACTTCACCCTGATGGTAGCGGGTGTGTACAAAAAGTTAAACGTAAACTCATTGAAGTTTTATTTTAAGATTTGTCTGATTTTAATGATTTTGTGTGGGGAGCTCAGGTGAGTCTGGCCTTGGAAAATCCACCCTTGTCAACAGCCTCTTCCTCACAGACCTGTACAAAGACAGGAAGCTGCTCAACGCTGAAGGTTGGAACCATTTGACAATTCATAAATAATCTTTTCAATTTATTTTGCCATGAAATTGTCGCTGTACGCTTTAATAATAATGTCCCTGCCCTCCACAGAGAGGATCACTCAGACTGTAGAGATCACCAAACACACGGTTGACATTGAAGAGAAAGGGGTTAAGCTGAAACTCACCATCGTGGACACACCAGGTTTCGGAGATGCCGTCAACAACACAGAGTGGTATGTCAAAGGCCTTCTTTTTTTGTATATGAACAAAATAGACCATAAATCAAGCATAAAATCACCTTAAATCAGTGCAAATGGTGCACTGTGGGCAATGCTGTGCCATTGATTCATGTCTGTGTGTGTGTTTGTCACCCTCCAGCTGGAAGTCGGTCGCAGACTACATCGACCAGCAGTTTGAACAGTACTTCAGGGACGAAAGCGGCCTAAACCGGAAGAATATCCAGGACAACAGAGTACACTGCTGCCTGTACTTCATTTCACCGTTTGGTCACGGGTAAGAGAACAGGTCTACAAAAGAAAGGTTTTGTTTTCTTTTTGATGGTTTTTCTCATCGTGTAAAATGCTTGCATGGTTCTTGCACGGTACATTTTATTTACCTGCAACTTTAGATTAAATCCGAAGCCTCATTATGAAATGCTACTACTACTGAGTGTATAAGGGCTCCATCTGCTGGTATTGTACAGTATCAGCCAAACTAGTACAGCAAGAATATGGATTGAGTCTCTACAGCTTTCTACATTCTGTGTGCATGCAACATTAACTGATTTTTTTTTATATTGATTATTTTCTTATATTTTATTATTCCACCCTAGCTTTATATTAAATAATGATTCCGAATGTGATTTTGTGTTCCTCAGACTTAGACCCTTGGATGTGGAATTCATGAAGGCTCTTCACGAGAAGGTCAACATTGTGCCAGTTTTGGCGAAAGCTGACACACTCACCCCCAGTGAGGTCAAGAAAAAAAAGCTCAAGGTGTGTTCCGGCAACCACAAGTTGCACTGTAGCCTTGGTGGCAAAAAAAACAGTTTACTGATAATAACGTGTATATTGATTTTTCTGTAGATTCGAGAGGAGATAGAACAGTATGGAATAAAAATCTACCAATTTCCAGACTGCGACTCAGATGAAGATGAAGACTTTAAACAGCAGGACCATGAGCTGAAGGTGAGACTCTCGAGATGTGGTATAAGTATATATTATCAATCAAAAAGGTAGTGATTTCCATTCATGTTATTGGAAACAGTCGGGTTTTCTCCTTTACTGGACTGGACTCTGACCACTTGTCAATGGTGACTGTCCCTCTGGTTAAGGGAGAATGAGGCCAAGAATGTGTGAGACTCTGTGTGTGTGTGTGTGTGTGTGTGTGTGTGTGTGTGTGTGTGTGTGTGTGTGTGTGTGTGAGAGAGAGAAAGAGAGAGAGACTCAGATGATCACGTCTGGATGCAGCACACTGCAGCACCCCTTTTTTGATTACCTCATCTTGTCCACTAAGGAGAGATCCGTTCATTATTAAGCACTGCAACTCCTTGGCTTTTCTGTCACTAGGAGAGCATCCCGTTTGCTGTGATCGGCAGCAACACAGTGGTGGAGGCTAAAGGCAAACGGGTGCGAGGACGTTTGTACCCCTGGGGCATTGTGGAAGGTATAAAGATTGATCTGCGCCAACCACTGAACACATGATGGATCACATTTCATCAAAATTTCAATATGAAATTGCCACCCATTTTAAAATATGTGAATTTAAATGTGGTGTGGCACAACCACATTAATGATGTGGCACAACATTCTGCTTTTATTTAAGCTTGAAAATTGTTAATAAATCTGACCTGATTTCTTTTCTGTTTTTGGTGCCAGTGGAGAACTCTGCACACTGTGACTTTGTGAAGCTCAGGAACATGCTTGTGCGCACACACATGCAGGACCTGAAGGACGTCACCCGCGAGACCCACTACGAGAACTACCGTGCCCAGTGTATTCAGAGCATGACACGCATGGTGGTGAAGGAACGCAACCGCAAGTACGAGAGTGAAACATATATACATACACACGTGCAAACACAAACATATCTGGAGATAACTGTAATCATGAATACTGATGCATGAATACCTGTGTTGGGGCAGTTGTGGCCAAGCGAGTAAGGAAGTGGATACGTAACCATAGGGTTGCGGGTTCGAATCACGGAAACCCCAAGGTGCCACTCAGAGTGCCTTTCATTCTATGCTGTGTATCACAATGACAAAACTTTCACTTTTTTTTTTTTTTATTTAAAGTCTCAATAGCACAGGGAAGTCGTATTTTCATTGTACACATGTCTGTGTTTCAACAAAAAAAAGGGGTTTGAGATGTACACTCTCAAGAGACACAATATGCAGAAGAATTTGATGCACTGTGTTACTGAAGTGTGTTTTCCTTTTTGTTTATACAGTAAACTGACCAGGGAGAGTGGTACCGATTTCCCCATCCCCATGGTGCCTGGCATAACAGACAGTGAGACGGAGAAACTGATTCGTGAGAAAGATGAAGAGGTACGGCACAAAGCCGAGAATGAGCACGAGTCGGGGCACGAGCACCATGGCCCAGATGCAGACGTGCCACCTGAGCCCGCACATTTAGAGCACGACCCGCACTCAGGTCCCGACCCAGACCTTGGTCCGCATACGCAAGGGTCCTGATGCTGCTGGGTCATTTCAGAATTCTTGTGGTGATGTGGTTATGGCAGCAGAGTAAAAAAAAAAAAAGTGTCTGTAAACCTGGAATGGGTTCTGAACCAACACCTTGCCCCCTAAGAGCAACAGCAGCGATAGAATAGAAGTAGTTGAGATCAGAACAATAGACAAAGATTGTACCAAAAGATCTTGTACCAAGACAATATTGAAGTACTTAACTCTACTCCTGTTGGGAGGGTCTTGGTCAGCAAAGTTTAGAGTGGTAGATAGGATAAATAGTGGTTAAAACTAAGCTGGTGATTTTTTTTTTCTATCGCTGTAGCGACAGTTTTTGAGAACCTGCACAGCTCTGCGGTGAAGCACTTTAGCTCTGGCGTTTGTGAAAAGTTCACACGGCGTCTGGCAAGTGAACCTTTGAGCTTTTTTTTTTCCTGGAAGGTCAGATCTGAACAGCTGTACGGATGCAGTTTACTGTCACGATTAGAGGAGAGCTCAGAGCAGATAAAGCGCCATATGAAGACGCGGTCAGCGATAAGACACTGTTTTTCCAGACCTTGGCCTCTATTCCATTTTCTGCTTATGCCCCCTTGTCTGATCAATCAGCTTTAGATTTTATTATATTCAATCTAAGCCCTCATGAAATACAAAAGTATGTGTATTTGAATAACTTGGTTTGCATGTTGTCATGTCAAATGCTGGCATGAAATGTGCATTAATTCTGCCTTTTATTTTCTTCCTTTCTTTTTTTTATGTGTAATCAGACATTATTAAAACCTTTTAAACATCATGCTGTCTATATAGTCTGAAAATCAATTACCCACAAGCACCCCCTGTACACCACAAGCACCCTCCTGCCCTGCTGTTCATTAAAATATTAACAGAGTAGAAACTTACTAATTTGTCACTTTCACAATAACACTTTGTTAAACACAGACACCTTTATGTATATAGGTGTATATAGCTGAGCGGCCATGTTGATTATTGTAGTGTTTATGGAAATATCATTCATATGAAGTATAACGTCATCCATCATTAATCAATCAATTAATTATTAATTTATGCAAAGCTATTTGATCCTACAAAATCTGGCCTCATGTATGTTTAGTTAGGCGGCTAAGGATCTAATGATCTGCATCTGCCCAGGACATAGGGCGCATTATCGATTTGACCTCTGCACTCTGCCGAGGGGCCTGTACGTGATGGATCAGCCTGAGCTATTGAGTCATTTATCAGTAATCAGTATGAATGTGCTTGGGCAGCAGTATCCAATCAGAGAGTTTGCTCTTTGTCTACATGATCTATTTTGACAGCCATGACCTTGCTGTGGCCCCAGTGACCGACCACAATCTGTTTTCTCTCCTCCACCAGTTACGGCGAATGCAGGAGATGCTGCAGAAGATCCAGGAACAAATGCACACGCAGAAGGAGGCATATTAACCACAACATTCCCCGCAAAAGGAAAGCCACTCTGTGTTCCAGTACCTCCAGAGACGAGACGTTCTGTTCAGTGGCCCACCTCTGCAATGCATCACTGTCCTAACCCTCTCAACGGTTTCTCTTTAAAAGACTGAACAGCAGTCAGTGCAGTATTGACGTAGTCTTGTAATGTCAAGGCGTGCCTGGTGCTGTTTCACAGCTGTAGAGGGCCTTCCTGTCATCTACAGGCAACTGTAAATATGCAGCACATATCTATGGCCTTCTTCAGTCAATATCTCAGATCTCTGCAAAAATGAAGAATTAAGAATGCTTTACCCTTACGCCACAGTTACGTGGCTTGTGTATTGTGGTTATGTTACATTTGAAAAAAAGATTGTGAGTGCAACGTATTTTGAAGCATTTATCAAGTTTTGACAAAATCAGTTTTTCATGTTTAGGTCAGGTTTATGGTGCATGTGATTTGCCAGGATGCCATAATGAACTGCGGTGCTCCTACAGTCTTTGTAAGGTTATTCCAGTTACTGCTGTCTTCAGAGGTAGAAGTTCCCCGTTTTGTTGTGTGCACAATTGAATTCCCAAGAATATTTTAGTTGTAGAATGTAATTATTTAATTTTTTTTATTATGTGATATTTTGTTTGTAATCTTTTGTTGTTTGTGCCCTCTTTGTTTGTTTTGTGGCCCAAAATAATGAAAAAGGCTTTTTCTTTTTTTTTTTTTTTTTTTGGTAATATATTTTATTTTCATAATGGAACAATTTACGTACTGTAGAACTATACTGTATTATTATTTTTTGTTAACAAGGCTTTATGCATTTTTCCTTGACTTTTGTTGTGTTAAACAATGTAAGGAGCATTGTATTTTTCTAAACTCTATCAATGCTTTGTTCTCAAGGACCAGTTTTCTGAATACTGACTTTAAAAAAATAAAAAAAACAGCACATTCTGCGGCTATGATAATGGGCTAAATCATGTTGTACATAGTTTAATAAAGATGACCCTAAAACATACTGTAGATTTGCATTTGCTGATTATTTCACTTTTGTTTTCGAATAGAACCAGATGAAGTCATTTTAGGTTTAGGTTCTGCTCAGTTTCTTTCTTTTTTTTTACTCCATGTTACTCCATTTTTATCATAGTAATCTTTTTCCCTTCATCTATTCAACAAAGCTGGTGGTATTGTAGTATCTAAAAATAACATCATGGTGTAATTCACTTTGTTTTGGAGTTTTCCTTCTTTTTTTCGTGTGTGTAAAAATGTAAATTGATATGATTTTCTTAAAGTATAACACCATGTGTATCCTTCATTCATTTGATTAGGCTGCATTTGATCTAGTGAATAATGCTTCAGCCAGATTTTGCTGTATGGAAGAAATCTGGTCAAGATTTTTCATATAAAAAACATTCATATCTCCACCACAAGGAGGCAGTAAAAAGTACTTTATGGCTCTTGGTAATGCAATTGTAGGCTGTAGGAAATTTTTGGGTAACTTGGTCTGTTTAAAGAGATAAGGATAAAGTGTGAGTAACTTGGTCATCTTAATTTCATTAAAGAAATGAATGGAAAAAAACAGCTTTGGAACTCTCTCCGCATCTTCACACAGGGCTTCTAAAATATGATCAGACTTTCACAACAATGTGTTTGCATTTACATTACATATACAGCATTTTCCAGATGCCCTTATCCAGAACAATGAACAGTAGTAAGTAGTTACAGGGACCGTACCCTTGGAGACACTCAGGGTTAAGTGTCCATGGACCTGGAACTTTGTGGTCTTCTGGTTCATAGGTGAATGTAAAACCTAAAACACCCTATATAGAACCTTATGGGAAAAAAATATGTTAACGTGATACGGATGACGAACAATTGTCTTACTATAATTTGAATGGTTCATAGTTGAGAACACCTCTCAGCTGACTGCCCATCATATAGTCATCCTTTATAGTCATGCAAATCAACCTATTAAGGTCAAAATAAACGAATTATCTTCAAACAGCCTGTGAATCCCAAGAACACTATCAACGAGAGTGAAATTCATTTTTATTTTCTTTCTGGACACATCGCCTGTGTTTAGCTTGAACTGGCACTGTCTTTAGCCATTTGCTTATTCTCATTCTCCACCATTAACATTCTTGAAGTTACAGGAACAATAACTTGTCTTGAATAAAAGAACCCTGGACAATTGTTCATCCTTATTTGCACAGTGCCCCGTAAACTGGCGTCGCTTCTGTTTGCACAGAACCCCAACCAACTCTGGTCTGTTTTGATCTGGCCAAAAAGCATCCTGGGATATAAATGCAGATTATCTTGAAGAGTCTAAAGTGCTCTCAGCAGCTGATCTGCTTCTGACATTCAGTGAACATGGTCAGCAAGACGTCTGTGGGCGTTAGTATCAGCTTTGTCTGATGAGTTGATGCGTAGGCAGTTTGGTCAAGGCCACTGACCAACTTCCCCCCACTTCCAGGTACCAGAAGAGAACAAATAATCCTAACACAACTTTGAGTATTAAAAGTATTGCTCTTATAAAAAAGCAATATTATTCAAGTATTAACCTTTTTTTTTAGGTCATGTAAAATGGGTCAATGCGTCTGCATTGTTGGTATGAATGACTTACTACTTCATATTTGTATTTTGTTTTTTTTTACAAAAGTTTGTATGTACACACGTACAAAACGCTACAATTATCAGCTGTAAATCGGTTCTATATGTAACAGTTCTATTGGTAAAATCTACACAATGCCCTCTTACGCCTTTGATAGTGGTGGTGCAAAGGTGGCAATCTTATCAACAGAAGGGAGCTAACTGCACATAGGTGTTACGCAGCTTTGCCTATAAGGACACACCATGGTCTGCAGACTAAGAACCACAGCCAGGATCCTCTGGAAAGTGCTATTGTGGCTAATGTCTTTCGAATAACTAGTATCAGTTTTACTGTTTTATTTTGTTTTAAAGTCATTTTTAATATATTTACCTCTTGTTGGCTCAATGAAGCTTTGTTGGGCATCACTCATTTTCACACATGCAGACATCTGAATTTTAACAAGAGGCAGTTGGCACCTCAGACACCACTTCAGGAAGGGGAGGGGATGGTTCCATGTTCCCAGCAGGGGAGGAGAGACGGTGTGGGATTAAAGAGAACTGCACCCATCAGGTGAACAATGGAAACAGCTCCAGAAGAATCCATTCAAATTGACCATCAGGATCTGAAACAATGTTTTATCAGGGCTGCATGAGGGTCACGGATTGGAGGGGATGGGATAATGACAATGTAATTTATTTAATTTGAATCTCGGACTTCTGTAACACATGCATGGGGCAGTGGTGCCTATTGGGTAAGGAAGCAAACCTGTAATCGAAAGGTTGTTCAAAGCATCGTCCCCACATACTGCTACCCAGTTCCATTCATGGCTGCCCACTGTTCACTAAGGTGATGGGCTAAAAGCAGACACAGTTTGTTGTGTGCACCGTGTGCCGTGCTGCAGTGTGTCACAATCACTTCACTTTCACTTTTCACTTCCGATGCTTTTAATACATAAAAAAATAAATTTTTATTACATGCATAAGTAATATATAAATAATAAAAGTTCTTTGGAATCACATTTTCACCAAAAACTTTCACAGCTGAAAAACAGATACAATGGTCTAGTAAATGCTATTTTACACCAAATCAGTAAAGATATGTTCATTCAGTAATTTTTTCATCAGCTAAGCACATATTGGAATTTTCCTTCTGTTCCTTCTAGTAAAATTATTATTATAATTAACACCGACAATGTGGAGTTTATTGCCCCCAGATAAAAAAAACAGGGCTAAACCATTAAAAAAAAATTGATTTCATTCAGTCAATGGATCTAGAGCATGAGCCAACAAACAACATGCGCCTAAATGTGCGAGAGGTCACCAGCCACCAAAAAGCCCCAAGAGGTCCCAATTAAAATACCGGTGGCATTTTCATCTTAACCAGTAGGGATTCGTTTGGGAATGCAATAAGTATTTATATGAACAAAACCTAAATCAAGCGACGGCTTGTAGATTTTCCTCCTGACACACCATCTAACCAGTGTGCAAAAAAAATATATATATATACAGATAACCTCTAAAAGCCTTAATGATACCATTGGAAAGCAAAGTCCATTGGTGGTAGACAGCTCAACAGTGACCCTTTGGCCAGTTAGTCATATCAGCACACAGAGGGAAAATCGGGTTGGCGGCAGTTTGAATAGTGGGTCAGGTAGTAACAGATTGTCCTGCCGGGATTACAACATTTATTGCAGCAAGTCTGGACCCATTGCCCTCTCTATAGCTTATCAGGAAGAAAAGCACACACGCATGGGGAAAAGATGGCGAATTCTACACATTATCGATTTGTTCACAGAGCTGATTACGTAAGACCTTTCGTCTCGTCTTCGCGGAGTCGTGAATTACCCATGATCCCTCTCCCCTGTGCTCGTCAGTTGGCCCTTTGTCTTGTATGTAAATCTGCACAGAGGTGGCATCTTGTGAAAAGTCTGCAGGGCACATTTCCATCATTAAAGGCTTTGAGATTCTTGTCTGCAGACTGGGCTCATGCTTTTGTTTGACCGGGGCTTTAAAGACATGTTGAAAATCATTGAAGTCAAAATTAGAATTTGTGTAAGTAGTGCGTGTGTAATGTGTGTATATTTAATAATTGGGCATTACTACTTAATCTTCATAATGCTCATTTAATATTTTTGACCGGAGGGAGTAGGGACCCAAATAGCAACACCTTAGAAACCTTTAAATAAATCTATTTAGCTCAATATAGGGAACACATTTTTTCATTTCTAACTATAGCTTTTCCTTAATCCAAACTCTGTTCATTTTGGAAGAATTTAATTTGCCCGATGATTAAATTAAAACATTCCCTGACACCCTTAAATCTGTGCCAACAATGGCATGTTGCTCAAACATAAAATAATCTGTCAGCAGGGTTCCTTTGGCTTTTTGTCATACTAAATATGTTGTTAGTGCTGTAGAAACAGTGCTGTTTTTTGTTAAGTTGTCTGATTTACAGATATTAACACCAAAACCAATTCAAACCAGTACATGAACATTGATATTTGTTTCTTTGTAGGGGTTTCACATTCTCAAATAGGAAATATTGCTTGAGTTTATGGGTACTATTTGAACGTCACATATAGCCACTCTTCTGTTTGGTGTGTGTGTCCGTGAGCATGTTTGTGTTTGTCAGTGTGGCACACTGGTTTTGTGCACTCTGATCCCCCTCCACTCAGCAGGTGACCATTGTACCCAGCAGATCCTGTGGGTTATTGAAGGGGGTGAGGTCCAACTCCACGGAGACACAC
Organism: Denticeps clupeoides; assembly: GCF_900700375.1. Classification (NCBI taxonomy): domain Eukaryota; kingdom Metazoa; phylum Chordata; class Actinopteri; order Clupeiformes; family Denticipitidae; genus Denticeps; species Denticeps clupeoides. The sequence continues at coordinate 12,702,860 of NC_041725.1, forward strand.
TCCTACCGTCTCCCTGTCCCCTCCCTTCCCACAAGCTCCTATAAAAGAGAAGGAACTCAACTTGGATCTTCAGTCTCTCCAAGGCCACCATCGCCTACAGGTAAGAAGGCAGCTGTGCAGCTGTGTGGTTGGAGGATCTGGGTTTCTGGAAGTGGGGCTTTGACTGAGGAGTCTCATTTCTTACTTTTGAGATGTTCTGATTTCTGGGATGGAATTTTATTTTCTAGAGCTGTAGAGAAATCAGCATTTGGTTTGAAATAATTCTTGCATTTCAGTATATTTAGCACGTGTTCATGTCTTGAATGAAAGTGATTTATCATTGTGTCCAATTACAGTGTAGGGCAGCTAACTGAGCCAGAACCTGTTTTAATTGTTTGATTACCTCACATTTAATGAATAGAAGACAAGAAGCAGCTTCTTATTGGTGTCAAGACCAGCTTTTCAAAAATCTAAATGGAACTTGGAAGTCTTTAAGAGATTAAGATTAGGAATTGGTTGAGTAATCTCAAAGGTGAAGGTAGCAGATCTCTCTTTAGCTTTGGCTAATCAGATCAGATTAAAGGGTTGATTATGCAGCAGAGGGTATTGATTGACGGGACCTCCAATGCTTTTGTCAAATCAGGTCAAGAGTGCCTAGATTTGACCTTTGTATCTAAAATATGATCATTAACTCTTATTCCTATTTCTTTGTCTCTACAGATTCAACATGAAGTTTGTAGCACTCGCATTGACCATCCTGCTGGTAGCAGGTAAGATCTGGTTTTTATTCAAAGTCTTCAACCTGAAGATATGCTGAGCTGCTTTAGAGATGGATGTAAATTGAATTCAGTCATCTAGTGATTTGCAATCCCATCAACTGAGTGCTGCCATTAGGGGTCGGCACCAAGAAATGTATGGTCACATGTATCCCCAGAGGCTAGGTTTCTTCTACAAAGCTGAAACCAGCATGCTTCCTTCTGTAAGGTTCCCAGGCCCGTTTCCTGCAGGACGAGGCTCCCTCCCAGCTCCAGCATGTGAGGGCTGCTGTCTTGGTGTACCTGGCTCAGGTAAAGGAGTCTGCCCAGAAGGCCCTCGTCTACCTTGATGACACCGAATACCAGGATTACAAGTAAATACACTTCAGATTTTCAGTCTTTCTCTCAGAACCAAAAACAACATATCTTAGCATGAGTTTGTGTAATCGTGCTTCTGTGATTAGTTACAAAACATTCATTTATTGACCTTTTTTTTTTCTTAAAGGGCAAAGATCTCAGACAGTCTTGATGACATGCTGAAGAACATTCAGGCTGCCTCTGCCAAGGCCTCTCCCTACACTGATGCTTTTGCAGCCCAGATTACCGAGCTCACCGCTGGAATCCGTGAGAAGATCAGAACAGACATTGATGAGCTGCGCACTCAGCTGGAGCCCAAGCGTGAAGAACTGAGAGCCGTTCTGGAGAAGCACATGCAAGAGTACCGTGACAAGTTGGAGCCTGTTGTGAAGGAGTACATGGAGAAGCACAAGGCTGAGGTTCAAGCCTTCCAGGCCAAGATGAAGCCCATTGTTGAAGAGCTCCGTGCCAAGGTGCAGACCAATGTTGAGGAGACCAAGTCCAAGCTGGCACCAATTGTGGATGCAGTGCGCACCAAGCTGACCGAGCGCCTGGAAGACCTGAAGGCCCTGGCCTCCCCCTTTGTTGAAGAGTACAAAGAGCAGGCCATCAAGGTGGTGACCCAGCTGCGTGAGAACATTGGCAAGTCAGACGGTTTGGCAGAGGAGCTGAAAACCAAGCTGACAGACCTGTACGCCACCCTCACCAAGGCCTTCACCGAGAGCAAGGCATAAGTCCTCCAGTGACATCCCTTTGTCTCCTCACCTTCTCCCACGTGCACTCACAGTACACACATGCAAATGTCCAACAAGCTAATGGAGTGTCACAGCTGGACTTTTTGCTTTTTCACACCCAGACACAAACCGTGCGAAGAGATCATGCACATCTAAACATGCACTAGGTGAAACCATGTTTTTTGTTCTGCCCATTATTTTATCATCTGCATTTTTTTTTTGTTTGGAAAAAAAATGTCCACAAATGCTTGGTTGTATACTGTGCTTTGCTGCTTGTTAGACAAAATTGTGCCTCAACCACAATCTGTTCAATAAAAGCTGGACTGTTTCATAATCACTAACGACTCTCATTCATCCTGCTTCACGTATCAGAGCATATTCTGTTTCAATGAGGGACATTTGATACCATGCATTCACAAATGTGCCAACGACTCACAAGACTTTAAAGACTTGTGTCGCCCAGGAGACACCTGGAGTTGAGTCACAATGGTAGTAAGTGGGAATTGAACCTGTGACTTTGTGGTCTGGGCAATTGCCACCTCAATAGTTATCATGAATGTAGGATTTGGGCAGAGGTGGCCTAGTGGGTAAGAAAACAGATCCGTAAGGGGAAGACTGACAGTTCAAATCCTGAACTGAGGTGCCACTGAGCAAAATAAGACCAAAGCAATTTTGATGTTCTTAATCTCCTAATTACCTTGTTGACAAATGCAACATATTTGACGTTAGATGTGAGACATCCTGATGCAGCTGGTTTAGTAGCAAAATCTATAGGTTTTCAGTCCTGTTGCAGCGGCCAAGAATTAATAAAATAATGGGTATAAATGCAAGAAAACATGAGATGTCCTGATATGCGATATGGAGCATATTTGTGTCAAGACCTCTTCTCTTTGTTCAGAGAACGACAAGAGCGACTAGCCTCTGACTGCCAACAAAGCCTGAGTCGCTGGCGGATTTTGAACTAAGTAGTCACTGTGCACTAATCTCTTTGTGAAGACCTTGTAATCTAGGGCAGTTTAAAGCGCTTTTTAATGTGCTAACATTGTGAATCCTCTGTCGTGCAGTGGTGCAGTTGTGCCAGTGTTTCATATCTGACTGTGTAAAATGTTTGTCAGCAAAAGATATTGGTTTGTCCATAGATTTGTACTGATGTTTACTTATGTTCATATTTGCTGTATACAAAATAAAAGTCTTACAGGGTTATATGAAATGTGGTAGGAGCCTATTAGTAGGAGCCTGTGAACCACCATGTGTCCCTGAGTGTCTGCGGGTGGACTGTCCCTGTAACGTCCGATTGTAAATCACCCTGTATTAGGTTGTCTGAAAAATGCCATGAATGGAAATGTAAAATATTCATATAGAGAGTGTGTTTGTGTGTATGTGTATTTAATCATATATATACACACACACACACAAGCGCACACATGCACACGTACACATAATGGACACTATCCTGTGATGTGAGCCCCACTGTAGATTTAAGGGTTTTTACTCTCCTCAACTAAATAGTGTGTAGCATTGAACTATAGGGGATTCAGTATCCACTGTCATTTTGTCCTGTATATTCTTGGTTTTAGATATTAAATATCATGTTGTCCTGTGTTTTAAGTCTTGTCATGCGGGCAGGTTTCTGGCTTGCTTTTGGATGAGCATTTCAGGATGTTATTTTATAAATAACATCCTTTTGGGTTGTTTTATTTGGAGCTAATAAACCTTCAGACTTCTCTTTCAGATGACTAAACTAATTGTTTACTTCCCAGGCTGATCTATGTTCAGATGTTCTTTTTAATATATTTCAGAACTATGGCTGGTAAACTGCTAAGTGTAAAAAAAAAAAAAAGAAACATTTGACAAGAGCTTTAAGTTTGATGGAAAATGCATTATTGTGTTTGAAAGATAAAGCAAACAAGGCTGCAGATGTCAGTGATGAATGTGTTTTTGGAAGGAAATTGTCATGTGTATGGATGGACAGTTGCATGTGGAGTTTAATTAGTGGGTGTTTTAGATGGATGGGGCGCTCCTTTAACCCCCCTCAGGCCTGATTCAACCAGCCGTCTTGTATACTTCTTACTTGCGTGGACTCAAGAAAGAGCAGGCAGACTCATCCATCAGCTCTGCCCAGAAGAATGGACAACTGTGCTTCACTTGTTCAACGTTGTGTGTGATGTCAGTCAAAAATGAATTCGGTTTTTAGTGGCAATTAGCTGCTCAAGTAATTATTTTGGAAGGTGATCCACAGACCAGTCAAATTCATTCCTCACTCAGTACTGATATTAAAAAAGGTGGAATCCAATTGTGTGGGTGTTGAGTTTTGTGTTGTCAAGTGAAACACAAGAGTATTTAATCAATAACTGGTTTGTCATTCTCTTGTCTTCACCACATAATAAAAAGTAATTATTGTGCACCTGAAATATTAATCATTACCAGTCTGCAAAGGGCAGTTCTTTAAATATGAATATGGATATATGTTTATATAGTATTTTAATTAAAAATATTTTTAATGCTTTCAGTTGTCTAGTTGGGTTTTATCTGCTGACCCAACAATCATTATTATCCATCCATAATTGTTTCCTTTGAATTCCACCCTGCTGTGCGTGTCTCTGCCGGCAAACGTGTGCGATTATCGCATGTCAAGAACTTTATGGATGACGTGTGAGACTAGAGTCCCATGGGTGTCTCAGTCCTTATAAAACCCACTCAAGGGGTCCTGCTATTACTTCAGTCTGACCTGGCAGGACACAGAGATGCTGTGAAGCTGGTCACGCTGACTCAATGATATACATTCCACATAGCAAGAACCAGCCTCATAAAAGAAATCGCGTTTAATGGGAAAAGGTCAAACGAGTAAACAGAACCTGTCAACCCGCCCCTGGATCTAGGATTTGAAGTGGACTGAAGTGGACCGCTGCATGCATGGAGGGTATTATTTCAACTACAGCTCTCTCTTACTACCTTTCTACTACAGATAGCTAATATGCTAATTTGTACGTCTCCATCTAAATACTGATTCTTTTGGCATGTATGCTCTGCTTCTTCATATCCTGTGGTTTCATGAATGGTCCAACATAACGATAATGATGAAAAGCACATGGAATGTTGCTCATTATTGAATTTTTATTTCTCTACAGTCTCCCAGAGCTACACTCTGAGTCTGCCCCGCTGCCCAGAGGGCAATGGCACGTGCATCAAAGCTCCCCAAGTGGCATCGGTCCGAGTTCAGTTGGAGATGCATACTTTATGGAAGCAGTTTGATGAACTTGGCACAGAGATGATAGTGACAAAGGCGGGAAGGTATGATCAGAATTGTTTCCTGTCTTCTCGCTCACCAAGCACACTGAAAACCAAACACAGAATGACCATATGAATGTGTTCTGCTTTAACAATGACAGAAGGATGTTTCCTACATTCCAAGTCCACATTTCAGGTATGGATCCTGAAGCAGAGTATGTTCTTCTAATGGACTTCATCCCTGTCGATGACAAGAGATACAGGTTTGGTCCTAAATTCCTTCAACAAGCACATTGTATCTCTAAGGCAGGACCATTCAGCATGTTTCTGTATTCTGCAGCCACTATTTGGATTGATCAATTTGTAATGTGCTGTGTAGGTATGCTTTCCACAGCTCGTCCTGGTTAGTTGCAGGCAGGGGTGATGCTGCAGCACCCGGCAGGATGCACTTTCACCCTGACTCACCTGCCCGAGGAGCCCAGTGGATGAAGCAGACAGTTTCATTTGACCGCCTCAAACTTACCAACAACCTGCTGGATGACAACGGACATGTAAGAGTTTTATATATGGCAATGAATTACTTCTGGTATCCATCACAATGGAAACATGAAGCCACATATTATTTTTATTGCTAGATCATCCTGAACTCCATGCATCGATACCAGCCTCGTCTCCATGTGGTGCTGGTGGACGCTCGGCCTGACAGTCAGCGCTACGCTCACCGCAACTTCTGTTCCTTCTCCTTCCCGGAGACTCGCTTCACCGCTGTGACTGCCTACCAGAACCACAGGGTAACATACAGACACGTCACTTCACGGATAGATCATAGGTCTGAGGCTTGTGGGTTAGGCTAAGAATAAGCAACATACCTTATGCCCCACATCCTGCACTTTCCCTCTTTCTCAGATCACCCAGCTGAAAATAGCCAGCAACCCTTTTGCCAAAGGTTTCCGGACTTCAGAACCAGATGAGTGGTGAGTAATGAAATGGTAGATTATGATTTAAGATTCACCCAAACTATTTGAGACAGAATCAAACGTAATCAAATTGTATTCAGCATTATACAGTACTGTAGGCCAATTTAAACCAGTGAAAACAAAACCGCAGTTTATCTAAGTTGCAAGCAATTGGGGCAGTGGTGGCCTAGTGGTTAAGGAAGCGGCCCCGTAAAAAAAAGAAGGTTGTCGGATCGAATCCCGATCCCCTGAGGTGCCACTGAGCACCTTTCATGGCTGCCTGTGATGGTTAAAAGCAGAGGACACATTTCGTTGTGTCATTGTGTGCTGTGTTGCAGTCTATCACAATGACAATCATTTCACGTCACTTACTTCATTTGTCAAACACTGAGCAATCCAGATATATCAAAACCTGTTACCTTAATGTTCTCTGAGCAGCAATACAACATTGTATTCCAACCCCAGATCTATAGATGTCTGAAATCAATTGATAATATTGCCACTTTCACTTTTTAATAATCCTTATTTGTGTATTTTACACTAACAGAACAATATCAGTCACTCATGGGATATTTATTCAGTTTCACTGCAGCCTAAAACCTGCTGCTTTTATTGAGACACAGAGGCAATGCTGGTACATTTCCACTTTTGCAGTGCAGAGGCATAATGTTAAAGGTTGTGTGCTTTGCTGATAACCGTACTTTATTTTTTTTGGTCAGGCCGACCGGGGCTGCTAGGCCTCAGCTTGCATGGCAAACACAGGAGGGCAAACCTGAATCTGGCAGCACCCCTGACAAAGACAGGGCAAAAGATCAACAGGGCCGGTGCCTTAATGGTGACTACTTCTACCTGCACTTCATCTCATCATTACACTCTTAGCTGGACTGTATTTAGTATTCTCTTCTATTTACCAACCTTTTGTGTCTATGCTTTATTTAATTATGTATTTTGACATTAATCATGATGTCAATTTCTTTACCTGATTTAAGCTTTCAATAGTAAAAGATCTGTTCAATTTTAAAAGGAAATTTGTTACAGTTTTTCAGTCATCTCAGCAGTCTAGATGAAAACCTTTTATTTTTCTACAAGCTGGGTCACCAGCGACCTCTCCACTGTTAACCAATCCCAGAGCTCATTCTTCACACCAGACTCTTCCATTCTCACCTTCCTCCAGAGCAGCGGCTCTCCTACAGCCTCTCCCCGCAGCCAGGACACATTGGACCTGCCCGCCCTTGCAGCGACGGCATGGCCTGTACCAGTGAAAGAAATCCCGGGGAGAGACAGGACAGTTTGGAACAAGCCTCCATTTTCCTCCCTCTCCCCAGCCCATGGGAGAGCAGAACACAGAGAGGACACATGGGATGAAATGTCCTACCTGTTCTATTCACTTCATTCAGCCAACTCTAGCCTTTATGAACAAAGTAAATGTAAGACTAAATATTTTCTCTGTCATTTGTACCATGCTTGCACAAACAATTATGCAGTATTCAATAACTACTGAGATGTTTATAGTAGTTATAAAGCTTCAGAATAATAAATGGAACATTTGTGTGGTGTAAGTGTATTGTGAAGTAATGAATTAAAGGGAAATAATCGATATCGACTTCCTGAGGTGCAGTCATGATTTAATGCACACATACATCTTGTGAACATGTTGTGAAGATGGTGAGCTGGTGAACTAAGGAAAAGAGCATTTCACAGCAGAAAAATAATGACAGAAAAAAGACACAAAATACATTTATATTTACTGATGATATTTTTACAGTTGTATATTTGCAGCACAACTGTATAATAGTTGTGCTGTGTATGTGTGTGTGTGTGTGTATATATATATATATATAATATACAGTTGTGCTGCAAATATACAACTGTAAAAATACAACAGTTATATATATATATGGGGTTGTGCACATGGTAGACTACATTTCCCACAGTGCCTCAGGCAACCCCCCTCCCCGCCCCCACCTCACGTATATGGCTCTCCACACCGGGATGCGCTGAGCGGATGCGGGGAAGATGGAGGAGGGCAGGCCGCTGTAGATGGCGCTGAGGCTCGGATGTGATGGATGCGGATTATGGAGCCCTGCCCGCTCGGACCGACAGCGGTGAAACCGGCGCTGAACGCGGGATGCCCGTCGCCGTGACCGGACGACGATGGCGCACTGGGGAGCTCTGGAGCTGAACCTGCAGTCAAGCAACGATCAAATAATCGCACGGATGACGGCTCGTTTTTAATTCACGGTGTTTTGTTTTGTTTTTTAAGTCGATGGGTTATGACGAGGAAACGCGGGGCGTCAGATGCGGTAACCTGTTACTAAATATAAACTTCAGAGCCGAGTCGGGATGAAACGGACACTTCCTTCTTGAACGAAGCCCTGCAGGCGATGGAGAAGGAGGATGAATAATCCCTCGCAGGCGTGAAAACGACGAGGTCACTCGAGATTATAACCGGAAGATGGAGGCGTCCCGTCTTCCCTGGCTGATGCTTTTCTGGACGACGATCGTCCTTTGCGGAGCCACTGGATCCAGCGTCGGTGAGGGGGCCCCGATGCGGCCAGGGGCCATCCGCCTTCCCCTGCGTCAGGGGCCGCCAGCCGGGCCGCAGGCCGCCAGGGCGCCCCGGAAGCGCAGAGCGGCGGGCGGCGTCAACTTCGTGGACATGATCGACAACCTGCGTGGGAAATCTGGACAGGGGTATTACGTGGAGATGGCAGTGGGGACACCGGCGCAGAAGGTGAGGGCGTTTTTCCGGCTGCGTGGACACGCCCACCCGCGGAGGCCTTCCGCAAACCCCGCCCACTCTACTTTTTTTAATTAACAAGGCAAATTCATTTAGAGCTTTCATTTATAAGCCCCGTCTGAAAGCAAAATGGCCTTTGAGATCAGACGGAACAAGAGTGTACCAATTAACGTTAAGTGCACCCATCTCCCAGAACAACTAACACCATTGTGAGTGGAGAGAGTGGGGCAGGGTACGGCCCGGCACCGGGGTTGAACCCTGGACAAAATCCCTAATTTGTCACAAAATAGCATTGTTTTTCATTTGTGCAGCCTTCTTGGGTTTTGTTTTTATTGCTGACATTATGCCGCAAGCGCGATGATCTCTGGGTTCGGTGCCGTTGAATGAAGAGACGCAGCGGCGGTGCTCTCTGGAGTGAGGGATGATTCTTTTCGAGACTCACAAGTCCCTTGTTTTTGGAGAGCTGAGGGTTGGTGGTCCCTCCAGGGCCAGATCTGGTCAGTTGTGTGGAGTCGGAAAGACTGTCACCTGGCCGATGTTTGTCTCTGCAATGAAACATCATGCGGCCAGAGGTTCCCGAATTGCTGAAATTATGCAGCATTTATTAATCATACATAGTACACTTGAGCAGTTTATTTATGTTTTTTGGTTATTTATAAAAGCTAGAAACTGAATCTCTTTTTTTTTTATGTGTTTCCTTCGTCCTTCACCCCCCCCCCCCCCCCCCCCCCTTCTCTATCCCTAGACTATTCTCACATTGCTTTTTCCCCCTTACTTTTATCCACTTCCCTCTCATTCACTACGTTTTTGGCCGTGTCTGTGAGTGACTATCACATTCTGCCCCGTCAGTGAGGCTATCTGACTTTCAGCCGGTCCCTGGTGGCAAGAAGAGGGCTGATCGATAATATATCTCTCCTCTAAATACCACAGAATGCCACTTGCAGCTCCAAAGGACCAGCACAGAAATATTGATGTTGCGTTTGTCTATATGTTTAAGAAAAACTGAATTTTGGGGAGTGCGTTTTTTTTTTATGAAAAAAAAACTTCCTTCATCTATAGCAATGTAGTGTCCAGTTGGTTATGATAATAACAGTGATGCTGAAAGTCCTGTACTGTATCAAAATGAACATTTGTGCATCGTGACAGTTTAATTACTGGATTTACACTTAGGTCAGTGAAGATCTATGGACACCTTCCTTATGTTTTTCATATAATAGTAACGGATAAAGGCTCTTGCATGTTTGCCTCTTGTAACAGTTAAACATCCTGGTGGACACGGGAAGTAGCAACTTTGCTGTAGGAGCTGCTGCACACCCTTTCCTCCGCAGATACTACCACCGCTCGCTGTGAGTAAAACCAGCCGACATTGTCCCTTCACCATTGCGTATTGGTTCGACTTGCTGCCTTTTTTAATGCATCTGCAAAAAGTAACATGACCTGGTGCACACTTCCTGAAAATCCTTTGTTGCATGATGCTTTAAAACCAATTCAATAAAATAATGTACCAGTATGTTAGCACCTTGTGACCCCGCTGCCACCACTGTGAACTGGAGCGGCACACGTATCCATACATTGCTGACACTGTAATCAGTTAAAGCGAGTCGCTTTGGAAATTATTATTATTATAATTAGATTTTTTTTGTGAAGTGATTGTCATTGTGAAACACTGCAGCACATCACACGGTGACACAACGAAATGTACCCTCACCCTCGGTGAGCGGTGGGCAGCCACGAAAGGAGCCCGGGAAGCAATGTGTGGGGACGGTGCTCAGTGGCAGCTTCGAATCGGCAACATTCTGATTACGGGGCCGATCCTAATTAGCCTAATTAGTGCTAGTAGCCTATTGGGTTAGACACTCGTCTATGAACCAGAAGACCACAAAGTCACAATTTTAATCCCCATTTACTTCCATTGTGTCCCTGAGCGAGACACTGTCCCTGTAAGTACTGATTGTAAATCGCTCTGGATGAGGGGCATAAATGTAAAGGTTCGATGAGTAAGTGGTTATGTTGTGCATTGGGTTGCAGCTCCAGCTCGTACCGGGATCTGGGCCATGGCGTTTATGTCCCCTACACACAGGGGAGGTGGGAGGGGGAGCTGGGCACAGATGTGGTCTCTGTGCCCCACGGGCCCAACTCCACTCTCCGTGCCAACATCGCTGCCATTACTCAGTCTGACCGATTCTTCATCAACGGCTCCAACTGGGAGGGTATCTTGGGCCTGGCCTATGCTGAAATTGCCAGAGTGAGTGGAGGAGGTGCTTTAAGTAATGTGTGTTATTTTCTCACATCTTCATCTAACGTTTCTTTTTCGTACGTAGCCCGATGAGAATTTGGAGCCCTTCTTTGACTCTCTGGTCCGTCAGACCACTGTTCCCAACGTTTTCTCCTTGCAGCTCTGCGGAGCTGGTTTCACCCAGAATTACAGCCTGGGCAGCGCCACTGTGGGAGGAAGTATGGTGAGTGACATGAAAGTTAGAATTCACATAGAGTAAATGTGGGCACAGTTTCTGCTCACCCATGATCAACGCACTGTAAGCCAATAGAGTGTAGGTAAACCAGAAACACTGAAGATAAAGCTCCAGGAATCAGCACCATAGACAGCTCCTTTTAATTAACAGATGTAATTCAAATTGTAATTCATGCGATGAATACATGGAATGAGTCTAAGCAGGAAGTGACATGTCCATCCCTTTAGATCATCGGCGGCGTCGATTCTTCACTCTATGTGGGGGATCTGTGGTACACACCTATTCGGCGGGAATGGTACTATGAGGTCATCATTGTGCGAATTGAGGTCAATGGACAGGATCTCAACATGGACTGTAAAGAGGTGAGGGACCTAGACAGTTGACTGAAATTTGAATCAGATTTGAAATTATGAATCAGGTGTGATTTAGATGTGATCGAAGGTGATAATAAATTGATCCCCTGCTGGTTTTGTAAGTGTGAACACTTGCAAAGAAATGATCAGTCTCTAATACCAAAGATAAAGCAAGATTTTGCCAACAAGTACTAAAGCAAGTTTTGTTGAGTGCAACTTAAATATATCATGTCTGTGTAATATTATATTGTTTATTTAGTTTGTCTAATTTCATTAATTGGATTTTTTTCAGTATAATTATGATAAGAGCATCGTGGACAGTGGCACCACCAACCTCCGCCTCCCTCGCAAGGTTTTCCAGGCAGCTGTGAAGGCCATCGAAGCAGCTTCCTCAGTCTGTACATTTGTTCTTTGCTCTGCTTTTCTCATTTTTTTATTTAGATTTTTTTTGTTCTGTTGTTTCACCCAAGTACGGCAATACCCAACTATCATTTCCTCGGACTGTTTGCGTGCAGCATTTTTGTTTACATTTAAATGTTGACGTAAATTGAATGATTATTACAAAATTTCTTTCTCAGACAGAACAGTTTCCATCTGGTTTTTGGCTTGGTGAGCAGCTGGTGTGCTGGCAGGCTGGCACCACACCCTGGCATATCTTTCCTGTCATATCGCTGTACCTGATGAGTGAGAACCGCAACCAGTCCTTTCGCATCTCTATCCTGCCACAGGTGGGTGTGGTTCTGCTTTGCTGTGTTTGTCCATGTTATTCATTTTGCATCGGCTGGTTCGCCTCACCTGACCGCTCAAATATCCGCCCCTGTGTAAAATATCATGGTTGACAGGAGTGATAGAGCCTGGTTTTACATGCCAGAACAGGGATTTAAGAGTAGGGCAGCAGTAGGGTTTTAAGAGTGACTTAAGAATAAGAAGAAAAAAAGATGTGAAGCATGTGGCACACCTTGGATTTGGATTCAGGCCAGGAAATATCACTTTAAAAAATGTCTACAAAGTGTGAGCAGCAGTAGTCGGTAACAAAAGGAAAGGAATTGGCCGCTGATGTCTTATGCCCTTTTCTTAAAGAGTTGTCTGTTGTCGGATCATTTACATTTACAGTATTTAACAGACGCCCTTATCCAGAGCAACTTACAATCAGTACTTACAGGGAGAGTCCCCCTCGAGACACTCAGGGTTAAGTGCCCACTGCTCACCAAGGGTGATGGGTTAAATGCAGAGGACACATTTTGTTGTGTCACCGTGTGCTGCGCTGTGCATCACAATGAAAGAAACAATCACTTACACTTTCTTTCTCATAATGCTTTTTGTTGTTTTGTATTAATGATACGACCACTGTGCCTGGCATATTTTTTCAAAATTTTAGATGGATCCAGTGAATGATGTACAAAGACTCGGCTGAACTGAATCATTTTATATCCATAGATGTACACATCAATAAGAATCAATAAGAATTATGTTTATTTTCAGAAAACAGTCATTTATATAAGATTTGTAATATATATAAAAAAAAACAGGAAAGCACTGGAATGACATTAATGGAACACATTAGTTCATACAGGCCACACGTGTCTAGGTGAGTAGAATTGAATAGCTGAGTCATGAACTGCTCTCTGGTCGTTCTCATTGTACGCTGCTGCTGCTGCGGGGAATATTGTGCTGAAACAGTTTTTCCTCTTTGTGCACCTTTTGGCAGGGACTGTAACTTATTTTGCTGATGCATCTCCTTCCTGTGTCCTTTGTCCTTTGCAGCAGTACCTGCGTCCTGTGGAAGACGTGGCCTCGGCCCAAGAGGACTGCTACAAGTTCGCTGTGTCCCAGTCCAGCACGGGAACAGTCATGGGTGCCGTCATTATGGAGGGTTTCTATGTGGTGTTTGACCGGCAAAACAAGCGCATTGGCTTTGCCGTCAGCACTTGCCATGGTGAGGAAAATGTAGCATTTATCTCTCATTAACACAAATTTATGGGGCTGTGGTGGCCTAACGGGTGAGGAAGCAGCCATGTAACTGAAGGGTTACGGGTTCAAACCTCGAATCGCCAGGGTGCCACCGAGCAAAGCACCATCCCCACACACTGCTCCCCGGGCGCCTGTCATGGCTGCCCACTGCTCACCAAGGGTGATGGTTAAATGCAGAGGACACATTTTGTTGTGTCACTGTGTGCTGTGCTGCAGTGCACAGACAATCACTTTCACGTTCTTGTTTTGTATTAATGCATTAATGAGGTGCTTAATTATGCCATATGCGCATGTCCATATTTAACCTGCTCACCTTTTCTCATGCACAGTACACGACGAGTTCCGAACGGCGTCAGTCGAGGGACCCTTCCATGGTTTTGACCTGGAGGACTGTGGCTACAACATCCCACAGACGGACGAATCCACCCTAATGACCATAGCTTACATCATGGCTGGTATCTGTGCCCTCTTTATGCTGCCCCTCTGCCTCATGGTGTGCCAGTGGCGCTTCGCCCGCTGCCTACGGCCTCTGGGAGCCGGAGACTTTGCAGATGACATTTCCCTCCTCAAGTGATCTGTGTGCACAGGTCCAACAGGTGACAAATAAAAGAAGAAAAGAAGTACAAATAAAATTTGGGTTGAGTAACTGGGCGGTGTGGTTATTAGGTTCAGCTTTGGAAAGGTTGCACAATGGCCGTGTCATGCATTGTAAATATCCATGGCATATCAACATGGGAAACACACGCAAACGGTAGCAACACATGACTCAGTTCCTACCCAGTATGAGAAAACAAAGGCCAATGATGCAGAGCTAATATATGTAAGCAGTGTGTAATGTGGTGTGTTTGTGACCTTTCAGTAAGAATGGATGGCATATCAAGGACAAGAGTATTAAGTATATTAATAATATATTCCTTTTTTCTTTTGGAATTCTACCAGCCTCTCATGAAATCTCTGATATCATGTGATAATTGTTTAAACGATGTACTGATGTGATTATATATGGAAACTAAAAGGGATATATATATGGAGGGATTATGTGGATGGCTCTGTACGTTTATGCATCAATGTACTGAATTATATGTATTTAAAAGAATTAATGCAAGAGTTTTTTTAATGGTTCTTCTTCTAAGTGAAATGTAGGTCCTGTTTGCTCAACAAGCGTAAAAAGGGTGTATCATGACACACATACTTAAATGGTTTTATACAGAATTCTTCAAATAAATTCTGTTATGAATTCCTAATCACTGACACTGACTCAAGCAAACATGCATGTTCACCCTGACACCAAAGCTGTGCGTTCAGCTACCTTTGCCTACGGGCCACAATATGCAAACCCAGAGCAGTCACCATGATTAATATGCAGTTATCGTCTAAATATGCTAACACAGACCAAACGTCACCATTGCCAATGGTGAAATAAGGCATGAATAGTTTTGTTGCACATATGGAACAGTGGCAAATGTAAGGTAATAGAGAGTTCCATTATATATCCTTTCTTTCTGAGATTATATATGTTTTTCTGTCTGAAATGACAGATATCGCAGCATCTTTTTTTAACCTGCTGTTTGCGGCACTACCATATTCTTTCACAATGCAACTGTGACATAATGACAAAGGCACTTTTCTTCTTGATTTTTTCTTTGGAGAACTGGATTGTATGTGTGAGAAATGTATAAAATCACATTGTTCTATTCTAAATTGTGTAAATAATTCTCAATGACAGATCAGTAAATAAAGTAATTAATGATATCGCATAACTCATTCATTGTTTTACCAAATTATTTCAGAAACATGCACTGCACAGTAGCAGAGAACCATATACCTGATGGAAACAGGATTACCATTCTTACAGAAAAATACACTCATAGGTATAGGTACGAATCACCAAGGTGCCACTGAGCAAAGCAACATCTCCACACACTGCTCCCCGGGCGCCTGTCATGGCTGCCCACTCCTCAATACATTTACATTCACAGCATTTATCAGACGCCCTTATCCAGAGCGACTTACAATCAGTAGTTAATACTAAGGGCAAGTTCCCCTTGGGGCAACTTAGGGTTAAGTATCTTGCTCAGGGACACAATGGTAGTAATTTGAGTAATTGTAGTGGGATTTGAACCTGGGTCTTCTGGATCATAGACATAATGAAGACAATTTGCTGAATTGCAACAAAAGAGGATTTAACATTGATCATGGCATGGTTGATGGTTTAAGTATTTCACTGGGTCTACTGGGTGCTTGACACACAACCATCTGTAGGGTTTACAGACTCACTAACATTGGACAATAGAAGATTGGAAAAAATGTTGCCTGGTCAGATGAGTCTGGGTTTAAGATGCAACATTCAGATTGTGGGGTCAGAATTTGATGTGAACAACATGAAGGCATGGATCTATCCTCCCTTGTATCAACGATTCACGCCTCTGCTGGTAGTGTAATGGTGTGGGGGATATTTTCTGTTTCGATCAGCACCAAAATCTTTGAGGAATGTTTTAGAATGTATGCCACAAAGAATTACGCCAAAACATTTTGGATATTAAAATAATTTTCTTAAGTAATGTTCATTCATTGTAATGTCTTGTAATGTCAGGTGAAAGCGTCCTTCATTCTTCGTTCCTCGTCATCCTCTCCGTTCACCCGCCGCGTCATGCCCGCATGGACGTGACAATAATTGTCAATAGTACTGCTTATGGTACACTAATGCATGCAATGCTATCCTACCAAACTGAAATAACTGTACTGTTGTAAATATAGTCACATTGGGTTTTATTTTTGCATTAACAATACAATACAAAAACAATGCTTTCTGATGGTACTGGTAAAAATAAAGTGAACACAGAGTACACCAATGAGGCCTTCAAAATAAAAGTAACGTTGTGGTGCATTAATCCAATCAAATGTCTGCCAACTGTGTTCTAAGGGCAACTCGTAAACAACAAAAAAAATTCTGACTGAAGTCAATGAGACACAATGTACCTCCCTCAGCATAATACACTTACACTGCTGAGAACATCACGGCAGGTGGTTTCAACTCGTGTCTATGGGGATATTTTCCTCCGTACTCTGCAACAGCTACCAAAGGAAAATATGTCACCTCAACTCCTGCAAGCCTGGGGCCGGACAGTTCAATAAGAACAAGATCAATATCTCTGATCTGTTGTGCAGCAAGGGTACGGCAGTTATTGATCCCTGAGTGTGTGTTTTTCAGCAACTGTGTGTTTTGGTGGGGGCATGCGTGTCCACAGGTGTGCTCTTTCAGTCACATGCATTGTCACTACTACAGGAAATCATGGCCATGCCTCAACGGTTGTGTGAAATTACAAAAGGGGATATCCTGTTGTCCTCTTTGTGCCAGGGCCTCTGCCACCTGAGCGGCCAGATCCTCCACAGACAGCCCAGCCAGCGTGCCACGGGATGCTTTCACCTGCTGAAGAACTTTGGTTAGCTGCCCCCTGTGTAGAAAGAAAACCAGACAATCTTAGAAGATGGTGACATAGAAAGTGAAGTGATTGTCATTGTGAACTACAGCACAGCACATGGTGCACACGGTACCCGCTAGGCCACCACTACCCCCATCAAGTGTACCCTAGCAGTTGTAACTGATTGTAAGTCGCTCTGGATGAAGGCATCTGATAAATGCTGTTAATTTGTAAATGTAAGCATTTTCTTTTTCACAAATTAATCAACAAAAAAAGTCTATTAACGTCTACTCACTACACCAGTAGTTTCTTAATGGGGTTAATACATGTGACATTGGTAAATCTTATTATTCTGATCTTATTACACAATTTTCTTCATTTGGTTAGCATAGCTCCCTGGAATTAAAAAAATGCAAAAGCTCAGCTATAATAACTGTCTCTAATGCAGTGGTGCAGCGCCATTGGAGGAACAGTACCTGCTTAACTGAGGAAACCTGAGACACAGTTTTTCCAGCAATTTGCCCCAGTTTGAATGGAGGCTGTATCTGTAGAGAAGGAAGGTGTGGTTTTGAGAAGAGTGGGATTAAGAGAAAAAGCTGGAGCAGGAACGGCCGTGACAGGCAGGGGGTGAAGTTGACAATGGGCGACGGGCCAATGGACGGGTTGGTGTGGAGCGCTGCCACTGGTGTCAGCCAACGTGTGCAGGAGCTGCGTGCAATGGACCGGTGGCCAAAACCGTGGGATGACGGGTCTGAGAGGTACAAGGTTGGTAAACATCCCCGAAGTCAACAGCTGGCACTGGCCTGGCGATGTCGTTGCCAAAGAGTCCAAAGGGATTTGAGAAAGGAAGCCAGGAGGAGTGGGAGGAAACTTCTTGAATACATTCTGTTGTGATAATAATTATAATGAACATTGACCAGTTGTGAACACATTGCGTACGCCGGAGAGTCATTATGAAACGTATAAAATAAACATTAGATGAGCACGGCTTCTGTCTGTAAGCCTCAGATTGAACTCAAACATTAACACATGCCAAGAGCTGATCATACGTTTCTTTTTCAAACATTGCCTGGTGTACACTAAAGTGGGGACAAAGATTGAAGCACTGGGCTAACAGACCTTGGGGACAGGGGGCAAAGGTGGCACCACTACTGGGGGAAGATTCCCCAATTCCTCGCCCTCCCGCAGCTTCTGGAGGCGCTTGTCATACTGTGCCTGATTAAGTAAGACCAGCATCAGCCGTTTGCACATTCAGAGGTCTGCTGAATGACTTTCCTTTTCACCTGGAGGTGTGCTAGGCTTGCCATGACGACTGACACATGCCTTTCCCACAGCTGTCTGTGTTGGCATTGCTCAGCCAGCCCACCAAAACTAGAGAGACAGCAGAAACATGCAAATTGGCACCTGCAGTCTCAATAACCGGAATAATGATCCTTTCCAATGAACAATATTTATTAAAACTTGAGCACAATGAATGCGACTAATTTAGCCAATCGGTGACAGGCTGCTCAAGGATGTCACAACTTTGTGCCTTTTAGTGAAATTAATTGATGGATGTTTGAGCCATAGTATTTCAACGGCCATAATATTGTTCAACGCGACACAAGTTAACCTATCGCATGGCTACTAACACACTGGAATCAATGAATGAATAAATTGACAATCACCTGGTCAAGATGATGATCCACTCCTCCACTGAAGAAACCACAACTTCTTGCTGAATCTCCATGGCAGCTTTCTTTAATTCAGGTTAATTTGAAGAACATCAAAGATAAAAGTGTTAAGCAGAGAAAACTGAGATGAAGGTTTATTCCAACAACATCACCTCGCCTTCCTTTATTTTTCCTTCATTTGATTATTCTGTTTTCAGTATAAGGGTAATTTGCTGTATCACCATAGCCCCTTAACATTCCAGGAATCATGACTACTATCACTTAGTAAATGCATGTTATTAATGCTGTAACTTGATGGAAGAAACACATGGATTGGGAACCTGGGATGACCTGCTGACCCTGGAGGTGTACAGGGTAAGCCTCATTTCAAAATACCTTTCATTTCAATAATCACAGCAAAAATAGATCATGTGCCATGCTGCTCATCTGTGGTAGTTGTAGACAGTAGATACATTGATGACATTCCAGATTGCACACGTCATTTCCTAACAAAATTTGCCTATGAAAAAGAAAACCTAAGTCCCAGGTTCAAACCCCACTTACTACCATTGTGTACCTGAGCAAGACACTTAATCCAGAGTGTCTCCAGGGAGACTGTCCCTGTAACTACTGACTGTAAGCTTCTTTGGATAAGGGCGTCTGATAAATGCCATGAATGTAAATGAAAGGAGAAGCATAAAAATGGCAATGACTTATGTAGGGGAAACCAATATTTTTTATGATGTAAATATCTGAAGTTGTTTGCTATATATGTATTTGATTCACCAACTGTGGCCTCTGTTTTGAAGTAAAAAGTCAAAAAGGCAAAAGTCATTAGTTACCTAACTGCCACTTAATTAAAGAAGAGAAAGTGAAGTGATTGTCATTATGAAACACTGCAGCACAGCACATGGTGGCACAACGAAATGTGTCCTCTGCTTTTAACCCATCACCCTTGGTGAGCAGTGGGCAGCCATGACATGCGCCCAGGGAGCCGTGTGTGGGGACGGTGCTTGGCTCAGTGGCACCTCAGTGGCACCTTGGCAACCTTCTGATTACGGGGGCTGCTTCCCTAACTGCTAGGCCACCACTGCCCCTGAAACCATCACTGCCTCATAATTAGCATTGAAAACGATGGACTAACTGTTGCATGAAGTGAAATCTTTTGGGCTCACGTGGTCCTAGCGAAAAAAAAGAAAAAAAGAGCCTTGATTATGCTTATTTATTTGCCTTACCTCATCCTCCAGTGCCACCATAATAGCCTCTTCTGCTTCCTCCTTCACCTTCTCTTTTGCTACTTTCAGCACTAGAAGCTCTTCTTTCCACAGTTGCCTATCCCCACAGGAAGACAATTTCTTTAAAAATGCATAAGCGAAGGCACCTACAGATCTCAGTGAAACGAACAACGCCCTGACTTCTGCAGAGATTCCTCTGCCACGAGAGAAGCCAGCTTTCCCTCAACGCACTCCAATTCCAACATTAGCCTGAGGAGAAAAATAAGCATGTACAATTCCTCTAAACAATTTTTTTGGTTGTTGGCAAAATGTGACAATTCACAAGTTTTAAAGTGTGTTGCATGAACTCAGTTTTGTCCACCAGCACCTTAAAAAAGATGAAGAACGTGTGAAGAGCGGTCAATGTGAAAGTGAAGTGATTGTGGTACACTTTAGCACAGCACGCGTCATTTAAACCCATCACCTTAGTGAGCAGTAAGCAGCCATGACAGGCGCCTGGGGAGCAGTGTGTGGGGGCCTTGCTCAGTGGCACCTCAGTTCATGATTTGAACCGTCAACCTTCCGATTACGGATCTGCTTCCATACCCACTAGGCCACCACTGCCCAAAGCATTATTACGATCATTGAGTATCAACCAGAAGACCCAGTTTCAAACCCCACTTTGCGTACCTGACACTTAACACTGAGTGTCTCCAGAGGGAATGTCCCTGTAACTACAGATTGTAATAAATGTGTGATAAATGCCATGAATGTAAATATGATATTACCACATACCTGATAGTCTTGCTTGAGATCTTGCTTCTGTTTGTGGAGTAACTTCATTAGTCCAACGGATTCATAGTTTTCGAGCTGTTCTTTGGAATCCGGCCGGAGAAAAAAAAACTTATTGGTGGGATGGAAAAATGCAGCATGCAATAATGTGGTTGTGAATCATACCAGCATACACATTGCTTTTTGATTAGGAAGCCTTAAGTAAAATAAAGCCAAATAAAACCAATACCATGTGTGATTTCTGGTCTTCGTTCATGTTAGTCAGGGGTCTGGAAGTGATGGCAACAACATTGTTATATCCAACATACTCGAGCTTAATCAGTTTGTGCTTTGAACTGAGAATTAATTTTGGAAACAGCGGGAATGCTGCTGAGCTTTAAATTAATGAATCCCGTGGAATGTTCCGGAAAGGCGCCGCAGCAGGGGGTCGAGCGCGCGCACGAAGGGCGAAACAACGGGGTTCGACACCGCAAGAAGCTGAATTCGGCCGTAGCCAGTCGTACGTTTTATTCCTCTCGGCCCGATTTTATTCCTCACCCCCCGACTCCGCGGTCCGGGCGCGGAGAGAACCGCAGAAAAGTCACCTGCGGCGCGACAAAGCGACGAGAGCGCGCGCCCTCTGGCGCACGCGCGCGGTAACGGGCGCGCGCGTGGCGGAAATGACGACACGCGCCGCCCGTTGCGGAAGTTTTCGCCTCCTGTTGTTGAGACGGGAGCTTCGCGACGAACGCGGCCAAATTCCTTTATGGTACACGGCGAGGTCCTCAAGTCGAATAAGAGGTAGGTGGGTGGCAGACACCTGAACGTTAGGTACGCATGAAGAAAGCGTGTGTTTCAAGCCTCTATTAGGCAGGGACAGCGCAAGCTAGTGCTACATTGCTAATGTCAGTGACATCAAAACACATGCAGCCTGCTTATCTGTCAGACGGCTTTTACGCCCTGTGTGCTATTATGTGAGCTTGACGTACCAGCTGATATATGATATTAAATAATAGTGCGTCAGATCCCATTTTTTTACGTCAGATGTGCGGTGGGTAACAACCCGGCATGAGTTTATATTTTAATTAGTGATTACAAACCCGTTTTGGTTTCGTATTTGATTGTAGCAAATCAACTTTCTGTAGTTAAATAACTATCAGTTTATTTTGATAGAAGGATAAGCATTTTATTAGTGTCCACAAATTTTACAGTTGTTAATTAGCTGAATGTGTTATAAAAATACCTGCCATAGTTATTTCAAAGGTGGTGTTTGATAATAGATCTTGTCTTGAAGCTCATTTTATTTTATGTCCTTTGGTTCCCATCAGGCTACAGTGCTAATGTGGAGGAATCACGTTGACATCCCAACCTTCTTGCCATGGCATCACCCCATTCTCCCTCGTTCTTGTTTTGTATCACTCCTTTCCTACTCATGACAGTGCACCCAATGTGGACATCACCTCCCTCTACTTCCGCTTCCCCTCCTCCTACCGCTTCCACTTGTGGCCCCGGCCAGTCATGGGCAGTACGGCTACACCCTCACTACAGTGAGGAAGGACATTCACTGGACGAGCTGGCTCGCCGTGTTGCGGAAGATGCTGGCCTACAGAGCCATGGGCAAATTGGGCAGCTTCAAGGACATTACCTGCTTTGCCAGGACTCTGAAGATGCTTCTGCTGGAGATGCCAGAGCAGCTGGGAAAAGTTTGTCTTCTCATCCATTTGTGGCCTGGCATTCACAAGAGCTTATTCTCAGCAGGTCAAAGAGAGGCATGGCCTTCAATGATCCCAGATATCCCAAACAGTGGCATCTAGTGAGTGAGAGTGTTGCTTTTTGACTTCAAAACTTATTTTGTCCATTTGATTGAATCTGCACTTGAATGCTTGTGTTTTATATTTGGTACTCATCCAACCCTCTCGTTTGTAGCACAATGAGCTCAGAGCAGGCATGGACATCAATGTAACTGGAGTATGGGAGCGGAACATCACTGGCTCGGGTGTCACAGTGGTGGTGGTGGACGATGGTGTTCAGCACACCCTGGAGGACATTCAGCCGAATTATGTAAGTGTGAGACATTTGTGTATTTATGGTTCTTTAATAACGTGTACTTTTATATTCATTGGACACCTTTCTTTACATTTCTACATACTTAGAATATACTTATAGTATCTCACAAAAGTGTGTACACACCCTCACATTTGTGCAAATATTTTATTATGTGTTTTCTTGGGACAACACTCACTAAATTTAGCACACAACCATTAACCACTAAACCGCTGGCAAAAAAAGTGAGTACAACCCAAAGGAAAAATGTCAAATTTGTGCCCAATTAGTCATTTTCCCTCGCCGGTGTTCCCTGGACTGTGACAGGTTAGTGTCACAAGGTCTAAGGTGTGAATGTGGAGCAGGCGTGTTGAACAGCCTGACAGAGCTCAGACTGTACATCGCACACTGCATCAAATTAGCTCTCATCCCAGAAGGAAGCTTCTTATAAAGATGATTCACAACAAACCGTTTCAGGGTGGTGCGGATCCCATGTTTGGAACCACTACTGTAGTGAATGCCACGCTTTTGAGAGAAAATAATGGTGGTTAAAATAAAATATTGACACTTTGAGCAGAATTTGTACATTTTCGGTTTAGGGCTGTACTCGTTTGTGATTCCAGCGATTTCCACATTAAAGGCTGTGTGTTTAGTTATTTTAAGGGGACCGCAAATTTACTTTGTTGTACAAAATGTACGCTGACTACTTTTACATTGTATTGGTGTCATGTATTCAGTGTTGTCCCAAGGAAAGATATAATAAAATATTTTGTGAGGGCTGTACTCACTTTTGTGATATACTGTAAGTGTGTAAATATCTTTTTTGTAAATATCTCAAGATATGACATCAGCACAATGTAAAGTAGACAGTGTTCAACTTGTATAACAGTGTTCATTTGCTGTCCTCTCAAAATAACTAAACACACGGCCATTAATGTGTAACCCACTGGCATGTAATGTAAATTTGCTTTCTTTCGCAGAGCCCAGAGGGCAGTTATGACCTGAACTCTAATGACCCTGACCCGATGCCACACCCGGATGCCCAGAGTGGCAACCACCATGGCACACGATGTGCTGGGGAAATCGCGGCAGTCTCCAACAATAGTTTCTGTGCTGTGGGAGTTGCTTATGGCAGCAGAGTTGCAGGTATTTGGGCTGCACTGAAATTGTTGCTCTGTGACATGAAAATTAACCAGGTAAAAAAAAAAAAGGAGATGTAAAAAAATGTCAATACCAATCACTGAGACAGAACAATTATTTCTTCTCATAATACTATCATATTTTGTTGTAATTTTATGCAATGTGCAGTTAAATGTGTAATGCTTAGCAAATAAGTGCAGATTAAGCGTGCTAATTCAGATCCCCTCCCGTTTGCCCAAGGCATCAGGGTTCTAGATGGACCTCTTACAGACAGTATGGAAGCAGTGGCATTCAACAAGCACTATCAGGTCAACGATGTGTACAGTTGCAGGTGACACCACTTTTTCTTCTAAACCTTTTATTATTTAACCCGATTATTATTTATTATGTAATTAGTTTATTAATTTTTTTTTCTTTATTATTAACTTTTTTCTTTGGGGTGTATTTTATTTCTTTCTATGTAGTTGGGGTCCTGACGATGATGGACAGACTGTTGATGGGCCACATCCTCTTGGAAAGGTTGACATACATACATATATACAAATACATATATACAAATTCATAACTGGCCACCCATCCTAATCTCTGCATCACTCAAGCAAGCAAGGTGCAACAGTTGCTTCTGCTATTTCAAGTACAAAAATGTTAGCGTGGCTTTCTTCAGCAGGAAAATATGCCAAGATAGTCATTTCAGAACGGCACAGGTCCCCTGTTCTTTGCTTCTGTTCCAACAGAGGGCAGTGTCATACTAAACCTGCCTAGATTGGAAAAAAAAAAGACCATAATCTACTCTCTTTTCCCATCTGTTCATTATATGTTTATTAATTGTGCTTTATATCTATGCTCTTGAATGCAATACTTGGCACACTTGTTCTGTTTTGTTCTTTGTGGTAGTGGCCTAGCGGTTAACACTCACCTATGAACCAGAAGACCCAGGTTCAAATCCCACTTACTACCATTGTGTCCCTGAGCAAGACACTTAACCCTAAATTGCTCCAGGGGGACTGTCCCTGTAACTACTGATTGTAAGTCGCTCTGCATAAGGGCGTCTGATAAATGCTGTAAATGTAAATGTAGAAACTTTCTCAGAAGGTCCTCATTGTGTAGCATGTCAAGCTTGACTAAATGCGTTGTTGCTGTGTGTCCCAGGATGTTACGTATTCCCAAAGAAACAGCACAGATCGATTGACTTCTTATAAAATTTTGGTTTTCTTCTTGCTCCAACCTTTAACAGTCTTGGCACAAATGATGGAAACTGTGGAAGGGCCATTACCGTTTCTGGCTGCTCGTCTCAGTGGTCTAATAAAGTGGACTGTACTAGCTGCTGTGCCCAATTTAGTGCAACAGACACACTTTAGACCCATTGGGGAATTATATTCAGCTTTTTCTCTTACATATTTTTTTCACAATCTGCTTTGTTCTTTATTTATCCCCCCTTTCCCCCACATACACATTTTGTTTCTAAGATTGTAGTGGCATTGTGATCAAGATGTGGTCTAAACTTTAAAAAAAAAACTTTGTGTTTCTGCAGGCTGCACTGCAACATGGAGTGATCGCCGGCAGGAGGGGCTTTGGCAGCGTTTTTGTTGTTGCCAGCGGCAACGGGGGCCGATTTAATGACAACTGCAACTATGATGGCTATGCTAATTCTATCTATACTGTTACTATAGGTGAGAGAACTGTCCTGCTTCATAGGTCTCTGTGTAGATCTACCTCAGACTATGTTCTGTTGGCACTGATTTGAGTTTGGCAGTATTGTGTGTTTCTGGGTAATATTTTTGGTCTGCCAGAAGCATGCAGCAGAGCTGAACAGTGATATGGTATGGTGGTTTTTTGCGACATATGCGTGTATATGTTGTACTGTGTTTATCCTTGAGTATATTCTTGAACTCTGAGCCAGGTTGGAAATTTAAGGTTGAAAAGTGATGTCATGTCCTGTGTTTATTCTTGCTGAATTGATTTATGTTTACTCCAATCCTTGTATTTACATACACTGTGCCACTGCTTCAGGTGATTTATTGTTGTTTGAAAGTCTTTCAGATTATTTTTTTTGGGTGGGAGAGGTATAAAATGTGCAGTGCACTTCATTAACTCCTTTCTATACGTTTTTTCTATTTTTAGGAGCTGTGGATGAGAACGGGAGGATGCCCTTCTATGCAGAGGAGTGTGCTTCCATGCTGGCAGTGACCTTCAGCAGTGGAGGAAAACAGATGCGTAGCATTGTGAGTCTCTGCAACCTATCAAACTGGTGCTTGCTTCTCAAACATGCACGACTATCATAACAGCAGCCAGACATTATATAGCAGACATTTGACCGGTTTTCCGGTCTCAAGACATCATTAATGTAAATGTGGCATAACATATTACAATACAAAAATATATACAAATGATTTAATCACATGCCACGATCGCTCCCCTTTCATACTCCGACAGAAATACACATATTTCAGAAGCCAACCGTGGTTAGAGTGAACCCCAAGGAACACATGCTGGTCTGTGTTTGCGCCTGTTGCTCTGCCATCTCCTTGGTGACATGATTTTGTAAAGTGAAGTCAGCTTTGCGCATAGACCTCAATTGTGGGTTCAGGCACTGCACCTCGCCAAACCCTCAGCTCGCCTCGTCGAGTGGTTATGTGGGATCAGGCTCTTCTACATTAGGGGAGCGATCCAGCTGCCTTGCTTGTGTCCTGACACGGAGGCCTGCTCAGCGCTCGCAGATTGTGTCCTTTGCAACTCAAGTAGTGTCACAGGTTTCTCAATTTGGGTAAACAGAAATGAAGAAAGTTGAGAAGATTATTGCTTTTGAAGTTTGCTTTTGAAATCTTCAAATGGGAGTTTGTCAGGAGACTCTCCAAAGAACAGTAGTTATCTGAACTTCAAAGCTAACAGACAGTACTGCAAATGTGGAAAGAGAAAGTTGTGTTTGATTTGTTTTATCCCTGGACAAATTAAGGATATTAAGGATGAAAGATCAGGCTACTTGAATGTTCTCTGGTGAGCAGCAGGGACACTAAATGGATGTAATTTCGAGGCAAAATAAGACCACAAGCCTTATTCTGGCTAAGTGAATGCAGATGCATGAATACTAAACAATGGTCTTTGTTAAGTGTGTTAGCTAAATAGCCTCTGGTACCAGTACATGCACTCCATCTTTGTAGCATTTTGTGCCCTGCTCCGCCAAATGCAACTCTGACTCCAACAAGGCCCTCCCCTCTGCTTCAGCACAGATTGGGTTCTGATTCAGACAAAGAAAAATAGACCAATAAACCAGACAGTAGTAAAGAAAATAGAACAGCATTACATCATCGTTATCATCATTAACATAATGTTTATTTGGACATATGGGCTAGTAAAGCATCACAATATGGGTTTGTGACGGAACATTTTGTGAAAATTGTGCTTTTAGGAAAGGATTTATTTTAGATAAATATACTGCTGCTAAATAATTTAATTTATTTGAATCCCGCTGTTGTTGATATACAAAGGAGGTTTGATATATAACCAACGAGCAATTTATTTTGAAAGATTGAGTATAAAGTGCATCCAGAAAGTATTCACTTTTTCAACATTATATATGTCAGACTTATTTCAAATAGGATTAAATTCATTTTTTTCAGCAGAATTCTACACACAACACTCCATAATGTGAAAAAAGTTAACTTGCGTACTTGGCAGATTTATAAAAAAAAAAACTGGATGCACTGTACCTTTCTCTTTGCTTATTACCTATGATACATCCATACAAAACATAAACAGGAATTTGAGGTTATTGGAAGTAAAAATGAACATAAAGAATGAACTAGAGCAGCCTATAGGACTATATGAGAGTTTTTGTATAAGGAAAATCTGAAGAATGGAGCCCTTATTCTCAGCCTTCTCCTCTCCAACAAAGTTGGTGTTTGTGCAGCATTTATTCATGGACCCCTTTCTCTTCTTTCCTTTCTGTTTTGTTGTCCCTCTCACTCTCCTGGTGACTCCCTAGTGATGTTCCTCATGTCTGTTTAAAACTCTGCTCCTTTTAACTTTTGGCTGCTTTTCCATGCCGCCTCTTAGTTCTTCGTAGTAAAAGAGTGAAAAAGGAAGGAGACATGTCTGTTTAACCGGTTTCATTTTATCTTGTTTTTTGAGACATGAATGAGTGTATTTATTCACAGGTGACATCAGACTGGTCGCTGCAGCAGGGCACTGGATGTACCGATGGGCACACAGGCACATCTGCAGCTGCACCACTGGCTGCTGGCATGGTAGCCCTCATGCTGCAAGTGCGGCCATGTCTCACCTGGCGAGATGTGCAGCATATAATCACCTACACAGCCACTCAGGTACAGGACATTCACAGTAATTCACACTTTTTAACATATAATTGCCCCTGTAGAACGCTCTTTGGGTTTGTTTTCCCATTGAAGGGTCTCAGTTGTACATGTGGACTTTGTATAATGGTAGTTGCTTTTGTTTTTGTCTCTGTTGGGATGCTTGTGTGCAGTATGACACACATGCTGACTGGCGGACCAATGGAGCCGGGTTCCACCACAGCCATCAGCATGGTTTTGGCTTGCTTAACGCCTGGAGGCTGGTCAATGCTGCAAAGGTATCCCAGCATGCACTTACATTTACGGCATTTGGCAGACGCCCTTATCCAGAGCGACTTACAACATTACCATCAAGTTACCATCGATGAAGAGATCAATTCCAGTTCACTAGGACCCCAACTATGAATACAATCAGTTGTAGATTCTGTACACAAGTTCAACAATAAGAAAGTTACAAGTTAATCTAAATATTCTTTAAAGAGGAAGGTCGTGAGCTGTTGTTTGAAAATAGCACTTTCATCACCGCATGTTATCATGCGTAATGATGCACAACCATACTCACAGTTACATTTTGTTTGGGTTCAGTTGTGCTACACATACAATACCAGTGTAGTTGACACTAGCTGATGACCCTTGTTCCAGATTGATTACTGCTGATTTACCACTGATACTGCTAAAAATCCTGAACACGTTAACTGTGGTGCGTTTTCCCACATCCTATTTATTAACTAATGTCTGAACTAATGGGTTTAGCTTGGACCAGCTCAGTCTGGTCGAAGCAACTCTGTGTGGTTAAAAATGCCTGTGGTTTGGCAGGTGTGGGTCTCTGTCCCCTTTCTGGTCTCCTACCAAAGTCCTTTGATGAAAAAGGAGAAGATGATCCGTGCCTACCCTGAAAAACTCATACTCACCTGGAATGGTGAGTTTTGTTCATTTTGTGTGATTCAGGGACATGTCTGAGTGGTCCAATCTAGAATTACAGCAGGACCCACTCATTCAGATTACTTTTATCACTAATTGTATTTAATTAAAATTGTGTTTTAACATGCTAACATGAGTAATGATAATAGAGTACAGCAAGAATGTAGAATTTATTCACACATGCCTGCATCTGTATTTGAGATATACTAAAATCTACAGCAGAAACTGAAATTGTTACTGACTGTAGTAAAAGTAGCAAATTAGCATATTGATTATGACAAATTACAGATTTTAAAATGTCACTTACTCAAACAATGAGTTTCGCAAGCATCGGGAAAAAAAAAAAGGATTTAGCTTTTCAGTCAGTGTAAAGAACTGGATGGTGGAAGTAGGCAATTAATACTTACACACACACACACACACACACACACACACATACATACATACGTACATACATACACATACAAGAATCATAACAGCTAAGCACAGTAGCCAGCCATCAGATATCCTTGTAATTGAACATGGAGAAAAACATGGCTAATGTTTTTCCTCACTGGTCCTTTTTTAAATAGCAGCGACGACCCTGGGGAATATCCAGAGTCTGAACTATTTTGGAGTCTCTAGACGTCTGTTATCTCCAGCTTTAAACAGTGAAATGCAAGCTTGGGCCCTGGAGGACGTGTAGGGTTAAGTGGCCGAGTGCTGTGAGCTAGCTGTGTATATATGCTGGGACTGCAAAAGAAAAGCAGAGAGAAATGTTGGAGGGAGTGGGGAAAGAAGACGAATGGAGGGAGCTTCCCAAGCATATCAACCATCTGTCCTTATTAGGCTGTGCTTGGTGTGCTTGTGTGTGCATGTGTGTGTTTTCCACTGCATGGAGAATAATATCTCTCTCTCTTTCTCTCTGTGTCTCTCTGTTAAGTTCTACTCTTTATTTGAGCAGGTCCAGATCTCACCACAAACACACACACACACACACACACACACACACACACACACACACACACACCCCGTCTGCTTGGGGTTCAGTTAACAAGCTTAGGAAGTGTTTTGGTGTGTTTTTAAGTTATGACTGCTCCGAACGACTTTTTCTGCTTCGTGAACTTGTGTAAAGCAGTATTGTAATTATGTTTGCCTCAAGCATAATAATAATAATAATTTGCAACATCATTAGTGAATGCAGACAGGAATGCACAAACATTTTATCGAGACTAGCAGAGATAAGGGGGAATGGTATTGGAAAGAAAAACAGATGTTAATGTTAGAAAAAGGTTAAACATGCATTTAACATGAAGTAGCACTGAGAAAGCAAACCAGCCAGGCTCAATTTTACTCAAAAGTAGACTTATCTGTATGCTTTGGCAGCCTCATGTGTCTGTGTGTGTCATGGCGAATCCATAAACCAGAAATGTAGCATCTTTAAAATCTGAAGGATCACCAACATTTTATGAGTGTCATATAAATGAGTTTAAAACCCTAAGAATAAGAAAGGAGGCCAAGATATTGCAGATAATCTCAGGCGTTACAGACATTCCTTTGCATTTCAATTTATTCTGAATCTGCTAGGGGAGGGATTTTGCAGCAATTTTACTTGCATTATTAGCTGTCTATTGTCCCATCTGTTCACTGCCATTTTGTTCCTATATTTAACAGCTTTTGGTGTAGACATGGAATAATATTATATTCCATGCATCCTCATTATTTCAGACATGATTAGCATCCTTTTGGCCAATATAAGCAAATGTTTAATATTGTTTGGACTTGTCAGTGATTAAAAAAAGGCCCTTAAAAGACAAAAAATTGCCTATCAGCATCTGGTGCAAATTGTTTGGCATAATACAACCCATTCTGCAGCCAAAACACCAGAAAACGGTTAAAATAAACCTAAATAAGGTTGTGAAAGTAAATAGTGGCTATTAAATGCCATAGAATGTCACAACTAGCACCTAATTAAACTAATTCTGAAATGAACAAATTCTGACTGGAAGCAGATGATGAATGAATCAGCTGAGCTGGGCACATATTAGGAAATACCTTCTCTATATTTTATAATGTTTTATTTGGTTATTAATCTTTCACTCTGAAAGATTTACACATTGTAGTTCAACCCAGTAATGCCATTTTGAAAACAGCAAAGAGCAGGCAGGGAGGGAGAGGTTCATCTGAGGTTTTCATCTTGCAAAGTGATAGATAGATAAAATTCTTACCATTTCAATTTCTTCTGTGAGTCTTTCATCTGACTGAATTAGCAAATTGCTGTGATCATATATTTCATAGTCTGTTGTAGCCTTTGTGTTATTTCTTATTGTGTAGTGTTGCTCAAGTGTGTGTGTTATTAGTCAGTTCTTTAGATCTTCAATTATTTATGAGCAAACCAAAAAATCCACTGAAAAGACCTGAAATTTTCTCATTCAATATGAACATTTTCAAATGTTCAATCCAACCATGTCTGCCTCTTCTGTTTCACTCTCCCCACCCCTCCTGCAGTCCTTGGGGAAGGCTTTTGCCCTATTTGGTTCTGTAGTGTGGGGGAGCCTTGGCAAACAGCGGGTGAGGAAATTCCAGGGATTCACAGTGCGCTTGTGTAGGAATTTCAGGATGACAGAAAGTGAGAGTTGAGGGGACATTTAATTTGTGTTTGTGTGTGTGTGTGTGTGCGTGAGTTGTGTATCAGAGGTCAGAATTTTGATAATGTGGGCTGCAGTTGGACAGATGTTGTTGACCCAGGTATAAGGTGGTTAACTCATTCTTATACAATCTTTAAATTTCTGTATAATAATAAACATTTAATTAATGGCATTTATGGATTACAACCAGTAGTAACAGGGACAGTCAGGGACACAGTGGTGGTAAGTGGGGTTTGAACCTAGGACTTTGTGGTGTTCTGGTTCATAGTCCACATAGTCTAGGCCACTACCACCATTGCTAAGGCAGGTTTATTTTTATACTAAAGTTATTGTAAAGCCCTTCTTGTTTTTGGTTTTAAAAATCAAGTACCGGTAATATGACATCAGCACCCACAAATTTCATTTTGCTTACAGTTACAGATGCAGACCTGAAGAAATCAGGCATGAAGACACTGGAGCATGTCACAGTTACCGTGACTATGAGCCACCCTCGTCGTGGCAATGTAGAAATAGAGCTGGTGTGTCCCAGCGGGATGAGTTCACTAATTGGTGCACGCAGAGCTCTGGATACGTGAGTGTTTCATGATGCTTAAATTGTTAATAAAAAATATACGGGTATGCAGATGACAATGAAAATTGCTGCTTTTTGTCCACATTTGCGTCCACGTTTGTCCTTGTAGATGTGCTGTCTTCCAGGATATTTTGTCCCTATCAACAGAGCGCACGTCACTGAGTGGCTGATGAGAATTTAAATGATCTAAATCATATCATGTGGCCTTCACTAACCAGATCTCAAACCGGCTCTACACTGAATGAGGACATTTGGGGACTGATAACTTAGACAGCACAACTATCATCAAAATGGCAAATGAGGGAATATAATTTCTTTTTAAATGACTGGAAGAGAGACTGTTCTGCTGGTTCAAGGTGGACCAAAACTTTACTAACACAGTGTGCAGTTGTTTTTCCTGTGTTGCTCATCTGTATGTGTAAATGAATCTTAGGTGTTTCTGTTCAAGTATGACTGTATTGGGGGGAGTTTTCTGTTGAAGTACGTATTCCTTTCACACAGAGATCCATCAGGATATGCTGAGTGGACCTTCTCCACAGTGCGGTGTTGGGGGGAGCGGGCCGAAGGAGAGTACAGCTTGCTGTTGACAGATCACAGTAAGACAGTTGGACCCATCTTTGGATGTCTTTCCGCGTGTATCATCAATACCATTCTTTCATACTGTGCACATGACTAATACTGAGATTTTGTCCATAGGGGAGCCAGCATTCTCCCTGGGCACCCTGAACAACTGGAAACTCACGTTGTATGGTTCCTCGATGTCCTTTGAGGAAGTTAAACTGAGACAGAAGTGAGAGGACTGAAACCTTGCCAGGATTCATTGTGTGTGTCATTGTTTGTGCCTTTGTTTTGGTTATTTGATTCTTGTTCATTTGATAGAACTGTTGAGGAGGCAATGGGTGGCCACTATCTAGACAGCAATTTCTCCCTGCCCTGCCCACCTGGTTTGGACTTGGCCCCAGAAACTCTTAGCCCTCTGACCTCTAATAGCCTCAAGGTACATCGGGAATAACTTAAATATTAGTAGACTAATGCTGACAGTCTTATTTACAACTCAGTGCTTAAGGTTAATTTATCTAATTGTCTTTCTTTGCAGTCTCTGCTGCTACTTGGTTGTTTTGCTCTCTTCTGGTCGCTGTATTACACCCTGGAGGTGGCCCTGGCCCACCTTGACCTGCGGGAAATGTTGTGCTGGACACAGAGCAGGACACGAGGGGGCTTCCAGGCAGTGAATCTGGAAGAGGGACCTGATCTGGACATCCAACCAGTGCAGAACGTCGATGCAAAAGTGCCCCTCGTAGTGGCTGATGATGCCACGTAGCACCCAAAGGGAACCGCCTGAGACCACCTGCCTTCTGTATATCTTTTATCTTCAATCACATTTTTCCTCTGAAACTTTAACTTCATCTGGGTGATACTTGAGTCAGAGGTGAAGAAGATGCTCCACTGTGCTATGGACAAAAGCTCAGCCCCCTGGGGCATTTCAGGCAAGGGATACTAGGGGGAGATCTAGTATGGTTTACGTTTTTCCCTACTTCAGGTTTGAGGGTTTTTTTTTAATCCTTTACAAAATGTGGTACAAACTACAATGACCTCACTGTATGATTAGGTCGGGGTGTTTTATCTGTTTTGAATTGGACTTGAAATGCACTAGAGCAGGGGTAGGCAATCATGGTCATCAAGTAACAACACCCCGCAGGGGTTAATTTCAACTATGGACGACTCACCTAGTTCAACAGCTTAACCAACAGCAAATAACTAGACGTGATAACATGTGGACAATCTGCTGAATTTTGGCAGGTCATCTGTGCCTAGCATTGCCTACTCTTGCACTATATGGTTTCTTTTAAGTGCTGTGTATTTGTACAAAGGTGTGTGTGTGTGTGTGAGAGTGTGTTTAAAATACGTGGGCATAAAGAACTATAATAATAGCCTTTTACAGAGTATTATATTTTTATTAAATTATCTACTTTTTGCTATTTTAGAAAGGTGTTTTTTTGGCTGTATCTCAGCTGAGCATGTGAACAGTATGGGATAACTGGAGCCTTTCAGTTGGGAAAAGTGTGCAATCCATTCTCTTGGCACTTGACCTTCATTTGGTGCCAATGTTCGGAGGTTGAGGGAACATTCTGTTTATAATCAAATTATATAACACGACCGGTAAAATGTGGTTTCTTTGCATTTGTACTGGGATATGTACTTTGTGTGAAACAGGCTGCACTATTCTTTTTACTGAGGTGAGGTGGACCTGGAGCAGAAACCCAAAGACTGGACCAGGCAGCTGGTCTGATTGAGCCTAATAAAGATGAGTCTGCTGGACCGTATTGATCATTTTGCTTTGTTATTATTTACTTTACCCTGTTCGTTCACAGGAGCCATATAATGTTGCTTAGTTATTTGAATTGCTGATCTTAATTACCTTGGAAGTGTTTGTGGATTCTGTTTTTTGAGGGCTGGATGATATGGCATGAAAATGATAGAATTTGACCATCATTCATACTAACATAAGAAGGGTGGAGCCAGTGGGGTTTCACTGCATTTAATGGACTTTACAGGAGCATAATGTTGTTACAGACAGTTTATAATGTTAGTCTTACGTGCTTTGGTATTATTAATCATTTGCAAATTTGTGTCATTTACACTGCATTTTTTTGTACACACAGGAAAACTGAGGCAAGCAGTTCAAGTTAGATTTCACTGTTTAATTAGACAAAACAATGAAAACAATATAAGCTTATTTCGGGGTGAACTGGATTGTCATGACAAAAAACAACCTTAATATGCCACAAAGTTCCAAAAATGTAGAGTTCCCATTGCACTTTCAATTTTAAAAAATCATCTACATAAATTTTATTAGTCTTGTTATATTGTCTGGTTTCTATTGATGCAAAGGCATTGCCTCAGTTTGGTGTGTAAATAACTGATAAAGAACATAGCATTGTGTTGAATGGACATGTTTTTTCCTTTATTAAAGGATTTGGAGTGCTTCCCAGCTGCTGTGAGGGACGATTGCGGGTACGGTAGTTTTCTGTGTTTTTTTTTTTTATTATTATTTTGGAAGACCCTGGGGAGCTGCTGGGTTCAGCTCATGATCTGCCTGGGTCTTCCATACCCCGTCATTCCAGACTGAGTTGCCCCTTTATTGGAACCCATCTGCAGACCGATGACATTCTTCCCCTCTTTCATTTGGTCATCAGAGAAGTCTCTGCGATTCTCTTGGGCTTTTCTGTACAAAGACAGAATATAAAAACGTTAGTCATCCAATTGTGATTGTGGACAGTTGCTGCCTGACTGACCTGGAGCACAAGAATCAGAGGCATCTAATCACAAGAGTATATGTGAGCGGTGAACTACCTTTCAAGCTAATTAATATGAAGTTCTTGCATTCACATTTACAGCATTTATCAGATGCCCTTATCCAGAGCGACTTACAATCAGTAGTTACAGGGACAGTTCTCCTGGAGACACTCAGGGTGTTGCTCAGTGTCTTGCTCACTTACTACAATGGTAGTTAGTGACTTGGTGGTCACCTGGTTCATAGGTGAGTGTGTTAACCCACTAGGCTACTGCCACAAGTTCTTCTGGTGTAAATCTGGGTTGTGTAAGTTACTGACTTACTTGAAGAACCAGTTGGGGTCCCCAGAGTAGGTGCCATCATTCTTGGTGACTGCAATGCTGCCCAAAGCCACCAGTGTCCTTTGCACTGCAGCCAGGTCTTTTCCTGTCACCAAATGAAGACTGATTAAACAAGGCCTTCAAGGTCCTCTGCTCTACAAGAAACTTGTAATTGTGGGAATGCGAACAAGTTGAATGTATGGCAACGCAGTCGTGAGAAGGTTGTCATGCTACTCATGCTAGCCAAGCATAGTGTGGTGTGTTTTCCCAAAGGAATCCTGCAAATTTAACAGAAATCATTTAATTGCGTAGTCAAAATTTCCAGTTCCATTACATTTTAGAAGTCCCTTCTTGCTTCAAATCTATGTAAGCTTGCTTTTTACAGTGCAACAAATTGCAGTTACGTCACAAATGGTTAAGAGCTCCTTGCCTTCCCAAAGGTCCACAGTCTGGAACATGTCGGTTTTGGTGACACCATAGGCCTCTGCAGCATTGAGGAACTGTGACACCTGCTCCATCTGTTTGAAGGCCATCCCTGAACTTTGAATTTTCTTTATGGGCTTTTCTCCATTGTGCAGGGTGTTGATGAGCTCACTTAGGACCTGGGCAACAACGAATAACAAGAAATGAGAGAAAATGAACAAATTTAGAACAATGTTTTAAACAAAGCACCGATTGTCTTGTTGTTTGGTTGGCTGTTATGATAATGGAAAAAGATGAGGCATTCAATTTTCTGGTCACAGATGGGTGGCCATCATAGAAAATAATGACCATAATAACTGTGGTCAGCTTCTCTCCGGTCAACTCACACATCCATCCTTCAGCCAGGTCTGGAAACCCAGTTTGCCTGGCTCAGGCCTGCCTACTCCAGCCCCGCACTGGGCCACAATCCACTGCACAAGACGTTCCTCCAGCTCAGGGTCGTACTTCCGGTCAATCTTCCCCTGCACTTCGCGGCTCAGTCCGTAGGATGGACCTTTGTTGGCCATGCCTGGATTCTGCTATGTAAACAGAAATTACAGGAGATGAGTGGAAACGGGAATGTTCTACATATTCTTTGAGATGAAGTGATGGTGTGCCTCATGATTGTGTGGTATTTAATGTGGCACTTTAATGGACAGATCAGTTTCGCTGTTGGTTTACAATGCTGATATGGTTGATAATAACATAATATTGAGCTATTGAGCCATTTGCCGAGTTTTACAAATTAAGTGGATTCGGGAAACCACACTGTAATCAGCTGCAACTATTTTATTGTTGAGCCTTGGCACCAGTTTCTTAAAGGAAGAGCTTTACAGAAGCCAACCAGCTAATGAAAGTTGTTTTAACCATAATCAATGGTCTTCGCTGTCATAATAAATTCGTAATGACATGTTTATTACTCATAATTACGTAGAATTTTTTATTTGGCTAGTATCAGTGTATCCTTTAATGTCTATATTGCTTCTTTCTGTATGTTATCAACACATTTGTTACATTACATATGATGAATATTATTAATCCAGGTCAGTTCAAATAGAATTTTTACAAATGTGTCATTTTCTTGTGACATGTTTGTTGTTACCTTTGCTGTTCCCCCAAAAACCTTCCTGTGAAAATTGCCCAGTCATACAGACTTCAGCTTGCGCATTTTCAGAAAAGGGTGGATTACCAGGACACACATTCACACGCATACTCTCCCAATTCCTGTTGTTCCCAATCAGCCACACACAACATGCGCATAAAAGCCGTGTATTTGTGTGCTGAGTTGCGTCTGCGGCCATTTTCGCAGAACAGAGACATTGCCATCCCCAAGTGTACAGCAGTTGAGCGCATTTGCCATCTTTTGCCATAATCTTGAATTTTTCTAATGGCAGATACAAGCCCAAGTGCTGTCCAGCGGGAGCTCTCAAGGCTGCACATCGCTGCACAGTCACACGTTCACTCTTCTTCACACACTCACATCACAGGCAAACACACTGCAGAACCGCCAAGAGCAAAGCCCAAAAACAAACATCAGGCAGCACATTTCACCTGTTGCGCCATCTTGATGTCAGGACACCACGATTCTCTGGGCCTGGAGGTCAAAGGTCAGAATTTTCCAGTCAGACAACAGTGTCTGTCTGCTGCTGTTCTATCTTTCGGGGTGTCCTCCAGGTAGCAGGAGCACATTTGCCGTCTTACATATTTCAATTATCCTCATTCTTGATCTTGTTCTGTTGCTTTCACCCAATTATAAATCTCTCATCCTTACCAGAATATCCGCAGATCTTCCTCTGCCCCTTCCTGTTATCCATGCCAGTCTGTGCAAGGATTCCTACCCCCTTCATTCACTGTCATTTTTTCCTTTCCCTCATCCGGAGCAGCACAGATGCAGCTTTTGTGTGAACTTAAGAACAGCTGCTGTGTTACAGCATGATCATGCCACTGAGACCCTAATATCTCTGCTGCGGGAGACCTTGGGTTGCCAGGCAGTTGCTCCAGCAGTGGGTTAGCGCATTACTGGATGATAATGAGACACAAATGTGTCCTCTGAGGGCCATTCTCAGGTCGGTCTGGGTCAGACAGGGGTGCTGTTCCTAAGGATGCATGGTCGTCTAGTCAACCGGTGTAAAATGATACACCACACACAGACTGCCACAAAAGTGATCAAACAGTTACCCTGTCCAGTTCATTCCAATTGTCATGGCAACAGACTACTGTTTGCGTTTGGATGCTTATTGCCAAAAAGGTTCTGGACTGGGGTGACTGCAACAGAACAGGAACGCTGAGAGCTTTATCTCCCCCTGCTGCCCAAGTGACAGTCAGCTACTGCTGCTCAGTTTTGCTGCATTCTCCCCACGCTGTTCTCTGTTATCAGATATTTAAGCACTGATGTCCATAACAGATTACTCCCCACAGTGTATAATTCAGATCCACAGGTCCTTGTTAATGGCATTGATGGATGTGCCGGAGCACAAAGTTGTTCCGTTTTACAGCCGAGCAACTGCAACATCGACCGAAGTGGACTTCTTAACATCTGAACTATTTTAATGAGACCGGCACTACCTTAGCAACAAGGTTACAGTCATGAATGAGGACCATGAGAACATCAGAGTCTACACTACCTATCTTATATGCTGTGCGACCACTTTTATCTGAACAGGTCCCACATATAGAGTCAACGACGGTGTAGAACGTATCAGGCAAACATTTTTTCCATTCACATTTTCATCTAAGTGGGAAAACACATCTACACCACAGAGCGAGTCTGATTGAAAAAGAGAAATACTCACTGTCTGAAAAGATGATAGCAAAGACTCTGTCCTCTGAGTGGTCACTGGTGGCTCTGGAGATGTGTGTATTTATGTGTGTCTGTGTGTGTGTGTGTCCGGATGTATGTGTTTTATGTACTGCAGAAAGACACTCCTGAAAAGTGCCAGCTGAGAAAAGGGTGAGCCGAAATGACTTCACCATCACGGAGAAAGGGGCGGAGCAAAGGAGGGATAGAAAAGGAAACTACGGCCTTAAAAGGGCATGAAGTTCTGTCTAATAAGGCCTCTCCCCAGCTGTCTGCCGGCCCTGTCTTTTTCATTTTTTTCTGTCCTCTTTTTTTTTTTTTCCCCTTATTTGGGGAAGAGGCCTGAATGTAAAGGGTAGTCCAGCCAAAAAGTGTTGACTTGGTCAGTGATGAATTCTCCAAATACCACACCAGAGCACTCCATCCAAAACAAGAGGGGACAGAGGGTAAATAGTAAAATAGATATATATTCAGATAGACAGAAGGACAGACAGACAGACAGATAGCAGAGAGAATAAACAGGCTTCATGGTAATTACCTGAGTAATTCAAGAAATAAACAGAGGATTGCAAGAGGATGATGTCCTCAGAAGGGGAGGAGGACCGGGAGCAATCAGAGATGAATAAACGATGACAGTAGAAGCTGCTGCAAGACCTTTTATGTCCACAAAGTTGCAGTGAGAGCTATGAGAATTTGTGGGTGTGTGTGTTTATGTGCGATAGAGAGCAATAGGGTGTGTAAGCATACCTTGCTGCCAAACACCAATTCCTTCGACATCATCCACCTCAGTATCGCCCCTTATACGTACGTTTCAGACTATTCTTTTTCCTTTTAATCACTGTAAATCATCTGTCTTTCAGTCTTTTACTTCCTGCCCTCCTTCTGCAATCGTTACATCAGGGTATCATTCATTTCCTTTTTAATACCTATGCCACATATCCTGAAATGTAGCGACTATAATATTTAATTCTTAATTATATTAAATTCAAGTTTGGCACAGCATCACGAGAGAATATTCCCAACAGTGAACACGTAAGACTGGCCTTTAATCAAATCAGTGTCATCTGCTAAACTATGAGTTATTGAATTTGCATATTTTA
The DNA here is from genome assembly GCF_900700375.1 of Denticeps clupeoides. NCBI lineage: Eukaryota > Metazoa > Chordata > Actinopteri > Clupeiformes > Denticipitidae > Denticeps > Denticeps clupeoides. The sequence goes on from NC_041725.1 coordinate 12,743,049, forward strand.
ATGTCTGAAAGGTTTAATGTGACCGTTTTTATTTCCTTATTGTTTTATTCAGAATTATATTTGTCCTCAACGATTTATTCATCTGCAAATTTCACAGTGATAATGTGTATGCGGACAGAAGATTCTAGAGGTGGCTGAAGGACAGGACACTTTCAGCCCCCTCATTTTAGGTGTGTGTATATAAATGTCACGTGTGCAGGTGAAATAATTCCTTCGGTTCACAATAAGTTATGACGTGCTCTGACGGGACAAGCGTGTTGAACTGACAGATGCCGTCACCCCGACACGTGGCATGATGTCATCCAGGAAGTGTAGAATACTCTACTATACATTACTGTACTGGGTTTACAGGCGGGCGCTGTTTCGTTGATTTGATCAGGTACAAGTTCGCAACGCACTCGTTTTCATTTCGTTCCAAGCGACGGCCTTTGCGTCTCTCGTTTGCACATTCATAGAAAAAGTGGTCTCCGTTTGTACACGAATGTATAACGCGATAACACGCGCCACGAATCTGCCAAAAGTAACGCGTTACTTTCTGACAATATATATATTTATACTTGACGCGTTGCTTCCATTCACATAACACGGACCACAAATTACCAACCAGAAATAACACGGAGAAAATAATCTAAAATGCGACAAATGCATCGAAACAGCGCCCCCAGGGTCACAAGATACGACGGTCACAGAATATGGTGCAGCACCTGACGCCGCGAGATGTGCGGTCAGGTGACCCGCCGTTAACCAATCAGCGCTTGTTGCGAAGCCGCGTGGTCGAGGTCGGGGAAGCGCGCTGAACTCGAACCCCGCACACTTCTTTTTTATTCATCCGAGCGTCGTGTGCGATTTCGGCCACGTATATCGCCGTGCGCTGCGACGACGAGTGTAATACGAGCGTAGCAGGATCGTAACGGCGCCTGTTTGGGTTTTTATTTTCCGATTGTTGCGGTGGCGGTTGGCTGGAGGAGGCCGCAGAAATGCCGGCTAACGTGGAAATAAAGGCGTCTGTGCGCGACGTGATGCAGCTGAAGCTCCGCGCAGAGGAGCTCAGCGGCTCGGAGGGCACCGTGGTCCGACAGCGGGACACGTTTTTCGGCGTGCAGAAGGGCCGCCTGAAAGTCCGGGACTTCATGGTGAGACGTGGCCCGGTGCTGCTGTGACAAGTCCAGTTTACATGTGACGCGGATTGCTTTCATAGTCCATCTCATTGGCAGAGCGTGTGTTAAATTTCACCTTTTGAAATAAAACGTCAGACACTTATTATGAGTTCACTGTTCTTTCTGATGTCAAAATCAGGAGCTGACGTTGGGACAATTCTATTATTATCAAAGTAAAATAGTAGTCAACTCCTTTTCTAAATGCTGTGCATATGATGATCTTGCATGAGCCAGAGCAACCTTGACAAGTGTTTAGAGCTTCTTGTATCTCATTGTTTAAGCGACCCCGTTATCAGAAGGTTGCCGGTTCGAATCCCGAACCGCCAAGGTGCCACTGAGCAAAGCACTATCCTCACACACTGCTCCCCGGGCGCCTGACATGGCTGCACACTGCTCACCAAGGGTGATGGTTAAAAGCAGACGACACATTTTGTTGTTTCACAATGACAATTGTTTCACTTTCTTCCTCTTCTTCAAAAGACCGCTTCTCTCTTTCAGGATGGAAGTGGACAGCTCATATTTTATGAAAGACCAGATTTCGATGGTCCAAAGCTGTCAAATTACTCCATCTCGCCGACAAACGACCCGGAGGGACTGACCGTGAGTAGCCCCGACAGACCCAGCTGGGCCATCTCTGTTCAATAAATAGACTTGTCAGAACACAGTTATTTAAATAGTCCATTTTCATCTTACTGGTTTAAACAAGGATTACGTTGTTTAAAAATCTGAGTAGACGTCATACTGTAAAGAACAATGAATTTCTGACTTGGCACAGAAAGTTCTCTCTGATGCCTTGGGATTGGTGGGCCAAGTGAAGAAGGAACGGCGTCTCTACATGGTGGGCCAGACAAGAGTGCATGTGGACACTGTGGAGGGTCTGGGAGACTTCATGGAGCTGGAGGTATGCACACATGAACATGAGTGATAAAATCTACAGTGCTGGCTTCATCTGTAAGGAATCTTTTTTTTTTTTTTTTTTTTTTAGGTTGTAATGAAGGAAAACCAGAGCACAGAGGAGGGTGTGGCCATAGCACACAAACTCATGCAGGATTTGGGAGTCAACGATGGAGACTTAATCGAAGGGGCATACATGGATCTCCTGCTGATTAAACGGAAATGCCACAATGGGCACATATGAACTGTCTTTTTGTTCAATATTTAAAAACTTTTTGTGACAGTCACAAATGAAGAAGCATGACTGTGTGTCCTCATTCTTTCTACATAAATGGTAACTAATTAACTGTGTCACAAAGCTTTGAACAGTGATTTTTGTCTGTGAAATGTCCTTGTTCTGCAAACTAATTTTTGGGCTGACTTTGTTTTCATTTTAATGTCATGTATCCTCAGTGATTGTCATATTAGCGTATTAATGTAAATCGTTGTGACACGTCTACAATAACTCGGTTAATGGAGTTAAGGTAAAAAATAACACAAAATTCACATTCTGTTATTGCAGTAAAGCTAGATAAATTACAGAATTCTGTTTTTATTCATTTTCCTGCAGTTCCATGCCTAAATGGCTGTTAGACCAGTAGAACCATATTGCTCTTCATTCTTTGACCCATGATCAAATCAAATGTTTTGAACAATCACTATTGACAGTAATTCCAGTAACCTTTCTGGCAAGAAAAATACTAATGGTCCTACATTATTCCTACATTATTATTATTTTAAGGGCCTGAATCTCTGATAACAAAAAACAAACGATCAGGACCTCTTGTGGTTGGAAAATGAAGTACTGAACAATTTTCCCTTTTGCAGAACACAAGGTTTTATTTCAACAAATGTGAAGTCACATGTGCATTTCTTTAGAGGTATAAAACAGAATTAAATAAATGGGTGGGGGGGACAAAAGACATATAAGGCTATCCTAGTTATGCTAAATGAACATTTTAATGATAAAAAGGAAACACAAATACATTTGTTGCAATGAACAAAACATCAACTATGTTAGCATAAGTCAAACTTCAATTATAACCACATCACTCCATGGATTTGTTTGCCTGACAAACGAAATTTGCAACCATTGCCTTCAGCTGCTCAGTGCTGGCTTTGTCTTCTTGAAAGACCTCCTTATTCACCCTGTCCACTCTTTTCACATGGTCATCCACAAATTTCTGCAACATACCAGAAGCCACAGCCACACTTAATTATTTTTTTTATTATTTTAAATGTGACTTAAACAGATGTTCCTTTCGAAAGTTTGACTTTACCTCAACAGTTTTTAAATGGTCTGCAACAAAACTGAACATGCTGGTCAGGTTCTTTGCGACTGTGCGCCGTTCTTCTTTTGTTTCTTGTAGGACAAGATGGTACCTGAGAAAGAGTTTAAAGTAAACTTTTAAACTCTTATTTTGAAACGGCCAACAAACAGACGGGTCTCAACTCACTGTTGCTGGGCTGCTTTAAGTTGTTCCATTGCCTCGTCATATCCGTCCATCACTTTCTTCTCCAGGAGCTTCTTGTGGTTCTCTGCCGAATCCAGCTCTGCTGCCCACCTTTCCTCCTCGTCGGCCATACACTGCATTGAATCAGAGTTGTTGCCGTTTGTTGCGCTATGGTAAGATCTACCACAGGAATCCATGTAAAGCGGACCACTTTAAAGGTCGTGTTTAAACTTGCCTGCTGCTCTTGTTCCAGCTGTTCATCCAGTCTCCTGATCTGTTCTTTAATTTGCTTCAAGTCATTTGATTTGTCTGTGATGTTAGAGTTAATCTGCAAAATAAAAGGACAATTTTTTAAATGTATTTTTGTATTATTATACAACAATCTCTATATAAAAAAGAAGGTGTGTAAACCTGTTCCACGGTCTCTTCAAGGCTCAGCTTCTTGTTGGCCAGCTGGTTAAATTCCTCCTCCACATCAGAGATCATGTTTCTGAGAGGGTTCTGAAACAAATCAGCAATAATTTAGCATTTGTCTCCATTGGGGAGAAAATACATGGTGTGGTGTAATTTGGCATAAAAAAACGATCTAAACCTGTATCTGTGACTTGAGTTGGCCCATGGCTGTTGGTCTATACTCTGTGAGAGAGTTGATTTCAAAGTCATGACCACAGGCATTTGCAGCTGATTGCGGGATGAGTTTGAGTTTACGGGCCAGTTTGTGGTACTCGGCCAGCTCGACCTCCGCCTGGGAGTCAGGAGGGAAAGAACAAACAAATAAGCGCTGAGACAATAAGCAACCTCTAAAAACATTATGTCCTGGGGTAAGGGTCACAACACACTCACCCCTTCCCTAGCCTTTGTCAGAGAGAGCTCTTCATTCCACGCCAGCTGCTCAGCCTCCTCTAGGCTGCGGGTGAGGTTGCTGACCGTCTGTTTGAGCTCGGTCCTCTCACGGTTAATCCGCTCTATATCTGCCGGTGTGAACTTCTGATTCTGCAGAATGTTCTGGAGCCTGGCCCGCTCCTGCTTCAGACTCTCCACCTGCAGACCTGAATTTGCCATTCGCTCAGGTTAAATACTACAGCATCACATTGTGATGGACCGTCACTTAATAGAAGGTAATGGGTGTATGAATATTTCAAATCAAAATAAAGAAATAGTACAATAACTGCCTCTGCACCTGTGACCTTGACCAAGTGAAACTTTTGTACACTTAGATACAGTTTGCACAGTTGAAAATTAGATACACTGTAAGGTGTGTTCATAATATTTAATATAAATTTATAATTAATATGAAATGTAGGCCTGAAAAGTATATAACCAAAATCAATTGATTCACACATAAAGTAAACCAAATTGAACAATGTCATTTAAAAAATAAAAAAACATTTTTTAAGAGCAGAAGATGAGAGGCCTGGAGAGCTGTGGCTCTAGAGTCTGAAACCTGTGCAAGAAATCTCACTTGTTGCCTCGGTTTCTTCTAATAACACCGATGCCTTGTTCTCCAAGTTGGCTTTGAAGGCATCCAGATTTTGACGATAACTCTGCAGCTTCTGCACGTCTGTCTGTCTCTTCAGCTTCTCTGTCCGTTTGACCATCAGTTGATCCTGATCACAGATAGACAAATGTTAACCTTTTACCAGCACGGTGGATTGACTTTCAAGAGTGTACATGGCAAATACATGAAATACAGAGCATATGTATATGTAATAGATTGCTTTTCAATATTTTATACATTACATTTCACTCAGTTATGATGTAATATTACCCTTCAAAGCCTGTCAAGTCACATTTATTTCAAAATCTCATTTAACATTTTGAAGAAGCAGAATTTTGTTGTGTTTGATTTTTTAGTTATGTATTTGGCGTTTTTTCTGACCTTATGACTCTCTTTCTCCAGTTTATCCACTTGTTCAGTCACGATTCGATACTTTTCACACTGAGACTCAAGGACGTCCTCGTCCACATTGTATAGCTTTTCTAGAAAATGAAATCACAATTACCTTAAGAAGATCTACATTTTAGAGCAGTTTGAACTTGACATCCACAAATGCCACCCCTGAACACTCACTCAGGGAAGCCAGGTACTCTGCATCATCATCTTCATATGTATCTATTCCCTCCATGAACTTGTTGTATGTCTTACAGGTGTAGTCCATAAAGAGCTACAGACAGATATATAACACAGCATTCATATTAAACATAAATGTTATCAAATATATACACTACAAAATACAAAGTAGCCCCCTGATACCTTTTTGTACTCCACTCCTTCCTCAATATCTGAAGAGCCATCCACAAAATCTGAGAAGAGCAAGTCTCGGTCCCTCATGCTATTGAACAGCTGTGAAAACGTGAATTAATGTGAGCCTGGTTTACAGTACCGCTTTTTAGTAGGCTGCATTTGCATCACAATGTATAAGAAATACACTAAGGTATTCTCTTGCATGATGAGTTATGATAATGAGAATTCTTATTCAGAGTTTATTAAAACTGGAAACATGTGTCGGTTGTCATGTTTGCATAAAATTATTCCAATAAAGAAAAAAAAAAAATTTATAATAAATCTAGGGTGGTAGTAGCCTAGTGGTTAACAAACTCGCCTATGAACCAGATGACCCATGTTCAAACACCACTTACTACCATTGTGTCCCTGAGCAAGACATTTAACCCTAAATTGCTCCAGGAGGACTGTCCCTGTAACTGCTGATTGTAAGTCGCTCTGGATTAGGGCATCTGATAAATGCAGTTATGTAAAAGTACATTTATCCAAACTAAAGACTTGCTACAGAGCAGACATACCTTTACATTATCAATGAGCCACAGCAAAGCCCCCAGAACCTGGGGCCAGGTATGTGGTGCCCCAACTGAGTACATAGAACTCTTGGAGATCACAAATGGGTACCTGCATCAAATATTAAGACAAATATGTTGGGAGAGCTGGCCACACCGAGGACACTTATTAGCATGTCTTGTGACAAGTACTTACCCCAAATCCCTGAAGATCCTGGGTACTTCTTCTTCAATCTTAGAAGTAGGAATCTGAAAAGTGGGGTCCAGTAGGCAGTAGGTGAACTCAAAAATCTTGAGGAACTCCTTCGTGGATGGGGACTGGAGAGACTTTACAGTGATAGTGCCAGGAAAGCCCATTTCTGACAGGAACTAATCATAGAATACAAAATGTATGAGTATTGTACAGTGGTACAAATATGTGAATTTAATATACACAAGTACTCCTTCTACCATTCATGTCATTGTTGATTATAAATAAGAAAAGGAATAGTTTGAGTACCTCACAAAGCTGTTTGATGCACTGTTGTACAAAAGCTTTGTCGTGTAAGGGGCGAGGGTCTTTAATCTTCTCAGATGCCCCAAATGCACCAAACATACTGTTTCTCTGGCTTCCTCCACCAGCCCCCCTGTACAAAAGGGGGAAATAAAATTAGTCATGCCAGTCAAAGTGATGTGAAAGCAAAGTGATTGTCATTGTGATACACAGCAAGCACAGCACATGTAGCACACAGCAAAATGTGTCCTCTGCATTTAACCCAACACCCTTGGTGAGCAGCCATGATAGGTGCCCGAGGAGCAGTGTGTGTGGATGGTACCTTGCTCATGGGCACCTCGGCAGATCGGGATACAAACGTCCTTACCCGTCAGACCACCACTGCCCCATTCAGCAGGGAGTAGCACAGGAAAACAATTCAAAGACTTTATAGATAGGAAGGCATATTACCAACAGGCCAAGTGTGGGGGGTGTCAACTGGAGGGCCTGTCAAAGCCCATTGAGTCATACTGTATGTGATTTTGGGCTATATAAGAAATAAATGTTGTTGTTGTATGATGAAAGTGCAGAAATATTTTATTCCAGCCTATTAACATTTGAAAATCATTTATAGGCCACAGCCAAAAATAGTCGAATATACAACTTTACATGCAATTTGATTCTATGTACTTTCATAAAAAATATTTTCCTTTTAAATTTCATAAGCTTGAGTGGCTGTGGTGATCATAAAAGATGACAGGATGATTGTCTGTATTAACTGTGAATTCAGCCAAAACCCCACTGTCCCCAAAAACAGGCTAAAGTAAGGGTTTAGGAACAATTGATACCAAAGTAGTAATTTAATTTTTTTTCTATTTATTGCCAGGTGTCAACCAGAAGAAAAGGCTGAAGACATGATTAATCATTAAACATGATTTTTCCATTAAATCAATGTGTGAACAGTTTGTATTGAAGGGCAAAATCCCACTGCTTTCGTTTACCTGCCAAAAAAGCTTGTCCTTCTCTCCGATGTTCCAGACTGGGGTTTTGGTATGTTTAACTTTCCAAAAACATCCCTGTTGCTGTAAAGAAATGAATAAGAATGATTCAGTCCGGTTTGGCTCCGAGCTACCTCAGCATTAGCAACAGGCCATGTGGAGATGAAAAGAATTCACCTTTGTGGCGTAGCGGCAGTCATGCTCAGTCTGGAGTCGGGTACCCGGTAAGGCATGTCCGAGAACTTGGTGCTGGGTCGACGACTCATCTCTGGTCTACGAATAATGTACAGTACAGGCCAAAGGTTTGGACACACCTTCTCATTCAATGTGTTTTCTTTATTTTCATGACCATTTACATTGGTAGATTCTCACTGAAGGCATCAAAACTATGAATGAACACATGTGGAGTTATGTACTTAACAAAAAGTGGAGACCTGGCCTCCACAGTCACCGGACCTGAACCCAATCGAGATGGTTTGGGGTGAGCTGGACCGCAGAGTGAAGGCAAAGGGGCCAACAAGTGCTAAACACCTCTGGGAACTCCTTCAAGACTGTTGGAAAACCATTTCAGGTGACGACCTCTTGAAGCTCATCGAGAGAATGTCAAGAGTGTGCAAAACAGTAATCAGAGCAAAGGGCAGCTATTTTGAAGGAACTAGAATATAAAACATGTTTTCAGTTATTTCACCTTTTTCTGTTAAGTACATAACTCCACATTCATAGTGGAGTTGTTCATTCATAGTTTTGATGCCTTCAGTGAGAATCTACCAATGTAAATCGTCATGAAAATAAAGAAAACACATTGAAAGAGAAGGTGTGTCCAAACTTTTGGCCTGTACTGTATGTTTAAAAAAAAAATACAATTTCGCCCTGACAATTTAATTTTCCGTACACAAATAACCACGGAGTAGTAACCACGAAGCGACTATTCATACTGACAAGTGTCCATCTTTCGCGATAATGCAGCGTAATAACCAACACACCCTACCGACAAGAGCTTCACGCATTTTACATTTTTCGACTGTTTGTGGGCTGTGCGAACACAAGCCGCGTATGAAATGCATGAATTCAGTTTTAAATACTCTACCGGATTCTTGAGAGAGGCGTGGAGTTGTTTTTGTTGACTTTTTTTTATTATTATTATTAACGTCAGTCACAAATTCAAAAGTGTCCGCCAAATGCGGCGCAGGTCTTCTTCTGCCGTCGCTCCGAGGTCTAGGAAGGAAAGGTCGCCCCCTGCTGGACTGGAGCTGAAACGAGGACGTCGCGTCACCCTATGTCAGCAATCTGTGCAGAACTATAATGTCTAAAAAAATACCACCGTTCAGCATCGTACTCCAAATGTTATCGTCTTTACGTCTAGAATTTAAATTAGGGCCCACCACTTCACTGTGGCTTAGTGGTCCGGGTGGTAGTAGCCCAGTGGGTAACACACTCGCCTATGAACCAGAAGACCCAGGTTCAAATCCCACGTACTACCATTGTGTCCCTGAGCAAGACACTTAACCCTAATTTGCTCCAGGGGGGACTGTCCCTGTAACTACTGATTGTAAGTCGCTCTGGATAAGGGTGTCTGATAAATGCCTTAAATGTAGTGGCTTTTTCTTTCATAAAGCTAGAAAAGTTTGAACTCACCTTGAGAGGCTCAACCAAATGGCTTTATCATAATTGGCATAAATGTTACTGATCTGTAAATTATGTCAGATTAATGTGTGTGTACATATATTTGTATTAATATTGTCTTGTGCTGTCTTATTACCACTTCTCGCTTTATTTTTGTTTATTCCATGGTGCTTTGATCGGATGGAGCCAGGGTGGGGTGGGTTATGGATTTTATTTTAATTTACATTGTATAATTATTGTTTTATTATTGTTCATTTTGCATGTTTTTTTTTAAGTATGTGTATTCTATTGTTTGTTTTTTTTATGGGAAACATATGTTGGCCGTCATGTTTGCATTAAACTGTTCCAATAAAAAAAGTTCACAAAAAATAGAATTTGAAATTGACTGTACACTGCTCCCTGAGCACCTCACTGCTCCCTGCTCACTAAGTGTGATGAGTTAAATGCAGAGGACACATTCCATCACGTAAAATAGTCACTTTCACTCCTGTATATCCGTTAATTCCCAAAGCATATATATATGTATCTAACATACATGTGTGTGTGTGTATTTATATGAGAAACTAGTAGGAATGCAATCATATCATGTGCACTCAACACCCAGATTGAGTTCCTCCCTACTAAGTCATATACATTTCACATATAAGCGGCCTTCGTGTCACCTCCAAATTTGACCCCTGGTTGGAAAACGCTGCTCTTTCCATTTGTGCATTGTCGAGCACATCAGTGCAGCTGTTTTGTTGCGTAACTGAGGACTTCATGGGATGCAAGGCAAACACAGTTGTTAGAGATTACATTCATCACAGACAGCTTGCTTGGCGATGATAAGGTTACTGTCAAAAACTGTGGGATTAATTTTTTATAGTGCCAAAACATTTGTAATTAAAAAAAGCATTTAGTAACAAACCCATATCACACATCTCAACCAGGCCCCCTTATTTTGATAAAATAAAAAGTTACGATACAAAAGGAATAAGTAATGTAAATATATTCGTAACACTGCTTCAATAAAATCTGATGACTCCATGCCACATCGCTGTCATTCATTAAGAAAGGACCACAGTCTGCATTGTTGAAATAGAGCACTAGAATGGGCTCCGTTTCGGGCGTAACCAAGCGTGTGCGTCGCAAATGGCCGAGTCGCCGTGGTTCCGTGCCGGCGTTACGCTTTATTCCAAATGGCCGTCGGCTGCTGTGTCATCCGTGCACGTTATTCGGTTTGTGGGTGTATTTTCATGAGGTTGGACGTTCCCATCTGCGCCCGTTCCAGTGTACCACTTCTACGGTCGCAACGGGGCATTGGCGCGTTGCGCCGAGTTCCCGGATGGAGGTCCGCGGCCATCTTTATTCCCGCTTTACCGGTGGAGGGGGAGCGCAGTCGGAAGCAGAACCTTGTGGCCGTTCCACACAATTCTGGTCATCGCATATATACATATATATACATTCTTGTTTTTTTTAAACTTTCACTTATTAAAAACGTAGCTTTAACCGCTCAAAAACCATGGGAGATCGGGAGGAGTCAGTGTACCAGGCCAAGCTGGCCGAGCAAGCGGAGAGATACGATGGTAAGTAACCCTGCGCCGGTGTCGTGCCGAAATCTCATCGCCGTGCCGGATATTTTGTTGGCATTGTTTATGGAGGACGCGTACTTTAAAACACACGCCAGCTCTGTTTGAGATGGCCTCCCGTTGTCGGGGAGACTTTTTTTTTTTCTTTTTAGCCTTTGTTCAAAGAGGCGCATGCCGGGCTGGGGGCGGGGGCATTTTCGGCATGACGTAGCCCTCTCGTTTTTCTGTCCCAATTAGGGCAAAAATATAATGGCCGCACGAACCATGGCCGTTTTACAGAACGTTCTACTATCTATAGTGGGAAGCACATGAGTATATTGTTGACGCAGGATGAAACGGGGATCAGATTTTGGCTCGGGGTGGCGTTTCAGCGCGACACGGACTCTGTTACATCCGTGTCGCGCTGTAGAGGGCATTTCTGTCGGGTGACCCGTTGTTTCGCAATTTTACACGCCGAAAGCCCATAGTCTCCATCTCGCCGGCCCATCCGCTGGTCCGCGTGTAAAGTTGGTGGGGGGGGATAAAAAAAAAATGCGAGTCGTGCGTATGGAGTCGTACAGAGACAAAATGGCGGAGCACGTCAGCTATCCCCACGGCGTCACTTCACCATTCGGAACCGCAGCCTCGGACACACGCGACCGTCTTCCAGCTTCCTTCCGATTAAACGCCGGCGTCTGGGCTCATTTGCAGCCCGTTTTTTTTTTTTTTTTTAGCAGCGTAGCCTATTTTTGAGAGCCGAAGCTGCCCCCGCCCTCGCCCCTTGCGGTGAGAAAAAGAAGCAGCCCCTGTTATCCGTGTTCAGGTAACAGGCCCCAGGGAGCCTCGGGTGGCTCGGAGCTTAGCGAACGCTCAGCACGTCTCACCTGCCCGATATGCTGCTTCAGACCAGTGGTGGTTAGTACCCATAAATAGTGTGTGGTTCCTGTGTGAAAGTGACTGTCAATGTGAAACACTGCAGCACAGCACACGGTGACACAACGAGTGTCTTCTGCTTTTAATAGTCACCCTTGTTGAGCAATGGACGGCCACGAAAGAGCAGTGTGTGGAGACGGTACGTTGGGTCCGCTTCCTTACCCATCAACCACTGCCCCTATGTGGTAGCCTAGTAAACACTTGCCTATGAACCAAAAGATCCGGGTTCAAACCCAATTTACTGCCATTGTGTCCCTGAGCAAGACACTTAACCCTGAGTGTCTCCAGGGGGACTGTCCCTGTAACTACTGATTGTTAGTTCCTCCGGATAAGGGTGTCTGATAAATGGTGTAAATGAAAAATGTATTTACTAGGAGTGTTAGGAAAAAATCGTTACAGCATTTTATCATGTTTTCTTACATGGTGATATTTTATCGATATATAAATATAATTTTTGTTGCTTACAAATTGAGTCCATCGGGTGGTGCCGTTGAGCACTTTATTGAGGCCAGCAGCGATCAGCTTGTGCCTACCTCCACTCCTGTAGATGGCGCTGTACAGCTGGGTACTTTGAATCACTGCTTGGCATTTCCGGCAGAGCAAAATCGCAAAACATGACAGAATGATCACAGCATCTTGTAATTCGACCCATTTATCACGAGATCCTTGCCAATAGTGTTTGAGGCTTTCATTCAGTAGAAGCCATCTTGATTTATTTAGGTTGGCTGCGGTCATCCTGCTGCGAACCGTGGGGGACTCTTCTCCCTCGAACCAGCTGGAAACATGCTGACATCGGGCATCGGCATGAACATGTTTCAATCACTGTCTGATGTCGGGATCAAGCGGGACTCAGAGCTTGCCGAAAACGTCACAATTCAGCAGAATTGGTGGATCTTTTACATCTTGTAAAGGGCATTTAATTGAAGCTGTGCTGCACAGGAATCTGTTGTTTATAGTCCTTTTTTAAACAGAATACTAACGTGATGTATATCCAAAGAAGATATTTCCCTCAAGGTGGAAACTAATATCTTTTAGCCACACCATAGCTGTCTGAAATGTTCATTTAATAACACTATTTTCCACCATCTCCTCCTCGTTTCAGAAATGGTCGAGTCAATGAAGAAAGTGGCTGGGATGGAAGTGGAGTTGACGGTGGAGGAGAGGAACTTGTTGTCAGTGGCCTACAAGAATGTGATTGGTGCGCGGCGGGCGTCCTGGCGGATAATCAGCAGTATTGAACAGAAAGAGGAGAGTAAAGGGGGAGAGGACAAACTGAAGATGATCCGGGAGTACAGGCAAACGGTGAGACTATGAAGCCTAATACTCCATAGAAATGTATGTATTTTTAAATTCACCACTAATGTTTTGCTCCCCCCCTTTAAGGTCGAGAATGAGTTGAAGTCAATCTGTAATGACATTTTGGATGTTTTGGAGAAGTACCTCATTCCAGCTTCTACTTCAGGAGAGTCCAAGGTCTTCTACTACAAAATGTAAGATTTCCTTATGTTAGACCTGACCTCACGTCTAAATATTTGGTTCATGGTATGCTATCCATGGAAAATACGTCTTTATCAAAATAAGGTGAAAATTAGTCTTGAATGTCTATGAAACCAATTCAATCATCTTAAGACATGAGTCTTCCCAAGCTTTTTGTTTTTGGAAGGAACAAGTTAAGAAAAGAGTGAAATTGATGTGCTTTACATTGTGAAACACTGCAGCACAGCACACTGTGACACAACAAAATGTGTCCTGTGGTTTTTACCATCAGCCTTAGTGAGCAGTGGGCAGCCATGACAGGCGCCCGGGGAGCAGTGTGTGGGGACAGTACCTCAATTGCCGGTTCGGGATTCATACCTGCAACCTTCCGATTACGAGTCTCCTTTTTTACCTTCTAGGCCACCACTGACAAATTACCACTAGTTTTAATGATCTACTCTGCCTCCACAGGAAAGGCGATTACCACCGGTATCTGGCAGAGTTTGCTACAGGCAACGACAGGAAGGAAGCAGCAGAGAACAGTTTAGTAGCTTACAAAGCTGCTAGCGATATTGCTATGATGGAGCTCCCACCTACACACCCCATACGCTTGGGGCTCGCGCTTAACTTCTCTGTGTTTTACTATGAAATCCTGAATTCTCCTGATAGAGCATGCAGGTGGGTTCCTCAATATTAAATAAATAACCTTTCACACTATTAACTGCTCCAACTAATATCAGTCCTTTTCTTTTCCCTTTTTAAAGGCTGGCAAAAGCAGCGTTTGATGATGCCATCGCAGAACTGGACACATTGAGCGAGGAAAGCTACAAGGATTCGACACTCATTATGCAGTTGTTACGCGACAACCTGACACTATGGACTTCAGATATGCAGGGAGATGGTAAGCAGAATCACACAGGCTTACACCAGTGAACATTGAGGCTGCACCTGATATATTTTTTTTTTTTGACATTTTTTCCCCCTCAATATTCTCTATTAGGTAACTACGGTTAAATTTCCTACTGTGGAAAAAATGCTTCGATGTGTTGAATGCTGCCCTCTGTCAGCTGTGTGTGTTATAAACACTAACTGTGGCCAACTTTTTAACATAACCCATCTCTCTCCTTCATCTCCATATAGATTCCTAAGGGAAATTGTAATGTTCATTCCTCATAAACTGTATTTTGTAAGTTACCTTCCTGTGTTTCTAACCTGCTCACTAACCTCACGGCGCCTCCACTGAACCGCTAGAGTAGCTGCACTGGGTGCACACAAGTGAAGTGGGTTTTCTACTGCTTCTCGCACGCTGAAACTCACCTGGTCAGCATGACTTGTTATTTATTGGATTTGTCGAATGGTGCTCAATGTAGCGTGGAAGAAAAGAAGTTGGACACTCTAAATCACTTTAAGTATTTGTTTTTCAACCACTATGGTCATTTAAAAGGAAAGTGTTAAGTGTCCTGTTTAAACTTCATTTTGTGTTTGTTACTTTTAATAAATCTTGTATGTTTCCGTTCTTTTTTCCGAGATTTTTGGAAATCTCTACATGCAATTTCTCTAACTGTTGCATTAAGTGTTGATGCAGGGTTCTGATATTGAAAATGTATTTTGAAGTTTTGTCAGCTGCACCTTGTTTAAATCTTCTGAGACACAAAAGGGCAGGTCTCTGTGGCGGCACTACCACGTATCGTGCAGTATTGTATAGGGAGGCATTCTTGTGGTATCTTTATACAGTTAGTTTTTGTTCACCAGTCATGCACAGTGTTTGTCCTCTCTGTGTGATTTTGAAGTTATAATCTTTCCTCTTGTGATATGGCTCTTTTAACCAGACGTAAAAAATTGTCTCAGCAGATATGCCGTAGTAGTTTGGAAATTGGGCCTAATCCATCCCCATTTCTGTGTTCCAGGAGAAGAACAGACTAAAGAAGCGCTGCAAGATGTAGAGGATGAGAACCCGTGAGAAATCACTGCCAACATTAGACTCCACCCACTCCCACCCCACCCAGCATCCCCAGTGTAACAAAGGGAGCCTCAAAGCCTAATCTCACAAGTGGCACTCCTCCAGCCTAATGCCTCCGGGGCATCTACAGATCTCTTTGTCCCTTTAACCCTCCTCCTGTCAAAGCAAGTCATTTGCTGAACGTATTAAGTATCGTCAAACTGAGTTAGGAGTGCCCTGTCCTTCCCTCTCCCCTGGTACTTTTATTTTATTTTTTAATATTTTGCTTTTTTATCATTTGCTGGATGTATTTTTGATTGTTTTTGTTTTTTTCTTAATGTAAACAGAAATTAACTTTTATTACTCATGTCTACTATCATTAGTTGTGGGAGCTGTTATATGTTTGATAGTGCAAATGACAGATGCAATTTTAAATCATTAAACCTTTAAAAGGGCAAGTCAAAAACAAAGTGCTCTTTCTGTAATGTAGTTCACTCAGCGGAGGTCGATACCCATGTGAAGCAAAATGCTTAATAACATTTATACTGTAGAAATGATGTACTATTGTTTTGCAGTGTTCTGGACTGTACCTTTTTGTGCTGAAATACTGTATACTGCGCAGACATGTTGAGTTCAGATGATGGCTGCTACCGGCTCTAAGATGAGCTGAGCCTTGTGACTTGTCTCAGAAACAAAAAAAAAAAAAGAAAAAAAAAAAAAAACTTTAAATAATAATGCAGGTCTCTATTGGCTGTTGGAAATGGTTGTATGCAAATATAATTCATACAAAAACCTGCATGAGGTAAATTTATTCCCCTTTTCTTCCCTATATGTAGTTTGCCTTTTCTTTTTTTTTTTCCTCTTCATGTTAACTTGAATCTTATTTGTACTACTGGATAACTGACTGGAGCCACAGATATAGAATCTGTATTCTTACTGAGACAGCATGGAAATTAACATTTAAACAAAATAAAAAGAAAAAAAAAGAAAACACTGACTTAGTTTTGAGTGGTTGAGTTTTAAAGCTACATATTTGATCCACTGAAAATATTTGCTTTTTGCTGGGCACCGTACATATATATATATACCTAGCATACTATTCTAACCCAGAACTTAGGCCAACCATGAACTCTAGTTTATTCTTTATACTTCTGTCCATGCTCACAATCACTTCCACTGACAACATCTCAATATCTATGGAGCCCTATGGGCTGAGCTTTCCATTTTTTCCACACCCACTAGAGCATACCTCCTGCAAGGTATTCTATGTACAGAACAG
Source organism: Denticeps clupeoides (assembly GCF_900700375.1). Classification (NCBI taxonomy): domain Eukaryota; kingdom Metazoa; phylum Chordata; class Actinopteri; order Clupeiformes; family Denticipitidae; genus Denticeps; species Denticeps clupeoides. Next base: position 12,759,653 of record NC_041725.1, read on the forward strand.
CTCATGCTTGTAGCATCATAACCAACATGACTTCCTGTTCCTTACCTTGGGGTAGCTTGATGTAGTCTTGATTTTTGCATACGTGATTTTCCCTAGCGTGCAAATTTGGAAGCTCTACTTAGTCTCGCTCACTCCTAGTTTTTACTTTTCCGCGTTTCCCCACATGAGGGAGAAAGCCCGTCTCGTTCGGGGCAAAGCATCAAGGCAATTATCTGGGGAAAAAGTCTTGTCTATATTTAGGACATGCTTTAATATGATAGAAGGTTCTCTCTTTCAGTGTATGTGGGCATTTAAAAAGCTCAACAAGTTCTGGAGTGACAGTTATATAAGGCTGATTTCCCTTTCTACAGATAAAAATGAATGATTTTTAAAAACCCTTCAGTTTCCAACGTCAGTGTATTGAGCCATTTTTTTCTGGTCCTCTGCGACAGACAGCAGCTAACAGGGCCATAATGTTATTTTACCCATTTCCTGGTTGTATAGAGATTACATAACAGTAAACGGCAGATATTAATGAGCTGATTGACTCAGGACGCTAAATGTGGTGATTTAGGCGGGGAGCAGTGTGTGGGGACGGTGGCAGCCTGGCAGCTCATGATTCGAACCAACCACTGCCCCATATTTCATATACGCTGCAGCGTACAAGCAGCGTTCACGGTCAAAACACACCTGGCAGACGTACAGGATCCAACATTTTCCTCCAGCATTCCTTCCTCACAGAGTCGCTGTGAGATGATACGGTTGCCATGGTAATAGCTAAGTAGTTAACTAACTAACTGGCTATAAATCAGGTGACCACAAAGTCAGAGGTTCAAACCCCACTTAACCCTGGTTTGATCCAGGGGGACTGACCATGTAACTACTGATTGTAAGCATTTAGTATGTACATGTCAAGGGAGACAAAATTCAACTTAAGCAAAAAAATCCTCTTCAGACGCATGCACCATAGCAAACAGTGCTTGCTCTTTGGGGGTTTAGGGCCAGTGTGACCAAATCACCTGATTTTATGCAGTGTAACCGTAACCCAGGTCACTGCTCTTCTCCACAATCATTTTTTGGCTCCACAGAGGAAAAACCTCAGCAGAGAGGGTCAGTATCAGGTCCAGTTCTGCGTTCATTGAAACGGCTGGGTCCTGGGCCTGTGCGTCGTATCTTTTGGTAAATGATACAGTCTGTGTTTTAACAGCTTTAAGCGCAGGGGACACGTTCTGCAATTTCTGATCGAGAACACGCAGTACAGGTGCTGCGTGATAACGAAATTGATGCTGGGTGGCTATTTTCATTTTCTCTCATGCAGCTCCTTCTTCTATGCTCTTAGTTTCTGAAAACCCAGACATGCCCAGTTCTTCATGCTAAACTCTATTTCATTTTCGTTATTGAAAATAATAATCTTATGAGAGAATAACACATTTATTTTCCTAGAAGAGCAAATTAACCATCATCATGGGGTGTATATTCCATCCTTGCAACAAATGTCACTTTTGCACTGCATTGTGTTATTTTGCTGAAGTGCATCTTTTGTGTTATTGAATGTAATATTCAGTGTTGCTATATGTTGCACTGGGGCCATGAGGAAAGGTAGCCTCATCACAGTTTGTACATCTATAAAGCTGCTGATGACAATAAAGTGAACTTGTACCTTGAAGAAAACTGATTCTGGTGTATTTTCTTAATGACTGGGGATTTGGCAAATGAATTAATTTAATCATGACATAAATCATGAAAATTGCTCAAAAAGAAAAGTCTCTCTGACATGAAACTGCGAATGTGAGTTCACACAATATTCACAGCTGTTGTGGAGGGTGGCCTAGCGGTTAAGGAATCGGTCCCATAATTAGAAGGTTGCCAGTTTGAATCCACCAAGGTGCCACTGAGCAAAGCACCGTCCCCGGGCACCTGTCATGGCTGCTCACTCAGGGTGATGGGTTAAATGCAGAGGACAAATTTCATTGCGTGCACCGTGTGCTGTGCTGCTGTGTGTTAAAAGTGACAATCACTTCCCTATGAGTCCATACATAGGAAAGTCTCTCCCAGACTCGCCGCTAGATGGCGGTAGTTACATTTATTTCAAGGGTTGAGTTGTAAGATGCGCAGATTTCACGCCAGAAACCACTAAAACGAACGTTTTGGAGAAGGTTTCTATTTCTTAAGACCTAAAAAGAACGTTTTAATAATATACTGGTACTTTTCCAACAATGCTTTCTCTGTTGCCTTGTGACATGACCAATGGACATGCTAATTTATAGCCATTTTGTGCAGCATTTGGGACGCACACAAGCAGTGGCATAAGCACAAAAAGGCTGGTGATCCAAATCATGTGACATAACAATCCTAAGTCATCGACTGTCTATTTTGAGACAGTGTTAGAGGAAGTCTGTGCTCAGTCTCTCACCCAGAAGTCTCTCTGTCGTGCTTGTATATGGTGAGATGACAATAAAGTTGACTTTGACCGAAGTGATAAGCTCTGCCTGTAAAATTAGTAACTGTATGGTAATTGACTTCATCTTCTCCGTCATTGCTTAACAGTTATTCCTATGAAGGTGCTGGTCCTCATACCGCTGTAAAACAGGACATTGGCTCGACATATAATGACTGGACTAATATAGTACTGAATCTTCAAGCTCTTTAATACCTTATTCAAATGATTACATTACACAAGGGCATCTTACTTGTGGTACTTGTGTGTCCTGGTGTGGTTTCCTCACACATTGCTCTGCCTCTGCTCTGCCACACGACCTAAAGTGCCACCAGCGCTACAGTTTCCTGTTGATGCCCAGCATTCAGCAGTTCCCTAATCACATGTCACAGGTCAAAGGATGTGTCTCACTGTCATTTCCTCCCTGAAGAGCTGCATCTGCACCAGGCTCAGTCGCCACGGCCTGGTGCAGTCCCTGGCACAGGCCTGAGAGCTTGCGGTTGAGGATGGACAGAGGAGGACAGAGATGAGTGCAGTGGCCTGCGCTGACTCTGAAAAAGACCAAGCAGAGTGACGTTCAACAAATCCCACACTTCCACTCTACTTCTACATACTTCTACAAGTGAAATAACTCCAGATAAAAGCATCAAATAAAACAAAACAAAACATGTGCGTGAACATAAAGTATGAAGGAAAATGTTACACACACCCATGGAGCAGTGTGATAAACATTGTAAATCTATCCCATTCTCAGAAGGTGATAGGTTTCTTTGTCCAGCCCAGCCTTGGAAGGAGTCGTTGCTGCTGCTGGACAGGAAATAGCTGAGGATCAGAGGTCAGCATGGCTGTGTACACATGACACACCTGCCTGTCAAAAAGGAGACAGCAGCCAAAGGGCACGACGCCAAATATCCTCTAAAAAACCTTGAACGTGGCAGAACGGTCCAGCGCCGTTTGTCTGTTGTTGAGTTCTTAACGCTCTTCATTTCACTGCCAAGTGTATTTGTGGCATGCACACCTCCCCATTGAACATCCAGGGGAAGCTGAGTGGGTTCCTCCGGTGTTTACCCAGGGAATGTAGAAGACAGGATGCTGGATCTTAGAGGAAACCCTGGCGGCAAACTTGGAGCGCAGAGACCCGGCCAGATAAAAAAGCACATCAATTACAGCGCAGAGGCTTTGCCGTGGGACGCCTCTCCCTGCCCGCATATATTCCTGGACAACTTGCACGAACCCTCGGCAAAGCGACAGGTAACGGCACGCCAGAGCCGTGCGCGTTGTGTTCGCGCTGTTGTAAAGGGTACGGTTGTTTAAATTTTCCACAGGGAGAAGCCACTGGCGTCTAAGTGGAACTGTAACCGGAGTGACTGACGCCTGGCGCGGACAGACTGGCACCATGATGGAGCTGAAGATCCAGCTGATTCCTACGGGAGAGATTATCCTCCCTCCAGGGAAAAATGGAGAGAGCTACTGCCACAACTGTGCCAAGGTGGGAATTACTTTTTACTCCAACTTTATTGATATTCGGGTGTAATGGGAAGTGAAAAGACTAAAGCAATTTTGAAAAAAATATATAAGTACAATAACATATGATCTTACTCAGCATTCGACCATCGACCCAGTGGTGTCTGATTTAGGAGGCAAGGGCCAGATTGGGTACCTGAAATGCATTTCCTAATATCACTATATATAGTCTGTAAAACGTGAATAATTTTTGAAAATATTCACTGTATTCCTATACAACATAGACAATTCTGCTGTAGTTGGATGATGGGGCAGACTCACAATTTTTTTTTAATTCTGAAAAATGAATGACAAGTGTGGGTCATGTCAGCTATCTATTAATGCTAGTAAAGGATATGAAATCACCTGACATTACAATTTCTTTATTAATACATTTGGAACAAATTTAAAGGTTTTTCACATAAACATGTATGTAAAAGACATTGAAAGTAGGGGATGGCATTGAAAATGTATTTCATTTATGTTGTGTTTTTTTGGAACTGTGCTGGAGTAACTTTGAAGCAGTTTTAGTCACCATTGTAATGTCTAAAGGAGAGAGTAATGGTTGCAGTGGAATGTTAGGAAACATCAGTTCCGGAACTTTCCCCCCGACATTCCACCAAGGTCATACCACTCCGTGTGTGTGTTTAAGCAGGAGAGAATTAATTTTACTGTCCATAAATGTAACTTTAGATGTGGGATTATTTGCAGATCAAGTTTGAAAATGTGTACTATGATGAAGAACATAGTGAGGCCGCCTGATTTTTGTTTCAATAAAGGCAGTTCCTAAGAGAGAAAATGAACAACTTTTTCCAAAAAGAACACAGAGATCCACCCAATGGCCCATTGTCAACAGGATACAACCTTTCCTCCATGTTCAGCTGTGCAACACAAGCATGGTCAATGCAGGACTGGTTACTGTGCTGGAAAGCCCTCTGAGGATCGTTGCTGTTGTGGAACATCATTGATTGTTCCGCTGACTTACTGATGCTCCATGCGCCGCCTGTAACCACAGATTTTATGGGGCAGAAAGTCATGGATGCCAGGTCACCTTGGAGAGGAAGGAGAAGGAATTGGAGCCAACGATTACATTACATTCACAGCATTTATCAGACGCCCTTATCCAGAACGACTTACAATCAGTAGTTACAGGGACAGTCCCCTCTTGGAACAACTTAGGGTTAAGTGTCTTGCTCAGGGACACAATGGTAGTAAGTGTGGTAGTAACCCATCTACTGCCCATCATCTACCACTTTATTAGGAATTCCTGTCCTAAATGTCCCTGAGTTGCATGCAGACGTTGAGACAATAGTCGAGCTTGGGACTGTATAACACAACACCAACAACAAGTCTGTGCTATGTTACACTTACAACATTTATCAGACACCGACTTACAGGGATGGTCCCTCTGGAGCAACTCAGGGTTACGTGTCTTGCGCAGCGACTCAATGGCAGTAAGCGGGGTTTGAACCTGTGACTTTGTGATCAGTATTTTACCCTCTAGGCTACTCCATACTCTATGACATTGTCACTGTTGCAGTGTAATGCCACCAAGCCAAATATATCTTAACAGAAGGGCTGTAATGATGCAGCTAAAAAAAATACCTATAAAATTTGTGAGGATTAAAAAAAAAAAAAAAAAAACAACTTTTTTTGTGTGAGAGAAGCCGGACTGGCCTCATATCGAAACTCGGGAACTTTCCCCGAGACCTCACCTCCACCGCCTTTTGTTAGGCTGATTAAAGGCGCATTACGCGCGTTCTTGCTCCGGCCAGCAGGGGGCGTCGAAGCGCACTTAACGTTTTTTTTTTACGCGTTCGTCCACAACTCGTGTTGTGCGTTTGTAACACAACTCCTCGCCGTCGAAAGCGCGGCGTTTTGTGCGGCCGTCGCGGTCGTCTGTCGCAGTCAACGCCGCGCTTCCTGGTGCGGAGGTCCGGGCGGCGCAGGCCGGGCTTGCAGGAGGGATGGATAGACGGAGGGAGGGGTGAGAACGTGAGCGCGTCACGGACCGTGTCACGGTGCTTTCAGATTTGAAGGGATGGTCTCTGCCGTGACTTTTTTTTTTTTCTATGCTCTCCGGGGCCGGTGACATTGCGCGCCGCGCGTACGTGGGCCACGTGTTCCACAGAAGGGGGACCTGCGGTCTGCCGGGCTGCTGAAACTCGGCTCAGTTAAAAAAAAAAAAAAAAAAGAATAATAAAACTGAGGTTAAAGGGCGAGAGGACCACCGGACCCGGTACCAACGCTCCCACTCAGGCGCCGACGCCCCCGGCGTCCCTGATTACGGCTTCGCCAGGTAGGTAACGCGACGCCGCTGGAGGTTCTGTCGGTCCCGGTACTGTCGGTCCCGTCTTAATGCGAATCGCGGTTCTGAAGGCGTGAGCCGTGAGCGTTTAAAGCGACTTCTGGGCAGGTTTTCCTCGCGGTGGTGTGGAGGATCCGTCACGCCTTTCGGGTGCGCTGGAAAGTTGGACTGCGCGTCTGACCTCTGGACATGTAGTCGGGTTTGGATTTACCGCGTGTGTCGGATGGCCTGTCCTCAGCTGTCAGGAGGACCGGTCGCCTCCCTTGACTTCACACTGGACTCGTTCCGGTGGCCTAGTGGGCAAGACACGCTCCAATGAACCAGAAGACCCGGGTTCGAACCCTATTTGCTACCATCGTGTCCCTGAGCAAGACACTTAACCCAGAGTGTCTCCAGGGGGACTGTCCCTGTAACTACTGATTGTAAGTCGCTCTGGACAATAGACCCTCTTATGAACCAGAATACCTGGGTTCGAGCCCCACTTACTACCATTGTGTCCCTGATAAATGCTGTAAATGTCCATGAGCAAGACACTTATCTCCGAGTGTCTCCAGGGGGGGGACTTTCCTTGTTACTACTGACTATAAATTGCTCTGGAAAAGTATCTTGGTAAATGCCATGAATGTAAATGGAACAGAGTTAAGGTTCTCTCACCAATGGTTGTCCTGCTGTGTCCCTGTCATCAGTAGGCCTGTAAAATTTATGCCTATAAAATATTCAGCATTCAATATGATGATGCATCATAATTTTAACACAAATTTCTTTATAACATTACCACCAAAAGCTTGTTGCGGCAGAATTTTTAATTAAGAATTTGGCTGTATTTATAACCCAAAAAATCTGCAGACATATCTCACTGTGAAAATTGTAACGGCTGAAGATTGTCATCAGTAGAAGAGCAGAAGACCATGTTGGTTATGGGAATTGCATCCTAATTAACATACGACAAGTCAGCCTTTTTTTTTTTTTTTTACTTCATCAGCCATTTGTCTCTGCTGCATATTTTGCGTCCTCTGAATTTGCAGAAGTGATGTAAAATAGCGTCTAACAATAATATCTGTTCCTTTGTATTCAGGCATTCCGCATATAACCAGCCTGCCTTGATAATCCAGTACAGTACAGGACTGTGCAGACTCAGTCAGAGTGCAAGCAAGGAATTTGCGGATGGATTGCTTTGGTTTGGATGGGGGTGGAAAAGCGGCGTTTTGGGCCGAGCAGCTTCCCAGCTGCTTGCCGAGTGCTAGGCGTCTCCTACTGTATCTCTGTCCGGGTGTTTAGTCTAGTCTCTGGCACCGACAGACAAGGCGTACCGTGTGCAGAGCACAGACCCACCCCACCCCACCGCCACCAGCCTGCGAACTCTGACCCCGGCCGTCAAGCCCTTCTGCACTCAGTAACCAGTTTTGTGCGTTTTGCGGGTCGACGCGTTATTGGGACCGCTGAGTGCATGGGTGGTGCCGTGGACCTTGCCCCATCTGTCACGGTGTCATGAGATTTAGGAGGGGATGCACCTGGCCGCTCTTTCTCACTGTCAAACAGGAAATGTTCAGGGCTAACTAGCATTGCCAAAAGATGCCTCCTGTATGGTTTATGCAAAACAATTAATCAAGGTTACGTCCAGATTACTGAAGGCAGAATGTCCTTGGATTCAGTATAGTGGATGGAAGGAAGGAAGGAAAGAAAGAAACAGACGAGTGCGTCTGGCAGAAAGCAAATGACCTCGTGCCATGTGGTGAGCTCAGCGGAGGCCCTGCAGTTTGTCTCAATTTAGCTGTGGCTGTTCCATTTTGAAAGTTCGGGGAGAGCCCCACCCTTGGCCAGGGACACGAAAAATGTGTGTCTTTGCTTTGCTGTGAGTGCCACTTAAACATCAGAAGTTCCGTTTAAATTGGTAACCGGCTTATGTGGCCCACGTCCGGCCTGCATTTCACTCACGGGTACCTGTGCAGACCCAGAGATCTGCTGACCTCAGTTGGAAATCCCTCACACACACACACACACACACACCACTGCTGATGGGGGAAAAGATCAGGTTCAGTAGGTGACTGTAGTTTTGCTTTAGAAAATGTGATGGGGTTCTACTCCCTGCTAATTCATTATAAAATACTGTAGAGGTGTTTCTGAAGGGAACGTCTGGGAATGGGCGACTGTCTTGAAGGCCTCCGAGGACATGGCTGCTCATTTGTTTGATTTGCAGATCACACCCCCACACCGTGTCTTTTAACCGGACTTTTGTACTTGACCTAAACATGTTTTCGTAGTGAGATGATTTTTATTTTTTTAGGTTTTTAATGGTGACGAGGGACATTATTGCTACAGGAACAAAATATGCATTAGCAAATCCATTATTAGTAGTTTACTCCAGCTAGCTTGCACTGTGGAGTTGACCAAGGTTTAGTGAGTAGTCTCCCATTCCCCTTGTTTTGCTGTCGGCCTGTGTGGACCTGTCCTTTGTCACTTGACTGTGGTTGCTGAAGAATCCCAGATTACTTGTGTTGTGTTGTGTGTGTGTGTGTGTGTGTGTGTGTGTTCTTGCTCATATGTGTTGCATGCATGCATGTTACCACTTTCTAGCTGTTCCACTTGCTAATAATTTCGGAATGCTGTGTTAATCGCAGCATCGGTTTCATTCACAGATACTCTCCAGTTTTGCTCATCTCATCTGTTAGACATGCTCACTGACAGTGGAGGCATTGTTCTCTTATCAGACTTACCATGTAATTAGCAGGACTTCGTTTTTTTATTCTGGTTTGCAGGGGGCAGGCTTAAACGAGCTCTAATGTCTTAATAGAGATTTACACAATCTTACACGAGTGATTTGGTTTAGTGCTTTATATGCATGATAATGTCTGGCCTACATAAAGGGACACTAAAAATGCATCGTCATTTGCAAGTTGTTGAGGGGTTGTCTTGTTGAGGGGTTGTCTTGTTCACATTATGAGCAAAAAAAGAACTGCTCTCACACTTTTAAAAGTTATGTACCGTATCATCCCATATGGGCCCAAACCATCAATGATGACGGGATCAATGATGGGATTTCTGTGCTTATGAGGCCACAAGGATGGTTCTTCCCTGTCCTGGAAGACGTTTGAGGCCTGCGTTAACCTTTAACCACCCTCACCCTGACCCTACGATAAGCTGTGCTGCCTGTGCCAGGTGCGGCTTTTCTCCCACGCCGCAGTTATGAAAGAGGGCGGGAATGAGATAATGCATCTGTCCTGTTTTTCACCGTCCGATGCATGGATGTCCAACGAGGCACAGCCCAATGCTGCTACCAAATTGACGTTGGCTTGTTTCTTTGGGGCGTTACAACTCTCATGCATATTCATATTCGTTAGATATAAGAATTTTTTTCTTGATTTGTTTTGATGGCCATGACTGATGAATCAGAAACCCAGAATCTCAGATTGACAACACAGACATGTCCAGCTTCGAAAAGTATGTTCGTTCCGTTTTTCAGACAGACGGATTGTTACTAAGGGGTTTGCTTTTGTTTGCAATTTTTTGTCTGTGTGAGAGACATAATATTTTGTCTGATGTGGTTGCACCTTTTCATGTCCCCGCTTTCAAGCTTTTCTTTGTATTGTGAGCTCAGTGTCCCCACCACTGGTGTGAGAACCGATAGAGGAGAGATCGCCTGATAGCACTGAAGAGATAAGAAGTCCTTTACGTACATGCTTACGCCATGCTTCATCACCCTGATGTACCGCTGCCGTGCTAAACGTCAGTGAATCTCATCTCCGAGGATCAACGTGCCTGAAGTTGTGGAGATGCCACATTTTATTCTGTCAGTGATGTATTGTCTTGGATTTCATGGCTGAGGATAGGAGACAGATTCTCTTGTACTCTGGATTGATTATAGTGAGGGTCGACATGCTGTTTGAAATATCCAATATCTGGTGACTGAGGGTCATAAATACCCATAGTTCTCCACACGCACAGTTCAGTAGAAGAAGCAGAAAAAAAGACTTAAACGCTGTACTGTGGGGAAACTATGAAATAGCATTTAAAAAAGTGTGTTCCTTTTTATTGTGGATTAATTGAAACAGTTATGCACACATTTGAAGTTGAAATAATTGGAATCCTTCTGTCTGTGATCGGAAGCGTTGCCTAATTGCAGGTTTGTGGGAATGATGTTAGTGCCACAGGTCATGGGGCCTGAGCGGTTTTGCTGTAATTGGGCAAAAAGACTCCTTGTGTGAGAGCTGCACAAATGCATTGTGTGCGGCTCACCCCTACACCACATATTTGGTTCATGGTTTGTATTGTGCAAGGCCACCTCAGACGTGCTGTAATGACCGTCTCGTTCTGGATGCCTAATGCTTTGTCATACTTTGGAAATCGCCGCTTTCCCAACTTCCCAGGATGCCATCCAAAAATAATTCCCATCATCATCACGTTGACGTTGTATTTTTTTAATGCATGCCTTGTTTCTAAGACTGAAGGAACACTGTTCTCTGTTAAATGACATTCTTCACTCAGGGTCTAGTTTGGAGCATTGATTTCTATCATGGTGTCACACAACCAAACTACATAAGTGACATCACAAATGACTGGTAGAATGTGTGTTGACCCATCGATTCTGTCTTCTCTCTATTGTCATTTTGTCAAGCATTCACTATCCGTAACCTAATTCGTATTGCTAGTCAGGGTCACTGCGTGCAGAGCCGATCCCAGGTCGTTGCATGCAGGCCAGGGACTCGCTCCCACGCGCACAAACACACACCATCCACTGCCTTTGAATAGTCGACCCGGAGGAAACCCGTGGCAACACTGGAACAGCATGCAAACTTGGAGGCGTGGGGCCACATCGCTGCTGCTTCTCTGCAAACTGTCAGAAAAAAGGACATTATTCGATGATGAGTGCATAGCTGGGTGTATAGACACCTGGGTGATTATTGCTAATCAGCGTGTGAAGGGCATGCATTGTGAACCGGAACCGGTTGGCTATCTGAATCCGATCTGATGCAAGAAACTGCATTATCACAGAGTGCGTTTCAGGAAGCTGTATTAGTCTCTGTTCTGTCGCTGTCTTTATCACGTTACTGTATCCCAGCGTCCTGTGCAGGCAGCGTTTTAAACACAGAGAGAGAGAGAGAGAGAGAGAGAGAGAGGCTGTACTCAGCCACAGGAACTCTGGAGGGAGCTCCCTTCCCTGCGAGCAGGCATCATGACCTGCCCTTATAAGGCCTTGTGGGTATTAATAAGCCGGAGAGGAGGAGGAGACGTGGGAGGAACTGCAGCCGGCCCAGCTGCCCGGACCGTGGCGGGCTTGTGCCTGTTCTGAATGGCTGGAGACGGGACCGTGCAGGGTCTGGGGTGGGGTGTGGGAGTGAAGTGCTCGGCGTGCTTCCTCAACATGCCCTGTCGTGTCGTCGCTCGTAGGTGAAACCGAGGGCAAGATAAGGTTGTTTAGGAAACAGTCAGATCACTGGGCGGATCCCAACACCCACTTCACCCATTGCTCTCACCTGAAGATCCTGTTTGCCTAGAAGGTTTAATGACGGCAATATATTTGCTGGACAGGCTTGTCCCCGCCTCCAATGTTCCCACTTCTCCTGCACACTTTAGACCGTGGTTCGTGGAATAAATAATTATTTAAAAAATATAGGGCGGTAGGAGCCTAGTGGGTAACACGCTCACCTGTGAACCCAACCCCACCGAGCAAGACATTGAACCCTGGAGAGGCTGTCCCCGTAACTGCTGGATAAGGCCGTCTGATAAATGCTGTAAATGTAAATGGATGCAGCCATGATGTGGAGCATTTTTCTTCATGGTATTTTATACTATTTATATATAAATACATTTGATAGAAATTGGAGAAGCACATGTTTGGGTGCCGGTGACAGCACCTTTTTTAACACCGTGTGAGCGGTTGGGTGGACAGCAGTCTGACAGAAATATCTGCTTCATGGAGCGCTTACGGAAATGCCTGAGAAACCCGAGCGCCGACCGTGTGAGAGAATAATAAAAATCTGGAGTTGGTTCCCCCGGGGATCCGTGTTCATTTCAGCGTCGGGTAGCGTCTAACCATTCTAGTGGGCCCATCCCCGCCTCCGCCCCCGCCAACACAGGATAGCGGAATGTCACGCCGGGGTGCTGTGGTGTTTCAGGTACAGCAGAGTTCATGAGGAGGTAAACTGCACCTACATGTGTGGCGGCTGGTTATAAGGCCCCTTCTGTCTTTCGTCATAACGCATTATGTCACAACACCGCTAACATCCGTTTCTTTAAGCTGCATGCCCTGTTCCGTTCTTTTGATATTCATTTTCTGCATATTTTCTTGTTCTTCTCAGTTGCTCCCATTCTTCTCCTCTCTCGTTTTTTTTTTTTTTTTTTTTTTACTCCCACATGGCTCACATTCTTCTGCCCTGACATCACTGCCGACGAGCACTCTCCTGATTTTTGTCCGAGTTCGTCCTTTTGGCTTCTCTGTTTGGCCCTGTGTTCCTCTGTGAAGTCCTCATGTTCCCATCATGCTCCGGTTCAGCCCCCCGTCTCAGCGTTATAACTATGCTGTTCTCACGCCTCCCCTTTTCCCATAAATGTGCCTTGCATCTGTTCTCCTCTGACAGAGTGCCGCGTCGCGACAATGCAAACGTGGCAGGAAGTTTAAACATTGGGGCGTGGCACAACTTGAAAATTTTTCAAGCACAAATGCAACGATTTGAAACTGCATACGTTCCTGTTGAGCTATGCAGGTGTTTCCTTGTTGCCGGCTGCCGGGGAAACACCGGTACAGTGAATGAACCCAGCAAAAGTGCAGCCAGCCACGCTTATCTGCGCGTTCTTCAGAGGAACAGAACTGTCCCGATTGATCCTGCAGAGGGAGAAAGCTGCGCCAATCTGCAACTGCTCTCCCATAGCAGAGGTCAAAATGCCCAAACCAGCAGCCGCAAATAGACTCGTCTAGAGTGGGAATGTATAATTAGCTCTGATGACCGGAGAAAGGGGAGGGTGGGATGGGTAATGAGAGAGGATAGATTAGGTGGAAATCTAAGAGCGATCAATTTCCCTACATTCAGTGCCTCTGTAAAACTTCAGTCCATCCGGAAAATGTTTTGGACTCAAAAGAATTGACCAAAGCACTCAATTGAAGGATTGAGTGATTTTTGAGTCATTTTATTGGCTAATCACTGTTTACCGATCACTGGAATCAAATTTTGATCCATTTCAAACTATAAAATATTGCAAAAATGTTAACAATTTTCAATGTGCTTGCTTCAGTAGCACATATACTAAAATTGGAACGATACAGAGAAGATTGGCATGGCCCCTGTGCAAGGATGACACGCAAATTCGTGAAGCGTTCCATATTTTTTTTTGGGCAGTGGTGGTCTAGCGGTTAAGGAAGCGGCCCTGTAATCAGGAGGTTGCCGGTTCGAATCCCGATCCGCCAAGGAGCCATTGAGGTGTCACTGAGCAAAGCACCGTCCCCACACACTGCTCCCCGGGCGCCTGTCATGGCTGCCCACTGTTCACTCAGGGTGATGGGATAAATGCAGAGGACAAATTTCACTGTGTGCACCATGTGCTGTGCTGCTGTGTATCACATGTGACAATCACTTCACTTTCAAATGAAAATATAAATTACCAATAACACTAATATTTACATACTTCTGTTATAAGTAACAAAATAAAGTCTGTACACCCAGTTTGTCAATACGTCAAATTTGTTGAGTACCTCATAGTTTCAGTCCAAAACTGTCCAAAATGTATTAAATCACACACAAACCCCACTTATAAACTACTACTCATCATCCTTAACACAAAACCACACAATCTGGCAACAGATCCTGGTTCCTCCAAAACCACCCAATCTGGCAACAGATTCCTGTTATACAATCAGTGGTCGTCCGATTAAAGCACCAATAGTAAATAGGCATAATAGACATAAATCCTAGGTCTAAGTTGTGTATTTCGTGTCATGTAAAGTGGTGGCACTAGATGGCATTGCCTGATTGTGATCATGCAAAAGAGTTGTCATGAACGTGGTAAAAAAAAATATTCAAGCACAAATTTTATAGCAACCTGCTTGTGTTCTCAAATCTTTTATTCCAGACTGCATTAAACAGAAAGTCAACTGGATGTTTCAGTAAAGCTTGTGTATAATGTGTTTAATGAAAATGTCATCACAGTGTGATGCATTGAGGCCTAAAAACTATATGGATTAAGCTACCATGCCAATAATTAATTGAGACATATTTTATTACATCACTAACTGACCACTTTTTAAATTGGACTGGTGTAATAACTGAAATGATTTTCAAGATGTTATTAGAGATGTTAGGGCAAATATTTTTTTTAGTGCACGGGGGAGAGAAAGGAAGTGAGTTTAAAAAAAAAAAAAGACCTAAAGACAAGAGTGGTACGGATGGGATGGGGGGGGTGTTTAAAAGTTTCCATGACTAATTCCCACGCACTGTCACATCACATGATTATGCCGAAAGGGGCTCCTGCTGTTTGTCCCTAGTTTATTTAGTGAGTCTGTGTGCAGTGGAGGCTCAGGGAGTTTATTCGTTTATTGGCGTGTCAGCACAACACGCTCCCAAACATACTTGCCACTTTCAAATGAACGGCCAGACCAGATTGTCCTGTGTGACGTATTAGAAAAAATGTATTAACTATTCCCGAGGTAGGCTTCTACGCACAAGCCGTCCTCTGCACACACTCATATCCAAGAACAAACTCCTTTTGTTATTAATGCTAACAGAATGATTCACCATGTATTGTAAGTCATTAATGGACTATGGTTGTATAGCGACAGAACGGCTAAAGCACCTGTTGGTGAGATTTTGGAACTTTTCTCTACTGTAAAAATGAACCAGAACTGTCTGAAAAAAAACGTAGTTTACCTGCTGTTATGTAAGAGAGTGTGGCATATGGGTATTTTTATACTTGCTCTATCTCGACATCTTTACATAGCTTTCCGTAGTTATTGGTCCCAAGCCATGATTACGGCTGCAGTCTACCTTGTATGGACTGGGTGGGTGATTTATGCTTTATTTTGTTGTGGGGCCAGTAAAGGTTGATGCAGTTTTAATGTTCCATTCATAAAACCATGTGAAGGCTGAACACTGGCAAGGGGTGAAAGTTAAAGGCGTGTCTCTTACTCACCCTCATGCCTTTTCTCCTTCACCTCCCCCTCTTCTGTATGTGAGCTGGCCCAACGATGCCCACGTTCCCAAAGAGAAACTCACACCGTCTGGAAAACATTACTCAGATTCCTGCAGGCGGGGGCTCTGATTATGTTGGCAGGGGGGGGGGGGAGCGAGTGTCAAATAAAAGGGAAAGAAAGACGCCTAACCATAAAACCAGCGCTGCAGAGTACTGTGGACCGGGACAGAAACGTTTTTGCTCTCTTGCTCAGCGTGTGTTAATCTTCACTTATGCCTTTGGTGTGGCTGTACTGAACTGCACATAGGCTGACGCTGGGCAGACACTAGATGGCGCTCCACTGCTGTAGGGTCAGTGGAGGTGACCTTGGCAGGGGTCGTAACTGAATTGGGTAATTTTGAAGCAGATTGGAGAAGGCTGTGTAGCATGCACACACACACACACACACACACACACACACACACACACACACACACACATATTTTGGACCCTATGGTAGTGTATATATAACCCAGGTATATGTATATGTAACTGTAAGTAACAGGCCTAATTGTAACCTAACCTCACCTCAATAAACAAGTATTATATTACTTATTGCTTTTATCTATATATCTGTACACACACATATGTATAAATGTGTACATGCAGACATAATATTCATAAACATGTATTAACCGTTTCCCTTCTTCAGTCTTTAATACAGGAAGTCGAGTCTTAGGTCTCCCCACTAATTATTAACTGACATGATTAGTTCATTCTTCACGAGTTTGGAACATTTGAGAACATTTGGTTCCTTTACACAGATGTAACAATAAGTTCTTTTCTTTTACGTTTTTTCTTTTACCCACAACACAATATTCTGTTGGTTTTCTGGTACTTTGACATTTTTGACATTAACCCCGGTATCCGCGGCTGTAAACGTGCATGTGCTGTGGCAGTGTACTTTTATTTTATTTTCTTTAGTCTCTTGGCGACGTTTAGCGTTTAATGACAACCCCCTTGAAACACAGCACCCGGAGGCATGAGTGCTGGCCTGGCCAGCGAGTACGGGGCGGGTCGGGTGGTTGGGGGGCTGAGTGTGTGTGTGTGTGTGTGTGTGTGTTTTTGGAAGTGTGTCACTTTTCCAAGAGAGGGAGTGAGAGGTTGAAGGCAAAGGAGAGAGGGAGGCTGGAGGAAGGCAGAAAGTGGAGGCGTAATGGCAGCTGGACGGCACCCACATGCAGAGCCGGGGACGTTATAACAACACACTTTTTTCACGATTTGTGCGACGCGCATAAGCGCTTTCTGGAAACGCAAACAGGAGAAAAGTTACAGCAACAGGGAGAGTGGAGATGAATTACAGAGCCACGGTAAGAGCTGCGGAGCGCCCGGCGCAGCACAGTGGTCGCCCTTAACTCCCGGCGTCATGTTTTATTTTCAAGCCTGTGTGTGTCGAAGTGGAGGGATAAATTGGGAACAGGGGACATGTTGGACAAACACGCTGGGCAGATGTGGGGCTGCTGAGGGGGGTTCTGTGCAAAGTTGAGCCAGATAAGATTGTGTGTGTTGTTTATACAGAGGTCAACAGATGTTAACGCTGACTGGTTTAAACATGTTTGTTGCTGTCATGCATGCCAAGTCACAGAGCTGGAAATATGACATCACTGGCACAGGTCTCAAGTCAGGGTATTTATGCATAGGTTGTCAAAACCTGTGTGTGTGTGTGTGTGAGTTGGACTGACAATACTTTGTGTGGTGGGAGTGAGTGTGTTTTGCCAAGGAATATGATGTAAGGATGAAGACTTATCTGATGGCACATTAACATTGTGTTTGTGAGAATGCAGCATGAAGGAGCCGCTCTCCGCCTGTCAGTGGCCATGCTGAATTCCTCAGGCCAAGCAGAGCTGAAGTCATGCCTTCTATCCCATCCCCGTCACTCATTGTTCCATCATCATAGGTAAACTCCTCCCCCCAGTCAGTGGCGGCGGCGGCCCGACCGCATTTTTGATGAGGCATGACTGGATTTAAAGGGAATTTAAGGCACTTTGAGGATTTGTGCTCATGTCACAATGGTTTAATATTACAAAATCTGATTTTATTTTAATTCCCGGGAGGCATGGTGCCATCGTATTCTAATGTGTTTATCAGAAATCAGCACATCTTAATTAATCAGATGGTTTGTTGTGACCGTCCTGGTGTTACTGTCGTCATATCTGAGGAGTTCACAGCACACCAATAACGACATAGGCCAAAATGAAACGTGAATAAAACGGCTATAAATGCCGTCCCATAAAGGGATTGAAATCTATCCTACCAAAACTAAAAATTAACTTATAAGTTAACATTTAAGCTGCAAGTGCTCCTGCCTTTCTCTCTCAAGGAGAGACCAGAGGCAGGGGAGTTGGAACTTGTGTAAAACTGTCCCTGTGATTTGTCATAGCAGGAGTTTAGTGAAGTTCAGTAGAGAACTTGCCCTGGTTCAAGGAGAAGGACGAGAGTTTTGCAAGAATTCACTTACCCGTCACTTACATTATGCCATCATTATATTTTCATCTTAATATTTTATACACATATATTTAATTTCAAATACAGCAGTGTAAAGCATTAGAAAGTTTGTAGATGTCGTAATAGGTGCCACAACATTAGAGTGGAGGTGTCTGGTGTAGTTTCCTGTCCCAGATTAGGGAGTGTGTGTGGTTTTGCGATCTTTTGTCACTTTGTCTCTCTCTCTCTCACTCGCTCACTCTCATTCTTCTTATCTCTGTACTCTTAAGAGCGTATTAATCTGAGGGAGAGGAAATGGCGCGTATTTACTGCAGCGCATGGATGAACGACTTGAACAAATGCAAAGATAAGATTTTGGACCGCTCTAGAGTATTATTGCCTGAACACGAAAGCATGGACGTAAGGAACCGCATGAAAGGCCCTGTCGACTCCTCAGAGAGTGGAAGTAGTTGTTTTCTTGTTAATGTTGCATTGGTTTTACGACTTTACGTACATACAACTTCTTTGGTTAAGTTCTGGAGGGAAAATGTATCTGAAAACCGCCCCAGGTCGGCGATGGGTGAAAGTTTGTGTTCTGCACCTGTGCAAATGCTTCAAAATGCATTCACTGTGTATACACAGTCCTGCGAAAGGTTAGATAATGTGCCTGGTGTGGTTTGTCCCTCACAGACACACTCAGTACACTCAGTCCCGGTTTATCTGTTTCATTCCGAGACATTCTGATGGCAACGCCAGTTTCTGCTGATGACTGGCTGAAGTCATTCGAGTTTCTGCTGATGGCGCTGGTTGAAACTTGTTCAGGTGATGACATGCCTGTAAGTGGACACATCACTACAGAGAAACATGGCCTGCATCCTTTGCTCTTCATGTTCTAATCCGCTAATCCGAGTAGTAACTAATGGGCTCTAATTCATTTCATCATGACAGCCACTCAGGATTTGGCAGTCTTGGTGGCTTCAGCTCCGTTACTGCACTCGACCTGTCCCTTTGTCAGGGTGGCAGCTCAGCGTGTGTCCGTGTGCGAATGTCCTGCTGATACAGAGCCAGTTACAGCTGTCTGAGCCATTTGTACCGCAGCCTGACACGGGCCAGCTGAGAATGTAGGCCCCGTCCCGGCCCATCCCAGCCAATCGCGGCGTGCAAACCGCACCCCCAGCTGTACGTCCGCCATGGGACAGGACCTCATAACAACCCCCGAGGGACGTCGAACCTGAAGCTGCCCTAGGACAACGGGGGTTATATTCAGCACTTATTTGTTCTGCAGCCGTTCTGCTTTTATTATATACGCTGTTGACCCCGGGCCGCCATTCAACTTGTGACTCAGCTCAGCGGAGAGCCTCTGGGAATCCCCCCTTGCTGGAAAAAGTGCCTCCTTAGTGTTTTTATTTTGTCGAGTCAGTGTTGCCGCCGCCGCCATCGTATGCTGAAGCCACACAATACCCCTTTCTGTTTTGACAACTGCACATTTGCGCTGGAGGCCAGTAGATGCCCCCGTTTCTGTGAAAAGACGTTCAGGTCTGGGACAATAAACCGATATATCAGAACAAGATGAAAAACTGTTCAGACTATGATGGAGGCAGTTTTTAGGAAACCTTGTTGTAATCACAAGCATCTGCACAAGATGATCATTTTCACAAACGAACGAGAAGGAGCCAACCAGTGGTCATCATCAGAACTCTTTCGGGACTGTTGGAATACCATCCACACGGATGAACTTCAGATGGTTCAGAGAAGCCGAGAATGTGAAATTCTGTCATCACAGGTCATTGCTTTTTTTCATTTTATTATGTTGACTGCATAACCTACCTTTTTTTTTTTTGTTTGCTGAGCCTTCAGCTTTGTTGTACACTGTAATGATACTTCTAACAAAGAAAGACCCACAAAAGTGACAGTGTGATGAAACTTGAATCTCTATGATTCAAAATTGAGCAGTGAATGCTAATATCACAATACCTGTTGCAATACCTGTTTTTTTTTTTTTTGGTTTTTTTTTTGAATGCTGTTCAAGATTTTTGCCTTGAGGGCTTTTCCATCTTCAGTTTCACAAATCTTGTCTTTGTAACACCGACATCTCTCCTGCAACATATTGAGTATCACTGTTCTAGTATTGCAATATATTGATTTATCTGCTGTGGTCGGTCACATGTGGTTCTCTGGGCCTCAGGAACATCATGACTTGAACCTCTGAAACAGTTTGTTCTTGCTGGCATATCATCTCTGGGATATTGATGCCGCTGCAACTCGATAAGCCAGTGCTGACGGTGCAAATTTTTTTTTTTTAAACCAGCCTGTCCAATGAAGAGCTTTTTTTTTTTCAGGCTTTCTGTCCTTGCTGCATGTTGTGGCCTGTATGAAGGTCAAAGCTCTAAGAGCTCCATTGTGTTGCTGAACCACACGCCCCTTTACCTTTTACTTTACTGGATCCCGAGATGAGGAAAGAAGGAAGAGAGATTGATTGGGGGAAAAAAAACAAACGGGGGAGTAATTTATGAGAGCATGAGAGCGAGAGAAGAAAAATCAATCAGTGAACAGAAGAGAGATGACCAAACGCTCATCGCTTAATCACTTGGTCAATACAGTAAAAATTTCACCAGCTCAAGTAACCTCAACTTTAATATAAATGTAAGAATTTTATTGCTTTATTATACAAATTAATCTTAGAACCATGTCTACAAAACAGAGACACAAAACAGAAAAACAGAAAATAGTTGTGTGTGCGTGTATATATGTTTGTGTGTGTAATTACAGGTCTGGGAAAAAATATATGAGACAACTATTTTTATGTCAGCCAATCATGTACATGGATGAGCTACTGATTTAAATAATCAGCTCAACCTATTCTCTTTCAAAGGTCACTGGTCATCATATTGCTCTGTCTCTTTCTGTGTTTGTGGGTAGCAGGCCAACACAAACCTAATAGGCCTGAATTGGTGAGATGTGAGTGGAGTGAGGTGAGGTCTATCCTTCATCTCTGGCCTCCATGTAGTTCCTCTTACCCTGGAAAGTGTGACTGCTCGTAGGTGTAGGTAGCAAGTGGGTGTTGGTGCTTCGCCTGTCCAGCACAAGGCAAGGGGGAGATGGTGAGAGCAGGAAAGCAGAACTGTAAAAGCACAATGAAGTCATGGAGCAGGGGCTCTGAGAACGTAGAGAGGAAAGGGGGTATGGAATGGGGGTTCCTTTCTCATTAGACCGCTTGTGTTGGCCCTTTTCCACCATTCTGCAGCTGTAATATCAGGACGTTGGAGCTATTGTATGTGAAAGGAGATCATCAGATAACTCATGCCGGAGCACATTAATGAACCTGTAATGAGCCCTTGGAGAACATGTGAGGACCGGCGGCCCTTTCGCAGGCTGGTGAGGCACTGGATGACCCGGGAAAAGCTGAGTCACACGCACAGAGATAATGTTAACGCTCCCATTCAACATTCCCTGAAATGACAAATTAGGAAATAGGCACGTCTTTCTAAACAGTTGTTTCAGAATGTTCCTATGACAAAAAGCTCAGTACAAATTCAGTCACCAGTGTTTACATGCTGTACACATGGGAAAAGGATGCCTTCTTGTTATGCCTCTTAATTGCATTATGCGCATTCATTATTAAAAACCAATTCATGCACGAAGAAGGATTTCATAACCCTCACACACAGACACAGTACGGCCTCCATGCTGAAAGTCCTGCTGTGTTAGGCTTTGTCTCGGACCGACTGTGCATGCACATTACGTACGACTGAATAGTTGATGCTGGGGTGTTTGCATAAGGGTAGTTTGTTTAGGGAAAATTTAGCCGCATTGTTCCACCATTGTTGACCATCTGTCATGTCCCTTATTGTGGCTTTATTATGATCCAATTTGGCGAGAGAAAGAGAGACTGGGCGTGAGGCGCGGGCTTCAACTAAAACAAAAATGACAGAGTTGACTGGTTATGAGTGTGATCACCACTTGGATCTTGACGTTCCTATTGTTCCCTGTGTTCTAGAAGGATGTTTGGCAGTTCGTATTTTTTTTTTCGTCTGCTCCAGCCCCACCTGTCCTTAATTAAAAACCTTCCTCAGGTGCGCCCTCCCTCTCCAGAGGGCCAGTTCTGCTGTGTCAATATCACAACAACAGCCCGGGCGCTGCATGTTCGTGTGTGTGTCGCTCTGACAGCGTCTCAGCATCTGAGCAAGAGTTTGTGTGTGTGTGTGTGTGTCGCCCAAGGGCCGCATTACAGTAAATCCTCTGTAGTCAGTATTACAAAGAGGTCTTCACTGATGTGAAGTGAGTTCTCGTGGAGGCACAAGCGTGTACGAGCTGCCTACAACATCCTAGAACTTTTTTTTTTTTTTTTTTTTTTTTGGGAACGTCGCGGAGGAGGCCATGGATCTGAGTCTGATTCGCAATCAGATGCGCAAAACTCAGGCCACCATATTTGAGAAGGGCTTTGCTCTTGAGCTGAGGGATGTAAGTTTTCACTGTCTGGTGCAGTTGGGACATGCAATCTTTTCTTAGTGGTTTTACATGTATTATTGTTAGGGCTGCTGCTTTTTAACCGTTTTTTTACTTTCTTATATTTTGATTCTTAAACATCTCCATTTGGCTGTGCTGCTCTCCCATCCCCAGGCGGTGGTTAACGACGGGGTGCGTGCAATGATGGAGAGCGCCCTGACGGCCAGAGACCGGGTGGGGGTCCAGGACTTTGTCCTGCTGGAGAACCACACCAGCGAGGTGGCCTTCATCGAGAACCTCCGCAAGAGGTTCAAGGAGAACCTGATTTACGTAAGACTACGCCATCACCCCATCTTCTCTTATACTGGAATTTGAGTGGGATCCTGGCCTGTATTTCACTGGGCCTGAGACAGGCGGCAAGCTTGCTAAGCTAAAACACCATATTGTAAAACACCATTGTTTGAGTTGTTTGAAACTAAATACACACACGGGCTGGTTAGCTGTTTAACTGTGGCTGGTAGAGGAAGAATTCATTTTAATTTCTGTTGAGAAAATGTAGCGCGAAAAATGCCCTATGTCTTATTATCATGTGTCTCATTAGCATATTAGATATTCCCTGTCAGCTAATTCAATTTTCACAAACTTTTCTACTTGGCTAAGTAGTTAAATTCTTCTTGTGTTTTGACTTGTTACTCTGGTTACCAGCCATAAAAAAATACTTTTGAGAGGGACCTTTAATATACTTGAAACCGACCCATCTTGATTTTTCTTTGGTTTGCTTCAGCTTTTCGTGATTTTTTTTTTTTTTAACAACCCTTCAGACCTACATTGGTTCAGTGCTGGTGTCAGTGAACCCCTACAAGGACCTGGAAATCTACACCAAGCAGCACATGGAGAGATACCGGGGTGTCAACTTCTACGAGGTCTCGCCCCACATGTGAGTAAGAGATTCCGAATTCCCTCCCACCTCAATAGGCATCAGACTGATAAAGAGCGCATCAGCACCATGTTTACGTGCCCTGTTGACACGGTTGCTAGGTGACGTGGGGATTCCTTCGAGATGTAGGCAGTTTGCGGGCGTCGTGAAAGTGGAATGGCATCATGAATTGAGGCTCTGGTGTGAGCTCATCGTTCCAAGACTTACCTCGTGATTTCCTGTCTCTCTAGTGCGAAGCCGAATATTTATGGTCTGGCCAAGTAGAGGGCTGGTTTAGTGTTTTGTCAGGTAGAAAGAGAGAGGAAGTTCTTTATAATGATACACTGTGTAGGAGGAATTAAAGCGCTCTGGCCCATTAGTGGATATCTGTGTAGTGGTTATCTTAGCTTGTAGCAGAGCCTGGAATAACAAATTAGATCGTCAGTGGACCACTCTCAGGTCATGATGACAAATGGTTTCCTGAACTTATGTATGCATAGTGGTGGGAAACACAGAGTATCATGTAATACAATGAAAACCATTGATACACACATGATAATGATGAATGTGCAATACATTTTAGGATATTTCTGATCGGTACAGACCTGATAAGTGTAGTAGTAGTATTGGGTGTCTACAAGTATGACACTTAACTCTAAAATATCATATTGTCTATAAGTGGCTTTGACTTCTAAATTCAGATTTTTTTTAATCACTGCATTCTGTCTTAAAATTGCCTTCAGCTCCTCCCTTTGTGTTTAGTAATAATGTACCAAATGAAGGATCAAATTATGTTGTCATTGTTTTTTGCAAAATATGCTTTTCTGCAAAAGCATATCTGGTTTATTGTTCATTGTGGTTTTTTTAATATTTCCAAAGCATATTGTAATATATAATGATTGGTTCCTCCAAACTTATCATTATAGACACTTGTCATTATTCATGTGGATATGAAAAAATAGAGAGTACTTTGATTCTAATCTACAGTATCTCACAAAAGTGAGTATACTCCTCACATTATTAAATCTTTCCTTGGGACAACACTGAAGCTATGACATGGTAGAATGTAATGTAGTCAGTGTATAGCTTGTATACATCCATAATTGGGCACAATTTGGACATTTTCACTTAGGGGTTTACTGTCCTTTGTTGCCAGCAGTTTAGACATTAATGTCTGTGTGTTTAGTCTGTGTTGTCCCAAGGAAAGATATCATAAAATATTTACAAAAATGTGAGGTGTGTACTTTCTTCTCTGTGATAATATATCTGTGTTTAAGGCATTCCACCGACTGTAGAACGTCTAACAGACAATGCAATTTGCATCAAAAATAATAAGAACAATAATCAAGTCCCTTTTCTCTGTCTCTGCCCTGTAGCTATGCCATTTCTGACAATGCATACCGCTCCATGCGCACAGAAAGGCGGGACCAGTGCATTCTTATTTCTGGGGAGAGTGGGGCTGGCAAGACAGAAGCGTCCAAAAAGGTCCTCCAGTACTACGCAGTCACTTGCCCAGCAAGCGGGCATGTGGAGACAGTCAAGGACCGACTGCTTCAGTCTAACCCCGTGCTGGAGGTAAGATCCCATCCGCCAGAAAATGCATGCTTACATTCGGCTTCCTAGTTCACTAGTCTTCCTGGTGCAGAATGGCCTTGTATATGTGGATGAGGGGTGCGGTGGTATTGGTGGGTTTTTTCTTTTAGGAGTTAAATCTGGGCACACCACAGGTATAGCTGGCTGGCAAGTTCACTCATGCTGGGAGAAGAGTGTCCGGGTTGGCATCTGGACCCCCATGTTTGGTTTAGGAGTGCCATTAATGTGTGTGGTGCGTTTGAACTGCAGTTCAGTGGGCAGGATGTCTGAGAATGCTGGTGTGCGCAGATGCTGCACTTTGGACCGGGGATGCTGTTGTGTCCAGATGTTTGACAGATGTGCAGGGGTGCAAAGTCAGCCTTGTAAACTGCTGCCGCCCGAGAAAGAGAAGAGATCACAGCATGCCTTGTCCCTCGCTTTGTCCATCTCTTTCATCTTCTGACTTTTAATTCACTGCCACTTTCATATATTCTTACCTTGAGGCTTTTGGAAATGCCAAGACCCTGCGCAACGACAACTCCAGCCGCTTCGGTAAATACATGGACATCCAGTTTGACTTCAAGGTGAGATCATTTAAAAAAAAAAAAAAAATTTTTTTTTAAAGAAATGCTCAGAATATTTTTCTTTATTCGGGATTATAACTTTTTTGTGTTTACACACCCTATTCTTTTTCCTCATGTGAATCTCCATGGTTTTTGGATTTTGGGGTTGTTTGTCCACCCCGCCTGTATATATGCATGCTTCCCTCAGCAACCCAGCGTCACTCCCTCCTCTCGCTCCCCCTGCTCCTTCTTTCCCCAATGGCAGGGTGCTCCAGTTGGAGGCCACATTATCAACTACTTGCTGGAAAAGTCTCGTGTTGTGCACCAGAGTCACGGCGAGCGCAACTTTCACATCTTCTACCAGCTGATTGAGGGTGGTGAGGAGGACCTGCTGCGCAGATTGGGCCTGGAGAGAACCCCTCAGCAGTACCAGTACCTAGTCAAAGTACGCACACACACGAAACAGACACACACAGAGGGCTATACCCCCCCTCCCTCCTGGTGTTTAAAAGAGGAAGTGTGGAGTTGCCACCCCTGCTTCTATGTCTATCCGCTGCCTGCTGAGAGTCAGCAGATCTCAACTGATTGCTGTGTTGTTACTCCTCCACAGTGTTAAGTTTAATCTTGTCAATCATTTCTGTGTAATGTTACACTAATTGGTCTTAAAAGATTTCTTTTTATCATAAATGTGACATACCTGTAACATGTCTGTAAATTCCTCATAAATAAGAATAAATTAAAAACTGTAGATGTTTTTATAACCTGTATGGTTGACCTGTATGGTTATGGTTATGTGACAGTTTAAATGATTGTGTTTCTGTGACAGGCAGAAAGTGAAAGACATTTGGTGTATGTGATACATGCGTTTAGCTTGTTTTTTGTAGAGCAGCTGGTAAAAACGTTCTGTGTGTGTGTGTGTTTTGGTTTCAGGGACAGTGCCCCAAAGTCAGCTCCATAAATGACCGCAATGAGTGGAAAGTTGTCAGAAAGGCCCTGACTGTCATTGGCTTCAGTGATGATGAAGTGGAGGTAAGAGAGACACAATTATTGCAGCACCTGCTGCCATACCAGATCAACAGGAAGAAGCTACAGGAATAAAAGAATTATTAATTCTGTTAAATTTCTGATGGCTAGTTTCTCAACAAAGCTATCTAGACAGGTTATGAAAGTGCCGCTATCCATAATGGCAGTAGCAGGCTAAAGCTATTTTATCCAATTCAATTCTGCATCAGTTCTCAATATTGGCAAGTGTGCAGTAACTCCCACTCAGTTCTAGCATTCTAGCAATTTTCACAGATTCAGCTTCCAAACTGTCTGACTGTCTGTGTCAAAAATATAAAGGTGGTCTGAAGCCACAGTCCCTGAGCAAGACACTTATCCCTGAGTGTCTCCAGGGGGACTGTACCTGTCACTACTGATTTTAAGTTGCTCTGGATAAGGGCATCTCATAAAGGTTTTAAATATAAGTATATGATCATTTTAATAGTTATTGTACTTTCACTTTTGATGTTTCAGTACATTTTAAGGAAAATAATCATGTCGATATCTAAACGTACTTTTACTGCAGAAAATTTTTACCTTGGTTAATCTGGCTTGTATGGAAATTTTGCATTATTAATTTCTGAACCAGCTTAATTTCCCCATTCCCCAGGATGTAAAACATATGATACAATCTTTTGTCAACTGTCTTTGAAAGCATCTCAACCTTGCCTCGATAAGGATGTTGTTTTTCAGAAATCTTCAAATTTCTGCAATTTTTTTTCACTGTATTTTGCTTTTTTGTGCTGAGACGGTGCAGAGAGCTGGTGGGTTTAGGGCTGTGGCTGTGAGGGTGATTGATTGTGTGGTGTGACGCAGAGTTTGGGCTTCCAGCCCATCCTGTTGCCTGTGAGATACACAGAGGAAAAGGGGTCGATTGTGTGTGCTTGATAGCATCGTATTGTGTCTCCAGTGGACAAGCACCCTTAAACAGTGAAAGATAACATTTGTCCATGCAGCCATTTAATTAACATTAATCTTATCTTCACCGGGCTGGTGGTATTTTCACCACATTTCCTACAGATTCTGACACCCCCCCCTCCTTCCTCCCCTAGGAATTGCTGAACATCATTGCCAGTGTGCTACACTTGGGGAATGTCCAGTTTGGAGGAGAAGACGGTGGGAATGCTTACATCACCACAGACACGCAGATTAAATATCTGGCCAGGGTAACGGATTAACTCCACGTTTCATTCATTGTTATTATATTATACAGTATTCGTTTTTCTAGTCATTAAGTAGTGTAGTAATGTGAAAGTGAAGTGATCGTCATTGTGATACACAGCACAGCACATGGTGCACGCAAAAAAACATACTCTGCTCTACGTCCTATTGCAGTTGTTGAATGTGGATGGATCTGTTCTCAGAGAGGCTCTCACACACAAAAAGATCATTGCCAAAGGCGAGGAGGTCAGTAGGAAGTTGTTAATATTATGTTGAGTGACATTTCCAGGGTGTGCCCATGTGATGCATTTTTATATCTTATTCAGCAGGCTCATGACTTCCTGTGTGTGTGTGTGTGTGTGTGTGTGTGTGTGTGTGTGTTTGGTAGCTGATGAGCCCACTGAACCAGGAACAGGCAGGCGCAGCACGGGACGCTTTGTCTAAGGCTGTGTATGGACGCACTTTTACCTGGCTGGTCAACAAAATCAACGCTTCTCTGGCCTTCAAGGTGTCACTTTACTATCACATTTCAAACATGGCAGGCAGTTTCGAGCTTGCTTGCGTTCATGTACTATTTTGCAATAGGCTGACTTCTGATGTAATTGGGTGATTTATAATCAATGTGCTAAGGAAATGCCCCCCCACCTTCCCATCCAGCTCCAACAAAACCTTTCTGGGAACAGACTTGGCTGTCCCTGTGTCACAGGAAGTAGCCACTCAACACTTGATAGCGTGCTGAATGCATGTGGCCTCAGCGGAGGACCTGATATTTGGCTCCCCCTTGTGGATATTGTACACATTTTCCTTTTTTATTTTTAAGTGAGTCAGTTTTGTTTTGCAGGAGACCAGTAAAAATGCATCTGTCATTGGGCTTTTGGATATCTACGGTTTTGAAGTGTTCCAGAACAACAGGTAGATCCGTCCACTTACAATAATTCAGCCTTCCTTTAAATATCAGTTTGAGAATTCCTTTTTTTAAATACACTGCCATGCAAAACTTTGATTTGAAATCAATGTTGAGGCATTAGAAGTATCTATTTCCTTCCCTTAAGTAATCTTTTGACTCTCCATTTTCATGACTCTTTCTTTTCCCCTGTAGTTTTGAGCAGTTCTGCATCAACTACTGTAATGAGAAGCTGCAGCAGCTGTTTATTGAGCTAACCTTGAAGTCTGAGCAGGAGGAGTATGAAGCTGAAGGCATCACGGTGAGAAAACACAGCAACACACACCTGCAACTTTGATTCTACTTTCATACCTAATTATAATTAATATTTTTAGACATCGTTTTTATGCATTGACTGCTTGCATTTCCATACATAGACCTTCCTTGCACAGTACATGCACCACTAATTTTGTATCAATCCATTAGCAGTAGATATGGAACTGGGAACATTATTTAAAACTGCATGCGCTTCGTCTGTTTTGTAGCAGACAGTGAGTGGGGTGGTGGGAGGGTCGCTGTGTGCGTCTGCTGTCACAGTGCATCACAGTGCCCAGTGTTGCTCACTGGAAATGTTGATGTCACACTAACGTCTCAGTCCCCACCTGCTGTCTGAAAAGATGGACTGTAATCCCCTGTGGGCGTGTCTGCTGGGGGCTAAGACTGCTTAAGTTCCGGGATTCCTTACATTCCATATCAATATTTGCTTTTATAAAACAACAGTAACTAATGTTGTAGAACTGTTGAAAAAAACATTTATTTATATAAAAATAATAATTCTAAATATATGTATATTGTTTTATAAACGAAAATCTACTAGAAAGAATTACCAGGTGCAGTTTACTTTGATTGTTCTATTCTTTTTCCAGTGGGAACCTGTGCAATATTTCAACAACAAGATCATCTGTGATCTGGTTGAAGAGAAGTTCAAGGGGATCATCTCAATTTTGGTTAGCATGTTTGTCATTTTTGCTTTTAATTCTCACTTCCTCTGTGTTGGGATTGCTTATTGTTTTCTTCCATTCACTCCTCATTTTTTAATTCTCCACTTAACAATCAGGATGAAGAGTGTCTTAGGCCTGGGGATGCTAGTGACCTCACATTCTTGGAGAAGTTGGAAAAAACTTTGGGGGGTCACGCCCATTTTGTGACGTAAGTTCATTCCCCTCTCCGATTTATATCAGTTCTGAAAAGCAGTTAGACATTGTTGGAATTCCAATTGGACCATTCAGACCAAATTCCAGTGCAACATGGCCATATCTGCCCAACATCACAAAATCAAAACATTCCTCAGTCAAGACATTTTCTATTGAACAGTACATTACATTGATCCAATGACATTATTTGTCCCTTTGGTTCCAGTCACAAGCTGGCAGATGGGAAAACGCGAAAGATGATGGGCCGCGAGGATTTCCGAATGATTCACTACGCTGGAGAGGTCAACTATAATGTGAATGGTGAGTGGTGGGACCGAACTTTTCAAAAGATGGGGGAGAGATATGCAGGCCTGGAGTATTTAGTTTATCATCAGAGTTCAGTTGAGTTTTTTCATCGGTTCCTTTCACTCTATTTTCCAGGTTTTCTTGATAAGAATAATGATCTCCTGTTCAGGAACCTGAAAGAAGTAGGAACACAAAGCTTTTAAAGGATCATATCTATCAGGTTAAAGATTTTGGATTGAGCTGATCTGTCTGTGTGTTTGGTTGTTTGCCAATTGTAGGTTATGTGTTTATCTGAGAACAAGATTCTCACCCAGTGCTTTGACAGAGAGGAGCTGACGGACAAAAAGCGGCCTGAGACGGTAAGAATGAGAAAACAGTGCTGATCAATCGACCAATTGTTTATAAAATGACTTTCCCAGCGGCTTCGGCCTGTGCTAAATGAGATGCAGGAATCGTTGGGAATCTTTGCTTCGCTGCCTACAATGAGAAGAATGCCCTGACTCCTAGTCGCCCACCATTTTATCACTTTTTCCAAGCAGGACTCGTCACTCTTTTACCCACAAGGCTCTATCCCATTGGCTGGCAGTGGGTGGGCTGCTGCTGTTGAGTGTTTGTATGCACTGTTGATCTGTTGAGGGGCAGGCGTACTAACTGCCTTCCACCCCCTAAGTTGCACACACGCAGTCAGTGCCTGGGCAGATCTGCACACTGGCAGTTGTGTTTTGCCCGTCTCCCTGCTACGACTCTTTGCTCTCGTTCTCAGTGTCCTGTGTTCTCTCTTGACTCCTGTCATTGTTGCTGCTTCCAGGCAGCTACACAATTTAAGAACAGCCTGGCTAAGTTGATGGAAATCCTGATGTCTAAAGAGCCGTCGTATGTCCGCTGCATCAAGCCCAACGATGCCAAGCAAGCAGGTATGTGAACCACTGCTGATGTCTGTCTGTTTATTAAAAATGGGATGGGTTGAGAAAGTAGTGTAACATGCGCCATGTGAGTAGTGACCTCAGAAAGGCACAGTAGCCTGGTGTTTGTGTTTTTGTGCTATGTAGACATTCAGTACAGTATCGCCTTTGTCTTTCAGCCTATCAGTGTCCCAATGTGTGTGGGCTGAGTGGCCCTTTTGTGTGTTATTTATTGTTGCTGTCTAAGTTAGTTGCTCTGTTTTTTGAGGTGGGTTCTGGTATGATTTCTTGGGTTTTTATTTGCCAACACATGTACTTTGCTTTTGTTGTGGCTGTTCATCTCGGAATGACAAACCCCACTGTCTGCAGGGCGCTTTGATGAGGTTCTAATACGGCACCAGGTGAAATACCTGGGACTGATGGAGAACCTGAGAGTGAGGAGAGCTGGATTTGCATACCGCCGGCGCTATGAGATCTTCCTGCAGAGGTCAGTATCTGACAAAGGTCACCCTACACATTCATTATAGCCTTCATTGACGATTTCCCACCTCATTACCTTTTCATTGGCAGATTTAGTCATAAAAACAGGATTCAAAAGTATGGGATTGTTGTTCATGATCCCCTTGGCCACCACAACCCTTACAGTG
The DNA here is from genome assembly GCF_900700375.1 of Denticeps clupeoides. Taxonomy (NCBI): domain Eukaryota; kingdom Metazoa; phylum Chordata; class Actinopteri; order Clupeiformes; family Denticipitidae; genus Denticeps; species Denticeps clupeoides. The sequence goes on from NC_041725.1 coordinate 12,791,090, forward strand.
TTTTTTTGTTTTTTTTTATTGAGTACATTTTTGTTTTTATAGGTACAAGTCCCTGTGCCCAGACACCTGGCCAAGCTGGGACGGCCGTCTTGTAGATGGGGTGTCCACACTGGTCAAACACCTTGGATACAAACCTGAAGAGTACAAGCTCGGCAGGTTGGTAAAATGTATTATTATTATTATTTTGTGAATTTGTGAAGAAACCTAACAATTATACTTTTTGTTTTGTGCTTATGTGTGGTTATTTATTTATTTTAAACAGATCCAAGATCTTCATCCGTTTCCCGAAGACACTATTTGCCACAGAAGATGCCTTAGAGACGAGGAAGCACACTCTAGGTAATAAATAATTAAAATCTAAAAATACATTTCTATAACAACTTTATTTATATATATATATATATATATATAAAAATTGTGTGTGTGTGATAATATTCTGTATCAATGTGAATTTCCACAGCAACCAAACTGCAAGCATGCTGGAAGGGCTGCCGACAGAAGGCTAAGTACCGCAAAATGAAGCACTCTGGTAAGGCAGCTCACTGGTCTGTCTGCCTGACTTTTGTTTTTTTATTAATTACTTTGTCTATTGCTAAGGAGTTCCTGGACTACAGAAATGTATCAAATAAATTAATTTGAACTGGCTTTCCTGTATTTGCTGCTATACAGTGACGCACCACTGGATGTCTGATGTGAGGTGATCAAGCTAACAATGTATTTTTTTGTATGAACTAACAGCTATCCTTGTGCAAGCATGGTGGAGAGGCATTTTAGCTCGTCGGCAGGCACAGCGTAGGAGGCAGTCTGCCGATGTCATCCGGAGGTGTGCGCGCTGTTTTAATACATCTATAAAGATCATGGCTTATCTTTAAAATTTGAGTATTTGAACTCTAAACCTTCTTTATATTCCCACAGGTTCATCAAGGGTTTCATCTACCGCCACCAACCACGTTGCCCAGAAAACGAGTACTTTCTGGACTATGTGCGCTTCTCCTTCCTGATGAATCTGATTAGGAACCTCCCCAAAACAGTCTTGGACAAAAGCTGGCCCACTCCTCCACCTGCTCTTGTTGAGGTATCCCAACTTTTTACCAACCCAGCAGAGCCCTGAGCTCAATATCGTACTGCTCAGATGATGACTTGACCAAAAGTGTGTGTCTGAACAGGCATCAGAGCATCTCCAGAGGTTGTGTATGCAGAACATGGTGTGGAAGTACTGCAAGAATATCAACTCAGAATGGAAGCATCAGGTATGGGAGAACTGAAGTGCTTGATTATTGCAAGGTTGGCAGTTTAATGCTGACTCCCATTTTTTATTTACTGCATCTCAATCTAGCTGGAGCAGAAAATGGTCGCAAGCGAAATCTTCAAGGACAAGAAAGACAACTACCCTCAGAGTGTATCCAAGCTTTTTGTGAGCACCAGGCTAAGTATGTTCGTTTTTGAACCGTGGCATATTTTCATACAAATTAGTCAAACTAGAATGTACTAATCAGTCTCTTGTCATTTCTTTAGATTGGGAAGACATCAACCCTAAATTGCTCCAGTCTCTAGGGAGTGAAAAGATGAAGGTAAGACCAGAGCAAGCACTATATCACTGCATTTAACATTGTATGAGTTGTATTACGAAAAGATGTCCAATCTTTATGTGTGCAGTATGCAGTCCCAGTGACCAAATATGACCGAAAAGGATACAAATCACGGTCCCGTCAGCTCGTCCTCACTGGAGACAGTGCCTTCATTGTGGAAGATGCCAAACTGAAGCAGCGTATCGACTACAGCTCTCTGAAAGGTGAGAAATTAAGGTCAGAAAGGTGTCCATTTAAACTGGGTATTCAGGAGTTTAAATTGGAATTGTTGCATGGACTAGTCAGACAAGCTTTCCTCAAAATCCAAGCTTTCCTTGGACGCAGCTGTTCTGAGCATAAACAGTAGTGAATGCTGCTTTGCTACATTGTTGCAAACTGGTATTACTAACAATGGCTTTCTTGGTTTCATGCCTCTTCCACAGGGATCTCTGTCAGCTCTCTCAGTGATGGGATGTTCGTGCTCCATGTGACCTCTGATGATAACAAACAGAAGGTGATTACAAAAGGTTCTGGGGACTGACGGGATGTCCCCTTCAGTGCGTTTGCAATAGATTTCATGTACTACTTTAAAATCTCTCCTTTTAGGGCGATGTGGTGCTTCAGAGTGACCATGTCATTGAAACGCTAACAAAAGTAGTTATTTGTGCGGACAAAATCAACAGCGTCAATATCAATCCGGGAAGGTCAGTGTGTTAGAATTCTTTAGTGCTGCCTTGCTCCCAATTTATGTGTAATATGTGGCAACATTTGAGTAAGCTTCTAATTTTAATGACCTGTCACTACAGCATAAAGTTTTCCATTAACAATGGAAAAGAAGGGATCATTGACTTCACTGCTGGCTCAGAGCTCTTAATTGCCAAGGCTAAGAATGGCCATCTCTCTGTGGTAAGTGTTAATAAGTAATTAATTCTTTTGAATACTGTTCTGCACTGTATAAAATAACGTTGTACTGTTTTTTTATGTTTATTATATTTAGTGCAGTAATATTGATCAACCAGATTACATTTTTATTATTTAATTTCTATCCACCCTTTAGACGGCTCCTCGACTCAACTCAAGATGATGGGAGCCACCAGGAACTTCCTGACTCCATGCGGAATGTCATTCCAGATCTGCTCTCCTGTTCAGCAATCACTGCACACAAAGCTCTGTGTTTTTTGGAGATTAATACTGTTCTTTGAATGTTGTGATTTTTATATTTGAAGCCAAGGAATAACAACTAGGTGTGTATTTTCAGAATCTCTTACTTTTCTGGGGGGAAATAAATTGTTGGAAAGATAACCTTGGCTGTTAAGGAAATTCAGGGTTAAATGTGTTAAATGTGTTCACTGTTAATTGTCCCCCTCAGTTCACTGATTATCTCTTTGTGCTTGGTCTCCATGCAGATGGATTTTGCCTCTAGAGAGGAAGTTTAAATGTTAAAATGTTTTTGAGTTTCACCAATGTGGGGATTTTACAGACTAAATTAGCCTGATTATTTTTCTTCTGAAGGGAATGCTGTTCTCATGAGGCCTGTTTTGGTGTATTGGACACTTGAGGGGTTGGGAATGTTAAGGAAATTCTACTCTGGCCCTACAAACTGATGCAAGAGTTCCTGACCTCATTGAACAGAAGTGTTCACGCACATGCAAAGTTTGAGGTTCAGGAAGAAAGTCTGAGGAAGATAGGGGAGAGGGGGGAAAAGGGTATAAGAATGTGGTTAAGTAAAAAAAAAAAAAAAAAATTTGCTTAAGTCTTGTAATGTATAATGTGCCTTTTTATGTACTAAATAACTAATTAATATTGGGATACGTTTGTTGGCAATGACATTTACATTACAAAGAAAGTCTTGCCCCCAAAATATTGTTTGTTTTTTTTCCCCAAACACAAACCAAATTCAGCAAGCTTCCCGATGGTTACTGTAGGATCAGTAGATCGTCACATGGGTCCAGTGATCTTTCTTCAATCTCCGCTGGGCACATTATATATAATTTTCCCATTCATGGGTTAGGTCTAGTCCTACAATAAAAGCAATTTTGAATGGAGAACTCCACTTTTTAATCTAGGACTAGGTTTAATCCATAAATGAAAACTGGCCCATTGAGCCTTCGTATATGCTTAACACTACACCCAGACTTAGACACAAATAGACAAAAGAGGGTGTATTCTTTTGAGAAAGGTTTGTGTGTATATAGATATATATGTGTGTGTATATATGAAAAAGTGCAAAGAGGAAACTGAGCGTTGCAGCCTCCAATATAGTGCGGTACTCAATCTGCTCAGGTAGTGAACTTGTTATAAACTGAGGCACCAAAGAATTTATTGCCTTGTGAAGTCAAACAATGTACTATGCAACTAGAAGGCTTAAGAAATTGAATCGCCACTGACAGAATCTCATCTGTGAGATTCTTTTAAAAGGACACTAAAGTGCCATGCCTTGGTTTCAATATAACGTCGTTTCAAAATTAATATATTTTTTTCGAGCAAACACCAATTTTCTTATAATGTCAAAAACAATTCTGCCTCCATATGACTATTTTATACTGTTTGTGTAATCTATGAATATTCAAGAAAATAATATTTTGAAAGCATGCTTCTCAAATGTAAGCCCATAAAGCAATACAGAGGAATTAGCAACCACTGATTAATCAAAGAGCCATTATTTGGTGGGATTATTTTTATGTTGTGGTCAGAGGCTCCAAATTAGTGCCTACTTGTTTTTAGGGATTACTGGGGCATCCTGTGACTCAATAAGACGCAACCAAAAAACCTCTTAGCCAAAATGTCCCATGACCTTTTCCTGCATTTTTTTTAATGTCCCCCACTACAAATCTCCATATTTTCCAAATATTTTACCCAATTTTTATTGTATAATATCCACAAAATCGCGTTCACCTTTTGATTATTCTGTGCACAGGCCTTTTATGAATGTACAACAAACTTAATTAATAAAGCACTAAATTATGCTACCATTAACGGCCACTGTGTTGCTTCATCCTTCCAGTACAGTGAAACCCACAGCTTCTGAGAGGCATTCCACAAAGACAGATATAGTTATTTAAGGAGAGGAAGTTGAAGTTCAGACGCATGTTTGTGTTGCATGTGACTGGACTGACAGATTTACTGGGAGAAGTCACAATCTGTATTTTTTTTTTTTTGCACTAGCTGCTTTCGGTCCATGTGCTTCTTCACACTGCATTTGTTCACTAGAATTTCACAATGCTTTTAACCATCACCCTTGGTGTTTCCATCAGCTGGTGTTTCTATAGATGTGGGGGACGTCATTACTGCTTTATGAGTTACAGAGACCATGACTGTCTCTGGAATGCGAGAGTCTGTGCTTCTTGAGGCAGTGGGTGTTGTTTCCCAAGCATGTGAAGAAGTTGTAATTGCTGAGCAGCATCCTGCACACTGCAAATGGATGAATCTGAGAATTGTATCAAGTACAGCAAAATTAGGTGTAGTCAGTGAGCCTGGACAGGTGTCATAAATACTGTGTAGAAAAAAAAGCTATCTGAAAAGAAGACACATACTAATATAATTCAAATATGATATAACATTTTAATTAAAGGGTGAGGTAGAAACCCTATTGCACATGAAAAAGAAATGGAATTAAAGGTGGAAAGATGGATTAGATGACATTAAGTGCCCTGATGGCACCAGGGTAGGAGTTGTTTAATCTGTTGTTTAGTCTGTTTGTTCTGGTTTTAATGATCCTGCATCTTGTGCAAATCTCTGTATATCTGCGACTGAAACAGGATTTACAGGATTTTCATTTTCCCACTATACAGTAATTCCACAGTAAAGGCAGCGATAACGCAGTCCAGGCCACATCTGCGAACATTAAAACCCTGAAACATACAACATCTGTAGATTTATGGGACTTATGCATTGTATAATTGTACCTGCCCTGCATTTATTAAAGCCATTTCTGTTGCAAAGGCTTTTTAGGTTTGAAGAAATGTACAGTACAAAAAGTCCGTCAGATAAAGAATTGCCTTTCTGAATTGTTACAGGGATCTGTGGAAACAAAACGAATATGCACCCAAATAAAGCATCCCTTACTAATTAGCAAACATTCAAGGCAATAAAGGGCTTACATATTGGGTGTAGGAACAGTCTACACCAAATTGCAATGCAATAACGACAAAGAAGGAAATATAAGCACACCCTGCGATCCGCCATCTTGTTACGTCGCCGAATTATGACGCCGGCTGCGTCGAAGGCCCGCGCCGCTGTGCTGCCAAGTCCGCTTATTACACGCAAACCTGACATTATGTCGCGGAATGTTTTCCGACTCCGGCACGAACGGCGGTTCTTCCAGTTGCTGTTGGTGACCTGTTTCGTTGGAAAAGTGGCATATATTGTCCTCAATAAATAGCACAGTTTGTATGGACACATCTATACTATAAAACCTATTTTGAAGACTCCAATACTACTTTGTTTAACTACTGTCCAATAACTACTTTTGTTTAATAAATGAAAATCTCCATCCGTTCGCTGAAGAGCCTCAAATGTGAACCATTTTCTGTGCATTTTTTTTTACGAAACAAACTCTATTGTGACATTTGATTCAATAATGTAAAAACGAGTGAGCGTGTGGTAGTGTGTGTGCCACCTCCCGTCTAACTCGTCGGATGTTTCTGGACTTGATCCCCTCGACATTTGGCAACCCCGAGATCGTCACCTCGTCTTCAACATAGTTTTAAGGGACTTTCGTACGCATGGTTATGCACTGTTATAGCCGCCCCTTTACAGGCGCTGCTTTCATTTTGTCACCGAGTTAAAAGGATGCGATTTCCAGTACATCACTTTTATCCCGTGGCTTTCCGTCTCACCGCCTGTTTTTTTTACGGTAAGTGCTGTTTCACGTTTACATTTATAGCATTTGACAGACACGTTTATCCAGAGCGACTTTTTAATAAATCTTAATACATTTAGTGAAAGTGAAGTGATGGTTATTGTGATAGACAGCACGGCACACGGTGCTCACAACGAAACGTGTCCTCTGCTTTTAAACCGGGCGGCCGCTGCCTCATTAAATTCACATTTCTCCGTCATGTGCTCCAGCAGGTTTGAGATTCACACACGAATTCATATGAAAAAAAAAAGTGAATTCAAACTTCATATGCCGATCAAAAGTGAAGGCAAGAAGTCAATCACGAGACTCGGGTTGCGTCAACTTGTGGAATCCGGTTGCGTCACCACGTATCGAGACGAGCCCTACAAATCCTCGACTTTAATTCATTACAGAAATATATATAGCAGCAAAAACTGTGGTGACGTGAAAGAACAATGCGTGAAAATGACAAGATAAACGAATAATGAGCAACCATTAAAGAAAATGAATGCCCTCCCCGCTGCAGATGAATATCTTGCTTTCATTTTCACTTCTTGTTTTATCCACAAACGTAACACGGGAACAACATGGCACGCTTCAGCCTCCTCAAAGAACCTGAATTAATTAATCTCGTCATCAAAGCAGTGTACTTGTACATTAGATCCGCTTCCTTAAACAAGGTAGCACCTAATGTTATAAATCCCATGCTTAAAATGATTAATTCATTGCTTAGCTCCAGCCACGTACCAGGTTCAGTCAAGGTAGCAGTCATCAGATCCCTGAAAATAAAAAAAAAAACAGATCTTGATCGCTGTCAGCTTTCGAGTTACAGGCCGATATCCAACCTCCCGTTTAAATAGAAAATTTCAGAAAAGGTCGTAGCGCAGAACATTCACAAAGTATATCAACCTGGATTTAGACCTCATCATAGCACTGAGACGGAGCTGGTTAAAGTGGTTGACGACCTTTTTGTTAAGTGCATAAGTCCACGTGTGTTCATTCATAGTTTTGATGCCTTCAGTGAGAATCTACCAACGTAAATGGCCATGAAAATAAAGAAAACACATTGAATGAGAAGGTGTGTCCAAACTTTTGGCCTGTACTGTGTTTCTGTACCAGTTGTAGAATGCCACCGTCTGTTTATTCTCTTGGAGGCACCGAATCCAGCGCCCAGACTACCTCCAGGGTCTTACAGAGTGCTACATAAGAAATCTAATGTTGTTGTTGTGTTTCTGTTGCAGCTGATGTAAGCGGGGGTGTTTCCTGGAAATGGCCGTAGGTCCATTCAGCAACAGGGTGAGGGAGTGCCGGGTGGAGCTTGTAGAGACCTGCAGCAGACATGTGGCCTCGCTCCTGGATCTTCTTTACAATGTTGGGGCGGTGACCGAAGAGGATGTGAGCTTGGTGACCGGCGGCTCTGGTGCCGGGGAGCGGGATCGTATGAGGACCTTGCTGGATGTGCTCTATGGGAGAGGAGAGGAAGCGTGTCGGGCCTTTTACCACATGCTTCAGAGCACAGAAACTCAAACGGGGAGCGTGGACGTCTCCGGTCAGCAGAACTTACAGGAACACTTGCAGAAACACAAGGATATTTTAGGCAAGGAACATGAGACCATTGATTATCTCAGCATCAGATCCAGTCGATCGGGAGGATGTAGCTTCATTGACATCACGCTGTCTAAGCACAGAGGGTGCACCTTTCCCTTCCCATACCAGCACGAGTCGGCCATGGTTGGAGATGCCTTCAGGGGTCTCACGGTGCGGCAGGAGAGCTGCGGACACGATCAGACATGTGCGTTTAGAGAACTGTGTCAAACGCTGCTCTCAGGGTCCAGCAGTGGGCCAATAATGCTTTCAGGTGTAGCAGGGAGTGGCAAAACAACTTTAGTCAGACGGCTGGTGCAGGAATGGGCCTCTCAAGCAGATTCCCAGAAGGTCGTTTTGTCGCTGTCGTTCCGAGAGCTAAACCTGATAAACGAGCCTGTGAGTCTTCAAGAGCTTCTCACAGTGCACTACAGTCACCTCAAAACCATTCTGTCTGACATCCTGGCTCACAAAACGCAGGACGTCCTTCTGATCCTGGATGGGCTTGACGAGTTTGGGTTCCCCCTGGACTTTGAGCGGACCCCTAAGTGTTCAGACCCAGAGAGGGTGCAGACTGTTGGGGCCATGGTGGTGAATCTAATAAAAGGCAGCCTTCTCCCTGGGATCTCCATTCTCCTTACAGCTCGCCCCCACGCTGTCTCCAAGGTTCCACCCCAGCTGGTGAATCTGAGCTGCAGTGTGCTGGGCTTCTCTCCTGCTCAGCAGCGCCAGTACTTTGAGCAGAACTGCGGCTCGCCCCAGGCGGCTGAAAAAGTGTGGGGGTTCGTGTCCTCCCATAAACCCTTGATGCTCATGTGCCACATCCCCGCCTTCTGCTGGATTGTCTCTACAGCCTTGCAGGATGGCACCCTCTGCCTCAAAAAAGGCTCAGCAGCCAAAAACCAGGACGCGAGCACACTAGGCATGCGTGGTGATGCATCGAAAGAGGCCAAGAACGCCCACATCCCATCCATAACGATCACTGACATCTACTGCTGCTTCATCAAAACCATCATGGTGTTCCATGCAGAGGGACGGGAGGAAGGTTCCCATTTTAACCGGCTTCAGGATTCACCGCGGGTTTTGGAAGAAGCTTATCCGGTGCTGAGAGACCTTGGAGCACTGGCCTTCAAGGGCCTGCTAGAGCGCAGGTTCCTTTTTGACTCCTCGGACCTGGGCGACCTCTCGCAAGACTCTGCAGGCCTGTCCCGTGTGTTCCTTGTCGAAATACTAAAGGAGAATCGTGCTTTGCTCACTGTGGAAAAGAGCTTTTACTTTCTCCACACCAGTGTTCAGGAGTATCTGGCAGCTCTGTACTTTGTTCTTCAGCTGCTCTCTGGCTCCAACCCCTTTTCAGGACCTAAGCATCGCACCCTTCGGTTTCCCCCTGGTCTGCACAAGGTCTTTTCATCTGCCGCTAGGAAGCTGCATGGGCCCAGCCGGCTCCTGAGACATCGTGTGAAAAAAGCTCTGCTCTGGAGTCAGCGCCATCAGTCTGGATACATGGACCTGTTCTGCAGGTGAGTTATTGTGGCCCTGGTCCATCATCGGATTCAGCTCGTACATTCGTACATTTACAGCATTTATCAGACGCCCTTATCCAGAGTGACTTACAATCAGTAGTTACAGGGACACTCAGGGTTAAGTGTCTCGCTCAGGGACACAATGGTGGTAAGTGAGGTTTGAACCTGGGTCTTCTGGTTCATAGACAAGTGTGTTACCCACTAGGCTACTACCACCATTCGCTGGGAAGATATGCAACTCTTTTTACTTTTCCCTCCTCTAGGTTTGTCTCCGGGCTCTTAGTTCCACAAACACGGTTCATTTTACAGGGCCTCTTTCCAAGAGAGCCCCGGAACCCTTGTGTTTTGTCCCCGACCCCTCCCTTCCTGCTGGACCTGCTTCATTCTCAGCTGGAGTCCAGCAGCCTTTGCCCAGAGAGGCAGGTGAACCTGTGCCACTGCCTGTATGAAGCCAAGGATCCAGGACTTACCAAGAGGCTCCAGGGATGGCTGTCAGTCCTGGCCCAGAGGTCCCAGTCGGAGCCGTCGTCCGTCTTCCAGAGGGACTGGAGTGAGTTGGCCTTCCTCCTGCAGCTAAACCCAGATGTGAGCATTCTCAAGTTGGACAGCCAGCATCTGGATGCTGAGGGCCTCTGCAGACTCCTGCCGGTGCTTCCTCTTTTTTGCACACTCAGGTATTTCGGATATATACTTCACCGTGGTGTAGGTCAGGGTTCTTAATGGCTCTAAAGATGGTCAGAATTATTATTACTTAACTACCAAGGAGAACTGAAAACAAGGCTGGATTTGGATTTGAGATATAAAAAACAGTTCTAGATGATCTATGTGATTTGATTTGATCAAATAAAAACCAAATACATACACTATCTGTGCAAAAGACTTTCTAATTTCTAAGATTTTTGTTGTTTTGAAAGCCTTGCACAGAATCCCCTGGGCCCTGCAGGAGCAGCCATGCTTTCTGTTGCTCTCCAAAGTCCAGACTGTCGCATTGAAAGTCTATGGTGAGTGTTGGCTGATGAAAGACCATGGGAGCACCGACATCCATTCGAAGCGTCATGCTGTCTAATCGCAGGCTTGTCAAGACTGAGCTGGGCTGCGAGGGAGTCAGGATCCTAGCAGAAGCACTGAAAGAGAACAGCACTGTGGTGGACCTCAGGTGAGGCGTTTAACATTTGAAAATCTAGATGAATGGAAATGCTGTCTTTGCATTTAAGGCCATGTTAATATACCTCATTTTTGCTAGAATGGCTATTAATCAGATTGGAGATGTAGGAGCAGGATGTCTGGCAGATCTGTTGAAGGCTAACCGCACTCTTAAAGACATCAGGTGAGGTCTTCTCCCTTATAATTTAAACTGTACCTTGAATCTTATCTTTAAAAAAAAAAACATGGCAAAACAGTTTAACAATTTTTCCCAAATTAGACTACGTGACAACCAGATGACCGACAGAGGAGCAGACCTTCTGATGACTGCTCTGCACGAGAACACAACTCTGCAGTGTCTGTGGTGAGAGCTTCAGCATGTTCTTCTTTTGGGGAAAAAAGATCATGGCAGCTGATTCGTTGCGATGTAATGCTTCATTTAAAATAGCGTCTTTAAAATGTAACCAGAACGTTCTTGAGACAGATTCCTTCTTTTCACAGGCTGTTTGACAACAAGTTCTCCAAAGATGGAGTCAGAAAGCTGAAAGAGTTTTCTAAGAGGCGATCTCATCTTGACATCAAGGTTTGCGTCTGAACACTGACAGGAGAAAGAGACAGAAGTGTTCATAACTGTGGCTATATGGCTTTCATATTTTGAAACCACTAATTACCTTTATTTTATGATATTTAGCAGACACACTTGTCCAGAGTGACATACACCAGTACTTTTTTGTCCATATCTGATCTTCAAACCTGTATAGCGAGACAACCAACTACTATTGTTCAACAGTTGCATCCCATCACAAGCTCTATTAAATGAACAAACTCTATTACAATGAAAATCTAAAAAGGACAGTCAGGAGATTCAAAACAATCTCTTTTCATGTAATAATAGCAAGGACATAACTACTGTGAAATAACTTATGATTTCTAACAATGTGTTTTATCAATGTCTTGCAATATAAGCAGTATTTTTATATTCAAATACGGATGCCTTCCAAGCCTTCAATTTACTGACAAATCTGTGGGTTAATGTTACACAAGTCATGGTATGATCACTGAATGGCTTCATAATGGAGCAGAAAGTGTTGTTACGCTTATAATAATAATGTTATTGTACATATTGTACATGTGTAAATATTATTCTACAAACTCTCTGCAAATGATGTCACAATTTCCTAACGTGTTTTATATATGTCATGATCTCAGAGGGCATGTTTTGGCTTTTTGAGTAACTGGATTGCATTGTGTATTATTTATCTTTGAAATATTTGTATAGCTTATTTTTTATATTCTCCTGTCCCTTGTCTTTGTATATCTTTTACCTTTCTATTCAGGGAAATGCTGACAAATTTTGCACATTGTCAAATGAATCATTGTTTACAAAATTTTTTTTCCATAACATGAATCCCCTGTGATTTTGTTTGCACATTGCATCTTCATTCCACTGCCACATCCAAAGACACCGATCATACTGCATTATATAGCTTTAAATAATTTTTACACTAAATTGTAGGAATCTCCTTAATATACAATGTATGGTCAATTTCCTGCCAAGTCAAAAAGACAAATTCCAAAAAACGTTATTTTATGTAGCATTTGTGGTAAAAGGAAATCTGTGGCTGTGTCTGATCAAACCTGAACCTCTGGACACAAAGAGGAAGTTAAGTCCACAGGAGCAGTGCACCGTTGTTTGGTGAGAAGTTCTGCGTGTCATTCCGCCGGATGTCCAGCAGGAGGCGCGAAAGGGCGACAGAGAGCATCACACGTTAGCACAGGACACACGTCCCAGAAGTTTTATTTTTTGTTTTTTTTTGACGCATCTCTAACTCTAGATTAATGTATATTAAAATAAATACTTATTGTTGTATATTTAAACTTTCAGGACTACAGGAGGACGTTTACATTTACGGCATTTATCAGGCGCCTTCATCCATTACATTTACATTTACAGCATTTATCAGACGCCCTTATCCAGAGCGACTTACAACCAGTAGTTACAGGGACAGTCCTCCTGGAGACACTCGGGGTTAAGTATCTTGCTCAGGGACACAGTGGTAGTAAGTGGGGTTCGAACCTGGGACTTTGTGGTGAGCGTGTTACCCACTAGGCCGCCAGCACCCCGAGGACCTCGTGTAACGACGAAGCCCCTGGCCGCAGAGCGCAAATCACGCTCATCGGAAACTCGTAAACAGCCCGAAATTCCGAGAAGTCCAGTCTGAGGGTCCATTGTGCGAGGAGCGCAAGGAGACGCAAATATGGAAATGACATATTTAATCGCCCGCCCCGCCCCTGCCGCTCGCTGATTGGCCCGAGCCCCGTCTCTAGCTCAGCAGGCGGCCAATCGCGTCGCCGGCTTGTTTGTGCAGTAAACGGTGCAAGTGTCTATAAATCGGGGATCCGGGGATGAAAGAGAATCAAACCAAGGACGACACGCGTGCTCGCATCTTTATTTTGTTTGTTTGTTTTGTTTGTTGTGTGCGTTTACATTTTTTATAATTTAATTTTTTTAACAGCATCGGTTCTCCTTTCCGCGAGGACCCCCCCCCCTTCCCCGGTGCGAATTTCGGCGCGGTGCAGGTAAGGATGCTCAGCCCCGGCCAACTTGCACCGCGCCGCGACGTTTTATCGTGTCATCTCCTGCGCCCCTGTCCCGCGTCGGCGTGACCTCAACGCCGCGTTCGTCGTGTCGTGTTGTCATTTAAGGGGGAAAAAAAACCCCCGAACAAGTATGTTTACTAGCGAGGATGCTCCGGAGTTCCTCCTGCTTGCGGCGATGGAGGACGCAGCAGATTCAGTAAAACAGGATGCTTCAACTTCTCCTTCTCGAGATCTCGTCACCACGCAGCGAGCGCGGAGAATGTATATCGCCGCATTTATCTGTGAATGCGGACACTTCCGAGCGGCTTACTTTTGGACGCGCACTTGGACGACTGCTCTGCTGTGTTTAATTTATGGGGGGAAAAAAAGTAAAAGCACAGGTTCGGCATCCGGTAATAAACGGCGGGCCGAGTTGGGGTCTGTGTTGTGTTTCTCTGCAACAGCTGAGCTTTGTGTGTGTAGGAGAGGGGGACGGATGTGGAGGAGGGAAGGAAGGGGGAGGCTCCGCCAGATACAGGCGGAGACGCAGAGGCTGGTGATGATGATGATGATGATGATGATGAATCCTGTCCAGTTCAGACCAGATCGGAGAGCTGCTTTTTCCCGATTTTTTTTACTGCTATTTTCGTTCAGCGCCCCAGTGCAGCACTTACCGAACCACCGCTGTAGATTCACTCTGAGTAACAACTACACCGTTACTCCAATTTACCTTTAACACAACGCGACGTTACTAGAGGCACAAAGGCCGCGACTCGCTCGGCGTTTAATTGTAAAAATGACTGTAAAATGGCGCTGCAGTGTCAGAAATTGCCAGATGATGTCATGCAAAGGCGAAGATGGATATCGGGGAAGCGGCGAATCTCGCGCCGCGCTGGTTCGAACCGGCTGGATCTCGAACTCACGTGCTGCCGCTCTCTATCCCCGCCCCTACAGGAGCGAGGGAGGCGGGCATTCCGCCGCGGGGCCAATCAGACTGCGCCGGGGCGTGGCCGAGCGCGGCTCCTGGGCGGGGTTCGACTTCCCACACGCGTTCGGGATGTTTTCCTTTTTTACGGCCGAGTTATAAAGTTGCAGAACAAAGACCGGTACAACCCAGTGCAACCGAAAAACAAAGAGCTTACATTTTTTAATGGGATTAAGGATAATAAAACGTTATTTAGTGACTTTTTTGCTTATTCTCTTTGTGATGAAAATGTGGTTTTGCAACGTTTTCTTCCAGGCTTCACCATCAGCCTTTTTGCCGACAAGCCTGTGCTCCAGAGGCCGTAGCCATGGCCCCATCACTAGCCACAGCATTTTCCAGGCGCTGGTGGATGGCAGTGACAGCAGTGGTGGAAAACCTGCTGTTCTCTGCTGTGCTTCTGGGATGGGGATCCCTGCTCATCATGCTCAAGTCAGAAGGCTTCTACTCATACCTTTGTCCAGAGCTTGGTAAGACGTCATGAGACATCAACACATTAGATCTTTATTTCTTCCGATTCTAAAATTTCAGGTCTAATTGTTCCAATTGTATTCAAGAATAATATAGAATAATGTAGTAATATAGCAGAATAACGACAGCCACACACAGGCGGGTGTCGAAAAACACTAGCTGAACACTGGCCAAGTGGCCGGCGTTTCCACAATCTCACGTTGGAACCGGAAAAAACCAAGCGAGTATTGATCCTCTTATTTCAAAAGCATAATGCTGTGAGTCAGCAGCACTCAGGTCAGCATTTGCAGCCACTAATTCTCAAGGACAGGGTTAAAATAACAGCAACAACAATAATGATAATAATAGTATTAATATTTAAATGAGATAATGTTAATAATTTAATTCCAATCCTCACAGAATTGGTGTACACGGCCTGTGTTATCTGCCATGACACTACAGCCATATGATAAATCTATTTTGTTAAAATGACACATTATTATAGATACTGTTCACAAGCCATAGATGTTCAAAGACAGCAAACAGAAAGAGAGGTTATTCCTAACCTCCAAAAACAAAAGAATCAGCAAAAAAGACCACAGAGGAGCTTGCATACACTTTATCTCCCACACACACATTCACATTTCCTCCTTCCTTCCCTCACGCTTTTAATTTAAGACTGTGGTCAGCGCATAGATGTCTCTCTCAATTATTAAGACCAGAACACAGAGAATAACTTCCATACTTTCATACTATGGGAATAAACAAAAAACAAAACATAAATCTGTACGAATCCACTTCACAATGGGTTGACCAAAATATGTGTTTTAATCCATTTATATATTACAGTATTTTGGAAACCACACGATGAGATGATCTCTAATGATGCTCAGCTGCCATCTGTTCCCTTGCTGCAGTCCCTAAAACCCAAAGAGCCCTTTCAAGTTAGGCCTGTCCTCGGCCTGCGCAAACATTCTTGTAGGCAACGCTCTGCCCAGCCCTATTTGCCTTCTTAACACAAGAGCACACAATGACATTGAGTCCTTTTTCTCTTATCAGCTCCCACCCGACCACTCCAAAAACAGCCAGGCGCTGCCACAAGTGCTTCCACTGAACTCCACAGGCTGGTCGAAGCAAAGTCCCGGTGTGGAGGTTCCTTACAATTCGATCCTGAAACTGCTGCTCATAAACAACGTCCTTCCTATTTCTGAATAGGGTTGAACAGCAAAAAAGGGGTCATGTTCCTGCAGTTTTGAAATGTGAGAGCGGTGAGCGCAGAACGGTGAGCGGTTTGAAATCAAGAAGTCAGCGGGCTGCTGTTCAGCTGCATGCCTTTCTGCAGGAACCGTCCTCGGAGGGTTCAGGTGTACCGCTCTGCTATTTCCGCTGCGTGTTTATCTGCTGCAACATGTTGGTTTGACCCTTCGCTCCACCCCTCACTTCCCCCGACTGTCATTCAAACCCCTCGGTTGTGGAAGAAGGTGGTGGCAGGAGGGACTGTGGTAGATTCCCCGCTACGGCGCTGCACAAATTCAAAAATATTCATAAGGTTTCATAGTAATAAATCTAATAAAGTTTCACTGGGTTGCATTTTTGAGATTTTGACACTTGTCCGGAATGCAAAAAAAAAAAAAAAAAGCTGCGGCAGCAAAGGTATAAACTGGATCCACAACTACTGTAGATGGGTGCTGATGGATTGCGCATAATATGTCACATCAAGAAGAACCAGAGGAACCACTGGTTCCCAGTTTTAGGAACGTGCAGTTCTTCTTTTTGAACGATGTTCATCCTTTGTGAGGCACCTGCATTACATTTCAGTAATTGTCTTGGGGCCATGAGCAAACATCAAAGGTTGATTTGGTCTGCGTCCTTTTCTTGTTTATGACAGGGAACACCTCGGCCCAGAACCAGACCGACGGTGTTGTAAACCAGAGCAGCCCGGCTTTGTCAAAGCACGGCGAAGAAGAAATCAAGGATATGAACGGCTGGCCAGCCTGCAAGGACCAGGACGAGATGCTGAACTTGGCTTTCACCGTGGGCTCCTTCCTGCTCAGTGCCATCACCCTGCCCCTGGGAATAGTCATGGACAAATACGGGCCTCGCAAGCTGCGCCTGCTGGGCAGGTGAGGGCCAAGGCCACTCGGGTGCCACACACGGCTCATTTAATTCCGCTCAATCATTTTTGTCCCTTTGTCATTTCAGCGCCAGCTTCGCACTCTCCTGCGTGTTGATTGCATATGGATCAAGCGACCCCAACAGTACGTACAGCGGCCCAATTCTACTGTGATACCCACTTTATTGAGCCTCATTCCAGACCGTCTGTCAGAACTTGACGCAAATCTCCCATTTTGGCAGATCTGTCTGTTCTCATCTTCGTTGCGTTGGCACTGAATGGTTTCGGGGGCATGTGCATGACTTTCACGTCCCTGACGGTAAGTGGCACGACATGCTGCGTCATTCTGTCTCATACGCAAATGACAAATTTGGGTGAGGGGGGGGGTTATGCTTCTGTGTGCAACCCCGTCTGCTGCATTACGCCACCATCGCAGGGAGGTCACGTGCTGCAAAGTGCAGGGATGCATAATTTAGGCGTGCTCCGCTGCAAACAGGAACCACAGAGAGATGTGGCGTGCCCTGGTTAAAAAACAATCTTTATTTAAAAAGTGTTCGTTGTGCAGTGTGTCTGGTCCATGGCTTCATTCTTAATGTACGGCATGTGACGTGGTGTTGTGACACACTACATGATGAGTTGCAGTCCAGAATGTTGAATTCAGCATGTGCAAGCCTCAGAAAATGGGGCCTACTGAGGAAGCGTGGCCGTTTGCGTACTGTCACCCTCGCTTCCTGTCACATTAGCTGACAGGGAGTTCACCGGGTTTGTGTTGCAGACCACGTAACGGAACGAGTCCCCCCACTTCTTGGTAGTGTGGGTTGTTTTTTTTTCACTTCTGCATGTCTTCGCCTGCTCTGGTAGCTGTGCATGTGAGCGCAGCCGCCTCTGCACGCGGGTGCGCATGCTCGCTGCGGGGAACAGGACGCTCTGTTATTGCAGCTGTCCCGTTCCTCTAACCCCTCGACAGCAGCGCTGCGCTGTTTGCACTCCATTCAATAATAATGTCTTTTGTGCTCCGTGGGACCATTTTTTAAAAAACGGATTGTCCACCCTCCCTTTTAAACAGAGCTGGAGCAATCGGGCTAACCACAGGGCTATCAAATTATCTTATCTTATTCGCTCGCAGTCGTGTAACTCCTCCCATTCTCACTTCCTTTTTCTTCCTCCTAGCTTTTTGTTCATTTCCAGATCCCTCCAGTTTGTTTAAACGTGGCTTTCGGTGTTTCCCCTGCAGTGTCCTCTCACCCTCTCGGCCTGAGTGCACGCTCAGCACTAAATCAAACAGCTGCTGCGGTAAACAAGTGGGGGGGCGGACATGGAGCAGGGCGTCTACAGGACCCCTCTGATTTTTCCCAGTAGCCTGACTCAGCTGTCCGTGGCCCTGTCCTGTCCTATTGCTGCCACCACTTTATTGCTTCCAGCAGTCCGGTCCAGTCCAGCTTAAAAGCCAATTATCAGACCCCCCCCCCAACCAGTTCAAGTAATGACCACGCCCTGCAGGGACTTAAAAGCACTGGTTAATCTAATCTAAATTCTGTTTTCATTGTAATGGAAGTTGCATGAGCATGTGATGCAACAGAATGTTAAAAGCATTCATTTTGAAAAAACAAAAATACCCCCAAAAATGTACAAAATCCAAAAAAGTGATAACATTTTTGAAACTACTGTTTCTACGGAATGGTATGGATCCTTTGGTTGTTCAATTCCTGTTTCCCTTGTGTGAGAGAGCCATTAATCTGCCTTGTACTGATGTGTCATGATTTCAGACAGCCAGTTTGAAGCGGTTGTATTTGGTGAACCTTGCGTAAGGTTATTTGAGAAGACATTACTTGCATTACTAGGCCTTGGAACACAAACATAGTGAGCAAGGAAACTTTCTGAGCACTACTGGCGCCAGACGTGAAGAGGCAGCGCTTCTGACATTTTCCAGTTGGATGATAGCTGTTATATCACAGGCTGATGCTGGCAATAATCTTAAGGTCATGTTAATTCCCTGGCACGTGGCTCTGAAGTGGACAGGGACTGGCCAGCACAGCACTGAAAATAGTTGGTTTTGACCTCTGTTAAGGCAATATTTATTTAGATTGGTTCGTTAGTGTGCTGTTTTTTGGGGTCATTGGCCTTTTATTAGTGAAAGTACAGTCAGTACTGGACCTGTCAAATATAGAAGAGTTTTTTTTGCTTCCCCTGGGCACATTTCAAAATAGAAGTTATACTGAGTGACAGATGCTCTTGTTTTACCCCATTCGTGCTCTATGGGCCAAGCTGTTCTTTATGAAGCACGTGCCAAAACCACATGTGTTCCATTACAATACATTAACAATTACATCATTTAGCACATGCTTTTGTCCAGATCGATGTACATCGGGCCTTTGTAGTCCACATTTGATCTGTATATCGTATAGCGTGACTGATATCAACAGAGACCATCAGCCAAGTTATATGTTCTCCGTTGTTGTCCCTGGCTGGTGGAACAACCTGCCCTCCTCCACACGACTAGCCGAGACTATCACCACTTTTAAGAAGAAGGTGAAAACCCTCTTATTCCAAAAATATTACAGACAAATCTAACACTTACACAAGCACATGCGTACACATTGCACAAACAAATACAAAATGTATAAATACATTATAATTTTTCTTAGTCTAGCACCCAACAATCTCCGAGCATGCTCTTCAATGACAAGTCTAAGCCTTATCAGGGCTCTTAGTTTGTAGACTCGATATTCTATAGAAATCGAACGAGAATTGCTGGTGTCTTCCTATTGTAAGTCGCTTTGGATAAAAGCGTCTGCTAAATAAAGTAAAGTAAAGTAAAGTAAAGATATACGATCACAAGCCAAGGTACATTCAAAGACAGACCAAAAGTACACTCAGTATAATACTTTTTGTAATGGAGAAGTTGTTTATTTAGTCCAGTAGACACCCCTTAAAAAGGTGTGTCTTTAATCATTGCTTGAAGGTGGGAAGTTGAACCCATTTTAGGACAATCTGTTTTAGGTAATACCAAGATAAGACCAAACAAAGTGATCAGTGATAGATAAGTTCATTAATGGTCCCTTGTTATGAAAATTTCACTTTGTGTAATTGTGTCACATTATTATAAGAGGCTTTGGCCATTCAGCTCAGATGGTCAGATCTGGAATGTCTCCCCTTATGACATCATAAGGAGAAATGTTACCCAAGAAATTTCCCACCAGTCCCCTATAAATGTAACTCCACTGATGTCATGGCTTCCAAACATGCGAAGCATTGCAGTTGCTCAGTGATTGGATGTAAAATTAATTTTTTTTGTCATGCAAGAACCAGTGGATTAACTAAATTTTTTCTAGAAAAAAATCTGGCCCTGTTTGCGCCAATTAAAGTGTGGATGACGTAATTTCTGTGAATGCCCGCTCTCCTCCTCGTCTCGCCTCTCTCCTCCTCATAAGCATTTAAAGCTACATACACTGAAATGGTGCTTTCTGGGGAAATCTCATTGTGGGACTGGATCAAAGTAGCAGTAATTCTGCACGGAATTACGGAAAGAGACTTCAGAGACAGTGATGTGGGACCACTAAGACCGACATAAAAGCAAAAAATTCATAACAGTAGATCTTTTACACAAAACCAATCCAATGGACTTGTTCTAGGCAATTATTAATCTCATTTTATTTCTCTGTGAACTGTTTTTAGTCTTGAATGCCCTCACAACAATGAGAGGAGTTTTAGTTGACCTATCTTGACGTTGCTTTGCTATCTGAACGTGAGTGTGAAGTGAAACCAGTCCCTGAGCCATACTGACCTACCGGTCCTCTTTCATTGTATTAAATGAACAAGGACCGTAAAAGGACCATGAACAAGTGAAAAGGGAAAAAGTGAAAGTGAAGTGATTGTCGTTGTGAAACACTGCAGCACAGCACACGGTGACACAATAAAATGTTTTTAACCATCACCCTTAGTGAGCAGTGGGCAGCCATGACAGGCGCCCGGGGAGCAGTGTGTGGGGACGGTGCTTTGCTCAGTGTCACCTCAGTGGCAACCTGATTACGGGGCCGCTTCATTAACTGCTGGGCCACCACTGCCCCAAATGTATCATTGGACACATTTCGTTGTGTGAACCGTTTGCTGTGCATCTCAATGACAATCAACTCTCTTTCAATGATGTGTGATTCAATGACTAATGTGATTCAGAATATAACTCAGTTGTTGGTATATTTTATTTGTTTAAAGAATTTCCCTTTGCATGAGAACTGTTCACATGTTTAGTGCAAGGTCATGTGAATCACTGAGGAAGTGAGCAAAATCCTGAGATGCGAAACTCTACATATTCCACACTGGTCTGTGACACACACTTTTTTTTGCTGATGCTGTGGTCTTCTGTGTCCAGTCCTGCCTTGTGTAACTTTTCCACCACAGTCTGGCTCTGAAACCTGCTGTGTGACACTTGAAAAAGGACCTGAGCGGATTGGCAACTTCCCTGTCTCTGTCTCAGTTTCCCAGTGTACTCCAGGGTGCACAATTTATCTGAGATTGCCATGTTGCTGTTCATCCTGGAAAGGACATCAGGGTTTAGGTGCAGGTTTATGATTAAGGTTAGTGGAAGAACAGAAACATTGGAAAACCAGGTGTCGTCTCAGGGCTCTATTTTCATGGTTCTCTGATAGGTGCAAGTAAGACTTGTCTGATTGCATCATAAATAAAAGCAAGTTGCATTAAGGGTGTTTAGTTAAATCCCCTTTTAGATGCTGCTTTAGATGAGCCAGCCTTTTCTTGAATTTGTGCATTTATAAAATGGAAAAACAAACCCTCTTTCATGTCTTAATTTCAGATTATAATAGTATCCTACATCTATATGGAGTGTAGCTGCACTGCCAGTCAAAAGTTCGGATGCACCTACTCTGTGGCGGTTGTGGATGGAGCCATTTTGAAGAATCCAATGCAAGAGACATTTAATATTTTTGGTAGCAAGGGAAAGTGAAGTATGTTTGATGAATCTGTTGGGTGATAGCTGAAGTTTACCTTCATGGCCGCTTCATGAGATGCTCTTTAACACGAGCGAATGATGAGAAAGTGATCAGCATAAACTTTCAGGACTGTTGGAAACCATCGCCGTTGTTTTTTTTTGTTTGTTGCATAACCTCACGTGTTATTTCATAGTGAGTTTTGTTCCATAATGTAAAAATGCAAGACCCATAGATGAGTGGGTGCATCCAAACCTCGGCTGGTAGGGTACGTGCATATATACAGTATATGTACTAATTAAATATGAGCTAGACGTGTAGGGAGTCGCCGTCTCTGGGTAATTGGGTGAAAGGTCGTACAGACTGGGAACCCAGCTCTTCAACAGGTCTGGCATGCTGCTTTTGTCTTGCTGCGTGTTTTGGGTCTCCTCTTGAACCTTAATTAGAGGCAACGAGTGACGTCTGGGTTGGTCGCCGAGTTCATTTGTGCCCTTAACAAGCTCGGTGCCTGTGGAGAGGAGGGATAAAGTGGTGCACGATGTTTGATTACCCTCCTCTGAATGTAAAGGCAAGAGTAACTTGGACTGTAATGCGCTTCTCCAATGTAAGCAATCGTCTGTCTTTCTTTCTTTCTGTCCATCTTTGTTTACACGTAGAAGTTAGGAACAGCTTGTTCTCTCGCTGTTAGCCGAAGCAGAGATATTCTTATGCAACTGTCCCCCCCTCGCTCTGCAGTAAAAAGTGTCTGTCATGCTGTAAATTGTGAAAGCAGAAGGGTCCCACCCACGTGTTGTTTTCATACTTGAATAGTTGACAGTTCTCATGTCACCGGGCCTCTTGGGAAAATATTTTTGTCATGGCTTTGTTTTTTTAGGCCATGTATAGGTGAAAAGAGGGGGACTGCCATAAGATGTGTTTGTGTATGATATGTAATGCTTACGAGGCTCCCTTCTTCCTTTTTTCCTTTCTTCCCAGCTCCCTAATATGTTTGGTGACCTGCGCTCCACCTTCATCGCTCTCATGATTGGATCCTATGCGTCTTCAGCTGTCACATTCCCTGGAATTAAGGTGATTTATGACCTCGGTGCTGCCTTCATCACCATCCTGGTGGTGTGGGCAGGGTGCGCTGGCCTGGTCTTCATCAACTGCTTCTTCAACTGGCCACTGGAGCCCTTCCCTGGGCCAGAGGACATGGACTACACGTAAGGGCCACGGGGCTCAATATCCCAAGTGGATCTTATGCAGTGTTGTGTTATGTTTCACTAATCATGTTCTTTGTTTCTTTCTCTTTCTTTCCTTCTTTCTTTCTTTAGTGTGAAGGTTAAGTTTAGCTGGCTGGGCTTTGACCATAAGATCACAGGGAAGCAGTTCTACCGGCAGGTGACTACCGTTGGTCGACGGCTGAGCGTGGGGAACTCCATGAAGCATCAACCTAAAGAGCTGGCCGCCCAAGAGGGCAACAAACTCTGCCTCTCCACAGTCGACCTGGAGGTCCAGTGCAAGGCTCAAGAAGAAAGTAAGCCGAAAGCGTCACAGCGTAGCACCGCTTGTACAGTCAGACTGCAAAATTGCCAATTGACTCATTCAGAGTCGAGTCAGAGATCCTTTGGTCAGCAAGGCCTCGATTCCCAGCCTGTGTGCAACTCCGACTCCCTAGTTCAATGCCAGATTCAAACTTCATCAAGACACCATCTAGACAGCATTGTACACGGTGCAGAGTCACTGCCAACAATCTGCCCACTGTCTGGTGAAACAAAGAGCGTCTGCGCCATAGCCAGGCCCAGCCGCTGAGTGAAATACCAAGTAGGACGGGCGGCTAAAATGAACGCTGCCTTCTGATGCAGGTGTCTAAATCCTTCGCACAAAGGTTGCCAGCTGTGAGTGGCATAGAAATGTTAGAGGCCACATTTGGCTCTGATGTCTGGGGTTGGTGGCAGCATTCGCAGGGTCAGCATTATGGGCAATGTCTAAGACCTATGTCCCCACTAACCCAGATCTGTACTATACAATTAAGTAAAGTCTATGGGAACCCCCGTCTAAATCAGCGCTGGCCTTTTCTCCTCCACCGTGGCTTGGCTGGCCGGTATTTAACTCCCAGTGGGGTCTCTCGTTGGGGCCTTTCATACCAAACGGAGCGTACAATCGATTCGGACCGCCTGCCTTGATTCCTTGAAAAGTGTCTGTGGCTCTTGAGCCAAAACTGGCAGGGGGACGGCGAGCGGGGGCGGTAGCACCTTGCCAGGCCTCGGGGTAATGAAGTGCAGGGGCAGCTGCTTGTTTAACAACACAGCTGGAGCTGCGGGATACCTCGGGGGCTTTAAAGGGGCACGTGACTCGGGATGCATCCCTACCGCTATGCGCCTCTGCCCCGTCTAACCCCTTTCCAAAAACATTGTCTCAGCGCTGTGGCCTGTTCGCTAGCGTCTTGCATCCCACACGTGCTGTGAGGAGTGCAGCGAGTCTGTGGTCAGATGGAGAGGGTCCTGAGTTCAAAGGAGATTCCTGAAATGCTGGGTTATAAAAGCTTCCCGCAGCTGTGCTGCGGCCATAAAGGGTCTTCCAGTGCATGCCGAGTTTACTGCGGATCATTAACCACTACGGCCCCTTGCCCCTCTGTTACATTTTGGAACCCATCTTGCAGGTTACCTTGCCACCAAACCACCTGAGCAATTATAAGACCCCTGCCATTTTGACATCGTAGTTTTTCCCACAACTGACAATAATTTGGATTTACTGCAATGGAACCCAGGCCAGCACAAACATGTCCAATTGTTCTTGTGCTCTCTTTATCCATCCGCAGGTCAGTCCTTCATGCGTAGCATCTTCAGCCCCATCTTCATGCTCAGCCTGATCACCATGTGTGTCACCCAGCTGCGTCTCATCTTCTACATGGGAGCCATGAACAACATCCTGGAATTCCTGACAGATGAGGACCTTACCACAAGTGAGTGTCAGTGTGGATGTGTATGGCTCGGTGGTTGTGTGTAGTCTGTGCTAGTGGTGAGTGAGTGGCTTGGGTTTAAAATTTGAATCCCAATGACCCGCAGTAAAACGAGAATCTGTTTTGGGCTTCCAGGCCATTTATTTTACTCTAGTGGAAAAGCACCATTATTGTTCATTCGCTGAGAAGGGTTTTTCCTGTTTTTCTTCATCTTCAATTTGCTGACATTACACCTAGTGTCTTTTTCCCTCAGTGTGGAGGTAGAACATCCGCCACTGGGATTTTAAGACTTGGGATGGACTACTTTCTGCTAATATGTGTGTTCTCTTTTTCTCTTTTCATGATGCCCTTTGCAGAGGAGAGAACGGAAGCAGGTAAAGCTCAGGCTTGTGTGGACGAGTTCCCCTTCATTTAATGTTGATTCAATTTATTACCCATCATTAGTAACATCTATAAATAGTCTTGCATTTAACCCAGGTATTATCACGTCCTCCCTTTCATAGCTAATTTAGACTCTGAGATCTACTCTTTCTGTATTTGCTTTGCAGTGAGTGTCTACAGCTCCATCTTTGGTGTTCTTCAGCTGCTGTGTCTACTGACCGCACCAGTTATTGGCTATATAATGGACTGGAGGCTTAAGGAGTGTGACGACGGGGACGAGAAGGGAGCTAGCAAGTGAGTGTTGCGTAGCTGAACAGCCCCAGACACACATGCTCACAATTAAGCACTTAACATATTTTAAATTCCCCTCCATCGGACCTCATAGTTCAGTTTATCATGTGTCCCCAGGGACCCCGCTCAACCCCAGAAGCGCGACAAGCAGATACAGAAGATCATCAATGCCACACGAGCCTTTATCGTTACCAATTTGCTGCTGGTCGGCTTTGGCGTCACTTGTTTGATCACCAACCTCCCACTGCAGGTGGGTTTCCCGTTGGCTGGTGCAACGTACTATGTTGAGCTTTGCAGACATGCTGGCTGTAGTGCATTTGATGTTCTGAGCACACTGAGTACCCAGGAGCTGGGGTACTGCACAGAACACAAATGTTACTGCAGTTCTTGAAATGGGAAATATACTGCTGCCCCCTAATGGCCATTCATGTCTCTACATCAAAAGCAGTCCCTTTGTATCTCTTGATGAATTATGTATCATGGAAAGTACCATAAATAGAGATTTGTCTGTAGTCTGTATTGTTCAGGTGAACATTTTTTTTATTTATTTTTTTTAGATCCTTTCATTTATTTTGCACACCATAGTCAGAGGCTTTATCCACTCGGCTGTAGGAGGCCTTTATGCTGCAGTGTAAGTGCATTCCAAACGTTTTTACAAAAATAACAACCATATTTGTATGCACACTGAAATGTACTTTGCATGTACATTAGCATACTCTTCTCCCTTTTCCTCCTCTGCAGGTACCCGTCCTCTCAGTTTGGCAGTCTGACAGGGCTGCAGTCTCTCATTAGTGCTCTGTTTGCTCTGCTGCAGCAGCCACTTTTCATGGCCATGATGGGACCGTTAGATGGAGATCCACTTTGGGTGAGGCCACATTCTAAACCAGAACACACAAACACACACAAACACAGTCTCAACTTACATAGAAGTGGCTTGAATCCCCCCCCCACAGGTCAACGTTGGCCTGTTAGTGCTGACCATGTTGGGATTCTGCCTGCCTGTCTACCTGTTGTGGTACAGCAAGGAGCTCCGTCGCAAGAAGCAGGAGCACGAGGAGGACCCCAAAATTTACGTTAAGATCAACAACGGTGCGGACCCTCAGGCCTTCGTGTAAGAACTGTTGTAAAGCCAGCATGAGGGAGAGGATGTGGGACGAGAAAGAAGAGGAGGAATGAGGGGAGAAATGCACTGTCTGATCATTACATCTCCCTACACCCTCCAACCGACTGCAACGGCCAAACATTCCTGTTCAAAGCAGGTCACACCTGTCACTCTACACACTCACACTCCCCAATGCACTGTGAACCAAAAGCGATGACACTTAACAGTGAGACAAAAAAAAAATCTCCCCTTCATAAACACCTTGTAGGGGAAGCACAGATAAGCAGCAACGTGTAATATCATTCATCAACACACACGTTGCTGCAGCTTCGAACACACACACATCTCACTTTCTGAACTGAGGCAGTGGAAGCGTCTGGCAGATTGATCCTGACGTCAGTTGGTTGAGCAGTTTTTCGTGTTTCGATTGCCATGCCATACGTCGGGCAGAAGAGG
Source organism: Denticeps clupeoides (assembly GCF_900700375.1). NCBI lineage: Eukaryota > Metazoa > Chordata > Actinopteri > Clupeiformes > Denticipitidae > Denticeps > Denticeps clupeoides. The sequence continues at coordinate 12,817,987 of NC_041725.1, forward strand.
GCGCTACCTTTCGCACTGTCTGACATGGAAGAGGCAGTATTCACAGACAATGGAAACCAGTGTATATCACTTAGACCACCGATGCTTACACTTCTCACCTACTTCATATTACCTTTCTGAAGCACATGCTTGGAGCATTGTGTGTTGCCAAAAAAGTACCTTCAACTCCCTGTGGTAGCAAAATGTCTTTGCTTTAGTGTCTTAGTTATCCGTATTCCTGGGTCAGATCAGTGTGACTGACGCAAGAGACAAAACCGTAGTGTCAGGGTTAAAATGTATTTTTTTGATGGTGCTACAAGATCATAGATGTTTTATGAGTCAAAATAGATATATTATAGTGTAGCACAGTCTAAACCAAGTGTGAGGAAAATGACACTCAGACACACTGTTGGTTACGTTTGTTATATACGGAGTGTCAAAGCACCCCTCATCTGAGGATGTGGTTTATTCGCAGTCGGGTCTGAACGGCCACGGATGTAGTTGCCATTCGGATATAGTGATTTTTTTTTTTTTGTATTGGCTTACAGGGTGTGGGACACCTTCTCACCAGCAATAAAGTGCCACCACACACCAGTCCGGCGCATTTCCCCATCCCCTGTCCACTGTGCCACTGTTTACCCGATTGGTCATCTTAATGCCCATATATTTGTTTTTTTTTTTCTTACACAGATCCTCTGGTATACAAAGTAATAATTTTTTTTAACCGTATTTACCTGCAATATGATCCGTCCGAGCTCTATGGTCCGAGCTCTTGTCTAAAGAGACATAGAGATTGCAAAGTCGCAACAAGCGCTTCGGTGAACTGCCTGAGACAAGTTTATCACGTTCAACACAGATACACTTCTAAGCACGTATCAAACGCATTAGATCAGGTATGCTTTCGTGTATGTTTACAGTAAGAAGAACGTGATTTACCTAGAATTACGCGTTTACCTGGTAGGTGCTTTTTATAGAGATACAGGAGTAGACACAGTTGGTGTTCAGGTCAGGATCTGTAGTTTGCCCTACAAAAACACTTGAAAAAAACTTGAAGTTGTTTCTGCCATCAAAAAGGGATCCAGGGAGACGCTTCCTGGAATGTGTGGAGTTGATGCACCTCGTTTTTAAAAAAAAATCAGGCTTTCACAGAAACACTTTCACAAGCGTTACGCTTTTTGTTTATTTTAAATGGCACGTACAGGCATGGTGAGATGTGTCGAACACGAATCTTTATAACCCGTCCTTGTCTGAAAGCCCTTGCCTTTCTTTAGTAGACCTGCTTCTGTGTGGTGCTCTGAATACACTTAAATATTTATGGGATCTTTTACATGGCGCAGAACGGTACCAGTGAATAGGTAGTGAATGGCACATACGCACCTTAATTTCTTACCAGCAACATGTAACTTGTGCTAATTTCTCTGGGACCTGATCATATAGTTTATGCACATAGGATTTAGATATCTGTCTACAGGCAACACACATGGTGTAGAACATTTGCTCTGTTTTTGCAATAATACACCATCTAATTTGCAGTCTTTGTTGCTTTTCTGTTGAGCGAGAGCTGCAATCACCCTTCACAGCCGCAGCCACAGCTTTGATGCTCCCATGTCACTTAGTTCCCCCTCTTGAATGTGTAGCCCGGTGACAGCTAACAGATTGCCTTTGATTTGAGTCTGGTACCGGTCTCTGCTTCCTTCACATGTAAAAGATCTTTCCATCTTTCCACCACACACACACACACACACAGGTCACCCAACATCATTAAATCACAGTTTTTGCATGCATTTGATTAAGGAAAGAAACAGAACGTCAGTTTTGGGCTGTACGACGCATACATAGAGGATGCATATACCCAAGGTTGGCTGCAGTTACTGGCTTGAGCATGCCTTGAAATTGCAGGTGGAATATAACATTGATGCAGTACTGTACTCCAGCGATATGAATGTGGGTCTTTTTTTTTGTTCTCTCGGGATGAGAGAGTCAGCACTTTTTCACTGCCATACCTTAAAAGTCCATTCTGTTTTCAATAAAGAAAAAAACAGCCGCACATTTTCCATCAGAGGTTTCTAATAATATCCCTTGTTTTTTTAAGGTATCAAGTTGGTTTGGTATGAAAAAAATCAGAGGTCGCTTTTGGTTGAAGTGGGAATATCTGTATACCACATTGTTATTTTTCTGAATGTTTGGTTTGTTTTATAGATTTTATTTTATTGCGTTGATGCATTTTATGGCAATCTATGGTATTTCATTTATACAGTCCTGTATCACGATATAGCAAATGTTGACATTTTGAGTAAATGTGTAAACAAAAAATCAAATATATGAAAAAATGAATAAACGGGCAGAAATTTGTATAAAATGTGTTTTTTATTCAGATATTCTAACATGATAATAGTTACTAACCATGCTGCAGTTACCACACATAATGACCCTCATTCACAGATGGTGCATCTGTCCATATTGTATATTCTGCATATATTACGTTTATCTAACATGAGTCAGAAGAAGCTGTTGGCACACACAGTCTGCGTTTAGCATCATCGTTCTGACCGCTGGAAGGCTGCTGGCTCAATGCACAGCATCCCACTACAACATCGGCGTCAGCCGACCCTTTGGAGGAAAAGAAATGGCCACTGGCGAACCGAGAAAACATTACACTAGTCGTGGATGTAATTAATAAGGTGGCCACAAGTGTTTGTCAGTTGCATTTATGGCCTTTACAACAGTGAGTGGTTATTGCCTGGTGGCTTGGCTAGAGAGATTCTTGTTGAACAGGTATACTCCAGCCAGCCCTGAAACTGAGTTACACTGGTTTGACTAGTTGGGCCGTTTTGAATGGAACACCTGGGCCGAACTGCACGTCCTGGACGCTTTACTGGGACCCAGTTCGGCGTGACAGAAGGGACACGTGAGCTGAACACACCGTGGGAATTACTGCCCACCTCCCACGACATCATACGCACTCGCTTCTGGTAAAGTTGCCGAATCGATCCCCCGCGAAGGGGGCGGGGCCGTCACAGCGCCCCGCCCCCTCGACACCTTTCAGGAAATGAATTTAAGGAAAGGGACGTTGCGGCGCAAAATGTGCCGACAGGAGCCCCGGACGCTCGGAACGCTGATTGGGCCGTTTTGCATGTGAGCAGTGCGACCGCAGTGGCCGGGAAATGCTTATTAAGGAATAGTAAGTCTGTATTTATTCTTATTGCGGCTTCCGTTTGAGATTTTACATGTTTAGTTTTTATTTTATTTTAACGCGTTTGCCAAGCCCCATTCACCGTTTTAGATCGGTAGGGCGGCGCCGCCGTAAGTAGCGTAAGTTCAACTCTCCTTTTTAGGAGACGCCCGGTCCTTCGGTTTGGTTCCGCCGTGTGAGTTGTCCGGCCGAGTTCCAGTTTAAAACGGTCGCCGGGCCGAAAAGGAACATGGCGCCCCGGGAGAACCGCAACTTTACGCGCGGAACGGCGGCGCGTTACGCGTCAACGTGCCGCCAGACGCCGGCCCACGCTCCCCGCGCTCGCCGCTCCTGTGGGAAGGGGGCGGGTTTTTTCTTTTCTTACCAGGAGCCCCACCATGAGCACCAGGAGGGGTTCGGGGAGACTGTAAATCAATGACGAGTCTTAGATCCAGCCCGAGTCACGTGACGCGCGTCTGCTGTTGACCCTCATTTAAAGTCCTGCATATCCAAACATATATATATATACACACATATAACATATAAAATGTGCCCATAAATCCTTGTTCAGTCACCGTTTTCCCAGGCCAGGGCTTTGGCGTGTACCTGGTGGCTCACCCGGGCCTTTGGTAACTTTGGTGGCAACCTGGCAACGCACCATGCTGCTCACCTCCTCGATTAAATATTCAAGCCTCGCCTGCTATTTGCAGATCTAATATGGGATTTGGGTGTCGTCATTTATGGCCCTTATTTGTGCCGGGCCGGGCTGGGGTGGGGTGTTATCACGGTGCCAGCGGTGTGAGGCATTTATTAGGGGCCTAATGAGAAGTGGCAGGTTGACTGATCATGGTGGGGGTAATAAATGGTTTAACCAGGCGTGTCTCTTCTCTTTGCACAGCCGAGTTGTCCTTCCCATCTCTGTGGAAGAGGTAAGAAACGTCTTTTTGGTCTTCAGGCTACAGTTTGATCACATGAATATTTCCTAAGGTTTTTTAAAAAAAAAAAAAAAAAAAGAGACCATGCAGCTGAGGCGGTTTGACAACATTTTTCACCCTTCACAGAAGATACTGTTCAGTTTGTTCTCCAGGAACCTGCTCAGGAACCCTGTACTGTTCATTTATCTCTTAAAATAGCCATTTCATTTGCAGAGGTTGTCAGAAAAGATTATATAATAAGAGAATTTTAGTTTATTGGTTCAAATCCTGGTCCAACGCTAATTCTGTGTAGTTTGATTACTGTCTTTCGATCGAGTGACTTGGAAAGGCCGGTTTGTCAGCAGGCGTTGCCCTTCTGGAACAGTGACTCACGGTAACTGTTTACCAGACTGTTCAGACTATCAGTTTTTCAGAAATCATGAATTGTTTCAAATATTGCTGTTAAAATATTCTGGTGATTTTCAGTTAATATTTGATTGATATGTAGGATGATTGCATCATAAACTCGGGAAAAAAATAAAAGCTGTTCCTGTGACCTCTGCCCCTTTGCCTGCGGTTCATATCTGCTGATTACGAACTGTGTGTGGTACCTTGCTGTATGGCGTCTCATGGCAACTCCTGATTCTCTCCGCTGAAACTTTAGACCGGCGTTCGGTTTCTTCATTGAGTTTCTTCAGATTAAACGATAGAAGATTTAGCTGTAAAATCTAAATCCAGTAGATGATTAGCTGTAAAAACTCTGTGGTAGGTGAGACTTGGAGATTCAGTGTAGATCACATTTGATGTTTTAAAGTAGTCAAGTTGGATTTTTTTTTTTTTTCGCCATATGTCTATAGACTGGAAGGAAAATGTAGAGCAGACTCTTGGATAGACCTCGCTTTAAACCATAAACATTGTGTTGTAATTTTGTATCTTGAGCACACTGGAATGCACTAGTTCAGCCCAGGTTTTCTGTCCTGTCAGGCTGGTTCAGATCAAGAAATATTTCTTTGGATGCACCTTTTTTGGGTTAAGCCCTGTGTTTGCTGAGTGGGTGTGGTGTGGAAATTGTCTGCGAATTTTCCATGTTTTGTTGCACAGTACCAGGTTGGCCAGCTGTACTCGGTGGCTGAGGCCAGTAAGAATGAGACGGGAGGTGGGGAAGGTGTGGAAGTGCTGAAAAATGAACCCTATGAGAATGATGGGGAGAAAGGCCAGTACACACACAAGATCTACCATCTACAGAGGTAATCCTCCTCGCTCAATTGCTCTCTCCAGGCTTGTTCGCCTGAGATTCACCACCTCCCTGTTTCTGTCTGAGCAGTAAAGTGCCAGGCTTTGTGCGCCTGTTGGCCCCAGCATCCGCACTGAAAATTCACGAGAAGGCCTGGAACGCTTACCCTTACTGTCGCACGGGTAGGTCCTGCTTATGTTTGTGTGTAGTAAGCATGTCAGATCCTGTCACCCTGCAGAATTTCTTTTGTTTTCTAACATGTTGTCTGTCTTTCCTTTTCATGCTGTCTCAATGCAGTGATCACGGTAAGTTTTTCTGTATCCATTAGTGCAGGGTCCTTAAACCCAAATGCAGACCTTCTTTTCATTTTGCTGTTTAATAATTGCCAATGCTGAATGGCATTTCCCATGAAAATATGTAGTTCTCTGCTTTTTAAAAGGCAGTGCATTAATCTGACTTTATGATTTGAGCACTCTTAAAATACAAATGGTCACAAATAGTTTTTTTTTTTTTTTTTCTTCCTTCCTTGGCAGAATGAGTACATGAAGGACAACTTCTTGGTCCAGATTGATACCTGGCACAAGCCTGACCTTGGTAATCAGGAAAATGTAAGTTGGTAACATCTAAGGTTTGATAATACTATGATTATGGAGCTATGGGTATTTGTTTCTCACATCATGGATACTGATGTACAGTCAAGTTTTGAGAATGACGCAAATACTGTTTTTCCCAAAGTTTGCTGCCTCTGTGTGTTTAGGTCTTTTTATCAGTTGTTTCTGTGGTGTGCTGCAGTATATTTATAGGCATTTTATACGTTTCAAAGGCTTTAAGTGACAATTGCATCAAGTTTATGCAAAGAGTCAATTTTTGCAGTGTTGGCCCTGGCATGCTGTCCATCAACTTCTGGGTCAAATCCTGACTGATGGCGACAAATTCCTTCATAATCAGTGCTTGGAGTTTTGTTTGTCCACCCGCTTCTTGAAGATTAACCACAAGTTCTCAATTGGATAAAGGTCCGGGGAGTTTCCTGGCCATAGACTCAAAATTTCAATGTATTGTTCCCCAAGCCACTTAGTTCTCACTTTGGCCTCATGGCACGGGGCTCCATCATTCTGGAAAAGGCATCATTCTTCACCAGACTGTTCTTGGACGGTTGGGAGACGTTCCTGTCGGAGGGTGTTTTGGTACCATTCTTTATTCATGGCTGTGTTCTTAGTTAAAATCGTGAGTGAGTCCACTCCCTTGGATGAGAAGCAGCCCCACACATGAAGGGTCTCAGGATGCACAAGACAGGACTGATGGTGCCGCTCACATTTTCTTCTCCGGACATCATTTTTCTAGATGCCCAAAACAATTGGAAAGGTGCTTTGTTGGGGGTGGTAAAACACTTACCTATGAACCAGAAGTCACTGGTTCAAACCCCAAATATTACTATTATGTCCATGAGCGAGACACTTAACCCTGAGTGTCTCCTGGGAGACTGTCCCTGATTGTAAGTCGCTCTGGATATACTATTTCAATGAATATACTGTAATATAGTTATAATTAAATAAGTATAAGAATGAATTGATCTACGTCTCATTGTGTTACTGACTGGGAAAAGTGTGTTTGCCCATATTGTTGTATATTGCATGTGTTTAAATTTTTATTAAATTTTTTTTTTTGTGAACAGGTACATGGTGTTGACCCAGAGACATGGAAGAAGGTGGACGTTGTTTACATTGATATTGCAGACCGAAGCCAGGTGGATGGCAAGGTGTGGCATTAAAGGAACTTATTTATTTATTTTTTCACACACAAACCGCGCCACCCATCAAATGTAGCTGCCATGTCCTCTGACCCATCATGTTGCTTCCTGTAGGACTACAAACCTGATGAAGATCCAGCCACGTTCAAATCAGTAAAAACAGACAGGGGGCCACTTGGACCTGATTGGATGGTAACATACTTATTGCATTTGTTTTTTTTTTTAAGAATTTCGTATTAATAAACTTTTTTTATAATAAGACACTTTCAGGTGTAAAGCTGATTACTGATTTTTATGTGCGATTGTTCTGTTTAATCAAAGACTGTTTAGGGAGGGATGTGCAGTAAATGGAAGCACAACTTTTTTTTTCTTCTTCAGAAAGAACTTCCGCAGAAGACTGACTGTCCTCACATGTGTGCCTACAAATTGGTCACAGTCAAGTTTAAATGGTTTGGCTTGCAGAACAAAGTCGAGAGCTTCATTCATAAGGTACAAGCTCATTGAACCAGAATGAAATGTACTAAATATAAAGTTATTTAATTTAACCATGGGCTGTTGTGTTCTGTATATAGCATTTATTTAGCCATCTTCCTTTACCTTTTGTTATATAGCAAGAAAAGCGTCTGTTTACAAACTTCCATAGACAACTTTTCTGTTGGATTGATAAATGGGTGGTATTAACAATGGAGGACATTCGACGAATGGAAGAGGAGACACAGAAACAGCTGAATGAGGTGTGTCCCCTCTCTGTGAAATCAGTCTATTAGCGTACATATACACAAGTTCCTTTGACTTAGCATTTTTCCCAAAATCCGTGTACCATCATGTAGTGGGAAGTGAACAGAGTTTTCACTTCCCACTATCCCTCTTCCCACTATCCCTCTTCCCATCCATCCCTGTTGTAGATGCGAGAGAAGGATCCAGTGAAAGGAATGTCTGCGTCCGATGAATGAACTGGGAAAGGTAAGAACTGAGCTGTTAAGGGACGCCATAGGGATCTTAGTTTTAATTTTACATTCACATTTATGTGTAGGCCCTGGCTAACCCTTTATTGGGAACATTTCTCTTGCAACTGTACCTTACACTTACATTACTCAAAAAATGCCTAACTACTTCTGGGCTGAAAGATTCATATTAATAAAGTGCCTACAGTATGAATGCTTTTTTTTTAAGCATTTAAAAAAAATGTATTCTTTGTCAGGCTTTTACAATGAAATGACTGCCATCATCTGAGTCTGTCTGTCGAAGAAACCCCAACCAGTTTCTCCATTTGACTTGCCCACGGGAAGCCTTTACACAAATTATTTTTGCACACCAGTGTGTAATGATATTTAATTTTATTTCAGATATGCATGTTTGGCTATTTTCCCATCATGTCAATTATTCTTGTATACAGCATTATAGACCAAACCTGAAACTCAAGTGTATTAGAATTTAATGCTTTCAAAAGAGTCAACTTGTCTTAGTTTTTTAAACACTGTTTAACACTATCTATTTGAACTGCCCTACATGAATACAGACTGTAGACATGGCAGTTGACTCTGAGTCAGTGAGTTTTTTTTTTTTTTTTTTTTTTTTTTTTTTTTCTCTTTCTGTGGGCGTGGTGCTTTTATTTATACCTTTTTTTTGTGTATCTGTGTTTTTTTTTTTTTTATTTTTTTTTTTTATAGAAATATAATTACATTTGTAATTATCAACCTGTACTTAGGTATTTATGAGCTGTTTGTATGTGTAAAATTGGGCGTTGTGTGTATTAAATATGACCTTTTTGTATGTCCTATTGGTTAAAGAAGCATTGAACACTATGAGACTGAGACATCATGTACAATCATTTCTGTCTGTTATATACAAATAAATAAAATCGATCTTTTGATCATTTTTCTTTTTGGTATGTGGAAATTAAACTGAGTAGCCGTAATACTACAACAATGCTTTTCTCAGAGCAACACCATTTTCATGTAAACAGTTGTCCTGAAAGAACAGTGCAAATATTTTAATTCCATTAATGAATGCTGTGGCCAGAATGAAATCCCTTTGACATAGTTTGCCTTGTTTCGCACTTGTATAAATGCACAACGTGCAGAGCCGACGTAAGCGCCTTATGGGAGCTTCAGGTAGGTTTGAACTTTTTGGAATGCTTTTTGAGAGGCGCTGTTCTGGTTCACTCTGCCCTATTACAGATGCCAACATTCTCTCAACAACCTGGCAGCTGAACTTCCCACAGACTCTTTTGCCATTGAAAATCACTTGGAATAAAGAGCTTCGGCTTAAAGCGGTACCGCAGAATTATCAAGTGGGACCCACATACGGCAGCAGCCACACTCCTCACTCAGGTTACCGTTGCCCCTTTAAGGCGAAACAGCGGCATGTTTTGAAGGTTGCCGCTTTAAGGCGCTTAGCGCGGCTTTAGGAAGTTGGAACCAAAACAAATCGGCGAACGGGAACCGGAGTTAGCTGGTGAATTAAAGAACCTTCCACGGGGGGGTTTCAAGCCTTGCGGTCTGCAGGTGATGTGCGAGGCAGACTAACGCCAGGTTCTTAGCTCGCTACCCATTCTTTGGAGTGGCTAGCCGGACAGAGACGGGCTTACTGTGAAACTAGCTAGCATCTTAGCCAAGAAACTTATCTTCAGCGTGTGCGACAAAAGGTAAGATTTTTGGATCGTCTATTGACACTTTTTAGGCAGATGCATAGCTGTATTCTAAGTGATGCACGCGCTGTTTGTCCCTGTTGATTGTAATGGTTTAGAATATGAAGTAGGGATGGCAGCGTTTGATGGGCTTTAACATAAAAGTCTGAGCTGAACAGTCGTTTCCTCTCAGTGTAGCCAGCTGCAGTGTATTAGCACTGGTAAGAAAAAACCTTTTGCTTTTAACCTTGTAAAAGGATTATTGTAATTATTCTAAAATGTCCAGTTTAAGACACTTTGCACTTGCATGCATTCACGTTTTATTAGTCTTTCAATGAATCCTTTTATGATTCTGCCTAATTTCCTTTTACTGACAGGATGGAGGGAGAGGTGTTGTCAAGGAGCCTGGAAAAAGTTTCCATAGGAGCCGACAGCAATATGGATATCTTCAGGTAAAATAATCACTCAGTTATGAAGACAAATATTGAGGCAGGGGGTGTTCTTGCAAAATAATTTAAAACCCTGAGATTATTGGAAGGTGCGAGCGTAACGTGTGGTGGTGCTATGGAACCCTGACCTTTGCTTCAAACGGTTAAATGGATCCGGATAATGGTTTCTGAATGCAAGCCTTTTGAAATCTCTTTTCATCCTGCTTGATTACATTTTTGACATTCTCAGACAGGTGCAAATAACCTCATATTGCAGCACCATACATAGCGGGACACTGGGATTATAGGGATTATTTTTCCTAAATGTTTTTGGCACTGTTGGGGTTGGGGCATGTAGAAACTCCAATCCTGATACCTTTCCTCCCCCAGACATAATCACTGCGGAGTTATATAAATGCTAGTTCTCAAATAATTGGAGCCTGTTTACATAGCTTTGCACTTCTCAGACTTGCATGGACAATTTATGCTATGAATCAATTTAAACGTAGTTCTATATGGGGACATTGTTCTCTCACTTCATCTTCCTGCTGTCATATGAGTTCTTGTGTTATTTCGTGATGTAAGGGCCCTCTGTTCTGCTCAGCGCCTCACATGGTCACCTCCTGAGCCAGATTACCTCTATAAGCTTCCACTGTACACCTTCTACCATCAAAAACCCACCCATCACCCCTCAGTAATCACTCACTGGTCCTGACGTGAGTGTGATGTAACACAGTGAATGTTGTTGTTTTTCCTTTTTAAAAGCTTTTTAGCACTGACTGCAGAACAACTTGGATGTGGGCTGTTCTTTGGTACAGGAGCTGTAGATCTGAGTATTTCAGATCCCATTAGAAAATATTGTTTCGGAGATGATCAAACCACCTTGACAGGATGGAGGAAATTAGGCAGCTTTTAGGATCCAGAACGCGGACGCGCTCCAACAGCGTGACCAGCACCACCACTCAGTCCACAGGCAGTCGCCTTCTGCTGCGCCATCGAGTTGCCCAGCTGATGACCTGTGTGGACGACCTGGAGGCTGACAGGAAACTTCGAGAAGAAGTGGCCCGTACGTTAGATGGGGCTCTGATGATCTGTGGGAAAAGAGCTTCCAAACCAAAGCAAGATCGTTTCAGGTCGACTGAGACCTTTCAATTTTTTTCATTAATGCCTTTTGTTTAGGAATCATGGATTGGTTAGGATTGTTAAAGCTGTTTTCAGAGGATACTGAAATTAATCTGAGTAGGGCCATTATGCTACGTTTATAGTGGATGCCTTTGTTACCTATCATATGGCAGCTTTACCACGTTCTGTTTTGTTCTGATGAGAGTTGAGTCCTCGGACTATGTTGAAGATCAATTCCATAGATTATAATCTGGGTTAAATCTTCAAGGCAGATCTGCTTCACAAGACTGTATGACTTCTCTGTTAGGATCGGTTACTATCAGATCGTTTTAGGCATGCTTTTGCTTGCAGAATATTTTATTTAAAGAAGACTAACATCATGGTTACAGTTTGTTTTTAAGGTATGAATTACCAATAGATGTGTATGCTTATTTCATATAGTATGTACGCACGGGGCAGGGGTGGCCTAGCGGTTAAGGAAGCGTCCCTGAAATCAGAAGGTTGCTGTTTGAAATATCAAACCACCAAGGTTCCTCTGAGGTGCCACTGAGCAAAAGTATCGTCCCTCTCTAAGGGTGATGGTTTAAAGCAGAGGACACATTTCGTTGTGGCACCGTGTGCTATGCTGCAGTGTTTCACAATGACAATCACTTTTTCACGTATATGTTAACCCTAGGTTGCACATGGTCACATGGAATGTTGCAACTGCAGAGCCACCAGACAACGTCAGCTCCCTTCTCAGACTCCAGTCTCCAAAGACGACAGACCTTTATGTTATTGGGTATGTTTCAGAGGTTTTTTTTTTTTTCATGATTAATTTACTACAGATGGCTGTTTGCATCGGGAACTGTCTGAGCTGCTGTGTTCATAGCCTGCAGGAAGTGAAAGCTGCACCTCTGAAGTTTGTTGCAGACCTGGCCTTTGAAGATTCATGGAGTCACCTTTTCATGAACACACTGGCACCTTTAGGATACATAAAGGTACAGAAGCAGCAGTATTTGTGTGGCATTTGTATGAGCAAGCATATTGACTCTTTGTTTTTGTTAAATACATTTTGGGTTACTAGACATCTGTAGATTGATCATTTATTGTGTTTCATGTGACTATTTTATTTTATCTTTTTAAAGTGGTTTCAGTTGTCAGTATATTTTGACTAAGTGAAAATGTTCTTAAGAATCTGTTAACTATAGTTTTCTTCCCTGATCTATATTCTGCAGTCATTGGCACTAGATTTTGTGGGGATATTGTCCCAGTAATTATTCAGTTCCAGAACTGATCTATAGACAATTTAGAGATTGATAAGCAGTTTAAGAGCTATGATTGTGTATCCAGGGCCATCCTTCAACAGTTTTTCTTCTTCCAGTTGTGTATGTACTGTTGTGCTGTTGCACCACATTCTCATTGCAATAAGGGGAAGTAGACATTCTTTAACTACAACAGTACAAGATGAAAGCAGAACAAAAGCACAATAAAAATTACATGTAAAACCTCTGGTTGTGTGTTGTTCTGTGTCCCTCAGGTATCCTCTATAAGAATGCAAGGCCTTCTCCTGCTTTTCTTCTCCCGACTGGAACACATTCCTTTTATCAGAGACATCCAGGTCTCGTACACCCGCACTGGAATTTATGGCTACTGGGTATGCGTGTGACCTGAAAAGACTGTTCTGGGGTGAGTTTGGACAGGAAAATGTGGACACAAGGCAAACCGCCTCTTCCCCTGTTTATACAGGGGAATAAAGGCGGAGTCTCTATACGGCTGTCCTTTTATGGCCACATGCTCTGCTTCCTGAACTGTCACCTGGCGGCTCACATGATCTACGCCAAAGTGCGCGTGGAGGAGTTTGAGCACATCCTGGGTGTACAGGCCTACAGCTCTCAAAAGTGCCCACATATTCTTGACCACAAGTCAGTGCACATTTTCCCATGCCGGGTTTTATTATTTGGGTTATGGAACATTTTTTCCTGATTTTATGTTCTTCCCTTCTCACAGAGTGGTTTTCTGGTTTGGAGATCTGAACTTTCGAATTGCTGATCATGGCATGCATTTTGTCCGCACCTGCATCAATAACGAACAGTTCCACCTACTCTGGCCCAAGGATCAGGTCTGTTTCGCGGCTCATTCAGACTCCTGACCATTTTTAAGCCTCACATTGTGATGTCCCTTTCTTTTACAGAACATTCAAATTCATGCTAAATTCCATGTATAGTACAGCGTTTTCACGTTTTTCTGACACTTTGTTCTGTCTGTGTCATTCGATCAGCTTATCATGATGAAAAAGGAGACGTCTAGCCTGCAGGAGTTTCAAGAGGGACCACTTGACTTTCAGCCCACCTATAAATTTGACCTGAACTCTGATAGCTATGATTCCAGGTAGTTTTTGAGAACATTTCTCCATGCTGACCGCATTGAATCAGCCTTACTTTGGGTGTTGAGTTTGTGCCGATACGGGTTTAAATTTATTATAATTTAGAAAAATTGTTATTTATGCTACTGAATTGCATTAGATCTTTTAGGATCTCCATATTCCTGCTTGCAAGCATTTCTTTTGTAAGGGTCATGTGTCTTTTCTTTTCAGAGTGCAGAAGACATGGTTGGGTTATAAGTAAGCCCTTGGAGCATCTCTCTCTTTTCTCTGTCCATGTTAACCCCTTCACCCACGTTTCTTTGGTTCTGCTGGCCTGGTTTTACTAGCATTAATCCAGTGTTTTGCCTAGCATGGTTTTATACAGGTCACAAAGCTTATACAGTCCAGAGAGGACTTTTTCATAAATACTGGCATCTGGCAACACCATGCAACTTGAATCAGATTTAATGAATCCTCCAGTGATAAATCTTAACAAACATGTTAAATAGTGATGTCACGCCACAAGTCATTAAACACCTAAAATATCTAAGATTTTTGTTGTTTTAATTTACTGTCATGTTTGTGGTGGTGTTGCCTGTGTTAAGTGCATAACAGTGTTCCATGGGGCATCTTGCACGTCACTTATGTCCTTTTTACACATAGACACATGATGTTACTAACAACAGTGTTTTTCCACTGGCAATAAAAATAAATAAATATGAAGTATGAAATATGATCTTTTTTTCTTTTTGTCTTTAAGTGGTAAAAAGCGAAAGCCTGCATGGACTGACAGGATCCTTTGGAGGGTGAAACCCAAAGCTTCACCTCCTCCTGATGATGATGATGATGATGATGATGATAGTAATGAGGAAGGCTTACAATGGATGAAGCAGCAGGCCCTGGCTAAAGAGGAGGAGGATTTTCCTTTGAAAATCACCCAGGATGCTTACACAAGTCACACAGAGTATGGTATCAGTGATCACAAGCCAGTTGTTGGCCTTTTCCAGCTAGAGGTGAACCTTTCCATTCTAACATTTCATAATGAGATTTTATTTTATGTGTCTTCATAGATTTAAAAATTCTTTTAAAATTTTAGCTGAAGAAGATGCATGATACCCCACTGGTTCGTGTTTGTGCTGAGGGAGAGTGGAGCTCAGATTTTGATGCCGTGGTGAACTATACAATTTTGCAGCCTTTCCCTTCCAGTGCATGGGACTGGATTGGTCTCTACAAGGTGTCCTTTCTGCTTATGTGTTCATAATATCTATATCACTCTTTCCACATTTTGTTATATTGCCGCCTTATTGTAAAATGGATTAAATGCATTTTTGTCCACAGAATTCTACAAACACCCCATGACATGGGGAAAAAAAAGTTTACTTGAGGTCTTGGTAAATTTATTAGAAATGTTAAAAAAATCACAGCCTTTGCTCAATACTTTGTTGATGAACCATTGCCAGCAATTAGAGCCTCAAGTTTTTTTTAATATTATGCCACAAGCTTGGCACACCTATCCTTGGCCAGTTTGACCCATTCCTCTTTGCAACACCTCTCAACCCATCAGGTTGGATGGGTAGCGTGGGTGCACTTTTTAAGATCTCTCCAGCGATGTTCAATAAGATTCAAGTCTGGGCTCTGGCTGGGCCACTCAATCACAATTACAGAGTTTTCCTAAAGCCCATTCTTTCATATCTCGGCTGTGTCTTTAGGGTCGTTGCCCTGCTGACCGGTAAAACGTCGCCCCAGTGTGAGTTCAAGAGTGCTCTGGCGCAGGTTTTCATCCAGGATGTCTCTGTACATTGCTGCAGTCATCTTTCCCTCTATCGTGACTAGTCTCCCAGTTCCTGCAGCTGAAAAACATCCCCACAGTATGATGCTACCACCACCACCACCATGCACCACCTTGGTATTGGCCTGGTGATGAGAAATTTGCCAATACCTCATGTAAACTTTTTTTCATGTTATCATTATTTAAAAAAAATTTAATCCATTTTGGAATAAGGCTGTAACAAAATGTGGAAAAAGTGATCTGCTGTGAATGCTTTCCAGATGCACTGTATATACACTGAACACTTATGCCACTTAACAGGTTGGCTTCAAGAGTATGACTGACTATGTCACCTACACCTGGGTGAAAGATGATCAAGTGTCACTCAGTGATGAACTAGTTCAGGTACCACCTACATGATGGCCCTTTTAACCATTTATCAAAAATTATTCCCAGTGAAGCTTTTAAAAAAGTTTTACCGTCTGTGTGTGAAGTAGGCCAACTGTTCCTTTTTATCTTATTTTCTGTATGACATTAGGTTTATGTAAGCAAAGATGAGATTCCACTCCTGGGTGGGGATTTTCTTCTGTGCTACTACAGCAGCAACCTTCAGTGTATCTTGGGCATCAGTGAGCCATTCAGGGTGAGTCTCATGCCTGTGTGGTATTAAAAGCTTAACTGTTGCATAGTTTTTCAAATGTTCCAGCCTAAGAGAAAAGGACTATGGACTGGACTGTATGAAAAGGTTTTTAAAGACTTCATCACGATTCTGCAAATGCTGTAACATAGTTCTTGCTGTAACATAGTTAAAATGTGAAGGAATAGAGACATTTTTAAAAATAATTTTTCAGATTCAGGAGTCTAAAGCAGCCATCGAAGGGGGGCTAATTGCAGACAATATTGATGGGCTGGACCAAGCAATGTCTGGTTAAAATGAAACTCCTCCTGGGACTTCCAGTTGTGTTTGATGCACTGCATGTTCTGGCTGGGCAAGTATGACTCAGAGTCACAACCGGTGGAATCCTGCAAGCAAGTTCATTCTGCAGGATACTGGATTGGGTTGCATTAACCCCACTGTAATAACAAAACAATGGTTGCATTACAGTTGTTTAATTAAAATGCACTTAAAAAGTACCATACTGAGGTGCTTAATATTTGGAGCAATGTTTCTGACTTACGTTCGGTTTACCAGTGAATGCTATAACTCTTTGTGCTCCTCTATCTTACTTCATTATTGTCAGTATTTTGCGCTTTCAATGTTCAATTGTCAATCAATGTTGACTTGATTGTCTTAAATCTTGTTTTAATTTTTTTATATTATTATACTGTCACTTTTTACTGATCTTTTACTGATTATGTTCCTCTAATTGTGTCCTTAACATGTACACAAATGTGCTTTGTTTCATTTTCAATGTTCCAAAGTGTACTTTGAATTACAATATGTGTATTAATATACTATATTTATATATATTTTAATCACTATTTTTTCATTCCATATTTATATACCAGTGCATTCTAGAGTATTTATAAAATGTGTATGTATTTGCCACTGGGCTGGTTTAACTTGGCATCTAGAATAAATTATTTAGGTCCTTGGTTATGGAGTCTTTCCATGGACCATTTCCATATGAACGTCCATATCTGCAATTACTTGTAGCCATTATTAAATTGTCAGGGATGGCATTATCCCAGAAACATACAAGAAACAGTTGGAATTTGTAGGAGCAGGACTAAGAAATTATTAATTTGAGATGTAAATTGATAAATGAATTGTTTGTAATTAGACCAGTAATTTGATCTTTTAGAAGTGTGAAGATTGGAAATCATTTGAATGTCCCTAACAGAATGTAGTCATATCACATTCAGACATATGTGCACAATAATAAAACTTGTATGAACATGCGTGAACTGCCTGTTTTCCTAGCAACACTTAATAATTTCAGTTTTCAGTGTCACGTTTGAATCATTGCACCCGTTTTTATACGTGACATGTGAGCACAATAAAGAGTAGTGCAAAGTAACTTATATATGAGAAAATGAATGAAGGAACACCATAAAGGAGACCGCAACTGGCCAGCGGAAGTGACGTCGCGGTTTTGCTGTCGCCACGACAACAGCTCGTTTACTCCCTTGGCGTATTACGCTGAGCGAATCGCTTCATCAGGTACGCGATATATCAATAATATATCAAATCTGCCGTAACATATTTTAAGAAACATCAAGTTTAAATGCAATGCATGTTGTGTTTTATTTTACGCAAGAAAATTGTACTGCGTGGGTTATGATAAATGCACTGTTTGCACATTTGCCTTGAAATAATATATTTTTGTTGCGCATGTAATAGCTATGATAAATGATGACCCACCCGGGAATATGACACACCGAATTAAAATACTGTCATTGTTTATTAACTAGTGATTAATAACTTTGCACACATGCTGACTGAGTGACCTTAAGTCTTGAGGTAAACTACTTGATGTAGAAACATTAGACAAAATACAACTGTACTCAGGGAACAAACAAACAAATAAATAATAAGGGACCACTTCAAAAAGTGCATTTAAATTTTTCTGCCATTCTGTTCTTTAGATGATCAGATCACACAGGCACAAGCATATAAATTAAGAAATTAGTTAGAACAAAATATATGGTTCCCATGGTCAGTTAATTTTTTCTAGGGCTGTATATTGCATGAAAGCAAAAAACTCTAAGGAAATGTGCATATCACAGTCACTGTCTGCTATGATGTGCAAAGTACCGTTTAGGGGGTAGGAGACTGATGTTTCATGGCTTGTTTAACGTGTGGAGCCAAGGCCAGGAATATTTTTCACAGTGATCAAAACATGCATTTTTAATGTGGCATCCAGGCCCACGGAGTCCAAGCAAAATGTCACGCATTATGGAGCCTCCACAGAAGTTCCTGCCCCAGGATTGGAGACGAGCTAATGATGTTCAGTATAACAGTGCAGAGGCAGAGCGCACCCGCTCTGAGAGACTGACTGCTGAGTGCAAGCGACTGATGGAGGAGAGCGACAAATGTGGCAAGCGCATGCAGCAGGACACCAACCAAAAACTGGGTGAGAGAATATGAGATCAAAGGGCATGAACAAGCAACAAATTCTCTTCATTAAAGCAGCTGAAATACCGACAAATTACACCAGAAAAATCTATGATTTTGAACCTGACACTATACAGTAGAATTAATATTTAAGGATATTTTTTTTAATCATGCAAGTGAATTTTAAAAAATAAAATAGTTTTCTGGAGCCTGGCTTAATAAATTGGAAATTTATTTAAAACATTTTTAAATAAATAGTTGTTTTGTGATTCGGAGTAGAACACAGAATCCGTGACATCAAATTTTGGAGGATGGAACTGAAAATGAGGCTTGATGAGATGCTTCAGGAGATCAAGACCTTAATGATCTCCAGGGGCAGGGTGGAGAGGGCTTTGGAGAGCTGCACTGAACCCCTGAGAGTCACCACACTCTGCCTGTCCGAGAGGTGAGGGAGACTCCCTGACAATCCGAGCTCGACATGTTCTCATGCACGCCGATGACTTGACGAGCCGTAAATGTTCCAGGCAGAAACGTGTGGGGATTGACCTGGTGCATGATGAAGTGGAGCAGGAGCTGGTGAAGGAGATGGAGATCACTGAAGGGGTGGCTGCACTGCTGCAGCGCACTTTGGAGCAAAGCAATGAGCAGATCAGGTGAGCCAATGCAAAATTATGAAGAATGAAATTTTGACTTTTACTGTCATTTTGTTGTTTTTAATAATAATTTTACATTTATCAGAATCCTTTATACAGAGCAACTTGCAACCAATAGTTACAGGGACAGTCCCCCTGGACACACTCAGGGTTAAGTGTCTGGCTCAGGGAACCTCTGGTCTCCTAATAATCCTCTGTATAGAATCTTTTTTTATGCATTATCAGGCTGAATCGGTCTGCAGTATACTATCTAGAGAAGGATCTCCGGGACAAATTTCAGGCAGAGCAGATTGATGATTCCTGTTCTGTCCTCACCAACACTTCTTCCAATAATGATGACCAACTTGGAAAGGCAATGTGCTTGCAATTCAGGTAAAAAAAAAATCGAATTTTATTCAATATGACCAAGCAGTTAAGGAAGCGGCCCCATAGTCAGATGGTTGCCATTTTAAATCCCGATCCGCCAAGGTGCCACTGAGGTGCCACTGAGCAAAGCACCGTCCCCACACACTGCTCCTCGGGTGCCTGTCATGGCTGCCCACTGTTCACCAAGGGTGATGGTTAAAAGCAGAGGACACATTTTGTTGTGTCACCGTGTGCTGTGCTGCAGTGTTTCACAATGACAATCACTTCACTTTCACTTTAAATAAATCATAAAATGCAAACACTTAATTCAAAATGCCCCTCTTTTTCCACAAACGGCCACGTAAAACAATTCACACTATTTGCCAGTATTACCACCCAAACCCACAGAGGGTACAAATACACAAGCACTACCTATTACACACAGTAACGCCCCCACCCAAACTAATAAATCAGTAAGTAAACCAGTGATAAAAGAGCCTCGGCCAAGTCCATGATCTCAAGATACAACATTTGATTACATTTTGTACATCTAGCAAAATAATATGCAAAAATCCCAAAAGACCCAATTCACACACCAGGACTCCCTTTTTTAGTGAAATACTTAAACAATAAACCAAGCAACTGAAGGGGGAAATGCAGACGGTATGCTTTTTGGTATTTGTAAAGGTTTTTACATTCTAAAGGTTTTCCTGTATCTGCAGTAGGACCATAGTGACACCAGAAGAGTGGGAGAGCTTTTCTGATGTGAACATCTCCAAGGCAGATAAAGAGAGGAGCAACTCCCTTTCACTGAGGGCTCTGGTGGACAGGGTCCTGGAACAGACGGCCACAGACATGCGAAACCAGTATAAGTCTTCCAGCGTTGCGATGGAACATAACATTCAGGAAGTCAAGAGCACCAAAAGCTTGCTGGAGGAGCACCTTTGCAAGGTGCAAAATCCTAAAATTAAAATATTGCACCCTAAGGCTGATGCATGTCTCTGGCAATCTGATGCCCTGACTACACTGTTCTCTCCAAGGTTCTTGCTGAAATTGGGAGTCAAGAGAGGAACCTGGAGTATCTGAAAGTGGCCATTGGAGATAAAGAGGGTCCACTGAAAGTGGCTCAGGCGCGGCTATCCGCCCGCAGCCAGAGACCCAACGTGGAGCTGTGTCATGACCCAGCTCACCTCAAACTGCTTTCAGAGGTCCAGGAGCTCACTGCCCATGTCAACAGGTGGGGATAAACATTGTGCCGCACCCAACATCATATATGCTAGTGATGGAATATGGATCATCACAACACACATGAATGCTGTTTTAACATTGTTATTCATTACTATTACAATTCATGCTGTGGATGAGTGTTCCCTACCTAGAAAAACTGGCAATTAAAAATTAGCATGAAAGAAGAGGACTATGGCAAACTTACAAATGAAGAACCATTCCAATCCACAAACCACAGAAAATGTTTCAGAAAATTTTGCACCACATTAGAGACCTGGGAGGGGGGCACTTTGGTTCACACTGTGGGTTCCAATACAAGATTAATTTTTCAAAACTGTGCCCTGTCTATTATTCAACATTGTCTGTGTCAAATGCCCAGTTGTCACTAATTTATACTTAATTGTGTATTTCGTGAAAAACATTGAATTTCCCATGTATATGATCTGCGGTCTCTGGCCAGACTGAAGGAGGCCCAGTCACAGTCGGAGCTGGAGCTGCGTGCGCTGACCCGCCGGCAGCTGGCCTTGGAGGAGGAGATCCAGATCAAGTCACACTCGCTTTACATCGATGAAGTCATCTGCACACAGCTGCGCCAGCCAATCGTCATCCAGAGCTTCTGACATCACGAAGCGCCATGCTCATGGACTGCACTGAGATTTAAAAAAGAAAAACCTTCACCAAAGCGGCGGTCTCACTTGTCCCTTGTGTTGGTTTATTCCTGCAGAAAGCCAGACGGCTGGGTTAAGATTCAATGGCTTGAGACGCGTGAAATTATTAATCAGTAATTCTGGGGAAGTGTTTTGTTGTGGATTTGTGTGCGCCAGTGTGTCCAAACCCGGAGCTAATAAATGCAATTTCATGTTAGTCTCTGTCTGCCTGTTTATGTGTGTGTATTTGCTCACAGTAAGAGATGAACTCTTCTACCTGTCTGCCTTCTTCACTGCTATTATGCTTCTCGGTACGGAAGTGCACCTCTAGGAATGTCTGACCTGAATGGTCTGTCTTCTCCTGGGGATTTCAGAGAAGAATGTCAAAGAAAATCATGTCACAGGAAGGCATGGACCTTGAAATACAGCAGGCTTTTTTTTTCGTGGTTTACTGCCTCCTGCTTACTCATTACACACACTCCTGCAATTCACTGTCACATGATTCCATCCATGTGACCGGGAGCAACACGGAGATGAGGTAACGTGACTTCCAGAAGTTGGCAAGATGGCCACTGCCAGCTGCTCAGTCATTAATTGTCTTTTGTGAATTCGACTCCGCTTCTTCTCCACCTCAACTAGTAAGATTTATCCTGTTCATCTCCTAACCTCTTCCCTCCTATTACCATAACCCAGGGCTGCTGACTCCGCTCCCTTCTGGGACAGGCAGGAACCTCCACTGACACACCAGCAGGCCAAAGAACAGCTTCTTCCCCTCAGCCGTCGATCTGCTGAACTCCGCACATCAGAGATTATCCTCCATTTCCCTGCAGAAACCCTGGATATGTTGTGGTTTCGCTCACCGGCTGACTGCTGCTTTGCGCACACACTTCTGTTCAAAGCACTGCAGTTCTACCTGCACTTACATTATCAGTCGATTCACTCACTCAGGTCACGACTATTTCTGTTTTAATAAGTACACACCTACATAAAGGTGTGTCCAAACTTTTGGCCTGTTCTGTACATACACATGGGGCACACATGGGGCAGTGGTGGCCTAGCAGGTAAGGAAGTGCCACTGAAGTGCCACTGAGCAAAGCACTGTCCCCACACACTGCTCCCTGTTACATCCCTGGACGTATGCTCCCACATGTTCTGTGTGTCTGGCTGTGTTTTTGCGTCCTGTCTCTTTTAGGTTGACTTCATGGGAGGAGTTGAAGCCTACTTGCTCAACCTACAATCTGCATTGGTCACCTCCACCTATTTATAGAGACTTTGGATTGTGTTCGGGAGGTCCCCAGGGTCTGCTAGGTCCTTATGCTTTCGGAAGGTCCCCAGGGTCCACGGAGATCTGCATGGAGCTCCGTTGGGGATCTCATTTGTGTTTCTTGTTGCTTTGTGTGATAGTCCCTTTGTTGTTAGCCTGTGTTAGCCTGTTAGCTTTATGTGCCTGTTTTGTTAACTTGTGTGTGTGTGTGTTTGAGTTATCCCTGCTGGACCATCCAGGCTGTTTTGATGTTGGTTAGCTGTCCTGAGTCCGCTGTCTTATTGAACCTGTTAGCACACTGTAAGTAAAAGCACTGTTTGTATCGTTTGTTTGGTTGCATGTGTAACAGTGGACCTCCTCCTCTCCACACCCTTGTTGCGATTCTGAGACCCCTAGACTTAGGAACGTGACACTCCCCAGGCACCTTTCATGGCTGCCCACTGCTCACTCAGGGTGATGGGTAAATTGCAGAGGACACATTTCACTGTGTGCACAGTGTCCGGTGCTGAAGTGTATCACACTGGAAAAAACATCAGCAAATCACTTGCACTTTCACATAGTAAAGTGAAAATTATTATTATCCCTTTAATGTATCATATTTGAGACATGCATTTCTGAGACCCATTGCATTACCATGAGATATAAATGTCGCATGAAACCCTTTTGTATACTATCTGACACATGTATTCTACATTTTGCACTACAACAATTCTCACATACAGCTGGTATAAATGGAAATTTAGTGGTAAATACCTCAATGGTCATTTATTTTTTTGAATGTTCTATATATTTGTCTTCCATAGTCCATAGTCCACAACAGAGTGTTTTGATGAACGAATTACACAATTTACAGATTGAAATGTGATAATTACAACAAATAATTTGATTCAAAATTCATAAATATAAATACTAATTTCTAATTACTCATTTCTAGACAGCTAAATGGAAGTTTACTTCCTTGATAGCAATTTGAGTGACATACTGGGCCTTGTAGAGACAGAGATAGGAATTGGACTCACAATGCAGAGCACGATGATGCTTGTTATTGCGTAAAGTATCAAAAACATTAATCATAGTATCACTCTCATAGTATCTAACACCCAGAAGAATTCCTCAAGGTTTAGGTTTTAATGCTAATTGTGTTATTTCTTTGTTACTATTGTGAGAAAAGAGACAATGTCATGTTCTGATTGTTAATACATTTATTGTGGAAACTCAAACATTGCAATATGACACTTTCTCAAAACAGTTTCTTTATTAATTGTAATGATTTTTGGTGTTAAACAAAAGGTTTTGCTAAAACATTTTACTGACCCTCAACCGGCTTTGTTCATTACTTGTTCATGGCAGGGATTTTAGGATATTTTTTCCATTTCTTCTCTTCTCGCCTTGGTTGCTTCATACTTTTTTTAACTCTGCATTTTTGCTGAAGAAAAAAAAGAGTAAAACCACAGTTTTTTCAGGTTTACTTCATGGCCAGATGTAAGCACCATTGCCGTTTTATTTAATAACCTGTTATAGGCTACAGGGCTTCACCTCATGCCATTTTAGTGTTTCTAGAGGAAGAGCCAGGTCACAGTGTGGACAGAAGCTGATCTCCTGCACAAACCCTCCTTTCTTTCTGGTCAGGAAGTCAGAGAGCAGGAGATCTGAGTCCGGTTTATGGTCTTCATCCCGTTTGATCGATATGTTCTGCATTGAACGTGACATGCACTGAAGCTAGAAGAAAAAAGATTTTAACCACACACGTTGTATAGTGGAACATTGGCACGAGCATTCAGTCATGACGTTCTTCAGGGTGAAGGTACCTGGTGCTTCTCCAGGTATTTTGATGGGAAAGACCCCCCACAGTCAGAACAAACTGCCTGTGTTTCCTCTAGAACAAGATGAATTAGACCAGATGAGTACAACCATAGTAAAACAAGTATATATAAAGCTTGATCAGGTACATACTGCTGCTGCTGCTCATGTTGGGAATAGCATACAGGTCCTGCAGGTCTGAGGAGGAGCACGTCTGTGAGTGCTGCCTCACGTCCTTCAACCTAACGTAGCAGCCACAGCCTGAACAGTGCTCCGTGCGGCTGCCGCAGGCCACCGTGTGTTCATTCATTCTGGACATAGGGATCTCCAAACTGCAGAACCCACAGCAGGCCAATCTCTCCTCACACTCGCTTGACTGGAACAAATACATTTACATTTACATTTACTGCATTTATCAGACGCCCTTATCCAGAGCGACTTACAACCAGTAGTTACAGGGACAGTCTCCCTGGAGCAACTTAGGGTTAAGTGTCTTGCTCAGGGACACAATGGTAGTAAGCGGGATTTGAACCCGGGTCTTCTGGTTCATAGGTGAGTGTGTTACCCACTAGGCTACTACCACCCAAATAGGAGTATCAAAATCACCTGTTTCCATCAACAGATATTTACATTTACAGCATTTATGCTGTAATGCTGTCAGGGTGGTAGTAGCCACACTTGCCTATGAACCAGAAGACCCAGGTTCAAATCCCACTTACTACCATTGTGTCCCTGAGCAAGACACTTAACCCTAAGTTGCTCCAGGGGGACTGTCCCTGTAACTTCTGATTGTAAGTCACTCTGGATAAGGGCGTCTGATAAATTTTAAATCAATTAAGTTAAGGAAGCAGTTAAGAAAGTCAGTTCGATTCCCAAGCCGCCAAGGTGGCACTGAGCAAAGCACCGTCCCCACACACTGCTCCCTGGCACCTGTCATGGCTGCCCACTGCTCACCAAGGGTGATGGTTAAAAGCAGAGGATGCATTTCGCTGTGTCACCATGTGCTGTGCTGCAGTGTATCACAGTGACAATCACTTCACTTCACGCTGACCATGTGTCTTACTTCAAAGTAGATGGGCAGACTGTTCCTGATTCTATAATGTGTCCCCAATAAACTGGGAATAAATCTATTAACGTGACCAGTAAGAGTATGTGTTTTCTTTATTTTCATGACCATTTACATTGGTAGATTCTCACTGAAGGCATCACAACTATGAATGACCACATATGGAGTTATGTACTTAACAAAAAGTGGAGACCTGGCCTCCACAGTCACCGGACCTGAACCCAATCCAGATGGTTTGGTGTGAGCTGGACAGCAGAGTGAAGGCAAAGGGGCCAACAAGATCTAAACACCTCTGGGAACTCCTTCAAGACTGTTGAATGCCTTCAGTGAGAATCTACCAATGCAAATGGTCATGAAAATAAAGAAAACACATTTGAATGAGAAGGTGTGTCCAAACTTTTGGCCTGCACTGTCTCTCCTCGTTCATAATCTAGAGTAAGTGCGATGTACCTGATGGTCCGGCAGGTGGCGCCGCTCTACCTTCTGACCGCACATCGTGCATTTCACCTGTTGGCACACGCAGGCTGGTTAACCAGATTCCACCCCGACCTTCAGCAAATACAGGCAACCTTCCACCGCGTTAAATCGTTCGTTATTCTTTTCATTTCCCTCACCGGAGTGTGCCGGTCTACGCGGTGTTCCTCCAGCTGGTCCCGGGCTACAGGCTCATCGCAGTCCGGGCACAGGCAGAGGAAGCGCAGGCAGTGGGACTCGTGGAGGGTCAGGTTCGACTCCGCCACGGGTCTTTCGCTGGCGCATCACAAAATAAATACTAATTACATACTAACATATATATATATACACATATAGAAGAAAACACATACAATATACATATAGTATTATTTACAGTTATTGTATTATTAATCAATATTACACACATTATTAATTCATTCTGGCCATTGCCAACGTTTTGAACCGTTCATAGCATCCATCGTACCAGTGTTTACAGGGAACCTGGTCCTGCTCCTCCACGTCGCTCATCTCTGCTGGAGACACTTTTTCTTTCATTTCGCGTCGAACCGAAACCGAAGCGCAGTTCGCGCCCAGGGCGCCATGTTTGGCGCCGCCTGTCGGAGGCCGCGGGCACGGAGGGCCAAGCGGGTCGTGTCTTCTGGCGGAACCATTTCCACCACGTTGCAGCCACCATTGTAACCCAAGGGTCAAAGTGAAGTGATTGTCACTTGTGACACACAGCAGCACAGCACTCGGTGCACACGGTGCTTTGCTCAGTGGCGCCTCAGTGGCACCTTGACGGATCAGGACCAATGATAACCACTACACCACAGAAACTTAAGTGCACCAGTTCAGTGTGGAACGTTTTTTTAGCTTTTAGTTGATTTGAACCCGGACTGGTCTACTGGGAGGATTGGGTTCCATCTACATGACATCAACACTCGACCCGCCGTGTTCAGTTTCACAGTACAAATACCTGCCCTACGGAAAAACAAGCGGAATCCAGCAAATCCTACAGTGTGCTTTTTCAAACACCCAAAGCACATTAAAATATGTTTTTTTTTTGGTTGTTTTTTTAAACTTTAATAATCCTGAAGGAAATTGCTTCTCTGCTTTTAACCATCACCGTTGGTGAGCAGTGGGCAGCCATGACAGGCGCCCAGGGAGCCGTGTGTGGGGACGGTGCGTTTGGGATTCGAACCGGCAACCTTGTGATTACAGGGGCCTCTTCCTTAACTGCTTGGCCACCACTGCCCCTTTCAATTGCATAGTTGCATAATTGCTTCGGCTGGATTCGGCTTTGATCGGCAGCTCAAACCTGTATCGAGGTGAAGGTCGTTGAAGGTGTGCTCCGCATGCATGTAGCCCAATTATAAAGTGACCCATAAACCTAACATGGTGACAGGGGTGACACATTAAACCTGGCAATCGCTGCCAGTAGACAGAGTTCAATGTATTCCACGTTCCTGCGCACTGATTGGCTCCCTGAGGACTCCAATTTATTTAATTTTGAGTTAATGGCCTATTCATTTGTTGATAGCCAAAGTACTTTCTGAACAGCAGGCAAACAACTGCGAGTCTTTAAAATCATATAAAGTTAAAGACTTGCCATGAAGATTTTGCGAGCACTGCAGTCCTGTTATGGTTGTAGGTTTTCCTACAGAGGTTGCTATAATTTTTCTTTTTAAAGCTTCCAAGTGAATGAACCACTGGACTATGTGCGTTATAAGCAGTCTTTGTGGGTTCTCACTGTGGAAAATGGAAAAACCAAATGGGGTCACATTTGGCAAGGATGTGTGGTTCCCAATGAAAATGTATGGACACCCATTCATTTAGTAAACCCCTTCAGCTCAGTTGCTGAGAATCTGGAGCCGGTCCAGTGTTTGGCAGGAATGTCCATACTTTAGCCTGTTAGGCTGCCTTTAGATTTAGTAGAATAAAGGAGCAAGTCAATTACACCACTTATTATACCAGTTATCTTTATTTAAAAATAAGATGTGATGTAATAAGATGTAAAAGTGCCATAGATACCTTCACTTTATAACTTGTTCTAGTGGCGAATGCTATTCCAGGTATGTTTTCTGTGAACTTCCAGCCTTATTAAAACATTGTAAATAACTCAAATTACAGAAGCTAAGAGTGTTAAGGGATTCATTTATACACTGTAAAATGTATACTCTATATGGGAGATTATATTTAGAGATTAAATTAAGCCAGTTGCATGGGGGAGGTGCCAGTGAAATGGTTTCTCTACCCAGAAGATAGAAATGCGTAGAAATGCGTGGAGAAGCAGAACATGGCCTCGTTTTACTAGAAGAATCCATCCCGTTTCTGACACCCGCAGATGATTTGCAAGTCGGACATGTGACCCATCGGCCTTGACTGATGCTCATACCTCAGATTTGTTTTTCTCACCAGGCCTTGGTACACAACATTTTTCCAGAGCAGTATTTTTATTCGGCCCCTGAAGGTTGCACGAATGCAAAGTCTGGCTGAAAATGATATTCAAATGAAACATCATCGCTGGTTACTGGGGTAGTTTACTCTGTTTGGGTGCGGTGAGTATCTTGAAACAAAGGTTTCTACTGACATTATCAAAAAACATAAAAATGAACAAGATTACAAAGCATATTCTTATATAGATATGTTGCTTTGATCAGCTGCTTTAGCTGTTTCCAGACCAGTCAAATCATGCAGTCACAGTCCCTCAGACCACGACGGAAAAATATGCTCAATGCTTACTGACATTTTGGTGAATTATTGTCATGCGTCACGCATTTGCTTTTGCATGAAATTGTTCCGTCTGTGTGTGTGTTTTGTCGACACATTATTTACACATTAACAGCACCTCCAGTATAGCGCTGGCCTGCCACCGGTCCACTTCTGAGAACACTGGTATTGTAAATCCATTTGCACGGTTTGTTTGCGGGACTGAGTTATATTAATGCCCTGGCAGCCATTATAATCCCCCGAAGTATCACTTTTTGCGGTGTGACTGACCCGCTGGTATTAGCCTTGAAGCCGATGTTTCTCATTTATGAGCCGCTCATCGTGTTTTGCTTCGGCGCTCTGCTCCGAGGTCCTCGCTTGCCCGGTGCATGCAGGCAGGCATACAGGCCTTCGGTGATGTTGTGTAATGCATATTGACGGTTAGATCAGTTCACAGAAGTGCCCTCATATCATCCTGCCACACTCTCCTGGGCAAACCGCAATTCCATTCTTTTCCCCTCCTTCTTAGATCGCGTTTGAAAAAGGACGGCACCCAGCGATGGTCGCCAAAATGCAGATGCACGTGTGCCTTTGCTTTTGTGGGGGGATTAGAGCACACGGTGCATTGTGCGGCAAAACCTTTGGCAAGGCCACAAATAACGTTTTCCAAAAGGTTTCCAAGGCAACCTCCGAAACGGCGCCAATTATAACTCGCAAAGCCTGTCTTATTAGTAAACTGCCCAGAGATTGGAGGAGCAAGTCGGCGTTGAGCACACGCTCGGCGGGGCATTTAAGGGAGAGATTTGATTAACCAGGACCTGGGGGCTCCTCTCAGCCCGGATTGAACACCTCACACCCTGTCCCCGGTGGGCAGACAGCGCGCCGCTGATTCACTCTTATTACCGGGGCTCTTGACAAAAGCCACCCGGAAAATCAATGGCAAATTGTCCTCGCCGCTTTGATATCTTTGGTTTCCCAGAACCATATATAGAATATTGACCTTTGAGGGGGAGGGGGTTTCGTGCGAGCAGGGACTGATCTGATTGTACCCTCAACGATCTGTCTGGAGGCACACCGTTCATTTCGGGTGAGCGTTCACGGGTCCACGTTTTGGGGTGTAAAGTACTCTTTTAAAGTACTCTTTATTATTTATTGTCATGATCTTTTTCATGCATTGTGCGGGAAGGTTTGCGTACTTTGCATTGCGTGCGATCTCTGCGCTGAAGAGCTCCCCAAAGCCACCCGAGAGAATTAAAGCGTAGCCTCCTCCATGGTAACGGCTCGCCTCCCAGACCCCTCCCTTCGCATCCTGCATTCTTACACACGTCCTGTCCACATGTCAGTCTCTCTCATCCTCTCCGTTCTCCTTCTCGCTTCCTCGTATGCCTCCTCTGCTTCTCTCTCTCCCCCTCTCTCTCTCATACACACACACACACACACACACACACTGTGGCTCACTCCCTCTCACGCCTGCTCTCACATCTCTGATGTTGGACCAGTAACGGGTCAATGTTTACTCCAGCTTCTAAGGCAACCATGGGAGACTCAAGGTAATGTACTACGTGAGGGGCATGACGGAGCAAGCCTTTTTTGCATTTTTTCCCCAATTCTCGCGTTTGCCCTTCCTGACTGTGGTAAAATTAGAATTGCATGGTTAGGCGGACCTTGTTAAACTGTTGCTACGATCGCTGTACGTGCGTGTGTGTGCGTGTGTGTGAGCGGGCTGCAGCCAGGCTGTGGACGTTTTACTCCTGCCGTGGGTCACCGCGCCAGTGTAATCGGCAGGCATCTCGCATTGCACAGTAATAACCTGCGTGCTTCTGCACTCCCTGCTCTCTGGTTGTAACACATCGTGGGTTCATGTTTGTGGTACAGCCTGGTGGCTCCTTCTGCGTGTTTCCTTTTCAGCCTCGGAACCACATGAGTGCTTGCTGGCTGAGTTTAACCGGATTAATGTCGCTTTGAAGGATTAGAAGAGCCACTCCAGCCGCAGTTGAACACGCGCTTATTTGAGATGAGGCGCACGCTCACATTCCTCAACTTCGATGCTCTCATCGCAGATTACAACGACCACATCACTGTGGCCAGCACTGCTGTCAGTCATCTGATGAGAACAGCCTACCGCATTTATACCAGCCCGTACGGAAGCTATGGTTACTGTCATGCAGGGTCTAACAGTGAACGTCGCTGCAGTGTGACCGCTGTGCTTTCAGTTCAGCTCCGTTGCGCGTCGCTCCTCCCCTGATCTGTTTGGTTTGTTCTGCTCCTGACTGCCCACCTTCGTTAGGCCGCCGTTTACTGTCCCCGTCTCCGTCTTCACTTCAAGTCGCTGTCGTTTTCTTTCACCTTCTCTCTTCTTCTTCTAGCCACCATTACGCTGGTGCTCAGTTCTGCTGGATGTTCTTTTCCACCTTCTCCTTTCACTACTTTCATTCTTCAGCCCTCTCTAACTTTGATGTGTGAAGCAGCGGGAGGTTAAGCCGCGCGTCCGTCCTAATGGCTTCATTCACATTAACGGCCCCACTGAGACCCTCAGTAGATCCATGCGGTGCTTAAAAGAGAATGAGAAAGCGAGAGAAATACAGGCGCGTATCTGTCTATTGTCCGCGATGGCTCGTAGAACAAAACTCCGTTGGGGGGTGGGAGGGGAGCAAAGACCCGGCAGCAGTCAGTGGTGTTTGTAGGAGTGAGTGGGAGAGAGTTGGTGTACGGCTGGGCGTTCTGTCACATTCACCACAGCCCACCAGCAAAAAAAGACCCAGGAGGCAGTGAAAAGCAGAGCACGCTGTTGATGTGCGACCCAACGAAGCAGGAGATGAGAAAATGCTGTGTGTGTGTATGTGTGTGTGTGTGTGTGTACGCGCGTTTTGAGAGTGCGGAGGTTGTATAACACTGGGGGTTTTGGTGGCTTTATTATACTTCGATGGAGATAAGACAGTTGAGAAGGAAGAGGCGTAAAAAGGCGTATCCTCTGAGTCATGCCTGTAAGCAGTTCTCTCTCTCTCTCTCTCTCTCTCTCTCTCTCTCTATCATAATCTAATTGTAAAGTGCGGATATTCACGTAGAGGCCTGGACAGGCAACATGGAAAAATTGGACCTTTTTGGGATGTACGAAATGAGTCTGACCCATTTTCCCCAGCAGGAGGGACAATACCTCTGCAAGATTCTTTATTGGCCTGCCAAGAAGTGGAGACTATAAAAGAAAGAAAGAGAGCAAGAAAGAATTCAAAAAAACATCATGCGGTCATATCAGCGCATCGGTTTATGGTGCCCGGCATTTTTTGTACATGCCCGTTTTAGCACCGACTGTGTGTCCGTGCAGGTGAAGAGGTGGCAAATTGAATAATGATCCCCACTTACACCTCACTTACAGTGATAGACCGGGTCTTCACTTATTCACCCTGAACGCTGAGAGCTTTTTGCGTTACAATTGACCTTGAGCAGATGCCAGCTTTGCCAATCTGCCCACAGTATCTCTCTTTCTGTATCCTCCCCCCCTTCCCAATTTGCGCAGCTCCCATTCCTTTCCTCTGTCACTCACAGCATCTTCTCCATTCCTGTCCTTCATCCTCCGCTTTCAAGCAGAACAGCGCAGCCTGAAAGGAGGGGAAGGTGGGGGTCATACGGGACACATCACTCAGACGGCACCATCGGCCCGATTCCCCCTTGTCGGTTTGAATAGGGCTACATACGGATGATGTCGTCGTGCCGCTCATTGTCGCCCGGTTGTGGAAGTAGCTGCAGTTTGGTGAGGATGACTCACACCGCATGGGGCACATTAACCATAATGCAGTCTGCTCTTGTGCTGCACAGACACTCTTCATCAAATGACTGCAATTTCCACTGGCAGAAACATTATTAGGTGTTCATGATTGCTCATTTTGTGTAATCTGTCGGGGTGATACAGCATCATTTCAGCGGCCAAATGTCATTGATCTTAAACTTTTTTCGGTGGCTAAAAACTCTCCCACGTTATTGATAAAATTCTTCCCATGGCCAATCCAAGAGCTTTTGGGTTTAGATATATGTCTGTTACTGTGTAAGATATGTTTATGCAGGGTTCCCTGCTTTGATGAAACATTGCATGTTTGGCCATGATATGCTGCAACACAGTTTTGGTCTATATTTCCACCTCGAGTAGCTGTGAACTCGCTGAATTAAACAGCCTGCAAACACTACACGAGTCCATTGCTTTGGGCTTTGTGCAGAAATCTCCCTAGGCCTTCATGAATATGCATGTACCCCCTCCTCACTTCAGCACCACGTATGAACTGTGCGCGAACAAGGGTCAGGGCTACTGCAGGCTGTTGTGGCTCCGTGATCCACTAGCTGAATCTCTCCGGCGGATATTAATGCATTTATGAGCATGGAGCACCGCTGACCTTGCCTCTCAAGGTTTCGACAGCGCTGATATCCTCGGGGGACTCCGTGTTTGCACGGAAAGGTGTTGGTATTATCGGTGATATTAGGTCATCGCTGTGCCCTGGAGTGCGGCAGATTATGTCACGCTGTGAGACTGCATCGCGGTGCGCTGTAAAATGCCAGTGCTTCATTCATTCCGTTCAATTAGTGCTGCTCTTGCCGATAATGACGCACCATGAGAGAGCAGGCCCCTATCTCTCTGCGACTCAAGTTCAAGAGATGCCCATCCAGTTAAGTGCAGGTAGTGATGCACAGCGGTGCCCAGCCTGAAGCACTAGAGATCCAATTTTCAGTCTGGCCCTGCTAACATGTTCTATTGTTAAATATCACTTGAGCAAATGTTCTAGAGGCTAAAGCAAGGCGAAGGGTGCAGAAATGTGGGACATTTTGCTGAAAATTTCTGGTTTCACTAGGGTGCTAATCGGTAAAGGGAATGGCGAGACACTTTTCACATTGTTGTGTGTATTTTAACAGCACTGTGCACATAATAGTCTTAGGTAACAAAGGTTACATAGGCTAGCATTTTTTTAAATTCATATTTCTGCTTTATTGGATGGGAATATGGACAAATTAAGAGAATGCTGCTCACTACTTGTACTAAATGTAAGTAGAAAAGCAAAATAACTAGTTAGCACTTGGCATTTACAGTGTTATTAATATGACAAATGTGACCAATTAAATTTAGGATTGTTTCAATTGTTTTGGGTGCCTTGACAAAAGAGGCCTGGAGGTCTGAACCAAGCCTGGGTCCATGGCTAGCGAGTAAAGTGATCGTCATTGTGAAACACTGCAGCACAGCACACGGTTACACAAAAAAATGTGTCCTCTGCTTTTAAGCATCACCCTTGGTGAGCAGTGGGCAGACATGACAGGTGCCTGGGGAGGAGTGTGTGGGGACGGTACTTTGCTCGGTGGCACCTCAGTGGCACCTTGGCGGCTCGGAATTCGAACCGGCAACCTTCTGATTATAGGGCAGCTTCCTTAACCGCTAGGCCACCATTGCCCCACAAAAAAATCATGGGACATTAAAATTTTTGTAACAAACAAACAAACTCAACATTTCTGTGCACCAGTGTGTATCTGTCATTCTGTGATGTCATTAATTTATGCAGTCAACAGTCTCACAAAAATTTTTAGATTCATTTTTAGTAATACCCCCTATTGGGTAGCTCTAGTGTCCGGTGGTGGATACGCTCTGCCTTAATCTTTTTTTAATCAATTTGTAATAAATATAACACATTTACTGCAAATTAATGGTTGTACTGTAAGTACATAATCAGCTGTTGGATGCCCCCACTTTCAGATCAGCTGCAACAGCCCTAATTAAATTAATTGCATGAAATGCGTTTTAGCTATCGACTACTAGGCCAAGGTTGATGTCAGATTAGTTTGAGGCTGTGCATTTATCTTATTGGGACTCTCACGGGTGGTAAGTAAGACAGAAGACCAGAAAGTCAGAGGTTCAAACCCCACTTACTGCCATTGTGTCTCTGAGCAAGACACTTAACCCTGAGTGTCTCCAGGGGGACTGTCCCTGTAACTAATGATTGTAAGTCACTCTGGTTAAGGGCGTTTGCTAAATGCGGTAAATGTAGTAAGGGAGGGGTCTGGTTTGGTCCGATGTTTCTGTTTAGATTGGTAAATACTGTACTTACAACACTTCCCCCTTTTCACAGCCAGATACAGGGAGTGCAAGAGGGTGTGTCTGTGTGTGTGAGAGAAAGTGATGTAGAGTACCACTGCCCAGCCTCCACTTCACCACCCCTCCCCTCTCTCGCTCTTTCGCTGCGTGCCCCACCCCACCGCGCGTGTGTCTGAGTGCTGAAGTGCACGAGGCAGGTGGAAGAGGGAGAGTGTGCAGCGCTGCCCTCACTCAGCCTCAAAGCCTCCGAGAGAGACACGCACACACCAACTCACATACACACACGACCGCGCTCACACGCTGAGGAGCCTTCTGCTGCATCCACCATGTTGAGGAGGAAGAGGAGCGTGTCTTTTGGGGGATTTGGATGGTATGTTGCCCTCAGATCACACACTTTGCAGGATGTGTGGAGTGGTTTGGTTTCATGCTTGTCGAGAGGAAGGTCTGCGATGGAGGTCTGCGCCTCTAGGACAGGGTTAAACATCAGTCGTAAATTGGCTCTGATCTGCTGTGTGTGCAGGGTTTTTTTATGCAATCGCTCAGAGTGTCACACTTCTGTGACATTGTTTGTGTGCCTGATGTGTGTCAATCAGATACTAAAATGCCGGGAGCATCATTTATGCTTTAAAAGTAGTTGTTTTATTTATTTAAAGTATTTCAGAGGCAGATCAACCTTGGTGAGCATGGTTATATATTCCTATCTTTGGTTACTGACACCCATGGAGAAAAAAGAAAAAAAGAAACTGTGTGCTCACACAGGTTCGAGGGTGTGACTGCATTTGAAGCCGAAGCGTGAGAAATGCAAGGCGGCGCCAGATTGGGCTGCGTGTGTGCGCGTGTGCGTGAGTACCGCGCACCACACAGGATGACGAAACCTCCTCAGAGCAGCACATCTGCGGTGGGCAGCACGTTCAGTTATCACCCCTCTGAGGATTCCCATGTGGAGGGGCTTGCTAGCTGTCAGGGAACAAAGAAACCGGGGCCTGTCGGTGAGGTCTGGTCCTCGCCAAATGCACCTGAACAGCAGCGTGAGGACGGGGGCTCGCAGAATCCTTAGATATCTCCTCTTCAGCAGGTTTATGAAAGCACCGTTTGAAGCCTTTAGTGCAGTGACGCGTAGGTCGATTAAGCTGGTGTTTCTAAAGGAGGAGCAGCACTTGAAAGCCCTCAAGATGTTTGCTGTGTTAAAAGAAATGTGCCAGATTCACCCCAGGAAAACAGAACGACAGCTTTCTTTCTCGCTGCGCAGAGGGAGGGTCGGCGGAAGTGCTGCTGGGAATTGAAATGGTCCCGCTCCTCTGTAATGCCTCTTAAGGATTCCTGGATTTCACCCATAAAAATCGATGATGTCATCAGCGCTATGGTTGACCGCGCGGATGATGGGGATGGAGATTTCAGGTGTGGGGAGGGACAGATGACAAAAAAACTGAGCAAATCCATCTTATATAAGACGGAAAGGCATGATGTCAGGAATGAAGATAGTTTCATCTTGCTCCAGTTCACATCAGTCATGTGAGAGGAGCGCAGTTGGCCTTGAGGCTGAATTGGAGTGCAGCAAGGGAAGCAGATATTAATTTTAAGATCTGCTATCGACAGGCAAGGTTGTGCAGGTGCCAAATTAATTGAAATAAGAATAAGTGCCCATAAAACCATACATCATCTGTATATTGGTATCTGGTAAACGTTTGCTTGTAAAGCCTCTACAATCACATACAAGCTTCTATAAATTAACTTTATATAAGAATGAAGATGACTGAGAAGATGATTTTGGACGTATGATGCTGCTCGACAGAAAAAAAAATCTAAGGTGTAAATAATCCCTCTCATTGTGGCTGACTGATCCTGTGACAGAATGTTCTCTCAAGAGAAGACCTCACCACCCCAACCCTGCCATATTTCCTGTTAAAAACTGCCTACACCATGCACATACATGCATGCACTCACATTTTGTTCTGACAACCGCTCAAAATTACATGCAAAGTCTCACATACACACGCACCATCACAAATAGACAGTGTTTAACCAGGAAGCAGCCACACAGGCTCCCAGACACTGATCTGGCGTGAGATAGCACCATGAAGCCTTGATATATTTCCAGACTGGACAATGCACATGATTGGGTAACTGCGTCATTTCTGTGGCCGTGACGACACTATGGATCTTTTGTCAAGCTTCCTGTGTGATGCCCCACCTAAGCCACACAACCACAACTTACTGCTGTACTCCAGATAGCCGTGCTCCACGTAGAAACAGTGCTGCTGCTTCACAGTATCTACCTCCTGATTAAAAGGCTTTAATCAGCTCCCACATTGTTCTTCCCCCCCCCGATATATCGCCTTCTTTCTCTGAGGTGTTATTCTAGATAATAACTATGTTCTACACCCATGCTCCTGACTTGGAGTCCTACGCATATCACAGGGAACAGCAAGTTCACACAGAAATATTAAAGGTCAAAGCTATGGGTATTTTTACATTTTTTAAATTTTATTTTTAAGTTTCAGTTTTTTTTTAATGGCTCGGTTGGTGTGTAATGAGATCCTACTGGTTAAAAGAAGAATTAAAACTGAATTTCTGTCGAGTCGAGTTTTAACCAATTAAAAAAATTGCTGCAGACAACGGCAACCCTAACAGCTGTGACAAGGTTCGTGATATCCATTTATTTGTTTTGAAAAGGAAATGAGAGGCGGCCTGGATGTAATGAGTTCCAGCTCATGGAAGGCTGATGTAATTGGTGTCACAGGCTCATGTTTTTTTATTATATATATGTACGTATATGTGTGTGTGTGTCACAGGCTCATGTACATGTTTTTATATATTTGTGTGTGTGTGTGTGTGTGTGTGTACACACGAGCCTGTGACACCAATTATATCAGCCGTCCATGAGCTGGAACTCATTACACCCATTCATTAGACATCAGTGTTAGGCTCCACTGTTCTGGAGCATCTATTGAGCGTGTTTGCACCAGGCAGATTTGAGCTCAGACGTCAGACGCTGTTTTAATAGCGACTGTTGCTGTGTTACCTGAAATCTTTTCTCTCTCTTTTCTTTATAGGATTGACAAGTCCACCATTGCTGCTCTGAAAGCCAGGTGAGTTTGTGTTGACTGGCTCTCCAGCCTCCTCCATCACACGCATCTCTTTCTGGGCTCGCATGTCATCGGCAAGTTCTCGACGCGGACTTCTGAATGCCATTCTGTTGCGGTGAAAGGGGGAGGGTGTGGAAAGAAAGGGAAGAAGAAAAGATGGTCGCCCTGTAGCAGCGGGCGGAACAAATGGTCCTCAGGCCTTTGCTTCGCATTCGCCCAGAGATACAGCTTTACTTACTGTACTCAACTCACAGTACTCACTGCTCTCGGGGGAACATCCGACCCTGTCCTTAAATCTGGCCTGTCCTCGGGGGGCCCGTGGGTTCAGAGCGCTTCTCAGTCTCTACGTCAGATTTCATTAGGCTCAGTTGTTTTGGGGGAGTGGGTGGACCTGCTGGGAGGCTTCATTTGATTACGTGTCACAAGTAGAGATTTTTTTTTTCACAGTTTAAGCCTGTTAACACATGTCACCCTGTCACCCAGCAAGAACCTCTCAGTGACAACAGTGCGCACTTAAGTCACTCACTCACCAAGCCAGTCAGTTATGGCTGAGCGTTCCTGTTCCTTTGTAACTGCTGGTTGCAAAGATTCCCCCCAACAGGTCTCTGAGGTTCATACATTTTTAAATGCACTCGCTGTTGAGAGTTTAAACCCACAGCTCAGGCCTCACTTATGTACAGCATTCAAATGCAGCACCTGGCGGGCCTTGATAAATTATGTAGCCAGCAAACTGGAATGATTTTGCAATTCTTGTTTTAAATAGAGTTGATCATTCTGTTCATGTCTTGAGACCAAAGCCTTTATTACAAAGCAAATAATTAATTGAAAGAACGCTAAATGTATGAACAAGTATTCATAAACTGCAATAGCTATAGTTCTTCAATAGAATTTTTTGAAATCCATAACCCAAAAATGTAGTGAAGGAACAGAATCCTTGATTATCTGATACTTTATAGGTATTCTGTGTCATATGCAGAAGCACCAGAAGATGCTTTTGTTCCTGTACTGAACTGAGAAATACTCTTCTTCATCTTTACGATCATATTTACGATTGAAGATTGGACGACAAGCAGTCCTACAAAGGATCTGCACTGCAAACTGACACATAGCCCCTATTTACAGAAAATCCCACATATTAAATGTCTAATTTTATGTCATTTTAATACTGTACATCAACGTCTCAAAAACTGTACATTTAATATGTGACATGCCTTGTTCTGCACATTTGCTTGTGTATAGAAGAAAGAAAAACTACATTTAGGCTGCCAGAGGCTGCTGCTGGGATTAGGGTTCATGTTGTTTCCAGGATGAAGTGCAGTAGAGAATAGGTCTATCCTGAGAAACCCTGAGTGGTTTGGTGCAGGTGATCGACTCCCTTTGAGAGTGTCTCTTCCTGAGTGTGTGTGTGTGTGTGTGTGTGTCTGCTTGTGCCCCTTGGAGTGTGTTTGTTTGTACCTGGAATAATCAGAAAGAAAAGGCTCTCTAGTTTCTCCCAGCGCATATCAGTCTCCATGGAAATCAGTACACAATGACTGCGCTATCAGAAGCACTTCTGTGTGTGTGTGTGTGTGTGTGTGCGCTCTTGTGTCACTATGGTTCACTGTAGCTGTGCTGACATCGAGACAGAGATCGGGCTCATGAGAACCCAGTCTGGGTCCGCAGCCTCCACCCCCTCCCTCCACCCTCCTCTCACCAGCAACTACAAAGTGAGTGGTCTGCATCCAGCGCTCGGCTAAATTGTGGCAACACAATAACAGGCGCATAATCATGTGCACACGTTTGTGTGTGTGTGTGTGTGTGTTTGCGTGCCTGCTTATGCTGGAGCTTTTCTAAAAAAGCTGCATGAATTAATATTATGAAGACAGAGCGAGAGAGAGAGCGAGAACTAGAATAGCATCCAAAAAGAGACAGATTGAGGAGAGGAGTGTAGGTGTATCTCACGCTGTGCAAGATGCCGCGCAAAATTTGGTGAGTGCTGTTTTTTTACGTAGTGACTTTCATCGCCTGTTACTGCGGCAATGTGTTTTAGACGTGCTGTTTGACCGCGCCTGCTATGCATTCTGCACAAGGGTAATTGTTTAAAGGCTGTTAAAGGGTTTATTTACTAGGGAATTTTCAAGACACCCAATCTCATACCAAAAATGTGTTATAAAAGTTCCGTTACCCAGACTGCATGGAATCCAACAAGAGGAATCTCAGTGTTGTGTCTCTTGTGCAAACCACAACACCTAAATCAGCCCAGCCACCACTGGACATGTCAGCCATTGTCACAGTTGTTTGCTGCGAGGGGGCAATTTTGTTTGACATCAAAAAAGCTTTAAAGCAAAAGAGCGGCTTATCCAGGTGGAGGTTTTTCTTGGGGTCGGTTCTGAAGAGATTGTTAACAGAGGTGACTGACTGGTCTGTACTACTTACTCTGTGTGCCAAAGTCATGCAGACATATGCTAATGTACATGTAGATTAATACGCCCACCCCAATGGCGGAGACAGACAGGCACACACATAATCTGCATTGAACCGCAGAAAAACATCTGAAATACGGGTGACACCGTGCATTCGCATTCTAGACAAAAAAGCAACACCCGTAGATGGCACCAAATATGAGATTTTCTAACAACCGTGCATCATCCTATACTTGGGTTGGTCTTATATTTGGACAATTTCTGTAAATCAGCACCAACAGTGATTAATAGAGATTGACAAACACATGTGTATAGGCACACAGACCCTCATCCCACTGCTCCCCGGGTGCCTGTCATGGCTGCCCACTGCTCACTCAGGGTGCTGGGATAAATGCAGAGGACAAATTTCACTGTGTGCACCGTGTGCTGATCACTTCACTTACATCATGTATATGGTCACATGAACAAATGTTAATTGGAAGGAGCGAACAATGATGAGGATGTAGGTGCTTTTGCCCAAACAAGGAGTGCGACGTCTTGTGCTGTCTGCAGCTGCATGAATTTCCTTTGTAGTCCTACAGGAGGCAATTAGCACTCCGGGCCTGGGATTATCCATTATGCCATGGCGTGAGGGGGTACAGCCACAGCTGCAGGGAGCGGTCGACTCCACGGGAGACGCTCTCGCTCTCTCCCTCTGATGGATGTCCCAAGCCTTGGCACACCCAGGCACTACGAGGCCCGGAAAAGCCAAGGCGCCCTCGCTCCTTGCGGACACGCAGGTGCAAATGTTAACTGTCCGTGAGCATCAGTGTGATTTACGTGGTTTGCGGCTATTTCTGGAGTGTGACATTTAGCTTCGTTAAATGTCCAAATGGCAAGCAAAATGTTTTATTCATTCTTCTCATGACTCTTATGTCACCTTTTTTTCAAGAACCAGTTGATTTGCAATAATATATGCCTATTATGCACATATTAAAACACAGATATTATGTGAAAAATATTACAATATGATTCAAATTACGATATGGGTGCCAGTGCATACACTACATGATGAAAGATCGAGAAACAATTTCAATAAATCACACTGCAGACATTCAGCAGGGGTTTCAAGTGTCAGAAATATCGCCACACCAGCCACTGACCTGAGGATATACTTCCTGGCAGCCTCATCCCTCCCTCTCTGTCGACGCTCTCCAAAGCCACAAGGCCTGTAAATAGAGCGCTGCACCGAAAATAAAGTCCCTGTGACACTGCCGACCTGAGCAAGTGTTGGTCTCATTACAGCAATGCATGTTGCTGCACTGTCAGAAAGATGCAGCGATACGGGTAAAGTCATTATCCCTGGGTGATGCGCAGGACCACAGTTCCAAACTCCAGCAACCTGCTGCGTCCGTTTTTAGCTAAAAATATTTCGTTGCTGTGCTGTGTAATGCAAATATCCATCTTCTACGTCTAAACATTTTACAGGTTTTATCTGCTTCTGAAGGATGCATACGCACGACATCAC
This sequence comes from Denticeps clupeoides, assembly GCF_900700375.1. NCBI lineage: Eukaryota > Metazoa > Chordata > Actinopteri > Clupeiformes > Denticipitidae > Denticeps > Denticeps clupeoides. The sequence goes on from NC_041725.1 coordinate 12,859,605, forward strand.
GAGACAGGGATTTATTACATAGTAGACAAGACAAGGGGACCATCACCAAACAATGAGCCGATGGCGAACAGACATGAACAGGGAAGATTTATACAATCATACACAGGCGCTAACAATCAGGAAACATAATAACACAGGACCAACATGAAACTCCGGTCCGAACTCCAGACCCGGAGTTACCCCTGCCGGACCGGATCATGACAGCTTTGGACCAATTGTCAGCCTATACTGTGGTATGTATTAATCTATTGTCATTCAAGTGAATTGAGGGTGAACGTGAAGTGATTGTAATCGTGATCAGAGGTGGAGGGCTACGAATTACATTTACTCACGTTACTGTGCTTGGGTACTTTTTGTGAGTTGTTTTTGAAATAGGTAATTTTACCTTTAATCAATTATATTTTTAGACAAGTATTTTATTTCACTATATTGGAAAACCAGCCCCCCGTTACGGAGTAAAAAAGTGAAATGCAAAAAATAAAAATAATAAATCCACCTGAAATGAGAGGAAATTGCGCAGGTTCCCGCGCGGCATGTTTCTCAGGCCGCGGACGGCAGCTCCTCACCATGAAACAGGCGCTGGGTCCTAAAGCCGGTCAATTAGCAGCCAATCAAAAGAACAGGCCTTCACAACAGCCAATGAGAAAACAGCAGTACTGTATCTGGGCAGAACGCAACGCAACAACCAATGGAAAGGTGTCCGGGGATTCATTCTTTATTCTGTTATTCTGCTACTTGTGATGAAAATTTCCGAAAAGGTTGTTGACCCAAACAATAACGCTCTCCCATCACTTCAATCTTTTGTTTTAATGTTATAACAAATTCACAATTTGTTTGAATCAAATGACAACATGACTGCTGTTTTTGCCCAGATAATTACATCAACTTTTCAATGCTGAGTGTCTGTATCCTAAACTTTTACAGGTATCACATGCAGCCTGAAAGTAGAATAGCCTATACAGTGCAACCAGAAACTACTCACAGCGCATTTGTTTTTCCACATTTTGATATGTTACAGCCTTATTCCAAAATTTCAATTCAAACCCATAATGACAATGTGAAAAAATTTACTTGAGATTTTGGCAAATTATTAAAAGAAAAATGATAAAGCACATGTACATCACATGTATTCACAGCTTTTGCTCAATACTTTGCTGATATACCTTTGGCAGCAATTACAGCCTTAGGTCTTTTTGAATATGAGCCACAAGCTTGGAACACATATCATTGGCCAGTTTGGCCCCTTCATCTTTGCAGCACCTCTGAAATATGGGAAGTGTTGGTGCACAGCCATTTTAAAATCTCTCCAGAGATGTTCAATTGGATTCAATTCTGGGCTGAGTTGGACCAGTTCAAGAGCAGTCTTGAGCAGGTTTTCATCCAGGATGTCTCTTTACGTTGCTGCAGTCATCTTTCACTCTATCCTGACTAGTCTCCCAGTTCCTGCAGCTGAAAAATATCCCCAGAGCATGATGCTGCCACCACCATGCTTCACTGTAGGGATGGTATTGGCCTGGTGATGAGCGGTGCATAGTTTCCTCCAAATGTGACACCTGGCATTCATAACAAATACCAGAGAGTTTTGTTTCTCATGGTCTGAGAGTCCTTCAGGGTGCTTTTGGCAAACTCCATGTGCCATGTGCCTTTTACTAAGGAGTGGCTTCCTTCTAGCCACTCTACCGTACAGGCCTGAATGGTGGATTTCTGCAGACATTGTTGTCCTTCTAGAAGTTTCTCCACTGTCCACTCTGGAGCTCTGACAGGGTGACCATAGGGTTCTGGGCCACCTCCCTGACCAAGGCCCTTCTCCCCTGGTCACCCAGTTTAGGTGGCAGGCCAGCTCTAGGTAGAGTCCTGTTGGTTTTGAACATCTTCCACTTATGGATGATTGAGGCCACTTTGCTCATTGAGACCTTCAAAGCTGCAGACATTTGTCTGTATCCTTCCCCAGATTTGTGCCTCAAGATAATCCTGTCTCGGAGGTCTACAGACAATTCCTGTGACTTCTTGCTTGGTTTGTGCTTTGACATGAACTGTCAACTGTAGGACCTTATATAGACAGGTGTGTGCCTTTCCAAATCATGTAAAGTCAAGTGTTTTTTCCTCAGGTGGACTTCAACTAAGCTGCAGAAACACCTCAAGGATGATCAGGGAAAACAGGATGCAACTGAGCTTTCATGGCAGAGTTTCATGGGAAAGGTTGTGAATAGTTATGTATCTGTGCTTTCTAAGTTTTTCATTTTTAATACATTTGAAAAAACTTTTTTCACCTTGTCATTATGGGGAAAATTGAGGAAATGAGGAAAAAATGAATTTAACCCATTTTGGAATAAGGTTGTTGTGCGTATTGTACTGTGAATACTTGCGTGTGTGTTGTGCTGTGAATACTTTCCAGATGCACTGTACATGCTTTTTGCTTGTGTATTCCATACATTACATTGCTCAAACTAAACAAGAGCCTTACATCTTAAATCTTGCTGTAATATTATGTGGAACAGGGTGCTTTATTTAATTTCTTATATCAGCAGTCAGTGTGCTCATTTGGCAGTTTGCTATAAAAAGAACAAAAAGTTTGTTAATAAGGGATTGTTGATGGATACTTTGATATTGGCTTTTTTCTCTTTTTTATTGTAATTACTTTTACTGAGGTAGATTTTTAGATGGATACTTTTACTTTTATTTGAGTAGAATTTAAGCAAAGTAAAGATACTTTTACTTAATTACATTTTTTTCATTGATACACTGCAGCACAGCACACTGTGAAAGGTGTCCTCTGCTTTTAACCCTTGGTGAGCCATGGCAGAAACTTTTTGCAACATCACTTTTTAACGTAATTATATACACATTCTTACAAGTAAAGCACAAGTAATTATTACTGTTTTTACTTTTTCTAGCAATTCTGCACTTCCTGCCTATATAAGCAGAATGTTAATTGTTTTGACATTTTCCCACCAGCAAACATTCGTTTCGTCAAATTACTCGGCAGTTGAATCGGCCAATAATCGGGTGTTTTAGTTTACATTTACATTTACATTTACAGCATTTATCAGACGCCCTTATCCAGAGCGACTTACAATCAGTAGTTACAGGGACAGTCTCCCTGGTGCAATTTAGGGTTAAGTGTCTTGCTCAGGGACACAATGGTAGTAAGTGGGATTTGAACCTGGGACTTCTGGTTCATAGGAGAGTGTGTTACCCACTAGGCTACTACCACCCTAGTTACTACCACCCTAGTTCGTGTTGCCAGACCTCGCAGAAAGTGAATAGTTAATAGAAATAAACAAACAAACAAAAAAATGTAAGTAAATGTAAGTACAAAGTAAGTAAAAAATAAATATATAAATGCAATTCAATAAAGAGCTTAATTTAAGAAACATAATGTCACGTAAGAACTGGATTTCTCAGGGTCTCAAATTTAATAAAAATAATAACCATAAGATTTTAAGACATCATAAAAAGACAAACGAAGCTGGCATATCCGCAGTAAAAAGTGAGAGGCTACCAAATTAAGACAAATTTAAACTTGTCTTTTGTAATTTTTTCAACGAGGAATTGGATGGAAAAAGACATGTCCTGGCATGTAAGAAGCGGATTTGGCAACGCATGTCGTCTACAGTTCTTGCGGCTTTCTGTCAGTAGAGGGCAGTAGAGCAGATGCGCTTCCTCAATTCGCGGCTAGGGGGAGATATTGTCCTTCTCCTGACCGTCTCTCCTGGAAGGGCCGATGTTTGCCTGCCTTCTGCTGACACCTGCTTGAAAGAAAAAACACTTTGACCAAAATGTAAGAACATTGCGTTTGTGTGTTTTCTGTGTGCAATGACCAAGGCTTGCCTGTCTTGCTTAAACACCAAAGTCTGCCTGTTTTTTTTTTCTATGTGAAATGTGATCCTTTTTTTCCCAGACAGGAGCTTATGGCTATTTGCTTACAACGGGTATGTAAGGGATACGGTGTTCTTATTATGTCTGGCTTTATTGTGTATTATCTTCTCTTCACACACGGAATGTTATGTAACTTTCACAGAACTGGGTATACTGGTATTTGAGGTCACTCAATGGTGAATGTGTTTTATAGGGACCATTGTTGTTACATGCAACGCTATCATTGATTCACTAAAACACTTCTCTCCAAAAGTCAATAACCTCCTCTGGGGATTGCTGAGATTTACCCAAAATGTTATCCACCCCCATTTGTTTTTTTGCCCACCAAAATAGAATATTCTCGGGTACAGAAAGGACAACAAAAAAACAGGAGGCTGAGGTTTTTGCTACGGATCTTCCCAGGAGGGTAGTAGCTCACCTGGGAGCGATGTACAATCTAAATGCCTTGCTTGCACGGGCGAATGTGACAGTAGGACGCATCTCCCGCTTTCTGTGTGCCTCTGGTAAACGGATACGCGACGTAACGACACTCCGACGGCAGCATGGCAACCGCATTATTGTTTTCCACGGATGATGGATAGATAGGCTGCAAGATGCCGTCGCCATGGCAGTGCAGCAGATGAAGTCTGTGGCTATAGTCACATTCCGATCACCTGGGGGTTGGGGGCTCCTATGCGGCTCATAACCATGGCGATGGGGTCTATACAAATTTCCCTGGAAAGCGAGCTGTGCTTTGCTGCCTTTTTTGACTACATAATTGCCTTGATGAGACACGCAGTACCGTGTCTCGTTATTTTTATATGTACTGGTGCTATCTGGCATGTGTACAAGGCCATGCTAATAATGCTGGCCGTGGACGGGCAGTGGTGGCCTTAGGGGCAGTGGTGGCCTAGCGGTTAAGGAAACGGCCCCGTAATCAGAAGGTTGCCGGTTCGAATCCCGATCCGCCAAGGTGCCACTGAGGTGCCACTGTGCAAACCACCGTCTCCACACACTGCTCCCCGGGCGCCTGTCATGGCTGCCCACTGCTCACTAAGGGTGATGGGTTAAATGCAGACGACACATTTCACTGTGGGCACCGCAACACACGGTGGCATTTACTGGCATCACCTCTATACACACAAGCACACCGACGCACAATCATTTTGGCTTCTTGTGCCTGCGCCTCTTGCCGTGCCAAAGGTGGAGTGTGTGAGCGGACTGTAAAAAATCTGAGCCTTGTTGCTTCCAGCCCCACAATGGGCCAGCTGCCTCCCCCCGCCTGACAAATATTTACTGCTTTACGTCCCCCGGTCTGGCCGCGCTGACGGCTTGATAAGGGCACCATCTGGCCAGTTGATTTTAATGGGGCTCTAAAGGGCCCATAAAGCGCCCTCTCACTCACTGGCGCTGCGGCTCTCGCTGTATCGGTGCCGGGGTGAGGATGGGCTGAACAGGCTGGGGGCTTGTGAAACCTTCTGGGGTCGGGCGGAGAGAGGAACCCCTGAATTTAAAGCCCTGTCAGTCTTGTTCTTTGCATCCTTACCGTCACTTTCTTTAGGATCAAAGTGACCCCACTGGGGGTATCTGGTTCCACCTCTTAAATAAAATCATTGGAAATTTCATTTCAAGGAAAAAAGAGCACAAAATAAGGGTTTGAAAGATATTATCTCTCCTAAATATGTGGCATTAATTTACAGTTTTCATCAGATCATAAGACATTGTTATAAATTTTATTTCTTTATTTACAAGAAATGTGTACACTGCAAGTACAATTCCTTGCATGGTAATACTGTCTGGAAACCTGAAGCTGAAGTGGAGAGCTGAGCTGCAGAGGAATGAATGAGTGTCCTTGAGCGCTGGGAGATTCTTACAGAAAGAGCAGAAACCAAAAAGGATGTGACTCTGAGGGATCAGGAGGGGAAGATAAAAGCTAGGATGAAAAGCTCCGTCCTAATGACCGGACATAGCCTGCTAGGGAAAAACTGATGCGCCTCTTTCCCAGTTGAAAATATTAATATCTGAGGGGCATATGCTTGCTTTGTTATATAAAACATAGTGCATTGGGGGTGTCTGTGAATGTAAAATTCTGCCAATCAGGCCTCTTGAATAAAAGTGCCGATAATCTATCTACATGTTTGTTACTGGTACCATATGTGGTTTTGTGATTTCTGCAGATGGGGCTGTGAACAAGTGTTATTATACAGGAGGTAGGGTGTTAGTAGCCTATTGGGTAACACACTCGCCCATGAACCAGAAGACCCAGGTTCCAATCCCACTTACCACACCACTGTGTCCTTGAGCAAGACACTTATCCCTGAGTGTTTCCAGGGGGACTGTCCCTGTAAATACTGATTGTAGATTGTAGTTATGCTCTGGACATGGGCTAATTGCCAAGTGTCATGAATGTAAATGTAGTAAGGGAGGACACAGCACAGTTGCCAGATTGGCTGGATTATTCAGAAGTATGCATTTACTGAGAACTGGTATTGAGGAACCAAATGGCAGATTATCATATGGTTTTGCCAGTTTTGTGTGTGAATAGTACGAATATAAAGTCCTGACTAATCTCAGTTGTAAGCATGATTACCCAGGACTCCTTGATAAGAAGCTACGCAGCACTCAGTAGGTGCTGCAACATTAATGTGGACATGGACATGGTCACTTACCTTTGTTCTTCTGTTTATGTTCCTGACGACTGTCACACTCCTTAGGGTTTGTTTTTGTTTGTTCCCTTTCTGTTTCCCTGGTTTTGACCTCTTGCTGGTTCTTTTGTGTTTAAAATTATTTTTTTTGCCACAACGTCCCCTCCTGAGCCTTGAGACGTGACAGTAGGGAGCTGTCAGTCATTGGTATGGCGCCTCCCATTTTAGGCTGAATTAAAAAATAAACGTTGTTTAAATTTGTCTACTGGGTGACAGAAATATTGACACTTGAATCAGAAAATGGATAACGTGTTCCAGTATAAATTTTAGTAAATCCTAGTACACGTGACCTGTAACATGCCCCAAGTGCTCTGCATATTATGGCACCATGAAAATAGGGTCATGTGTCTTAATCTGCACTCCTCTTGAGACTGTCTATCTATTTTTGCATATGGTGTAATTCAAATTGTAGAGAAAATAGAGGTTTCATCCGCGTGGATCACATGATCAACAGCTGTCCACCACATTTCCTGCTACCCCCATCAATGCCATGAGCTCTGAGCGTTGCCATTGTCTGTTACAGTCCCAATTGCCCTCAGTAAGGAGCAGGGGGCAGAACTGTGCATGAGTTATGGAAAGCAATATTTACTTCCTGTCTTTAACAGAAGCCACAAAACATTATAGAAATGTGCACTATTTCCTGTGCCGCCTTTCCCTCCCAACCATCAAACTCAGCAATGAGACTTGTGCAAAGACAGAACATGTGGGCCTTTGTTTAAAAAAATGGGGTTATAAAACGGCGGTGGTAACGGTGGAATCCACCAGCTCAGCTTTTGAAACCAGTGGCTTTGACATGCTTCCCCCGCGTTATGTCGCTCACCTGCACACTTCCCATCACTCGTGCTGCTGCGGGATTATTATTTCTATTGTACGGGTCATTTAGAATAGACGATTCGCTGGCGCAGGGTGAGACGGGGGTTAAACAGCCGTCTCGCCACACTGTCTCGGAGAATGACAGCGAGGGGAAACTGATTCATATCCCAAATGAAACAAACAACATTTGTGACCTGGAAGAGGAGCCTTCGGACGTTTGTGGGGAAGGCCTGGTCTCAGCACCTTTCCCTGATGGTGCCGGATCACAGTCGGGGGTAATGGCCCAGCAATCGAATCTTCATTCACTTGTTACGTGCAATTTGTTACGATTTGATGAAGCCCTGAGGCAACGGAGTTTACTGTGTGCTTTAGAATGACCCCCTTGATTTAGCTGTGCGGCCTTAACAGACACTTTGAGTGCATATTTCATAACTCAATGCCGCCGGAGATCAGAAGTCTGTGGCCACCTGCATACATCAAAAGTGGTTGTCAAAGAGGCCGTCCCCCCAACTCTGATTGGCAGATGATTGAAGTGGTACCCTACAAAGTCCTGGAGAACATTTGGCCAAGGCATTTTATACGTTTTTGAAATGTGGACCTGAGCAGCTTCCATTGTGGCTGGTCGCACGTAGCTGCTTGAGTGTGATGAAGTTGCTGATGCCACCTTCTGAGAGCCAGGCAGAATGTTTCAGAGGCTCTCTGTCTTCTCGTTTCCCCGAATCTTCTAGCATCCGAGAGGGCACGTGGCCTGTTAGAGGGGCCACATTCATTCTGTCATTGCCCAATACCCGGGGTGATGAATGTTTTTGCTGTGACTGAGGTTTTCGGGCAAATCCTTCTAAAGAAGACGCAGATCAAAGCACCTTGAGATGCTGGCTCCAGAGGGAATGTTCTCTTTACCTCTGACCTATTGCAAAGTTTAAAAATAAATGCATTATAATGGCTTTTTCTTTACCCTTTACCCACTTTACCCTAAGTCCCTCCAGGGGGGACTGTCCATATAACTACTGATTGTAAGTCACTCTGGATAAGGGCGTCTGATAAATGCTGTAAATGTAAGACACAGTAAATTAGCAAGCGGTCCTGTAGGTCCGTTATGAGGCCCTCTGGCTATGAAGAGCACTTTTTCCACCTTTCGCCTGTCTTAGCAGCAGCAGTTGGCCACATGGCTCACAACTCCAAGGTTGTGAGTTTGAATCCTTGGACCCTGTATGTGTGCAGTTTGCATGTTCTCCCCATGTTGGTGCTGTTTTTTCCCAGGTTCCTCTAGGTGGAAGTCGCTTAGAGGGTAACACACTCACCACAGTCACAGGTTAAATTACTACCAAAAGCGAAGCATTGCACTGGCTTGTGATTGGATGTAATAATGAGCACAAATCTATTTTTTTTTGTCACGCAAGCCTCTGAAGAACCAGTGGGTTAATTCGATTTTTTTCTGGAAAAACGCAGAATGGACTTCCTAAAATGTATATGTTTGCGCCAAACATTGTAGTTGGTGAATGGTGTTGATGACGTAATTTGACGTCATGCCTCCTCAACTTCTATGGGCCGCTCTCCTCCTTACCCCGTATCTCTTCTCCTCATTAGCATTTAAAGGTACAGCCACCTGAATGGCACGTCCTGTGGAAGTCTGATTTTGGGACTGGCTAAAAGTGGCTCTTATTCTGCAGTTTGAAGTTTGAACTTCGGAAAGAGATTTCAGATACAGTATTAGAGCACCACTTAGACCTATATAAAGGCAAAAAATTATGTCATGGGACCTTTAATTATTCCCTGGATATTTTTTCCTAATCATTGCAGTTTTTTGAGGAACCTGAGAAAATGGAAAAATTGGGATGGAAGAACATTTGCTTTTGTAGCAATGCCACTCAATTGTCACATTTAGATTTCCTTTACAAAAGAAAGAGCAGCAATGCAGCCTGCTCCCAAAAGTTGCATATGAATTACTATGGAAATAACCAATGAATACAAACAGCTATTCAAAAGCACTGACTGCACACTGTCAAATTGATTCTGTATAAAGTACAAAGGCCAAAGATGTCTGCTGAGGCAGAAAATGGGGAGATTTTATATGGCTAAATTGTTCATTTTCCAGTAAATCATTGGTACATGTTGGTCACACTTTTGCACTGGGTTTCCAGTTTGCAGCAAAGGACAGACACTCAAGCCAGACAGATTCCTGTTACTAAACCTAATGGCAGAGGACAACAGGGCTTCCAGTTTTCCCATTTGTGACACATGAATGATAAATTGCTGATAAATGTGGAGAAGCAGGGAAGCGGGAATCCTCCAGACAGGCAGGCAAAATGGTGATTGTCTTTGTTTCAACCAGTGCTTCTCAAATCTTTCCTGTCATGCTCCTCCTTCAGAAGCAGAAGAAACTTCATTGTTCATTTGGCAGACACTTTTATCCAAATTGATTTGTACAGTCCACCCCCCTTTTAAAAATGATTTGTTCAAACAGATATTTGCTATAATTTAAATATATATTTAAATAGATGCAAAATACATAATTACAATTCACAATAGTGTTTTTGCAAATTGTCTGTGACTTATTACATTGACAAGTATTGAAAAACAGTACCATAGGTCTATTTAACTCATTTACACAGGAGGAAATATTATTCCTAATATGATTTTTTTTCTGTTCCTAATATGACAACATAATTTGGTTGTCTAGAGCACCAATGTAATAAAAATTACTAAGAAAAAGAAAAAAAAAATTATATTCAGGGCAGTGGGGTTCCCAGTAAATATCTTTGAAACTACAACAAACTACAACATAGTGAATAAAAGGATTGTAATCATAGTTGGGTGTCCTAGTGAACCAGAATTGATCGCTTCATTGATGGTAACATGGAAGCACATTGTAAGTCACTCTGGATAAGGGCCTCTGCCAAATGCCTTAAATGTAAATGTAAAAATGTATTTTTTTTAAATGGATTTAGCATTAAATTTACAATATCACAGATATAATCTGCTGTACTTAGCTATACTTTGAGATAGAATGTCTTAACACTCCATTCAAGCATCAAGGATGAAGTATTATAGGCCATCAGTTCACACTGTTTCATGTATCAACAAGTCTGGACAGATTACTCAGCAGCGCACATACTTTGCATACATGACATCATCTCATATGATGTTTTGTGGTAAAATTATTTTATGGATTATAAAGCACAAAAATACTAAGCTGAAAATAATAATAAATATGAGAACAACACATTTTAATTTTATATATACATTATATATATTTTAAAATGAGGATTCATGGTGGCAACAAACACTGTATTGAAGGAGAATCACAGGGCACACATAGTGACAGCATTAGTGTGCCAGGCCGTTGCCATGGCGTCAACGTTGTCCGATCAGCTGTACTGAGTCTCAGTAGACATGAAGGGTGTGCTTACAGCTTACATTTTCTTATTTTTTATTTTAATTTTACTTACAGAAAGAACATAAGTATAACAATGAAGTAAGGATGATCCGCCTTACCTTCTGTTGATCTAGTCTACAACCACGCAAGCACCAATCTGCTAGCCTTGTCATATCCAGTTAGCATTCGCAGCCTGGGTAGATATGGGGCTTTAGGGCACTGCCCTTGACCCGCAAAATTTCACAATATGGTCATGACTACATATAGCACAAGACTGGGGTCTGCACAGTTGTCCACTGCTAGACAAGGTCATGGACGATGGCATTATATGCTGCCCTTCCAATGTAATTTAAGTATGCTGGGATACATGAATATGTATAAGTCATGGAACGGCCATATTTACACGTAAAAGTACACACTTCTGTGTGCAAATTCTGGGATGTTATTGTGGGAGAACTCATGTCCTTGAGGTTTTTATAGAGCTGGGAACTGAGCCGATGCAAAGGAAATGTATTTCAACACCATCCCAATGTGAAATTTTGGATCCATTGGAAAAGACATTTACACTTTGTTATTGTCTGGAGCCGGACAACTTGTTCAGGAGCCGTTTAGAAATGTCTGAAGTGTGTGTGAGAGAGAAAGAGGAGGAAGAAGAGTGAGTGGCTGACTCAGTGGCAGCAGTAATGTGAATGTGTGTAACGGAAAGAGTGAATAAGTGGCGTTGTGGCAGCCGGAGTGTGTGTGTGCGCAATTACGTGAGTGTAAATGGCTGTAGGAACATTTGTGTGTGACCAAAAGTGTAAGCGGCTATGAATGCAACTTAGTGTGTTTTACACAGAGAGTATAAATGGCCCTGTAGCAGCAGGAATGTGTGTGTCTGCATATGTGTGTGTGTGTGTGTAGGCTGCCGACGGTACTGTAGAGCTGAGGAACCCTCTGGGCGCAGCTCCAGAGCCACATGTTTGGCCGGTGTTGTTACAGTTTATTTCTGGCCTTGGTGTTTAGCTTGGCATGGACACGGGCAGCATGGATGAACCAACAGTCACCTTGCTGTGCGTTTGTCTGTGCCACAATGTGGCACTGCCATTCATGGGCTTTTTTAATGGATGTCATTGTACTTCAGATGAAAGGAAGAGGCAGGGACATTTAGAATGACTAGAACGGTTTGCATTTTGAAACTGAACATTTCAAGTGTCCTTCAATTTGGAATAGAGGAGACTTCCTAAAAATGCGTTAAAGTGTTGATGATGTTATTTCCACTAATGCCCCCTCAACTTCTATAGGCTGATCTCCTGGAGAGAGGAGAGGAGGAGAGAAAGAACAACTGGGTCCATTGTATTCAGTGTTCTTGCTCAGCAGTCCCTCCTTTGGTTGGCATTGGGATGTCATGACACAGTTGTCGGTTCACTGTGCAGTTTACATTAGACAACATTCTGGTTGATTTAGTGACACACAGCACCGTCTTCCACCTCTGACTGGTTCATCTGGGCCTCCAAAACAATGTTCTGACACAAAAATGTGCATGTGTTATATGCAAGTTACACAGGAAATGATGTAACCTTCTAACAGGGATTTTATCGGCCGGCCGGCAAAAACAAGCATGCCAAGTTGCTTGGGCAACAATCAGTCTTGCATTCTCATTGGCTGTAGCCTCTCTGTGACTGTAGCCTGTCTGCCCAAGCTCCTGGGTTGCATGTGGTGCCATGTGAGTGTCCGTGTTTGTTGAGGACGGATGTCAGATGGCCTTCAGACAGGAAGAAGTAGGCGTCACAGACACCTTGGTGGACAGCAGAAGAGACTGTTCCTGTCTGGCTTCCCTACTGCCTGTTTGCAGGTGCATGTGTGTTTGCACTGTCAAGCAGCAGCAGAAATGCACTGATAAAGATACTGGTGTCAAAGTTTGTCTCAAAACCAGGCTCTATACAGGCTAGATGAAAGTGAAAGTGAAGAGATTATCATTGTGAAACACTACATCACAGCACATGGTGCACACAACAGAATGTGTCTTCTGCTTTTAACCCATCACCTTTAGTGAGCAGTGGGCACTGCCTGAAATAGGTGCCAGTGGGACAATGTGTAACGTAAATTAATTATGTAACCTTAAAACTTTTGTGGTGACCACAAATACTGTCCTATGGGCAGTTCTTTGTTCTCAGAGTCCGATTATATACTGGTTAGGTGAATCAGTGCTAAATTAGGACATGTATGTATGAATGAATGTTCAGTCAGGGCTTCCCCCCATTGGATTGTTCCTTTCTGAGTCCTAAGCTTTAACTAGACAAAAGTGGTTTTTAGAAAATAGATCAATGGATGGAAGAGGATTGGATGTAAATGTTAAATCATTCATTACTTAACTGGTGCAGGCCTGTCGATTCTGAGGTTATGCTGGCGTAGCCAGAGATTTCCCCTTGTGTCCTTGAGATCCAGCTGACTCCACATGCATTTGAGCCCAATGCTGCTGTAGGAGACACTAGGCATCTGGCCAGTAGTAAGAGTAGAATTGCAGAAGGGTCAGTGTAAGAACACAAACTAACAAACAAGAGATGGTTACAGGGACAATCAGGTACACAATGGTAGTAAGTGGGGTTTGTGGTCACAAGTGTGTTACTTACCAAGCTTTGCACACTCTTGGCATTCTCTCAATGAGCTTCAAGAGGTTGTCACCTGAAATGGTTTTCCAACAGTCTTGAAGGGGTTCCTTGAGGTGTTTAGCACTTGTTGGCCCCTTTGCCTTCATTCTGCGGTCCAGCTCACCCCAAACCATCTCGATTGGGTTCAGGTCCGGTGACTGTGGAGGTCAGGTCTCCACTTTTTGTTAAGTACATAACTCCACATGTGTTCATTCATAGTTTTGATGCATTCATCGACAATCTGCCAATGTAAATGGTCATGTAAATGGTGTCCAAACATTTGGCCTGTACTGAATATATTTACATTTATGCTTTTTTGGATTACACATTAAATTACACTCATTAAATGTCATATGCCAGTTATCAACCCTATCTTTTTTTAGGTCGAGATCCTGCTGTAGTATCTGTGTTGCCAGTTCCTGTCCCTTGGTTTAAACTGGTTTAACTGGTTTGCTGTTATATGTTCAGTCTCATTGTTAGACACTATCTGATTGTGAGATTTGACTGATTCGATTTCTGTGTGTGATGTGTGTGTGACATATGTGTGTGTGTGCTGTTGGCTCTCTAAGGGTTTCATCCACACCTGGAGCACTCTGAGAGGCAGGGCTCGTGTTTGTCTAATTAGGCCGAGCTCTCCCGAGAGCTTCAAGAGCCGCCTGCAGTTCTCAGTCTCCGACCAGGACCGCTGTGGCTTCAGTCAAATGCAGCGCTTATAAAGCTTTTCGCAGCTTCAGTCTGAATGCTTACGCCGCCATTGCTCCAAAGCGTTAAAAAAACGAACCCAGCAGCTTAGGATGTGTGCCCTCGCTCATAACCATGGCTGCAGTGGGTTGCCTTGGGGACAGGTATCGTTTTGGGTGGGTTCGGGGGCTGCGTTTTTGTTACCATGGCAGAGAGTCGACTTGGGAGCAGTACGCAGATTAATGGTGCTGAAAACACCTTTTGGTGTTGTTTTGCGGGCTTAATGAATAGTGGCATATTGAAGAGACTCTTTTTTTGCTCTTGCCTGAACTCATTCACACTTGCTGTCCATTTTCTGAGAGATTTGTTGGAGAAGTGATTAATTTTGTGATAAACCGAGCTGTGAACGCGGGTTCTGGTTAACATTTATGAGCCCAAAATTCTGATGCGCTATTCAATGCCACCAATTTTCAGGCCCAGTGTGGTTAGGCATGTAGTTGTTTATTTGTATGTATGTATTTATTTGTATGTATGTATGTATGTATGCTTGTTTATTTGTCTGGTAGGACACTAGTCATTACCCATAAGCACGGGCTGAGCTGGGGTAGCATAAAAGCATCCCCCCAATGGCTGTGCAGAAGAACACAAAGCTGCATCGTCCACTTTGATTCGAAATTACCACTCTGCTGTCTTACACAGCAGGCGTTTTAGTGAGGAGAAGAAAGCACACAGGAGATGAAATGTAAGGTATGGCTGCAGGAGAAGGGCTGGAGAGTGCAGTTTTTGCTTGAGGAGACGAGCAGAGACAAAAAGATGAAAGGTGAGTTGGGAATCACTGAAGCACCCGAGGCAGGACGGACATCCTGAAGCACAAGTGTGAGCTGGTGTCTGGGTAACTGTGACCCCGCACACCACTGACATCATAGAGACACCGAGCCCAATACCACACATCACAACAGACACTGACCCTCACACAGCACGACATATTGACATCCCGGGAGAGGTGGAGGCCTGGGCCGGAACTCACTTTATCTAGACATGAGCAATTTTTTTTTATCTACCCCTATTTTGTGGATTAAAAATGAAACGGTTGGAGGTTGACTAATGAGAATCCAAGGATGAAGAACACAACAAAGGTGTCAAATGTAGCATTTCCAAGTAGTTCCAGTAGTTCACGTGCTCATGTCACATTCTCACTCAGTACCACATCCCTGTAGAGATTAAGTCTTACTTTATCCCACACCAAAACCAACATCACACTCATATGGCACAAGGGTTAAATCCCTGACAACACCCGCTCCCACCACGTGACAAATTACACCTCACCCTCACTAATTGCCATATACTGACACCACTGGAGATTTCACTCCTCCCCGCACCGATCTCAGCCAAATGGAGTCTGTCGAGCTTTAACTCCGCGGTCTGATGCATGGCAGTGTGCCGAAATCACTACCAACAAAGCGGCCTGATAGACTGATAAGCATGTTTTGATTGAGGTGTTGGAACAGGAAGGAGAGGAAGATAAAGAATAAGCCCAAGGTCACATAAGTAAGGGGGTGGGGGGGGGGGGGGGGTAAAGACCAAAAAAAAGGATTGAAAACTGAGTGTTTCGGGAAAAGAAGCATGCTGTCCTCAGAGTATAAACCAGAGAGCCGTTACTGTGGAAATGAAAGCAAGCTGCTCTCTGCTCAGGAAGGCGGGGACGGAGCCAGACAGCCAGAGTGGGAGGGTTTGGTGGGATCAAAAGGGGCGGGGTCTGTGTTGAGCACAGCCAGTGAGAGACAAAAGGGGTGGAGTGAACACCGAGGGGGGAATGACAGAGCGTGTGTCTCAGACTGTGTGTATGTGTGTGCGTGAGAAGGAGAGGTAGACAGAGATGCGGAGCCCCAGTCGCTCCTCTTGTGCCAGGGAGGCTGCGTGTGGCAGAGCAGCGTAGCGCCGAGCTGCAGAGCCGGAGCCGCGGGGACTAACGGGACCGACCGCTCAGGCTGGAACCATGTCCGAGCCCGGGCCCAAGGTGCACTCCAAAAAGGCGGGCATCCGCGCCGCTGTCATCCTCATCGGCCTGCTGCACAAGTCTAGACGGCAGAAGGAGAGAGAGAGGGAGAGGTTGGGGGAGAGAGAGAGGTGGGTGAACTTTTTCCTCGAAGATACGGGCGCTGTAACAGTTTCACCGTAAACTTGGCTGACTCGTGGTGTGTGGCAGGGCATGAGTCAGCTTGTGGTCGCGCGTATGCAAGCGCCGATCGGGGCAGTGCTCCGGCGAGTCACAGCCGGGACACCGTAAATGACAGGAGAGAAGAGGGGTGAGGCGAGAGGTGAAGGGAGGGGAGGGGGAGGTGGGAGAAAATTAGAGGCCGGCACTTTCTGTACTTTCTGTGGTCTGTTGGACTTTGTAATCAATGTCTCTACAAGGATGAAGGTGAAGCACGATGAAGAGAGCCTCAAAGAGCTTCTGAAGGGCTCTATTTCATTCCTTTCAGTCATTTGTTTGGACAGTCTGAGCACCAGGGAAGACCACGGGAGGTCTAACTCACGGTTCACCTCAGGCCTTGAAAGCACACCAGCAAGCGCCTTGTCAGGCTTGTTTAAAGTTGGAGTCTCTGCTGCTCCGACTGCTCTGAAATGATGTAAAAAGGACAACTGGAAACGAGACTCCATATTTCAGCAGTCCAGCATGCACAAGACTGGGCATCCACGTTGCAGGAGCACATATACAAACATGTTTTTGTTCCTGTGTAGATTAATGTGAAGCTGATAAGGTTCTGGATAAAGGGAACTCTGTGCATTGGTGTTTGCATAAATAAGCCTATATTTGATAAGAGACCTGAGCCACTGGCCTGTATGAGACAGCTGCCCTGCCAAAAAAATAATAATTAAAGTTAACTCACCTGCTCTGAGGAATAAGGCCCGTGGTTTAGCCAATAGTCGACGACAGGTATGGTGGAGTTTGTGTACATAAGGCCGTGCCTTTACACAACCGCGTGTTTGGGGACATCAAATGACAGCGAGATGCCATCTCTTACTGCAATTACACGTGAAGGCCTGTAATGGCAGGGTTAAGCCTGCTTTACGGTTGCTCAAGCCATGATTAGCATCACAGAGCGGTTGATTATTATTCCTTTTCAGTAATTATTAGTCACATATGACCATAGGGAGCAGACTGGGCCCATAACCTGCTGCTTTTTGCCATGTTGTCGGGGACAGACAGGCTCATTATTCTGTGAGGTATTTTTTTTCTCAGAACAATTCAACGTCCACCAATGCTGTCAATTAATGTGACCAGGCTGAGGAACAGCTTTGTAGTTGGATGGCAAACTTTGAATTATAATGGAATCCCTTCAGTGAAAATGCGTCTTTTCCTATTCTGCCTCACCACTCCTTCATCTCATCGCTTCACCCGTCCCCTCCCTCCCCTCCCTCGCCTGCTCGACTGCCTGACTCACTGTGTTTCCACGGCTCCTCCTGACCCTCCGCTCTTTTCGCCGAGTGCCATTCGTCTGGCCGCCCACCCCTCTTACTTTCCTCCGATCGCCGAGTGCGCGCCTGACTCTCTGTCTGCTGATCTCGCTCGCTGTCTGTGAACGCAGTTGTGATTAGCAGCTGCAGAACATGCGGCACCACCTCGGCACTGAAAGCCACGCCGTCTTCTCAGAGCCCTTAATTTATGAAGTCATTTACTCCCGTCGTCTCCCTGGCATGCTGACTCTGCTCCCCATACATGTTCGGAGATGCCCCCCTCCCCAGATCTGTTTTGTCTGTTTATAAAAATCCTTGGTTTCCATGTAGGTTAAGGAGACAGACACACACACATGCATATATCCACAGGGTATATTACAGGGTTCGTAGCAGCGTGGGGGGTGGGGGGGTTGTGTTTCCATTTGGTGGGTGCGGAAAGTGAACTGTAAGGTGACTTTGAGCTGAAGAGAAGCGAGTGAGTGAGGAGCCACTTCAGAGTGACCTCTTTCACCATGACTTCCCCATTCATAAAAGAAGCTCTTCATCACGTCTGTGGACTCGGGCTGTTGTTGTCATCAGGCAGGCAAAGCCTGTTGGGTGTGTGTGTATGTGTGTGTGGACGGCAGCAAGTTGTATCACCGTGTTTAATGGATGAGGTGCCATTGTAAGGGCCTGTAAGGTGGCCTAGCGGTTAAGGCAGCGGCCCCGCAATCAGAAGGTTGCCGGTTCGAATCCCGGTCCCTTCGATTCACTTTTGTGGGGCAGTGGTGGCGTGGGGCAGTGGTGGCCTAGCGGTTAAGGAAGCGGCCCTGTAATCAGAAGGTTGGCGGTTCGAATCCCGATCCGCCAAGGTGCCACTGAGGTGCCACTGAGCAAAGCACCGTCCCCACACACTGCTCCCCGGGCGCCTGCCATGGCTGCCCACTGCTCACTCAGGGTGATGGGTTAAATGCAGAGGACACATTTCACTGTGTGCACCGTGTGCTGTGCTGCTGTGTATCACATGTGACAATCACTTCACTTTGAGATTGTCTCTAACTATTGGCCAGAGACAGTTCCACTGACCGACTGAATGAAGCCTATTTAAGGAGCAGGAGAATATTTTTAGACTGCACCGTTCTTCTCCATATCTTACGCACCCTCCATCGTCGTGTCCATCTGATTTCCCTCACCCTGCAGCCCACCCTCTGCCTCGCGCCACACACCTTGGTGGACGAAATGGGAAAGGGCTCTCTGACATCTGACAGGCCGTTTCAGGATGTGAACCACAGGCATTTATCGTCGTCCATCTGTCTCCTTTCATTCAGTCTTTTGCCCACAGAAACTTTGTTTGAATCCAGGGCAGGAACAGCACTGTGTGACCAACAGGTTCCCCAGAATAACACTGGAGCTGAACTGTGCCCAGGGGAACAGGGTTGTTTTGGAGAGCATGACATGTGTGGATGCGGCATGAAAGAGGGAATGTGCGAGTGCAGAGCTTTTTGGAGAGTTGGGAGTCAATTCCAGAACGTCTCTTCAGGGTTTATCTTATGGATTAGCGTGATGCTTGTACATGCATCTCAGTTACTGGTCAGAAAAATAATATTGTCATAGTCAAGAGACATTAAGAGAAGATTTGAAAAACTTGGCTATCAACCCTCCATGTGACATTTACATTTACATGTACATTTACAGCATTTATCTGACGCCCTTATCCAGAGCGACTTACTATCAGTTACAGGGACAGTCCCCCCTGGAGCAACTTAGGGTTAAGTGTCTTGCTCAGGGACACAATGGTGGTAAGTGGGATTTGAACCTGGGTCTTCTGGTTCATAGGCGAGTGTGTAGTAGCCCACTAGGCTACTACCACCCTTATATACTCCCTTACAAACCCATTTTCAGAGAACAAAAAAATATTTTTTAAATGTGAAATCAGTTACAGAAAGAAAACAATTTTAGAAAATGTGATTACTACATTGCCTGCATTAATTATACAAAAAACATTGTTACAACTGTTTAACGACTAGATTTGATCAAATGAAAAATTATTTCGTTTGTAGTCCCAGACTTCGTGCCCCTGAGTGAAACACTTAACCCCATGTTGACCTAGGAGGACAGTCTCTGTAATTAGTCAATGCAAGTCGCTCTGGAAAAGAGTGTCAGGTAAATTAAGTGAATAAATGAAAGCATGGCAGGGAAGCAGACCTTGACCTCAGAGCCAAGACTTTATAGCCATGAGGTTATTTTTAGCATGCTCTGAATAATGAAATCTATTAGGTGTCTTCTATTAGTTTGCATTTAAGGGTCCACATGGAGGGGTGGGGGGGGTTTGTCTCTAACCTCGGTGCCCGACCTTGAAGGAGCCGTTGGCAACCAAAATACCCAGGGGAAGTCAGCGCTTGTCAAACCGTGGCTCTAATGCTGAAGAGGGCTGGAGAAGTCCAGCGCTGCCAGATACCAGCCTCAGACTTGCTGATAGCGTCAATCTCCATCAGCGCCACGCTCCTTGCCAGATATCGAAGCCGCGTGGGCATGTGTGTTTCTGCATTTGTTTAAGAGTGTGATAGGTTTGCTTGAGCCCTTGTGAGTTTTTCTTCTTCCAAGAGTGTTGGAAAAACTATTTTGTAGGTATAGGGTTATGGTCATGTTCTGTAGAGGATATAGGAAATATCTGGTCCGTTCACAAAATGATGCAAGTCCGTTCACAAGTTTCTTATGCTAATGCGATTCATGTTTACTTATTTGGCACATATCCAAAATGAAACCAAAGTTTGGTTAGAATCAAGACATCAAACAAATGCAAGAATAAGATGAAGAAGACTAATCTTACTACCAAAAGGGCTCGCATATTAGAGTTATAGCATGTTACAGTTATTGCACTTTGCATTCACTTTCATGCACTATTATAGTGCTGCATTCAAAATGATGAAATGAGTTTGATTTCGTAACAAAGTCTGGGCTGCCCCACAAAACAGGTAGATCATGTTCTGTTGGCCAAATTAGTCAATTAGTCCATTGCAGCTAGACGCGTAATTGGTCAATTAGGAAATTAAGCTGATTTAAACAATGAACAGCTGTTAATTGAGGAGTTGGTTTGAGGCATATGTGATTTTCCTCCATTAGATTTGTATGATGTTTCTGGACAGTGGCCCCCCCAGTCCCCCCTGTTAAAGGAAAATTTGCTCTGAAGCTGAAAGCCCACCTGTGTGGCTGAAATTCCACACCTTGGCTCAATTAAGTGCCCCAGTGGGATTTTCTGGGAGCAGGGGCATTGAAGCAAAGGCCATTCAGTCCTAACCTGTATGCATAGAGGTGACAGTGACCAGACCAAAGGGTGCTTTTACATCCACCCCCCCTCGCAAGTTGTCATGGGTGAATTGCAACATCAGTGAAGCTTGACGCAATGCTGCAGTGAGCTGTATGAATGAAAATGCCAAAGTGAGAATCACTCACTTTGGAAAGATATTTTGCAATGTTGGTTGACATTGCTGTCTAGAAACAAGCATGGATTTCCTCTTTATTTTCTCCCATTTTACAAAGGGAATTTACAAATTTCAATTACAATTTGTGTCTGTCTGTGTGTTTTCACCCTATGGCTTGTAGATTTTTCTGCTTTACACATTTGAGCAGAATTCTTGTCCTATATGCACGACTTGTGCACTCCAGAATCTTAGCCTAGCAAGTTCATTTCTCTATATATCGCTGTTCACTTGGCCAATGCCAGAAGTGCTAACGTCGGCTAATTTTAAGGTTCTTAATTCAATTTGGGCCCTACTCTCCCACATACTCTTTCTTAATCAGAAACAGCACAAAGCTGCACACCTTTCAGTCTGTGTAATATGCACTGGGCATTTTTGCATGACAGTGGATTTTAGTTAGTATAGTTTAGTTTAGTCTTCTTACTAGTTTAGTACTGTCTAACATACAACATTTGTACGTACATTTAAACAAAGTTAAGTGCACGTGTATGACACAGACAGCATAAAGTGCAAACAGGGAACACAGGCAGTGCAAGAGTAACATTTAACAAAAACATGTAGACAACAATGGGACAGATGAGTGCAAAACTAGTGAGATGGATAAAGAAGGTTGCCAAGTCAAAATAGTGCAAAAACTTCTGTGCAAAATGGAACAGTGCAATAATAGACAATATTATTCAATTTAACATTCAATTCAGTGTGTGTGTGTCAGTCCAAAGAGGAAAGTCCCTGTGTAATATTTGTATAATAATATACAAACAGTGAAAGTGAAGTGATTGTCATTGTGAAACACTGCAGAACAGCACACGACGATACAACGAAATGTGTCCTCTGCTTTTAACCCATCACCCTTAGTGAGCAATGGGCAGCCATGACAGGCACCCGGGGAGCAGTGGGTGTGGACGGTGCTTTGCTCAGTGGCACCTCAGGGGCACCTTGGCGGGTGAACCTTCTGATTACGGGGCCGCTTCCTTACCCGCTAGACCACCACTGCCCAAACAAATCTGTTTTGCGTGTGAGGCAAATGTGATCACTATAGAAACCTCATGTCGAGTAATAAAAGTGCATGCTATAATGCTCTACTTTATATGAACAGATCAGTTTTGGACTCATTTAGGATTCTATAAATAATTTTATTCTGGAACTATGAACTGGCAAGTGCCTAGTGCTTGTTACTCTCTGCATGCCAGCCAGACAGGGAGTCTCCAACTCTTTTAGACTGGCATTCCCACCGTGTGAACTTTAGAACCCTTGGGCTCACCTGTTCACCGTCTCATCCTCGCTGTTTTTTTAATTCGGGTCCGCCCGTTTCCCCTTGTGTGCAATCCTGCCTCATGGGCCTTCCGTCTACTTACCGGTCTTCCCTTGTGATAAAGGTTGCATGAGTGTTTTGTTGTTCTTCAATTTCTGTATTCTATTTGCGAAGACAAACACATTTCCTACAGAATAACTTCTATTTTTACCAGGCTGCCAACACAACCTACCTAGCGTCGTAATCTGTGGCCTTGATATCTCATTTGTTTTATTGAGTGTCCTCTGGCTGTTTTCAAATCCCCCTGTTTTAAGCTCTTTAACTCCACAGGGACAAACCGCTGAATGGGGTTTCTCAGTAAAGTACAATTGATTCCTTTTGTTTGTGTCATTTTTTTAGCTTTCCTGATGGTTCGACCTAAAGTTAGTTATTTCCCAGTTTGATTTTATTGGAGTTGTTGAGGAAAGAAAAAAAACGTTTGCACTGGTATTGAGACAAAATGTGAGGGTCACTCCCTGGACTCCAAGTTTTCGCTCTGTCCAAAAATAACCTCCTCTGTCCTGAGAGTCTGCCCAGGGGAGGCGGCAGAGCGACCTCCACCACCACCACTCCATGTCCTGGTCTGCCAAAATGAACGGCGCTGTGGCCAGCACCAGTTGTATCTAGATCCATCAATGTGATAGCCTATCAGAAGGCGTTATCATCACTCAGGTCCAATCAGAACAGTCACTAATGCACCTCAGGCCCGTATAAGTGCCTACCGCAGCACCTCGCAGATCAATCCCAAATTGGAGTTATAATTCAGGCTGCAGCCATATTAACTGAGTAAACATTTTGTTCCCCTTACGTCTCTTTGTTAGAGGATGGAGATATTCCACAGTGCTACTTAAGTTGTAATTTAGTTTCATACTGATGATGATAATAATAGTTGACATGGGGGTGGTGGCTAAATCGACTGAGACTTTTATTTGCCTGGTGTTATTTTGAGTTTGATGAGGGATTCGCCGAATCGCCTGCAACCAATTGATTTCCAGGTTGCCACACGCAGATTGAATTATTCTCTTTTGGCTTACTGGTACTTCGCTAATCCAATGTGTATGAAATCCATTACTGGGATCGTTTGAGCTCCGTAATTGTTGGCCTGGAAGACAATGAAGTTCATTATTGAATTTCGTAACAAATATATAACAGACCAAAAATAACAGTCACGCAATTAAGAATTAATTTGTCAGGAGTGCAGCCCTCCCCTCCTCCGCCATCTAATTTCCTCCATCCGTCTGATCCCTCTTCCACCCACACCTGCTTTCCCCTCCATCCATGGATGGCACGCTGTCCTCTGCGACTCATCCGATCGTCTCTGGGGTCCAATCAATACATTAAACACAGAGACATGCAGCCGGAAGATTAGCGAATCGTCACTGGTGGGCCAACCTGATTAGTATCGGATGAAGTCAGATTAAAGAAGCGCAGCAGCTGCATGTGGCTGACAGTAAATTTGGTTTGTCTGATAATGAGGTTCAGCGATGGGCAGGAAACATGAGATTTTTAATAACACATCAGAACATTTTAGAATAATTGCTTTTTTAAAACATGCAGAATGTCATACATTGTGCTCAGCATTTCCAAACACAGTTGCAGTATGCCACCCATGTTGAATTTTTTTATCTGATAATTAGGCATAGTATGGACATGCGCGCGTGTGTGACAGTGCCTTGAATTGAATCAGAAGCTGTGTTCTTCAGACAACTTCATTATAAATCTGTATTCAGTGTTTGTTTTGCTAGAAATCACAGGGAGTCATAATTTTCTTTCACTTTATTCGTCGTCTCTGCCTCATGACCACCCCCCTTCTCTCTCTCTCACGCTCTGTCTGTCTCTCTCACTCTCTCTGTTTTCCCTTTGTCATGCTGCATCTTCTGTGCCCCGCCCGAGCTGGGCTGAGAGATAGTGACGCAGGACCCGGCTTATTACTTCAGAGACAAACACAAGGACACACACCCACACAGTCCATTCATTTTACGCCCTCAGTGCTTCTGGCCAGTGTGTGTGTGTGTGTTCCAAAGTGTTGACTGTATATTTTAGATGTGGCCTGTCTTACTCTCAAGCAGAAGTTGACAAAGATATTTGTCCTCTGTCCGCTGTCCTCTGGTGCACTCTTCAGTGTGACATTTTAACAAACTGAGGGGAAATGCAATCCTCAGCGCTCAATTAGTTTTAGAGTTAGAGGCTCTGCAGCCCAGACTATACATTTTGTGTCAGGTGACTTGCCACCTACCCTTCAACACAATCCACTTTTGATCAGGACGGCTGCTGGGATTGGTGCAAACATATTTCATGTTCAAGTTCAAGCAAGCTGTACTGTCATTTTATTATATACTAACATAAAATGCATGTGTGTGCTGGTGGGCTTATGTTTTCATTCACACATTTTCCACAGTGGCCAGCCACCCTGTGTTGAATAAAATAAGAGCTGAACCTGGGGGAAAAAACATGGAGAGAACCTTACTGGCTTTATTGAGAGTGGAACAGAGAATCTAGGCCATGACGGGTAATTTCCAGAGACCCGGGTATCACCCACAATGCCAGCTGGTGGATGAACCGGAGACTGGCACCCAGTACTGGAGCCTGTTTCTTGAGAATGCAAATGTCAGCGTCCAAGAATCCAGCATGAAAGGCCTGTTTGCAGTTTCCTGTACTTGCATGAAATGTGTCAAAATGCTGAAGCCATTAAATAAAAGAAAAGAAATCTACGCTTTAGATTTTTTTTTTCTAACGCTGTTGGTTAATCTTACTCTTCCAGGTTGCTGCCACATACTATAATCACAGATCAAGATGTAGCTGTTCCTGGAATGGTGCAATTGTGTTCTATCAACAAAGGCAGCAGAGTAATTTTATGTTAATGCTTTTCCATTTGATTGGGAAATTGCTTTGTATTGCGCTTTCATCCATTTTCAAAATAAAGTATGGCAAATGCAGATGGGCAAAAACCTAACAAATTCAGGACTCACTCACACGCACACACACACACACACATACACACACACACACACACACACACACACACATATATATTTATTTTGAACATGATGAACAGTTGTTGAAGTCACATCTATCGCTCTTTGCTGTACAGGACTTTGCTGTATAAGCAGCGTAGCCAGGCATTGCCTGAGCTGAACGTGTGAGATGTATTAAGTTAATAAAAGCCTCAGCGCAGGAAATGTCTGTGCTGTGCTAATTTTAGTCCTGCGGTGGCTGGCCTTAGGTCCAGACCTCATTTGTCTCCGGTTAGATGAAGTTCTTTAGCCGCGTGCTCTTGTTCCACAGGCTGGGCCCCCAGACAGGCTCCGTCTGTGGGCTTGTGGCGCTCTCAGCGAGAAGCCGCCCAGCCATTTGTGCATTTAGTGAAGGTGTCAGGCCCAGCATCTCTCAGTGGGTCCCTGAGGTTGGGTTTTCTATCATGGGAATTAATGGCCGCCGGCTGCCCTCGGTCTTAGTGAAGGGTACTGCGGCGATGCTACCGGTTCAGAGCGGCCCGTCCGCTTCATTGAAGCGGCACAATGCTGTGCGCCGTCTGAATCCCTCAATGGTAATAAAAGTGTGTTCTTGTGTGTGTAATTGTGCGTATTTGTGTTGCAGGAAGCAGGAACTGCTGACCATTTCTAATGTGCCCATGGGAGAATGCCCACCGTCACCCCCCCGCACGGCACCACCCACCATGAAGGTAGGTGAACACACTCATTTCTGGCCAACGGGGCCTTAAACATGGGATTAAATGGAACTTCAGTGAATCCTCCTTCATCCAAGGTCATAATCCGATGGGATAAGTAACTGCAAGACTCAGGAGATGAGGCGGCAAATACTTCAGTCAGGTTTTTCAATTTACTTTTAACACATTTCTGCAGGGAACTTAAAGACCCTCTACGACATGAAATGAAGCAATGACAGGGGTGTTGGGAAAAGACAGCCATGGTTGGAAATTTGTGTGAGAAGAAATGGCGAACAGGACAGATCAGTGCATCTCGTACACTTAAATGCTTTAATTTGACTTAATTGTTGGGAAAGATGACTGGGAAACAGAGCGAATATTGAAACGGAGTGTTAATATAATAGTCAGTGCTGATATAATCCGTGCTGTTATAAAAGAATAGAAAAATAAACAAACATAAACAGTCATTAACGTGTCAGTGTCTCACAAAGCCTTGTTTCCGCTGTTTGATGGGAACCGTTGTACCCAGCCAGGCATCCAGAGTGTACGGCTCATCGCGCCTCCGAGTCCTGCGACCATTTCCAGCTTCTCCAGCCGGACGTATATGTATCCCTCTCGGTGTGGAGACACAGTAGTATCTGACCAACACTTCTGTAATGGAATCTTCTACACACCTATCCTAGATATATGTGTGACTCAGCCCCATTAGCAGCTGTGTGGCAGGATCTGCTCCTTCATTGTGGTTTGAAAAGAATAGCAGGATAATGTGAAGCTGCTTTTGAGTGTATGCTTGTGGATGTGTGTGTGTGTTTTGTGTGTGTGTACAGCAAATATTTGCGTCCTTATACTCTTTTCTTTCTCTGTTAGTACATCTGTACTTGTTTTTGAGACTCACGTGCTTGTCTGATTTCATGATAGGATAACAGAAGATTCCATGTCTCTTTATTATATTACATTTTAATTTGAAAATTTTCTAATTATATGATGATTGAGGATGTATTTTTAATCAAAAATGACTTTTCAATTTAATTATTGTTCATGTATTTTATTATACAATGCAACTGAGAGTTTTGACACAGCTATTCATTTATAGGTCTTAATTTGACTGTTTTTTTACTGTAAATAAAGCAAAAGTTCAAATTTTAGGCTCTTCAAAGTGGCAAACGTTTTCTGTGATGATAGCATTTCATACTCTTGGCCTCTCTCAACCAGCTTAAGTTCTGAAAGAATTTTTGTACTGAGCTTTAATCTATGTTGATTTGAACAAAGAGTTTAGACTGTACATGATTTGCTGATTTTTTTGGTTATCGCATATTTATGTTATTTATGTTAAGACCAAGTTTAGTTAGTGGTTAGTGATATAAAATGGTAATTGATATGGCCACCTGTAGATCTGGTGATGGACGTTTGACAGTCAGTATGAACTGTTTACATGCAGAAATGCACCATGTGAAGAAGGTGTTCGCCTCAAACCATTCTGCGTGTGTTAGAGTCCAAAGCTGCACCCTGTTGAGCCCTTTGGTGTTTCACAGAGACGGAAGTGAAATGGGTGAGCCTGCTCGGCTCTGATAAAGTCTTTCACTCTGTCAAAGACCGTGGCGGGAGGCGGCAATGAGATGGGAGCGCTGAGTGCAAACATCTGTGGATACACCGGTAGGACCAGTTCCTGAGGTCTGAAGAGCAGTGCTCACTGCCCTGCTCACGTGCTGAGAGCAGGAACACTGAGCGTGAACAGCTGGAACGTGAGGAACAGCCCGGTGCCCGATTCAAATTGGCGAGGAGGGATGTGGAGTTCTCTTTTAGAGCTGCAGGGTTTGTTTTACACTGCTTGGACAACGTCCTTTGCTATCGTAGCTGGACGGTACTGGTAGGTCCTCATTGGTATAGATGTGTGTGTGTGTGTGTGTGTGTGTGTGTGTGTGAATGTGTGGGAGAGGCTTTGTTGACATTTTAACTGTTTGACTACAGTGTCCTCACTTGTGTTTGGGTGCCTTAATTAGAGGCTGTTTCCAATGCTCGGATTGGATGCTGTTGGACATGGGAACCTTCACCAGTAGACACGTGTGGGGTTAAACAGTCCTTTTGAATGCTTTTCTAATTGCACAGCACGTCTGAACTCTCGGACCAATCCAAAGCATGTGATATTCACTGATTACAGGTTCGGCCCCCACTGAGCAGCACAGGAGTAAGTGTGCTGCTTGGGGGCATAGCGGCGGTCTCAGGATTTGTGAGAGTGCGATTCTCAAGCACCGGTCTGGGGGATCTGCAGAGGTTTTCTTTTACACACCTAGCTAAAAGGTAAAGGACAGGTGCTGATCGCCTTGCCTACCATGCTTTGATTTGTGGGCTGTCGTGAAAGACCCCACCCCATTGGAGACCCAGGAACAGGCTGAGTCACATTTTGGGCTAATTACTTCTCGGGCAGTGTACTCCCATGCTACAGAGGCCCGGCCAACACCCTGAGGCCAGCCTTATTTTCTCCCTGTGTCTTCTGAAGTAGTTTATTTCCCCTTTGAGTGCAAACATTCCGAAGAAGATTAATTTTGTGTTTTCGTTCCTCCTTTCTGCTATTTTGTTAGACTTAGCCTGTGCAGTTTCCTGACAATATTGCGTGCCTAACAAGCGTCTGTTCAATATGTGTGAGTGCACGCGCACACACATACATGCTTTTAGCAAATGTGGGTTAAACTTGGTGGATCTGGGGCAGCCTCCTCATTCTTTTAGCACCAGCCCTGCTAATCTCCTACCCAGCAGAGGTCCACAAAGTAGGTTGCCATGGGAGATAAGGACTGTTGCTGAGATCCACGGTGGCGGAACAGCCTTGGTGTTTAGAGCAGGACGCACAGACGGCAGAGGAAGCCTCCGCCACAGGGGTCGCGGACAGCGCTCCTTCATCGTGACCTGTGGAGTCGGGAGCCGATCAGCAGCCGATTGGTGATTGCCGGCGTCTCCAAGGTTATCGGAGCATGGCGTGCGACTCTGTGGGTTGAGGTTTGTTTGCTTTGCCAGGTGCCTGTGAGCTTTGCTGGTCCAGTGCAGGTCAAACATTAACTCCTGCGCCTTCCCCCTTACACCTGTGCGAGTCGCATGTAACCTGAGCACAAACTCCGCAGGATTTCCTGCTTTTTGATGGACACGCCGTTCTTCTTCAATCGGTAACAATTTCCCTCGTAATTTTTGCAAGGCTGCTACCCACATCGCATTCTGTTGTGTTGATTTTGCAATTGTGCAAAACCTGGTCTTGAGTTTATCGTTTGATTCCTTAGTGCAACGTGTGCAGTACGCAGGCTGGACGTGTGCATGATGCAGGATGAACTGAAAGAGCCTTAATTAAGAGCCGTGAATGTGCAGCCCATGTCGGGGCCAGAGTGAGGGATCAATGCCCATAATTTGTTGTTGGGCCCTTTCACTGTCTCGGCCGTGCCCTATCATCATGACTGATGGTGCAGGACACTTGTTTGCAAGCGTGTTATTGTGGATGTGAGGAATGCCATTTCACTGAGAGAAAGGATTAAAAGACGTAGCTGTTTCTGTGTGTGTGTGTGTGTGTGTGTGTGTGTGTGTGTGTGTGTGCATGTTACATGACAATAGATGCGTGGCAGTAATTCACTTCAGCAAGAACAAAGATCATCAAAGTTCTTTCTTTCCCCTGTTGAAATTGAAGTTCACACTACAGGCCAGTGTCTGGGCCCAGCACTGCTCTTATAATGCTACTACATGAGATTACTAGAAATACTTAAATGTAGCTGACGTTTTGTTGTTAATACGTGCTAATACATGATGAACAGGACAGGGAAGACAACAAGTAACGAGTAACAATTAACAATGACAAAACGGTGAACAGACACGAACAGGGCAGCTTTATACAATCTTACACAGGTGAACACGATCAGGAAACATTACACATTACAACTCATAACCCCTTCTGGACAAAAATAATATATTTTATATGTAAGCAATATATAAATATATGAAATAGGATATATGACAATATATGATTATACTGCAATTTTTGCTGTTTTGATATATTGAATAAATACATAAATATATTATTTAAAATATTATTATATATACTGAAAAATGTCCTACAGTCAATGAGATTATATATTGAAAAAGGCATTGCAAATATATGGGGAGGTTTTTCATATATTGAAATATATTTACCAATGAATTGCAATATAAATTCTAGTATATAGCAATATATGTTTGTTTCCTAAGGGTGGGTGTGAATGTCTGGCTCATGGTCAGCATTTCTCCCCTGTACTGTCTTGGATATCATTATGTTTCTCAGTTTTGAGCTGTTCCTATGTGCATTTTTTTATTTGTGCATTATTCTACTGAGTTACATTATTGAGAGTTGTGTTTCTCTTCTGTTGCAGTCAGCAGAGTTCTTCGACATGCTGGACAAGATGCCGGTAAGCATGATTTTTTTCTGATGAGTTGAGCTGTGCTGTAAAAAGGGGCATAGATGTTCAGCATCCAGACCATTTTTTGTTTTACCATGTGCTCAGGTTTTTCTGCCGCAGAAGTAATTGTTTTGTCTATAACCTCAGAAACACCTTTTGAACTCGGGGCCAATTCTCTAGTGCAGTTCCATCTGAATAAACAAACCAAAGGGACTCTTGCATTGACTCAGGGTCTACAGGGGGGAAATTGTGAGTTGTTAGGGGGGCAAAAGGTCAACTGTAGTCAAGGAGCGCTGCATAAGCGTTGCATCATGCACACAGACCAGAGTGATTCCTTTCTTCTAGTTCTATCACATCTCCCTCGCCATCGAAAAAAGAAAAAGTAATCTTCCTCTAATGGTTGATCCCATTGAGGATCAGCAGCATCACAGGCCCAGTGTGATTTGTGTTAAAAGTTTTTGGTTTCCTTCATGACTGGAGTGAAATTGTGAGATGCAGCAAAATGCTCTGCTAGAAATGTCAAGAAAACTGTCAGTGCTCATTCACTGACATCTTGAATGATGTGGTGGTTAATGTGAATCCCAGTCGATGAGGAAGAAGATGGTGATGATGATTAGACCTCATTATTTTTAGTCATTTTCAGTCATATAACAGAAAGGTCATCTTTTCATAATCTTTTACTCATTACAATGGTGGCCATTAGACAATGTATTCTATTTGCCTGTGCAAGAGGAGAATCATGGACAATTTGTCCACAAAGGAAAAAACTGCAGCACTCCTCTGGGTGCATTTTGGTTTTAAGACAAATGAGAAAGGAGAGCTGAATTATACAATACATGTTTACATCCTATTGTTTGGATAAAAATAAGCAAATAATGATACTAACTTAACATGACAAGTAGTGTTGTATATTTTTGGTGAACTAAGCATACATTTTTTTGTTGTGTTCCAGGGTTCTATATTACATTTCGTAAACAAATTAATTACAATTATATTGGCTGTCAGCTGAAATATTATGATTGTAACAGCCCTAATAATGATGATGATGATTTTTGTTGCCTGCTGTTTTATAATATGAGATATGAACAATATTTTAATAATTGTATATAATTACATAATATGAATAATTATTTTGTAATTACAAACAATTCCTACATACAGTATTTATACATAATTTAATACATAATTTCCATTCATCAAACATTTCCCTTCAATGAATAATGTTTGGTGCTTTGGCATGTGGCCCACTCTTGGCTCGACTGTATAGCCAAATACAGGGTGGTAGTAGCCTAGTGGGTAACCAGAAGACCCGGGTTCAAATCCCACTTACTACCATTGTGTCCCTGAGCAAGACACTTAACCCTAAGTTGCTCCAGGGAGACTGTCCCTGTAAATACTGATTGTAAGTCGCTCTGGATAAGGGCGTCTGATAAATGCTGTAAATGTAAATGTAAATGCAGGCCCATTTATTTATCATTTTATTTATTTATCACTTTTTAGCTTTCCCGTTTCTTGATATTGTGCAGTTTAAGAAGTCAACAAAAATGCACACTCCCTGGGAATACAAATATTGCTTGCATTAGATTAGGTCTCCCAGTCCTCCTTACAGTACAGTATTTTATGCCAGGTGATGTCCACTATACTCTCATTAGGTCTGGTTATTCACTATTGACCATCCACCTCCTCCCCTTCCTTTTTCTTCCTTTTTAACACCCTCCTTGGGCAAGATCCCCAAAGCGGACGAGACAAAGCCAAGTACTCAGAGACACAAGGTGTGGACAGCATGTTCTGTCATTGTTAGGCTCCCCCCCACCCCCTTGTCGGTGTAGCTGTGTCCTCTCTGTTCCTGCAAAATCCTCGTCTCTTGTGTTCCCTTGCTCAGTTTTTCATTTCCCTGTTAATAGTGGTCATTGTCAGTGGTGTCCCTGCAAACCCTTAGTTGGCACTTAGCAGTTTCCTGTGAAAGGTGTGCGATCATGTTTCATGGGTTCCAAGCTACTTCCTGTATCATGGAAGTGGATCAACAAAGAAAGATGCTGCAACTAGGGGTTCTCAGGGTTGCCTGTGTGGTGGTCCAGCTCCATCTCCATCAGCTCCCAATATGGTTTTGCATATGTTTAGTGAGTGGCCATTCTGAGCCTGGTGACTCTGCATTACGTTATTTGACAAAATATCGGTGTTCAGCAAATGTTCTCTCCTTTTTTCTCTCCTTTCACAGGATGACTACATCCCCTACCCGAGGATAGAGGATGTGAGTGACTCACTCTCTGTCTCACACACTCAGTCATACTGTAAACACACCCTCGATTACACACTCATGCCTTGTTACTGTAACCCACACAACGTTGACTCTTTCATATCATTCGTAATCTCATCCAGCCAGGGCGGGGATTTATTGATCTACTTTTCTCTCTCTCTTAGGTTCTGGAGAAGGGTGGCCCTTACCCCCAGGTAATCCTCCCACAGTTTGGGGGCTACTGGATCGAGGATGTTGAAGCCCCAGTGGGCACCCCCACTTCCTCGGACAGCAGCTTCTGTGACGAGGAGGATGGAGACGGCATCACCCCTGGTGGGGGCTTCGCCTACAGGCTGGAGTGCAACAGCATGGCCCGGGCTTACCGCAAACACTTCCTCAGCAGGGTAGGCCTCTGTTTCAGACCTGTGCGTAGGAACAATGATGGCTTATTCATTCACATTGACTCTTCCTTTTGCCTAAGCTGATTTATGAAGAGCCAGTGCGGCAAAGGCCGCTTCTCCTTGGTACATTTCAGCCAGCTATCTCTGGGTGCCACCAGCGTATGATTAAGTGGCATGGAGCCCTGGCAGCACATGACTGATGTACTTTCAGAGTCATTTTCATGGAAAATACATCTTTTCTTGTTCAGAAAGTGCTGTGAAATGGTCTCACCGCTATGTCTGTCTCTCCCTCCCTCTCTTCCTCTCAGGAACATCTGAACTATTATTGCACCGCCAGCAGCCTGGGGAACCTCATCCTGTCCCTGAAACACGAGGAGTCGGAGGGTCAGGAGTTCCTGCGCATCATGCTGAGGTAGGACTGCTCCACTGCTCTCATTACTGGCACCCATGGGGTCTCCACACACAGACAGAGCTCAGCAGCCCACCTGACTGCATGCTGATGAGAAATAATAAAGAGAGAATCAGAGCATGAATCCAGACACGTCGTGCTTGACCTGCATGTAGATGAGTTTGGGCTTGTGCTGTGTGACTCTGCAGGTCAAAGACGAAGACTCTCCACGATAGGATCTCCCTGGCGGGGCTCACGCAGCTGCCAAGTGTGCCTCAGATAGCCAAGGTCTGTCTGGATCTGCAGTTTCCTTCACACTAAATTCACATTATAATGTGAGTTGGATGAGGGCCATTTTATCTGGGTGTAACTTTTTTTTTTGTAGTTGTTGTGTGATGATGTCACAAACCTGAAGTTCAACCCAGTGCTTTATCCAAGGGTGAGTAAGCTTTCAGCCCCTCTCAAGAACGCTTGGTCATTTTGACAAGGGAAAAGACCTGCTGTCATTGTCAGGAGCACATGCTTCCATGCTCCATTTTCAGTTCCATAGACCGTCACAGGGGTCCTTTCAATTGTGCGGGCAGTTTTTGTTTGGGTGCTCCGGGGAGCTTTAAAATCCATCTGCCATGGCAGTCGCTTTCACCATCCTGAGGCCATACTGTTCTCTGAGCCACGGCGAAAAAGGAGAAGACGCCTAAATTATGGAGTGGCTTTGACACACATATGTTGCTCCTCTGGTAAATGCAAATTTGTTTATTTCCTTGATTCTTCAGGGCTCTCAGCTGATCGTGAGCTACGATGAACATGAAGTGAACAACACGTTCAAGTTTGGTGTTATCTACCAGATGTTTGGTCAGGTACGTCTGTGAATGAAACATTACAAATCAGTACAATGGACTGGAACATTTAAAGCAAATGATTAATAGTTAGATCAAAAACCTATCCAGACATTGTTAATGTTGAGATGTGGTACATGGAAATTATAATAATGAATGGAATAGGCCCAATACCAGTATCAATTTGTTTTGAGTTCCAGTGGAAAGCTGTCTTCACTATTGCAAGTCAATCACTTTGAAGGGTTGATTAATTATAAGAAATCCCTTTGGCAATGATAAATCAAGACAAATTCATACAGTATCTGGTGCATCAACAAATGTGGATTCAACCACATTCAACAACATCATTATGTGAATGACTTGTTCAATTATTAATATTTTCTATACAGATTTATTTGATGTGTTTTTTCATGAAAAACAAGGTCATTTCTAAATGACCATAAACTGTTTGAGTGATATATAAGAGACAAAAAGGCAGGTATATAGTGGGAGAGTGGCGCTGTCAGGCTGTGGCAGACTTGTGTTTATTCAAAGTGTATTTTCTTAAATAGGTAAAATAAGATAATTTGGATGAAACTGTGGGCTGAAATAAAAATGGCAGAAATGGTTATATGGGACCTCTTTGGATCCCTTGGCTCGTTTTGTTCTAACAATGCTCTAACATGGTTTTCTTTTTACCAGACCACTGAAGAAGAGCTGTTTGGGAATAATGAGGAGACACCAGCCTTCACAGAGTTCCTCAGTATTCTGGGAGAGAACATCGACCTGCAAGATTTTAAAGGGTAAGAGATTTGTATTTCAAAGCGTAAGTATTTATATTAGTTTTCCAGTGTGCACGTGAAATTATCATATACTAGGGTGGTAGTAGCCTAGTGGTTAACACACTCGCCTATGAACCAGAAGACCCAGGTTCAAATCCCACTTACTACCATTGTGTCCCTGAGCAAGACACTTAACCCTAAGTTGCTCCAGGGGGGGACTGTCCCTGTAACTACTGATTGTAAGTCGCTCTGGATAAGGGCGTCTGATAAATGCTGTAAACGTAAATGTAAATATTGTTAATGTTATTTTGATTCTGCAGATTTCGCGGGGGTTTAGACGTGTCCCATGGCCAGACCGGCTCTCAGTCCGTATACACTACATTCCGCCAAAGGGAAATCATGTTCCACGTCTCCACTAAGCTGCCCTTCACAGAAGGAGACATCCAGCAGGTATGAAGGCTGGTCAGAACATGTGATTCCATCTCACCTTTGCTACAACCCCTGTCACACTGACACTTCATGTCTTCCCGACAGCTCCAGCGAAAGAGACATATTGGAAATGACATTGTGGCAGTGGTATTCCAGGAAGAGGCCACACCATTCGTGCCTGACATGATTGCCTCCAACTTCCTCCATGCTTATGTGCTAGTTCAGGCGGAAAACCCCTGCATGGAAAACACCACATACAAGGTAGTGACAGCATCATGCATTTTACAGCATCCTGCCATTGAGCTCAATAGGCCGAGGAAGGCAAATTATTGTATTTTATCAGAAACACCACTGTTCAGAGACAGGCTGTGCTTGACATGTTGTAGGCAGAATGTGTGTTATTCTGCATGTTTTATGTCCCCTGATTAATGGAGCAGTGGGGGCATGTTTTAAATTTGAACACATTTGAATGTACAATAAGGGTTGATAGAGTGCTGAATAAAGTGGCCACTGGGTGTATTTGGGTTTTCAAATGGGTCATTTTGCAGCCAGGGACATTTTGAGCACATGGCTCTTTAAATCTGGACCTCTAAATCCAGTGCTGGATATTAAAATTTAATTCCACCATTATTGATTGGTTACATAGGCTTCACATTTGACTTAGATAATTATAGTATGAGTCGATATTCCGATCTTCTGAAACATAATTTGAAGAACTTGGTTCAGAATATTCTATGTAAATGTTATGTAGAATTTATTTTATGAAATATAATGTCATACTGGGTCAGTACTGAGTCTAGACTTGCCTCTATAGGTTTCTGTTACTGCACGTGAGGATGTGCCCCCATTCGGTCCACCTCTTCCAAACCCCTCCGTTTTCAAAAAGGTGAGAAATCTGCACACTTCCCATCTCCTCGAGTACGCGCCAGGGGAGGGGAGATTGCTGGCTGAAATTCACAAACCTGGCTATATTGAATTTCCCACCAGGGCCCAGAGTTCCGTGACTTCCTGCTGACAAAACTGATCAATGCAGAAAATGCCTGCTACAAATCGGACAAGTTTGCCAAGCTGGAGGTGAGTGAGAGCATGTGCCGCTGAAAGAAAATCTGAGATGGACTCAGTGTTTTTTTTTTATGATTATCACATTTCTGCAATGGTTTTGCAGACGAATAGTCCTTAAACAACAATAATAATGCCTCTGTGTGTGTGTGTGTGTGTGTGTGTGTGTGTGTGTGTGTGTGTGTGGCAGGGTCGAACACGAGCTGCACTTTTGGACAACCTCCATGATGAACTTCATCGACAGACACTGGCCACCCTGGGTTTGGGGACATCAGGGGCTGATGAGGACAAGCTAGAGAACGGTGGTCATGGAGGCCTGCTGGAGTCCTTTAAGGTGAGCGCGTCTGTCACATCAACTCTCTCCGCGGCCCCATACCTCGTTCCGTTGTCCCATCACAGCTCCTCTTGTCTCAATCCATCTGTCTCAGCACTGCAGCCGTACAGTTTAACTGATCTGACCTGGCGCGTCTTCTGAACTCACCGGTGCGTGTTCTGATGGCTCTGATATCTCACCGTTTTGCAGGCCGTGTGGAGCCGTGCGTTCAGTGGCCCTTGGCTGTCCACTACTGGTGCTGTGCTGATCAGTGCAACAGCTGTGACCATCTACTACCTCACCCAACTATTACAATTATTCAGAGCATAATGATTATACATACATACAATCAAAACTGATTCAGTAACTATTTCTTCTTTTTCTTCTGCTTTGGTCAGTTGAATTGGTAAAACTCTACTCACATATTGGTTAGTTGTTTATGTATTTAAGTCTGAAAGTCAGAAAGGATACATAAATCATGTTAAATGCTACAGAAAATGTTCAGTGTCATTATGCATTTCATAACAATAAATCTGGCCATTTCTGCAAATGACTGTAGCTCTGTCATCATAAATCAGGGTGGTTATACACCTAGTGGGTAACACATTTGCCAATGAACCAGAAGACACAGGTTCAAAGGACACTTACCTGAGAAGAACACTTACCCTGAGTTGCTCCAGGGGGACTGTTGCTGTAAGTCACTCTGGATAAGGGCGTCTGCTAAATGCTGTAAATGTGAATGTTAATGAAAATGAACACTTCACCATCAAGGACATGGGGACCCCTGCTGGCCGAGAATAGAAGCTGCAGTTCTAGATGTGTTTCCTAAGAAACGCTTCATGTTCTCTTGAGAGTGGAAGTGAAGTGATTGTGATTATGAAGCACAGCAAGCACATCACACGGTGACCCAACAAAATGTATCCTCTGCATTTAACCCATCACCTTTGTGAGCAGTGGGCAGCCATGACAGGCGTCCGAGGAGTGGTGTATAGGGATGCTTTGCTCAGTGGCAACTCAGTGGCACCTTGACGGTTTGGGATTTGGGGTCTGCTTTATTCTTCTACATTATCCTTCAATTCTCTGAGTCTGTGTTGCTTTTGTTTGGCTTTTCTTTGAAATAATTAGATTTTTCCTTCTCTTGTTCTTTGTTCCACCTTGTTTTCACTCTGTTCTTTCCTCCTGCTACTTCTGTCCCTCAATTTCTCTCTTTCTTCTCTCTGCACTCATCCCATTTTTGTCACAGAGGGCCATGCGAGTGCGAAGTCATTCCATGGAGACGATGGTGGGTTCCCATCGCCACCGCAGCCCTGGAGTGGGAGGAGGTGTTCCAGCCAGCCTCAGCGGCGGGGGGCTTCCACAGAGCAGCACAGAGTGTACGAAGAGCACCTTCACGGTGGGTCAAAGAGCACAGAAACAGGAAATGAACCAGGAAATGTGTCAATGTTTCCTTAAAAAATTTATATATTATATATATATTAAAGTACACATTTTGTGCATATGCCTCATTGCCTAGTGTTCTCATATCTCATTCTGTCTCCATTAGCCCCCTGTCTTGTCAGCCAAGTCTCCACTGAAGAGTCCGGTGAAGCGCCGATCAGGCCTTTTTCCCAGACTGCACTCCAGCACGGACAGCCCATCAGACCGCCATTCCCGCAGGTCAGTGACCCTGGCCAACACATGGCATGTTCAATGCAGTAAAACATTTGACATTTGAACATTTGAACATGCCCACTGCAGTAAAAAAACGAGACGAACCCCTGCTTTGATCATTTTTGGCTGTGTTTTGATGTGTGTTAATGCTGTGTACTCATTTAATCAGTGACCTGAAGACACCAGAGTTGGGTCCCCAAACACAGGAAGTGAGGTCAGAAACACTGTCAAACCCGAGCTCCCCAGAGATCGGTCCAAACAAAGAGAGGTGGGTTTAACTGTACAATAAACCTTCTAGATCTGTTTAAGAATTTAAGAAGTATTAAAGGTCCCCCATCACGAAAAATTCATTTCATTATTTAACATTATTACGAGTTCCCCCAGCCTATAAATGGTCATGCAGTGGCTAGGATCTGGAATTTCTCCCCTTATGTCGAAAGTTGCTCTGTGATTGGATGTAAAAATGAACACATTCTCCTGTTCATTTGCATTTAAAATTAAACACTACACATGCGTCCTCGCTGTGTGACTGCTGAATTTAGGAAAGAGACCTATATAAAAAAAATCACAAAAAAATTCATGTTAGTGGTCCTTTAAACAGGTTGTTTGGAATATTGTTGACCTTGAGCCTTGTGTTGTTGCTGGTCAGGCCCTTCATGAAGCTGAAGGAATGCAGTGGCCGGGCCAACATCTCCCGCTCCTCCTCCAGCACCAGCAGCTTCAGCAGCACGGCCGGCGAGGGTGAGGGTACGGACGAGCTGGACTCGGTGAGCAAAACTGCGTTTTCAGTAGATTAATGCAGCCATCCAAAGAACATGGAAGCGGAAAATTAATCCTCCTCACTGACTGGCACTAATTTCAATTAATTGGTGGATCTGCTCCCGGGATGCTAAACACATTGGCGCAATGCTCATTCTGTCAACATCTTCATAAATTCCAGAGTTACGATGTTGGCCTTGTTAATCATGAAGAGAAATATAGCTGGTGCAATGATGCCACTAATGATGATGATTGGAGTTAATGACAGGGGGATCAAAGGCCTTGACTGATTCCTCCTCCTCCTCTTTTAGGGTAGCCACACATTCATGGCCTCCTCAGTATTCAGCCCATCGCTAAGCGTGGAGGCCCAGAGTTGCAGTACACCACTCATCATGTGTCGCAGTCCCACAGGTATTCATTAACACATATACACACACACACTCCACTGTTTTAGATAATTATGATTTTCTTCAGCAGTGAATGCAGGTGTAATTGCAACAGACTGGTCTCGTCTCTTAGATGTATTCACACTGAGCCATTCCAAAATCCTTCACATCACATCCTACGCTGACGCAATACTTAACTATTCTTTTCAGATGGGAAGAATAAAACGTCTCCCAGGTCGAACTTGAAGTTCCGCTTTGACAAGCTGAGCCACTCTTCTGCAGTACGTTTCACCTATATTACTTATATTTCATAAGACTTGTGTGTTACTCTCACTATCTATGTCATCAATAAATTCAATGTTAATATTTTTATATATCTGGGTCACTGTGGCTCAACTTTTTAAAAATATAAATAACTTTCTGGCAGAAATTAATGTTATTTGATGACTGATGGCACACAACTCTTTGATTAGAGAAAGTTACCAAGCGCAGTTGTATGGTATGAAGTAATGAGTACATGACAGTCTGATGACCTTACTTAAAATATTGCCAGATGTATGGCTGAATAGTTTAGATACAACCCACATAAATGCATTTTTGGAACTAGTCTTTTATTTTTGCAGTGGTGTAACTCTTAAAACCTTTCCACATTGACAAAGGAGCAAAGATCATACCCAAAAATTGGGTAGTATCAGTTCTGATATGGACAAGTATAGACGGGTTGTTGAAAGTAATGACCCA
This sequence comes from Denticeps clupeoides, assembly GCF_900700375.1. NCBI lineage: Eukaryota > Metazoa > Chordata > Actinopteri > Clupeiformes > Denticipitidae > Denticeps > Denticeps clupeoides. The sequence goes on from NC_041725.1 coordinate 12,899,908, forward strand.
CATACAGTACAGGCCATCAAAACTATGAATGAACACATGTGGAGTTATGTACTTAACAAAAAGTTGAGACCTGTCCTCCACAGTCACCGGACCTGAACCCAGTCGAGATGGTTTGGGGTGAGCTGGACCGCCCCAAGTACATAGCTCCACATGTGTTCATTCATAGTTTTGATGCCTTCAGTGAGAATCTACCAATGTAAATGGTCATGAAAATATAAAGAAAACACATCGAATGAGAAGGTGTTTTCTAACTTTTTGGCCTCTACTGTATATTACTACTGATTTTAATTTGCATTAGCTTTGTGTATATTACTGAACACATCTCAACATCAGTTATCACAAGTTATTGATTTTTTCTAGATTTTTTTATGTTTTGGCTACATCAGATCATGAACAATGCCACAGCCTGCTAGAATGTCACTCTTGTTTTTTGTGTGTGTGTTTTTAGGGTCATTAGCGTAGGTGGACTGAACCGAAAGAGGTTTGTTATTATCTACCATTAATATGTGTTTTCCAGTTTTCCTTTCCTGTTTCCCTGTGTGGTTTAACTGTAGTCACTGTACATCCTATTTTCCTTCAGGCCAGGCTGCATGGAAGCGTCGAGGAGCTCCACAGCAGAAAAGACAGGAGGGTGAAGACTCTGACTGTGAAGACTGACAACCTACAGCAAGTCTTGGTTTTATGCTGAGTGCTTTACATGCCTGAAAGACTGCCATACAGCCAGACCCGACGGCGGAGAGAAGTCTTAAAGGAAATATTTCTTTTTGTGTGTGAGGCTTCTTTTAAAAAAGTGTCTTCACTGCTCTAGGAAACTGTGCCTCATTTTGTGAAATCCCATTCGTCTCCTCAGCTACTCTCCACAAGCCTTAGATCGTGAAGAATTGAGTGTTGACATTGCACAGTCGAAGGCTCGTTTCTTTTTGTGCTTTATTTAGCTCTTCGTGTTAGATGACTGCACGCTGACAGCTCTGATTTCCTGTAAAAAAAAAATCCCCTTTTCTCTCCATGTCTGCACTCACTATTTCAGGGAGGTTTCCACTGCGCCGTGTCTCTGTGCTTGTAGTGGCTTTTCTTGTACGTTTGGCGAGTGGTGTCACTGCGCGTGAAGATAGTAAGAAGGTGTCCATTTCCAGCTGCTATGCGGATCAGATGAAGTCAAAATGCTGATTTGCAAGAATCCTTTTCTTTTCTTAATTTTTATTCTCCCATTATCAATAAAAACACAGCCACAAAGACAGCTCAAGCCTTAGACATCTTAAGTTCTAAGCATAGTTGAATTACAGTTTCATTAAATCTCATTCCATTGTTTAATGACGGCAGAAAAGTTATTTTAGCATCCTTTTTAAAAATATTGCTTGGTCATTTTATTTTATTATATTTGCTTGAAGCAGACATTTGATCGTATCCCATTATTTAGAGTGGGCACAGGCAGAGACATAATTATTATCATTATTACTTCCGTTCATACATCCATCCAGTTTTTAAGACTTATCCAAGACTACTTATCCATTTCAGGCTGTCTGGAAATTGGAATATATTAGAGCTGCCACTTGAAATTCACAAAACAAACTTTGCAATGTCTCAAAAGAAAAAAAGACACAGAAATGAAAGAACTCAATTTTGTTCCTCACTGAGCACAAACCGATGAGAAGAGCTCATTTTACACAAGGAGATACCGTACAGCATGTCATCGGTAAAAACTTCTTACGTAATATTCTGATGGTAATAAAATTCCAGACCACTGGATCTGTTAGGGTGTTCAAAAAAGTATATGTATTTTACAACAATTTAATATTGCAGAGAATAGTAAATGTGTGCTAAAATGCTTTCCTGTAGTGCAGGCTTTGCCAATGTTATTCTGCTCACACAGGCCAGTGTATCCCAGAATTCATCTGCCCTATGTTCTCACTGTGTGAGAAGCAAATGTAAGAATTGACGATGACAACTAAACACTGCAAGGGAAACAGAACCAATTGAACCTCACACAATATTTCAGCCATTGTTGGTTTATTTTAAGGCGTCGACAGGAAACTCCTCACTGTTGGTTACCCTGGAAACGGATCCATTTGATTACTTGATGAGAAATAGGACTGTTATTGCTTTCAGTTTTAAAAAGAGTAAAGTGTCTCGGTGTTAAGATTCATGTTCATTATGTTTAAAGTACTGCATTGTTTTTCACAGAACACATGAAATGTGTACTATGCAAAATAATGGTTTGTTTTAATGTGATGGTAAGGGGACCGTTCCCATTTTCGTTGACCCAGGAAAGCTTTGTTCTACACGGTTGACCTCTGAACCTCTGCAGTTATTACTCTCCACATACTCAGGTGGGAACAGTGAACGACGTGTTTCTGTTGCAACGACCCCTAATGTAACCTGAGGAGGTTTTGCGAGTGCAATTCTTTCCACTGCTGCTCATAGGATACAGCAAAATGTCTATTTAAAAAAGTCTGCTTTTAACAGAGAAGTTAGTCAGTGTGTTTTAGGTAAAGGGTACAAAGGACCCCAGCCAACATGACTTTGTTTATAACAGTATAATTTATTGCTTTTGACATTTGTGTTGATGTCTTGTAAAATTGCAAAGCTAATTTTGAAAGTAAAAACAGAGGGCAAATTATTTAAGAGGCATTCACAAATATATGTATATTTGGTTATGTAATGTGCTTTAAGAATTTATTATGGAATAAAATGTTGTATTTTGTGTCAAATGTTTCACTCGATTAATATATTTTTTTTATTGCATTCGCACGGAAGTATACTGTTATCATTCTTGTAAAAGAACCCACATTTATGTCATGCCACAGCAGAGGTGGATAGATGAGTTGCACACGCTCGACATTCATAAAGAAAGTGAGTTTTAATGAATGGAAAAGAAAGGGATGATGGCCAAAATGGAAACAAACGGAAAACACTGTAGCACACGGGAAAAGCATCAAACGATGCACTTCAAGGTCCTGATCACTCGAGCCAACACTGAAAAATGTAAACCGTAGCTGTCACTTTCATTTATTGTGTTTTTTTGTCATTACAGTAGTTAAAAAATATTAGTTTGCTGGTTTTAATGAAGCTGTTTAATTTATGCAAATGAGTGAAACAAAAAATTAACTTTACATTAATGCTACTGACAACAGTTTTTTTGGTTTCCTCATATTACAGCAATGCTAAATTCGGTGCTATTCGGTGTGACATTACTTCAATTCCTATAAGTAGATCCCTGTGTTTTCAAGATGGTTTGGGGTGAGCTGGACCACAGAGTGAAGGCAAAGGGGCCAACAAGTGCTAAACACCTCTGGGAACTCCTTCAAGACTGTTGGAAAACCATTTCAGGTGACGACCTCTTGAAGCTCATTGAGAGAATGCCAAGAGTGTGCAAAACCGTAATCAGAGCAAAGAAACTAGAATATAAGACATGTTTTCAGTTATTTCACCTTTTTCTGTTAAGTACATAACTCCACACGTGTTCATTCATAGTTTTGATGTCTTCAGTGAGAATCTACAAATGTAAATGGTCATGACTTGGTCAAGACTTAAATCAACAACTGCTGTTTAACAGACACCATCATCTTATTTAAATCCCACCACAAGCCTTATTAAGAAACAATGAACTTTAAATTTAAAAACCAAAAGTACAGTTAGGAGAATAACCACAAATCATAAAACTGTACACTTTACACAATTATTATACACTGCTGATTTGGCAAGAAATAACATAGATATTTTGCAGTGGTGAGACAAGCAGGTGAACCACTAAACCCATCCTGGTGCGCTCCGGTCAAGCTGTGGGAACTGCAAGGAGGAGTACTCAGTCTTTGGCACCGCCACTTGCCGAAGGTCATTATTTTGCTTCTTTTGATTATTCAGTGCCAGCGCTGCATACACCAGCTGTCAGGAACGAGATGAAGTAGCGATTATGCCAATTTAGCCACAAACATAATAAGGACAAGAATTGCTGAGGTTTTTCTTTCCGGAGAACCCACCTCAGCCCCGACCTTCTTCCTTTGTGCCACTGTATCTGCCAAGAAAGGATCAATTATTGACTCAACAACAACCCTTTCAGGGCTTTCGGCACAATGGCACTAAGGGCTAATACGGCATGAAATTATAACAGTGCACCAGTGCCCAGTCATTAAATCTGAACGGTTTGCTGTCACAGAGATGGTGCTTACAGGTGGTGCTGGAGTGCGGAGGGATGGGCGCCGCGCCCTTGCGGCACAGACAGAAGGCCAGGCCCAAGGCAAGAGGGAAACACAGAGCGGAGCAAAGGTACACCAGCATCCGAAGAGATACAGGACGCGTGGATCCACCCAGGCTGGCTGTGGGGAGAAAAGCGACTGGGTTTGCATTGCGTTGTAGTGGGAAGTGCTGCAGGTAAATAAATGCATTACATACCAAATAAGATACAGTTTGAACGGAGCGACTTGTTAAATCGCACAAAGGGGATTGAGGGCCCACTTTTCCAAGCCTTTTAGTAGATGTACGACATGGGGCCAGTTCATTAGCGTCAGGTCAAGTATGTGCTCAGGGCTGAAATGTAATTATTTCTGTCACCCAGGACACAAACTTTAATTAAGTTTTTATAAACTAGTCCATAGAAAAGAGTGACAGCACCCAACTTTCTCATTTTGGAAGAATGCACCAAGACTGCCCAAGCAAAGCATCGTCCCCACACCCGGCTCCCTGTCATAGCTGCCCACTGCTCACTAAGGGTGATGGTTAAAAGCAGAGGACACGTTTTGTTGTGTCTCCGTGTGCTGTGCTGCCGTGTTTCACAATGACAATCACTTCACTTTCACTTTCAAGCATTATGAGATGTTTAAAACGAGCCACAACACACAAATAACGGCAAAATATTTAACCAATGCGTTCTTGAATTTTAATTCATAGACTTAAATGAGAACTGGGTAACTCAATACCGGTTATGCAAAAGCAATAGTTGCCAAAATGTCAAAAAGAAAACCATCCAAGCCGCCCCTCAAAAACATTGTCCTCAGTTAATTTCCACATAAGAGACCGCAAACAATCACTTAACCCTAACCGTAAACCAGCGTGTGCAAGGACGCGCAAACCAGCGAGTTTAGGTCTAGGCAAACCTTATTAACCCTAACCCGGTCGAAGTGCACGTGTGCAGGTCCACCAATCCCAAATCCATTCATGAATAACCGTTTTCTAAGAAGGTGCCTACCTTCAGTCACATTTACAGTGGTCAGATGGCCTGAACTACTGTAGCCCAGTGGCCAGTTTATCCGACACTGGTACACTCCTGAGTCAGACTGATTGGCACTGATGATGTTGAGGTGCAAGCGGGTGGCATTGGCCGTCAGTGGACGTCTGTGAAGTTCTAGTCTGGATGAGGCATTCAGGGCGGCGAAGACACTGCCACGGAGCTTCCCCCATCCTCCACTCCAGTCGTCCCGCCCGCAGTGCTCCACGTCACATGCCAGGGACAGGGAGCTGCCTTCCGCCACCCACTGGAAATTCCGCCTCGCTCTGACCGTAAAGCATCGCTCAGCTCCATAGCCTGGGGGACAGAAAAGTCGATCAGATTTGGCACAGAAGGAATGTGATAGAAATCCAGGTGCCATCTGATTTCAGCCCATTCTGTTGAGACCCCCTGGGTTAGTATCTGATGCAGTTTAATATTAGTATATAAAGTACTTTAGTATAAAAGTACTTTACAAGTGTTGTATGCAAGAACAAAGACAGATACAAGCAAATTCTGTGTTCAATAAGTTTATATGGAAACACCATACTTGCATTTCAACATTTCAAAGACATCAAAGGCATTTCAAACAAAACTCTGATTATAACATGTTGTTGCATGTATGGCATTATGAACAGGGGTGCACATAATATTTTTAGTGAGCTACTCAGGTGAGTACCAGGAAATGGTGTTTGGTACTCACCCCATACATAGCGTGGTCTTAATAAGTGCAGTCTTCCTCACTGTCCTCCTCAGTATTGCTCCCACTGACCTCTGCTTCAGCTTCCTGCATGGTAGATGATGAACATGCTGCAGATGCACCTGCCTGTCCTTGGTTGAGCCTCCGATTAACGGTCTCCATCCACAGGTCAACAGCTGGCTTTGGGTCAAATGTCTCTGTGGTCTGCTTTGACAGGTGAATGTGCAACAGGGCTGAGAGATGAGCGTGTGACAGACGAGATCTGTACTTGGTTTTTATCAAGTTGAGATGTGAGAATCCCCTCTCACAAGCTGCACTGCTTAAAGGCAGTGTAAGAGACAGCTTAACCACCTTGTTGATGTTGGAGTAAGCATCTGGGTTACTTGTATTCACTATTTGGACCAAGTCATACACAGAAGAGGCTCCCAGGCGTTTTCCTGCCTGCTTTAAGCGCATCCATTCTGTCACAGTGGTGTCTTTGTCAAGATGCAAGATGGCCTCATATTTCTTGAGAATGCTGCAAACAGTTATGTTTCCAAAAATGTGGAGGTCTTGCTTTTCCTGAGGCCATGTTGAAGGATCAAATACTAAGAAATGATCACATGACTTGAGGGAGTCATATCTGATTTCAAACTCTTCAATTAACCCCCTGAGTAAGTTTGTCTTGTCTCTGTCAGCATCAGCATTAGAAACAGTGTGTGCTCTGTAGTGGCCCTCACTATCAAGCAGAAGGGTGAACTGTCCAATGGCCACCATGAGTTCATCCTTACATTCTCCAATAATCAGCTTTTCCTTCTGAAACCTAATGGATGTGGTCTTTAAAATGTTGCCAATGTCAAGCATGTTTGACAGAAAGCATTGAAAACGCTCTGTACAGATATGCTGCAAGTCACTGTTATCACTCGTAGCCAGTTGCATTTTAATGGCTGGCAATAGTCTTGATATTTTTAACAGTGTTTCATGCCTCCATGCAGACCACCTGATATTATGAAACTTACCCAGCTTCACAAAGGGGATCCCATTTTCTTCACACAGCTTCTTCAGGGCAGCTATTTTTTTTGCTCCACCTTTTTGCAAATAAAACTGCAGCAGCTTGACCACGGAGCAATTAAATGTCTCACAGTAAGGAACGTTGCGATCAGCTGATTTTAAGCAATTCTCCAGTGTGTGTGCCGTGCACAGAATGTGCACAAGGGATTCTCTAACTGCAGCAAGTTGCCGGAGTTTTGGCACAACGCCGTTGTACATACCGACGTTGACAGCAGCCCCGTCTGTGCACACAGCGACCAACTTTGTTGCCCAGTCATTCAAGCCTGCGTTCTGGAAAAGTCTCACAAGTCCGTCTGTTATGGCCTGCGCGGTTCGATCAGTACCCAGTTCAATCAGTCCAAGAAAGTCCGACGTAAATTCTCCGTTGCTGGACACAGACACAATGTAAACGATTTCCTGCTCAGTTTTTGTGATGTCCTCAGATCCATCAAAAAGCAGCCCCCAAAATTCGGCAGACTGCAATTTGGCTCGTAACTCCCCGCTGATGGTGTGAGCGATGCTCTGCACGATTCGTGTGCCCCCTTCACGTGAATGATATGCAACTCCGACATTTACTCCTAGCCGCTTCAGTAAAGGAATATCCTCAGAATATGAAGACATGGGACGTGCGTGTTTAGCTTTATGGAAAGCGAGGAGAAAAATATTAGACAGAGCTTGCTGCTGTTCTTCATTTAGCTTGTCTCGCCATCTATTAAGCGGGCGACTGGACATTTCTTCTCGGCTAGCTTGTTTATTAGCAATGACTTGCGCCACATTCACATGCTCCTTGCTCTTTTCATGTTTCTCAAATAAAGGATGGTTAAAATTCTTTGAGCCCCTGTAAAACGCACCTGATTTGTCTGCTATATGTGGATGCGAGCGGCAAATCTTGCACCACATTTCAGTGCGCTCACTGTTAGCTTCCAGCCACTGCACATCTTGGAGCCACTTTTCCGAAAAAAATCTTTTCTTCGGCTCTGGCTCCGGTTGGCGTTTCTTAGCTGGTGGCGAAACGCCAAAGAAGCTGCTTAATGTCTGTTGTTTTTTGGACATTTAGTTGGTGACAAGCAACGTGTAAGATTAAATGAGATAGTGGTGTTGAAAACGTGATGGTCAAGTACGCAAAGGCGCGTGGTGACACAATTGTCACTACGCATTCCTAATTTTTGTCGCGCATGCGTAACTGCGTACCAGTTATGTGCACCCCTGATTATGAACATGTAATTTGGCATCAAGTGGCCACACTTTCCTCTCTGCATCAAAAGCCAAATACCACGTTCATATTAACAAAACATACACATAGCAAATGTGTCCGAATTAATGCGGCCGGTATAGAGGAAAAGCGATGAGGACATCGGTAACACTGCTGTCAGAAACGTGCCAATGCGATTTCAAAGGTCCACTTACCAGGCAAATCGAGCAGGATTAGAAGCAAACAGCCCTCAACCACTGTCCTCATGACAATATTCCACACATCCCACGCAGCACAGGGCAGGCCGAGGCAACGTGAACCGATTATTGCTGACGTCTGCTTCACTTTCTGGTTATTTTCTAACATCGGCGGTTTCAGATATGCTTGTGTGACCTGGTTCTTCGGGGAAAAAGGAAGGAAACGCACTTTCCTTTCCACATTTTCGGGGGGGGGGGGAGTAAGTAAGGATCCACATCCGCCCTTCGAACAATGGGATAATACATGTCTCGTACATTTATTTTGGATCATTGGTTTGATAATTGGTTCCTATTTTGTATTGACTCCATCGTTTACCACCATCTTCTGCCATGGCTAAGAAGTATGGCAGATGTCTGAAAATCACTCAGGTACATAATTACATTACAATATTAATACTGGGATCTGGAGTTTTTGTATACCAGTTTTAACAGGGGGGAACCATATATTCTGGCTACCAGGAAATATTGTTTCCCCCCTATTATTTAGGCTAAGAAGTAAGTAATTACATGTTGCTGAAGTAGTATTGGTATAGTGGCGGTTATATCCTGGGTACCTGGCAAAAATATGCCCCCTTCATTTTTAGGTAGGTGACCAAATGCAAGATAAGATAAGATGATCATTTATTAGTCCAACAAGTTGGAAATGTACATTTGCATGGCAGAAAATGACAGTACAAGAGCAGGAAAACATAAATATCACAGAAAATATGCCAACTGTGTAATATAAGAAGTTCACTATGCAATAAATAGAGAAAACAGCGGACGAGAGCATTCAAAATATCTGCATATACATAGAATATATGTGTGTGTGTGTACCATCCACTAAACTAGATATGTGACATGTCTGGAAATCACTCGGGTACATAATTACACGTGAATACAGGTAACAGTCACTCGTAATCTACTTTTACACCTAGACTACCGCATATCTACTCCGGCGACTTCATATCCTGTCCGGCGACTCCAATCAAAGTGAAGTGATTGTCACATGTGATACACAGCAGCACAGTGCACACAGTGAAATTTGTCCTCTGCATTTAACCCATCACCCTGAGTGAGCAGTGGGCGGCCATGACAGGCGCCCGGGGAGCAGTGTGTGGGGACGGTGCTTTGCTCTGCGAACCGGCAACCTTCTGAATACGGGGCCGCTTCCTTAACCGCTAGGCCACCACTGCCCCAAAACTGCAATGGACGAAGTCCAACACACAGCTTGATGGGGCGCGGAGCTCACTCTCTCTTTACCGCGGCCGTGCCACTCACAATCGTTTCGAATAGTATCTGTAATAAAGACACTAAAAGACATCTTCGAATAAAGACATTAAAAAGGCAGGAAAAAAAAACGTCTAAATAAACAACGCTGCAGCGCGACGTGTGACGCCATGATTTGAAATCAGCGCGCGCCAGTTGGAACATGGGGGGGAACCGAATTTCCCGTAACACCGGTTCGAATCCCGAGCCGCCGAGGAGCCACTGAGCAAGGCACCGTCCCCACACACTGCTCCCCGGGCGCCTGTCACGGCTGCCCGCCGCTCGCCAAGGGTGACGGGTTAAAAGCAGGGGACGCGTTCCGTCGCGTCACAGCGACAATCACTTCACTTTCAGTTACCGCTGATCTCACGTGTCGCGAGATCGGCCGCGGCCTCCTGTCACTTCCGGCTTCCGGAGTTCGGCACCCAAGTCACCGACTCGTCGGCGAAACGGATAAACAAAGAGCCGGCGCGCCGCCCGTTTTCGCTTTTAGACACGCGAAGCCCGCCCGGAAGCATGGAGACGGGTACGCGCTCTTATTTCCTCTCCCCGGCTTTATGTGGAAGGCGGCCGGCGCTCCGTCGGCTCCGCTGACGTTTAGCATGTTAGCATTCGCGTCAGTTTCGGGCTCGACTCGGCTCTCGGGGTCGCTTCCTTCCCATTTCTCGCGTCGTGGCCATTTGACGTGTTCTGCCGCCTGCCTCGCTGCGGGGAGACGGGCAGAGTGGCGTCTTTTCCCGTGTTAAAACACCTCCGTGTGCGTGTTTTAAGCGATTTCGAGTGTCTGTTTCCTGGTTTTCTGTAATGGGACGTGATGGGTGTTGTACAGAAAGCGTACGTCACTACGGGACGTTTGAATGAACCTTTCTTTTTCAGGGAAAATGACACGTATCTATCGTAAATGCAGAGAGACGTCATGGGGGGATATTTGGGGGATCATCACAATGTTGGCTGCATTGTCTTGAGCCCCATTCTGTCAGAGAAAAGCCGCTGTAGACTTGATGATTATAGTCGCCCTGAACCCGCCAGAATATTCTCTCCACTTTGCCGCGTTAGCAAAAGCGCTTATGGACTCTGATCTCGTTTTTACTGCACCCGTAATGACTCTCCGTGTGTATTCGCACACGTACGTACGCATGGCATGGCAGATCGATTTTTCATAACGCGCACATTCGTAGTTCGCCTTCACAGTCACGTGTGTTTTCTGAAAAACTGTTTCTTTGCAAACACGTGACTTGACACAGTTGGGAAAAGTGTGGCGTTCCCTTTCGGCAGACTTAAAATTGTGAAGTCAACCCCGATATAGGGCGGGTGACATTATGCTTGTCAGTGTTGCTATTTGCGAGTTATGTACTCGGCCTTCTAGTGTAATCGCGATCTTTGCGTTGCATTAAAACCGATTTCCCATCACATGACTCTGCAATATTGTACTGCACTCTTGCATGATGTGAAGTGAAGTGATTGTCATTGTGAAAAACTGCAGCACAGCACACGGTGACACCACGAAATGTGTCCTCTGCTTTTAACCATCACCCTTGGTGAGTGGGGACGGTGCTTTGCTCAGTGCCACCTTGGCGGACCGGCAACCTTTTGATTACAGGAGTCGCCCTGCTAAGTAGTAACAAATACTACTAAGTTGTAGTAACAAATCCGGCTGTCTGTTTGCTGGAATGGCGATGATGATTCAAGATATACATATTTTCTTTGTGTTACATATATAATTTGTGTTCCTCTCATGTTGCTTTCCATTCTCCTTTTAAACCTCCCCAGGCCTCAGTCAGGAGAAGGTAGCTTCCTTTGTAAAGCGCTTGCGTGCAGAACCTCGGTACATGCTGGCACAGAACGTGTCCACCTGCACCGATCCCCTGGAGGTGTGTCTGCACAGGAAGACGGTTCAGGAAACGGTGCACATCTTTCAGCACTCTATCCCCACAGAGGGCAAGCCTGTCACAAATCAGAAGAACTCAGGTGACTGTACACTGAAGTCATTTTTTGCCCCACTGTAGTTTAATATCAGTATTATTATCTCATCATATTGGTATGAATACACCAAAGATATTCAACATGTTATATGCTTGATCAAATGTCATGTCATGTGAACTGTTCTGCTCGGACTGTTCCTAAGCAGACCTCTTTCACCATTATCAGCTAAAACCATTAAAACAAAAAAAACATATATATTGCTCCTTTCAGGGAGATGTTGGATCTTCTCGTGCCTCAATGTAATGCGACTTCCTTTTATGAAGAAGTTCAACATCGAAGAGTTTGAGTTCAGTCAGTCTTATCTCTTTTTCTGGGATAAGGTAAGTCATTGGTTTACAGTTAAATGCATCGGAGATTTAATTTTACCAGCACGAAACTGTGATATGTTGTCTAGAAAAGCTTTTCCTCTCATTTTGAACCCTCAGAAGTTCTATTAAAGTTACATGTTTTCTTTCCAGCTTTACCCATCGCCTTTTAATATTTTTTTGTTGTTTTTTTTGGTCTTTCCTTTACCCTCCATGTCCTCTAGGTGGAGCGCTGCTATTACTTCTTGCAGGCTTTTGTCGAAACAGCCCAGAGGAAGGAGCCAGTGGATGGCCGGTTGGTTCAGTTCCTGCTGTCCAATCCAACCAATGACGGCGGGCAGTGGGACATGCTGGTTAACCTCATTGGTTAGTTTTCCCCCGAAACCTGGATGTCATGTCAGCATGTCAACCTCAACATTTAACATTCTTCATGGTTCCCGTATCCTCCTCCCATTTTCTCTTCTTGTTTTAACCGCCTAGCCCTCGTTTTGGTGGAAGTGACATAGTTGCTGATTGCGGTCACCCCTCTCATGCAGATAGTTGCCTGTAAACGCTAGCGGTTGCTTGTGGTGTACCAACTTTTAATTTTGTTTTTCAGAAAAATACGGAGTCATCCCGAAGAAGTGCTTCCCCGAGTCTCACAGTTCGGAGGCTTCACGCAGAATGAATGACATTCTCAATCACAAAGTAAGGGGCTTACTTACATATTTTAAATACCACACTGGAAAACCTGACTACTGTACAGCACGGCACCGTCTCACTTTGATAATATCCGATTATTACCAAGTACTCAACACAGATTACAGGGACTTGTCTAATGTTTCTAATCCTTTATATAAATCCAGATTTGACCAGGCCACGCAACCCTAGGCTTTAATCTGAATGTGTCAGGTGGTGCATCTTTCTTATCCCTTTGTTCATGCCTTTCTTGTACTGCAGTTGAGAGAATATTGCCTAAGACTGAGGAATATGGTCGCCAGCGATTCCACTAAAGCTGAGCTGTCTGAGGCCATAGACTCCATGATTGAAGAGGTAAGTGCTGATGTTTAGCCAACAGATCTGTTCCATTATGAAACCTCCATGCATAGCCCTGAAGCCCACTGTGCCGTAACCCTTCCCATCTGGGGCCAGGAGAGGGTGCTGTGTGACTGTTCTGTGCTGCTCCACTCAAAGGGTGGAGCACTTTTTTTTTTATAATGAATCAATGAATCAAACTGCTGTAGTTGCTACTGTTTGGACTTTGCAGTATTTTGCTTTAAGAATGCCCGTACGTCTCGTGACGAAGATTTTCTGGCATATTTAGTTTTTACAGCAGAATTAGTAGTTATGACTTGTTATTTGTATCAATACTGAAATAAATGTCTTGCAATGCAGTGAAATATCTGGCTTGTTCAGGCCTTGCATAACATGTTTTAAAAATGGACATTTTCGCATGGTGTCAAGATGCACACTTGTATTGTACATGCAAGCTGTTTCAGCCAGAATTCTGTCCATGTTTTATTAATTTCACAACAGCGTAGTGAACAGCTGTCCAGCACAAAATGACGTCGCAAAAACACGCAGCTTTCAAACTACCTGTAAGCACACAGGCAAGTCCCATTGTTCTTTAGCCCACCTGGTCACTACCCCTTTCCCTGACGATGAATAGGAATATGTGTGTGTGTGTGTGTGTGTGTGTGTGTGTGTGTGTACATGAGCACGTTTTGCTACATTTGCACCTTTTTGATTTGATGACTGAGTGTTCCATAAACAAGATCTTTATTCCCCCCCTCTTCCCTCCACAAGCTGGACATTTAAATGGCAGAGGCAATCTTGTTTAAAACAATGTGGCGCCTGGTTCGAGACCAATGAGATGAGTGTTATCCTTGGGGTGCCTCGCACAAGGATTTTCACTCACACACACACACACACACACACACACTCTCAAATTGACCCACCCTGCCCTTTCAGATCCTCTGTTTCCTTCTAATTTACAGATGAATGTGTATGGAGTGTTTTTTTTTTTTTTTTTTTTTTTCTCTACCTAATTTTCTGGCCATTGTATCTGATGTAACACTACACTGACACACACACACAATGATAGTGGTTTCGTGAAAATGTTTGTTTGTGCATCTGGTCCTAGTTTATTTTCTGTAACGCATGGTGGACAGAGGGCTATTATGGGGAAGAGGGGTCGCTCTGATGGGGTAAGTGAGGTTCAGTTTGTTTCTCGCCGGTTTTGGATGCTCCCTCTGTTTCGCTCTTGCTCAAAACAGATTTGGGAAATGGCAGGTCTTTGTCTCCGTGTGTTCAAAAGCTGTCCCCATCCGCACGTGACTGGGGGTCTTTAACGCGGCACTGTCACCTCCTGGTGTTCTGTGCGTCTGTATTTTTAACGTCTGTTTCCGAACGGGGCCGCTCTGCTTGCCGGGAGCAGATCAAAGCTCCATGGATCTGACTTCAGTACAGTGGAAGCAGTCAGGTCGGGTTAAGGAGCAGAGTGTTGACGCTGAGCAGGGGGAGCCGCTGGACATGATCAGTCTTACCCATGCTGGTTCCATATGACAGGCCTGAGCGACCGTCACACAGCAAAGCTTAATGAGGCTTCATAATTATACTGGTTTTGGGGAAGTATTTACTCAATCCCCTCGTTTATTCGCGACATCGCAGTTTCTGTGTCTCTCCTGTCTACGAAATGCAGTCCAGGAAATGGTAATAAACCTCCCAGCTTCTCATTCTGAAGATACAACACAGACGCGCTGTCACATCCGCACCTGCATGTCAGAAACTGAGGAAAAAAGGGAACAGAGAACCTGGCCCGCGGCTGGCGTTCATCATTCGTCCATTTCTGCAGCGCTCCGAGATGAATGGGACGCAATGTATAACAGTTTCAGGGGGACGTGTCAGTTTGTTGGCCGGGGCAGGCCCGCGTGGGTGGGTTTGTGTAACCACGCACGTGTTGGCCGGCGCTGAAAGGGGTGCCAGTTGCAGGCGTGCGTTCTATAATTGAGCACCGTTGTTAGCGTCTCCGCAGCCGCATGTGTTTTCCGTTTACAACCCAAAAGGGTTCAATCAACCACGTCCATTTCTCACCCCCGACGCGGCGCGGCAGCTCCATGTATCACTTGATTGCGCCGTCCCGGGGGCTAGACCCCAAACGCCAGAGAACTCTGGGAAAGTTATTTCCGCCCCCCCCCCCCCGAAGCAGAACAGGATCTGTTTGGGCAACCGAGGCCAACAAACAAACATGGCGCGAGGACCGTGGCAACAACGTAAATCCCTCACACAGGTGTGCGGCGCGTTTGCGGCTTTGCATGCGAGGAAGCAGCGCCGGGCGCTAGCCAGATCTCCTGGACCTGACTGGCCCTGTGCTCCCACCAGCCAGATGACCGTTCTTTTCCGAGCCCATGGCAGTAAAGGTCTTCTACAAGACAACCTCGGAGCAGTCTGTAATTCAGTCTTATGTGGCCGTCACTCTCGCCAGCCTTGGATAGATTTATTATTGCAGCGATTGACGTTTCAGCTGGCAGCATATTAATTCATCTTAACCGATACTTTCTAATTTCGTGAAAAACGCTTCAATTTGCTGAGCATAAGTCATGTGGTCTGATTAATGCATTTTGACCCTGTTCTGGCATGATGGACACATCATGGTAAGAAGGGAAGAGAGACTAAATCGCAAAGCTTTAGGGCAGTTGTTCTCAACCTTTTTTTGCAGTGGGCTGCACTATGTCCAAGTTCAAGTCTCACGGGCCGCATATTATTTACATATGATGTCATCAACGCTCAATAACCAGATATTATGCATCTAAAATTATTACAATTAGATGTATTATTATCATTAGAGAGTATAATTCTACTTACCATTAATGGGACACCTGATGTTGTCGGGAGCAGACCAATTTGGTGAAATTCGGCTCAAAAGGAGTAACAGCACAATGAAGTTGTGACTAGTGGTGGCCTAGCGGTTAAGGAAGCGGCCCCGTAATCAGAAGGTTGCCGGTTCGAATCCCGATCTGCCAAGGTACCACTGAGGTGCCACTGAGCAAAGCACCGTCCCCACACACTGCTCCCCGGGCGCCTGTCATGGCTGCCCACTGCTCACTCAGGGTGATGGGTTAAATGCAGAGGACAAATTTCACTGTGTGCACTGTGTGCTGTATTGCTGTGTATCACGTGTGACAAGCACTTTCACTTTCAAGTTGTAGTCTGTAAGACGCACACGGAAACGGGACTTAATGCGCTTTATTGCAGAAAATGTGCGTTCGCAAATGTATGTGGATCCAAATATGGAAAGCACGTTTGAACTTAATAATCTGAGGTTTTGTCCAGAGATGTTTCGCCACATTTCTGCAACTGAGGATGACTGCTGCGCAGTTTGGCTGTGTCCTCTTGCCTGAACATCCATCAGTTCATCTTCTCACGCGCGGCGAGGCAAACCGAAAGTCCTTGATTTTTTCCACAGGGAAAGTGAATGGCTCTCTGATGAAATATCCTGCATATTTTATTTTCTCAAAATCAGAAAAACGAGAGATTAATTTTTCTTGCATTGTGTGCGTTAACGGTGTAATTGCATCAGTTCATAGTTGCGTCAGTTCTGCAAATATATGAAAACATGATCGCCAAAATGATTTTATGTGACAAAAATATTGTTCAAAGTTTGTTTAATACATTTATTTGTTTAATACATTTAAAAAAATTAATTGTAAAACCATTTATTATTATTATTATTTTTTTTTGCTTAAGGGTTTCACAGTGTACAAAATTAATGGAATTTTTAAAATAACACAACAACGTGACAACGACCCATAATACAGTGCCGGTAAAGACAAACAAGACACACAGCAATATGTTAATATATTAGTATATAATAATTTTAATTTTATTATTCTATTATGAATAGTAATTCATAATAATAATGCAACAAACATGCATTGTCCCTACTGAATGATGTGAGGTTGCTTTAGTTGGTCAGATTTGGGTTCATCAAATCTAGTGAGCTAAACGATCTAACCAAACTTTTCCATAAACTGAGTCCTCAGACTTTGTGATTTGAAAGAATGTGACATTGATTTTCACGGATAGGATTCCTGACCCTAACCATATTGAGAATCTAGAAATCTCTCATCCTCAGCACAAAATCTCTCTGAAAGATGGATGCAACTCTGGATTGAAATAAATGATGTTATATTGCAGATGTTTGCAGTAATCAAAGCATTCCAACCAAATATTAGCATGTTTGGTATAATTTGGCAGGGCACTGCAGATGGACCTACTGATCACTGAAACAGTGTATTTTTTTTAAAAATTACTCTTTCATTTCTTCTGCTGTTTATAGCGGTTTTGATCGTGGTGTACATCAGCACCATCAACAACTACTGTTCTTTACAGAACGTGATGCATTTTGCCATACAGAGTAGCTGCAGGCTTGATAGATGGCATCCGGTCCTCGTACAACGCCAGGGGCATTGGTCTTGTAGGAAGGCATTATGTTGTACAAAGAATGTGAATGTTAATAATTAACCTGAGCTCGTTGTGACGTAAAAGCACTGATACCGATGCCGATGTGGGCCAACTTCGCACCGAGCGAGTCTCTGGAGTAGCGCGCCAGACGACACACATTTTCAACAAGAAAAGGAGGCCTGCGCAGCGACTGAAGACGCTGGTTAAACACGCTCCCCAGGCCAGTGGAACAGCCATAAATCCTTGTGTTTGATGTCACCTCTCACACACAAACACACTGGGGTTGCCTTATTTTGCAGAGCTGAGGCTTTTTGCTCGTCCCACGGTTCACCGTGCCCGAGTTCAGAGCAAGCAGATGGGCAGCTGTGGGACGGACAAGACCACCGGTATGGAGGGAAGGAGAATGCGTGGCCTCTGGCGCACGAGTGGCAGTAACAAAGAGAGCGATCTGGCAGGAGAAACCGACATGTGGCAGGAAAGTCAACAGAGGGGAGAAGATTTAGCGCCACTTGGAATCGTGGGCATGTTGTTTCAAGAGGAGGATTTCACACAGTGTCCCGCCCTCGTCTGCGCCCCTGGATGAGCCCCTGTCCTTCCTGTCCTGGGCCATGCCCAGCAGCCGGCAGGTGTTTCAATATTGACTCGCTCGGGCCTCCGCTGACGTCAGCCACCGCCCTGCCATTGTTGTTCTGAAAGCAGCACATTTCAACACGGCGAGATGGCCACCGAGGTGTGTTTTGACGGGACCTTTTTTCTTCTAACCTTCTGAGCAGGAGAAGGACTCGATCAGGGAGGGCCAAGAGAAACGCCACCGGGCGCTTTGAGTGCGGTCCGGGAAAAATGTGGGTGCCGTTTTGGATAAACAGTAGGCTGGGTTGGGCCCTGCGGCCATTTGCTCTTCAGCAGGGGGCTCCTGGAAACATTAAACAGGCCGGGAGACTGGGCAGCTCTCTCTGTGGGACGAGAGATGTGCCAGCGGCAGGGCAGAGGGCAGGTAGAGAAATTCACCCCCAGAAGAATGTTTTTAGCGTAGAAGCCATGGCTTTAGCACCGAATGCGAGCGGTGTCCTGCCGTGGCTGATGCCCTGAAAAGAGCTTCTGCGGGCCAAAACTAATGTCACAGTCCTATTTTCAGCCTAGTAAACCGGGAGCTTAAGAATGTCTTCAGAAAATAGTGTAAGTCTGTGGGAAGTCCTCCTAAATATGGCCTCTAGCTGTCTTGTGTCTGATCGATTGTGTATAAGAGAATTTTGAGGCTTTGCTGAAAGGACATTTTGTTTGTTTGCCTGTGTGTCAGCGAGCATTTCTTTCCTTTCCACGTCTGTTATTCACACACGAATAAGCTATCAAACACAGGCTGGCTTGAGAAAATACAGTATAGTGGGGCTGAGTAGGGCTTCATATGTAGTTCAAGCCATGGGGCGAAGGAAGGAAATTCTTGAGATTGCTGTATCAGTTGTGGGAAGCACTGTTCTGAGAATCCAGCGACTGGAGCACAAGGGAGCCAGCAGCACAAAACACAGCACATACAACTGTCCTGCCAACTTCTCACAGTGTAATGGGTTTGAACAGACAGGTCCCCTCATAGTGGCGCTCCAAATTGTACAAAAATAGAAAAGTGAATTTGTAGGAAATGCTTTGTTTGGCACCTGGTGAAAACAGAGAAATCGGATGAATTTAGTGCCGATGCACTGTACCAATATACTATAATATATTTGATTTCACAAAATAGTTCTACAAAGTGCAGATCTTCCGCCATTCAAATATTAACGAAACCCAGCTCATTCAATATGTATCTACGTAGTCATGCTTACTATTTTACAAACATTTTAATGCTATAACATATATATATGTGTGTGTGTGTGTGTGTGTGTGTGTGTGTGTGTGTGTGTGTGTGTGTGTGTGTGTGTGCATTTGCTCAGGTTTTCCGAGTGGCCAGTGTGTGTCTGGGCAGCCCCCCTGAAACCATCTGCTGGGAATACAGAGACAAGGACAAGACCTTCCACCGCATGGGTCCCCTTACCCCACTGCAGTTCTACAGGGAACACGTCAAGCCCCTTTACAACATCCAGGACAAGGTGCGTTGAACTGTTTCCAGGTTTCACAATGTTTAAGAATTAGGACTTAATTTCTTTTTTTTTCCCCTTCAAAAACTGTAGTCTATTGAATATTGACCCACCTATGGTTTGTGCCCCCTCATCGTCGTAGGTCTGCCTTGTGAACGACCCCAGACCTCAGAACCCATATGGGAAGCTTTACACTGTGGAGTTCCTTGGCAACATGGTGGGCGGCCGTCGCACGCTGTACAACAACCAAGCCATACAACTGCTGAAGAAGGCTGCTGCAGATTCTATCAAGGATGGCGAGGTGAGAAAAACTCTATTCTGTTTCTTTGACCTGTTTAATATTCATAAAAACTATTTACTGTACTGGCTGATTCACATGACTCACCAAAAACACACCACATGCATCATACCGAAGAGTCATTTATATTATAATTTGACATTTATTGTATAAAGTGTGTTTCATGCTGATTGGGACAGTCTGCAATCACACTCGCTGTCGTGTCTTCCTTTGTGTCCAGGCGGTGTGGTTTGGCTGTGACGTCGGGAAACACTTCCATGGCAAGCTGGGCATTAACGACATGAATGTGTAAGTATGACGTTTCGAGCAGTCGCTTGGAAGCAAGGCTGTGGATGCAACTGCTCACCCCGGCTCTCTGTGCAGGTTCAATCACGAGCTGGTGTTCGGCATCTCCGTGAAGAACATGTCGAAAGCTGAGAGGCTGATCTTCGGAGACTCACTTATGACCCACGCAATGATCCTCACTGCGGTTACTGACAAAGTGCTCAACACGTATTCATGCTTTAATTAATGTTGTCTGGGATACAGTGGCAGCAGCAGAGCAGCAAGGGCGCTCGCTTTGTGGGTTAATGGGTTTGCCGCCGCCCATGGTACAAGCAAAATGGTCTGAAACTCATCTGCATAAGTTGTCGTGGACATGCGGTGAAAGAACAACCGCATGCTAAGCTCGTTCCAAGAGCAGCCAAATCAAAATGCACATGTGGTTTATTTGTATTCATGTTCGTCGGGACATATTTTTCACATAAAGTAATCTAATGACTGCCCGCATCAATAATGGCTGATTAGGCAGCTTGGAAAGTCGCCACCGCAGACGCCGCATCATCTTCTGTCATGAGTTAATCACTGTGGCACGTACGGTTTGCAATGAGTGGTTTCCTGCCCACACAAAGCTGCAGAGCGGAAGGCTCCAGAGCTCTTGAGACTTCTGCCACCACCACTGAGCTCCCTCAGCATCACCTTTGTCACGGTGTTGAACCCATACGCGTAATATATTGGATGACTGAAACCTACACGTGTTCCCTCTTCCCTTGATTAGGATGGAAAGGAGGGAGGCTATGAGAAGTGGCGGGTGGAGAACTCGTGGGGTGACGACCGTGGGAATAAAGGTGAGTTTTCATGTGACTTGTTCGGAAGGAATGGAGATTAATGGAAGGCAGGAGCTCTGAACTTTTTTCTCACACCGGTTCTCCCTCAAATACCGCATGTTACAGGGCCTTTTCCCCTCTTTGCTCCATGCACCACCAAAGAGGGAGTTTGTTCAGCTTTGATAAAAAAAAAATTAAAAAAAATCTAATTGGCATCCTCCATGTGACCTAGAAGTTTTTGCTCCACTTCAGAAAAAAATTAATTGACTGTAATGTTTTGAATAAAACAAAAAGAAAGTCTCTTTTAGCCTTTTTGGTCATGATTGCACATCCATTGGCAATCCACTCCCTTTCTTTCCATGTTTTGTGAACTCTGTCTGCATTCCACTGCAGATTATAAAGGTATTTTTGGCACAATCATGTTGTGCAGCTTCCATACAAAAATCACTTCTTCATAAGCTCCATGCCTCCTCCTCTCAGTTTAGGAAAACCCCAAGCAGAATGTGTTGAACTCGCAACACGCTTTTACCTCCACGTATGAATCTTAAAGCTCATCCCGACAAACTCTTATAGGAAACAAATCACGTAGGTCAGGCCTGTCGTAAGATGTATTTGATTGACAGCTGTTGGTTTGTACTGAGAGACAGAAAATTGGTGCAGGAGGTTAAAGGGTTTAACGTCTTTCAAAGAGGTCATAATATTTGACCCCCCTCAGAAGCTGATGGACTATTGTACTATTTAAGTGAAAGTGAAGTGATTGTTATTGTGATACACTGCAGCACGGCACACGGTGACACAGCGAAAAGTGTTCTCTGCTTTTAACCCATCGCCATTGGTGGTGAGCAGTGGGCAGCCATGACAGGCGCCCGGGGAGACAGTAATGTGTGTGACTGTACTGTGTGACAGTAATTATAGAAGTGTGATTCATTAGCTACTCAATTCTATTGAAGAACTAAATGTCGTAAATATGTGGTGGGAGGAAGGTGGACATTTGGTCAGCTTTGGACACGTAAGTCGTTTTATGATGAGTCCCATGGGTGTGGACTAAAGTACAGCCCTATTGCAATTAAAAGACTTGTTTAGAACTATGGCTTTAAGAATTTGTATAATGTCACTAAGTACACACTTTCAACTTAACTTTGGTAAGCATACAAATATGCTTCCAACCCAGTTTTAAGTTGCAATGCGAAGTTAATCCATTAATTATGGGCCAAAACTGATGACACGGTAAGTTATAGTGTAAGGTACAGGTGTTATTTAGCCTGTATCGATCTAGCTACCCAAAAGAGTCGATTTCTCCCTCTTTGTGGCCCCAGCAGCAGTAATTCTTTCCAGGACTGCCCTTTATGCACAAGACAAGCTGGTGTCTCTTCGGTACCATCTCTGGCAACCTCATCTTGGGTCATCTGCTGTTGCGTAAAGTCAACTAATGAAGCAACATGAAACCACAGGCCCGCAACGCTCTCGGAAACCGAGGGGCAGGGACCGCGGGGCAGAACGCGGGTATTGTTTTGAGCCACTCCGCACACTTGACGTCATCGATAACTCAAGCTTTCAGCCGCAGAGAGCGAAAACAAACACGGACCAGATACCGGGTCCCTATTCCCACTCCGGCGCCCTCTCCAGCAAGGCCCCGCTCTCCAAAACACTCGCCATTTATGCGTTTCGGCTTAGTTCATTCTTTTGGTTTCTTTGTTTGGGGACATGGAGGGTTGATTGGTCTTGGCAGGCAAACCTGAGCTGACGCCTTATGATAAATGAGAACAATGTGTTTTTAAAAAAAAAAAAGCATAAAGGGTCTTATCATCCCAAATTTCCTCTCCGGGTGTCACGCTAAGTGCTTTGGTTTCCTTTGCGGCAACACGTTCTGTACCTTTAGACCTGTGTTTTTGTTGCATTTTACTCAAAGATGATTTAGTAGCCGGCACGTAGTGAACTCTGCATTGTGCAATGAATGCGGTTACGCCCAGTTCAGAAGTAATGGAGATTAATGGGAGTATGCCGATAGCGGCGCGGTGAGTGAGGCTAATACAGTAGGGTTTGATTCGGGGCGGTGCTGAAGGACGTGGACCTTTCCCTTCCAAGGAATAAATGGGTCGCAGTGTAATAAATGGGCAGAATGGGGTGATGGGTGAGGCAGGGGTTTTGAGTAGAAACGCTGAACTCATGAGTTCCCATCAGCGCTGCCTCCAGGGTACGGTCTTGATATGAGATATTTATTGTCTCTGATGGAAGCGTGTTCCTTCGTCTCCTCATTGTTGTACTTTATTTCTCCACGCAGGTTACCTGATCATGACGGACGAATGGTTTTCTGAGTATGTGTATGAGGTCGTGGTGGATAAGAGGTTCCTCACTGAAGAGGTCCTGGAGGTGCTGCAACAGGATCCCGTTGAACTTCCTGCCTGGGACCCAATGGGATCGTTGGCATAGCTGTGAAAATCAGCGAAGGGGAAGGGGTTGCTGTCCAGTCCGATCAAATCTTGGTCTGACTGATACCCATCTCTTGTTTTTACATCTGACGACCTGTTCTTGACCTATAAAACATTTTTTTTATGGAATTGAGCCTGACTTCTCGTTTTTTCTGTCATACAAAGACAACCAATGTTTACACACAGAAGCCATGACCTGCACTTCATGTCTATTTTAATTGATTTCCATAAATCATCATGGCAGGCAGATTGCAGAGTATGTATATGGGGCCATCACACCATCGTTGACCCCACTGGGGACAGAGTTATGACATGCTGACAGTTCCCTACAACAGGAAGTGCAAGTTCAGTGTCCAGAGGGACGTCACCGCGTTCATGGCAGTAGGCGGGGGGGTAAATCATCCAGGCTTATTTAATGAATAAAGTCAGAGGCCTGGTGTGTCCAGCCGGACACCCTCTCCAACTCTCCTCGTAACGTGAAATCATTGCACTCGGTGGACGAAAACAGAAATACTGCCGGCCATTCCGGGAAGGATCCGTGACCGGCGGAGTTATATGTCCCCCCTGGGGTCGTCCAGTGGGAACTACAGGCTGAACCTCTGGCCTGTCAATCATTTTGAGAGCCGACTCTTGTGGCGATCGGCCCGGGTCACGGCCCCAAGTGAAATGTTTTCTTGGCTTTTAGCGGCTGAAATGATCGAACTCCTTGTTCAATTTTTTTTAAGGTTTCACCCACAAAACTCCTGCCACCTTTTAAAACAGCCCAGGAATGCAAACTGGCGCTTAGGTCGCGATTCAAACTTCATAAAGTCAAGAAAAGCCTCTCGCCCTCACCACTTAAATAACCTCTCAAATACACGCAAACATTCTCACTTTCACGTCCAGGTGCATCTGGGGGAATTGTGGGAGGCCATGCGGACGGCGGAGCCTCCGTTGGAATGATGACCTAACCGTCCACTCGTACGCAGAGAGACGTGCCCAGGGGGACTTCTTTTCAAATACTGGAAAAAAAGCAAAACTGGCTCGCTAATAGTTCAGCTTAATAGTGGAGGATAAGAGGAAGGAATGGGCTGGAGAGCCTCAGCGTTCGGATCGGTCAAGGGATCATTAGGGGGCTTTTAGGAACTGCGCACGGCGGTACGGAGAAAGGAAAAGCACCTCAGTGTCCTCAGCCCCATGAGAGAGGGATTCCAGGAACACTTAATCAGTACAAAGCTTTGTTGATCACTAAATGTAATGGGCTCCTCGACTGGCTCTTTCATTCGTTTAGCCTGAATTTAACTTTTTTAGTGTGTGTGTGTGTGTGTGGGGGGGACGACTCTTGTCCAATGGTCCAAAGCCACATGTGAGACTCGGAACTGGAATATGCCACGCAAATGCCACCTGCCCCGTGTCCTCCATCGACATCCTAATTTCTCACTTCTGGAAGGGCTTTTTTTTCTCTTTTAGACTTTGTCTTATTTGTTTCTCCTCCCCTCCTCCCACCTCGCCTCTCGGTGTTTGTCGGGGATTAACCTAGTGGCTGAGACAGATTGGAACGAATCATGACTGCCTGATGCAAGTGTGAGACACCGGCGTGCTGTGTGTGTACAGGACGGCGTGAGTATCTCTGTGTGCGTGCGTGTGCAGTCTCTGTTGATCTGCCATCGTACACTTCTCCGAACTTGACTCGTCCGCCGCATGTGTCGTACCTGCTCAGAGGACCTCTAATGGATACGGTGAGGAGTTAAGGTTAAGGGTCGGGGAAGGTCGGCCTGACTGCACACGCTTCATGAGTCAAGCGTGGCTGCTGGAGACTTACGGCCCTGCGTGCGTCTGGCGGTCTTCTCTGCGTCTCCCGGTCCGGCCCATTCGGGAGGCAGCGTGCAACGGTGAGTACGGCCGCTGCTCTCTGCGCCCTCATGGTATGACACACCTCTCTTTGCCGTTGTGATTTACACCGACCCACGGGCGGAGCAGTAACTCACCTGGTGCAGCGCCAAACATATAGAGAAACAACACAAAAGATAAGAGGCACCATTAACCTTTTGCCCGCAGGTGTACTTTGCCTTTTTTTACAATATGAATGTGCCACGGTCCACGTTCTAATTATGTTCTGCAGAAATTGATCAATTCCAGTCAGCTCAGGGTGGTCACCGTCAAGGCCACGTATCATTCTTTCCATTTCCCTCCACGTTCTGTTCCTTATTTCTCAGCAACATGTGTTTCAGGAGGCTGGAAAGAACTTAATCTAAGCTTAGTGCCTTTGCCAGGAGTGTGAGACACGAGTCCGAAGGGCTTCTACACGTCCGCTAGATGGCGCTGTGCTGTTTGGTCCTGATCATCTGGCCACCGCCTCTATTTCATCTGGATCTTCCGTTTTGGTTTGTGTAGGGTCCATTTTCACAGCCTGTTCTCTTATCCTACTATTAACGAACTGCAGATTCCAACCAGCATCAGCTTAATTTAATGTCTGAAATTCCGGAAAAAAAACCACATTCAGCAGCCACGAATATGTACTTAGCTGGTTAAAACAGTTGGCCGGATATTAAATGATTTATTGATTGTGATTAGATTAATTATTAATTGTGGGTTGTTTTAAATACTACTGCACACTAAATCTGGCCTGAAAGGATATTTTCTAATCTGGTGTCGTCAGCCATCTTTTGTTTTGTTTCAGAAAGTTTGTTGGTTGGGTGTCAACTTCCTTTGAGACTCCTGCCAAAAAAAAATGCCCCAATATTCAGAACGAATTAATATAATTACAGCGAAGGGGATGTTTTTATTAAGAGAAAGCATTAGTGGGAAAAGCGTTAACATTTTACACAATTAGTCGAACGTAACCTTTCACTGGAGGGCATAACGGTGCAACTGGGAGATTACTTATTTTATAGTGTTTAATTTTACAATATATATATTTAAACACCCCTCAGAGACCATACCGGAATTTGATGTTCTAACATATAAAAATAATGAATCATTAGCAATCGGCTCTGTGACTAGTTGCTGCCATCAAATATCTTTTTAATTCATGCCTTTGGCAATACTACTGATTGCATAAAAGATGCAAATTGATCAATATCATTTCTGAACTTATTTGTGGTTGTAGGGATAAGACATTGCTTTTATTAGTATTTCTTTTTTTTTTAGTTGCTAGCTATGAAATGGCCTACTCGTGTATGCCTGTTATGCATCTGCTCGCCATTCCCACTAAAATCCAGGAAGCGGCACAATGCCGTGGTTATTCAATTTTCACATTAGGACCACGGGAAGACAGCAGGTTCCTGAATCTTCCTGTTGATCTCAGTAGCCGGAGAACCGAGCCCACGTATGGAAGAGCGCAGCGCAGTGGAAGTGATGAAACAGGTTATGTAAATGTGAAGGGGAGAGAGAGGGAGTGTGTGTACGAGCGAGCATGAAACTCCAGAAAGGGGTATGGGGGAGTGTCTGAGTCCTTGCCTGAGAGGAACATTGGTGAGTACCACTGTGTCGCAGACCCCCACATAACTCCTCAACTGCTGCATGACAGAGTTGCATTGCACTGTGTATGGTGAGTGCAAGTTTTTGTTTTTTGATTTTGTGTGTGTGTGTGTGTGTGTGTGTGTGTCAGCAGATGGATGCATGTACATGTGCATGATGTTGACGTGTAAAACATGTTGACGTTACTGTGTAAAAGAAAATTGCAATTGCAAAGACTGCAAGGCATCCAACCAGATCTGCTGAGATCAGCAAACTTTTAAATGGTTTAAAAGAGCGTAAAAGCAGATGCGACCACTGTGCTTCTCCAAGTTCAGGGGTTTGCAAGCTTTACCAGCATATTTCATAATTACAAGTTTTATGTAGATATAGGGCATGGTGCCACCTGCCAGCCTGTTCAATAGCCCCGGGGCTGCTGTAGTGCGGTGGTGTGGCCACCTGTTGCTGCTGAGGCTCTGATGGAGAACCCTGGCATCAGCCTGGCTGTCTCGCATCCCCGTTCCACCGTGACGACGGGCAGCCCATCATTCACAACCGCCTAATCTGGGATAATTGCCTGGCCCCGCGTCCATGCACGAGCCACTGGGGGTTAAGCGGTTTTTAACGACGGGAATTACATTTTCGTTCATTTGCCTGTCTGAATTTTGAGTAAAAATTGTGCTTCTCTTCTATTTTTGAGAATCTGTTTTTACTTTGTAACATAAATAGTCTAAAGATCTAAACACTGCAAAAACGGAAAAAAAAAAAAAAAACACACACACGCCGCCTGCAACGAATAGATAAAATACTAAAATCCACCTTTTTCCAAAACTAGTGATCAGTCAAAACTTAATTAATTAATTAATTAATTAAACTATTGGTCAACAAACAGAATTCTTCTTTATCATCACGATCTGGCCAACAGACTTCTTTCTTCTGGGACTCTCAGTTTTATTGGCAGAGCTGCTCAGAGCCTTCCAAAATATAATTAATAACAGATCCTTTTTTTAAAAGCAGCAAGGTGTTGTCTTTTTTTTCATTAACAAAATGTAAAATTCCCAATATTTACACAGTGGCAAGAGCCTTTTTGGGGAAGTAGATTTGGAATATTCCTCAAATATTTCATGTAATCTCTGAGATCTGAGATTTTAATTTTAAAGAGACTTCCGAGAGATTCTTGGTAAATCCTGAAATCTCTGCGTTCCCATGTCTGGAAGTCTCTGTGAGGTCCACTTCCTTAAAGTAGACGGACACTAAATACTGAGGACAGTTCCTCTGTGAATATACATGTATAAAATCCATGTATAAAAGATTAATTTTAAGGACATTGCATTTTTGCATTTTGCATGTCTTCAGTCTGTTTTTATCTGCATGCCTCGCAGATATGCTGCAATAAGTTTCAGTGCAAACGGCAACACTTTTGTGCCGGGGCGAAATGAAAGAAATGCGTCCTGGCACACGCCCCGGCTGTAATTTTTTGCTGGGGCCTGTACAGATTGCGCTTTGAGGTTCGCAGGGTTAACCCCTTGGTGCAGTGATTGCAACAGCGGATACTTTATCCACGGCCCCACGGTGTCAGAAAACGAGGGTTCCTGAGCTGCGTGAGCCTACATGTTGGACTGAGGGGTTTGAGTTACAGCAGACGCGTATTTTCCTGTGATTAAGAGTAACTTGAGGTAATGAAATGAGTTGTGGGGTGACCTCAGCTTTTACCCCCTTGTTCTCCAGCCAACATCACGTTTTTCCACCTGAGCTTGTTAAAGTGGGATTCAGACCTCTGCCTTTGATTGTAAGACCCTGCACATTTGGACCTTCCAAAAACGTCTTGTCACCTAATGGGCACCACGTCAGACAGTAGCAGAAGTCCACCCGCAACTCCGACTCCACGTCCCTAACAGCAGCAGGAGCCATGGAGATGAAAGAGACGATGATGAGCGGCACTGAGACCGATGGGGAGAAAGACAAACCCGAAGGCTCTCAAGAGAATGGGCGGCTTATGGCAGACAGCGCTGTCGACAAGGGTCCAAAGATGAACTCCGGCCCAGGTCAGGTCTCCAACGGTTACCCCAGCACTTCACCCCAGAGCCCCAAGGAGGGGCCCATAGGTGGGGGAGAGAAGGGAACCTATTCAGGGGCTTTCAAAACTCTGGTGGTCCAACAGACGAGTCTGGACCTTCCCAGGGAAACGTGGAGCAAGAAGGTGGATTTTCTCCTCTCTGTGATTGGATACGCCGTGGACCTGGGCAACGTTTGGCGCTTCCCGTACATCTGCTACCAGAACGGAGGAGGTGAGCTGGGCCATATTGCATGACAATGAACATGCACTGCACATGACAGCCACATAAAACCCCACAAATAACAAAGTCAGCACTACTACCTGAGCCCTAGTGGCCCTAGGACTATATGCTCAATTTTTAATACAAGACAGCAAAGTGGGCGGATTGACATATGGTGTTTATAACTCCACTGTTGTCTCTGACCCCTTTTCTTTTAACTATACCATACTCACGTCTGCTTCCAACAAAGTGTGGATTCCTTTTATTGAATTTGCAATAATAAAACCCATTCAATTTCCTGTTTCGTTGCATGAGCAGAAGGGGGGGGGGGAGATGAAAAGAGAAGACACTAGATACAACCGCCACTATTAATTGTGGTGTTCACGAGTGCGACTGCAATCTCTTGTTGTTTAATAACCTGTCACACAGCTCCTCAGTCAACCGCTGTATTTGCTTTAATGCCAAAAATACACAGATATGTTCTTAATCAAACGCAGGCTTGTATGGACTGGAGGAGAATTTCTCCTGTCATGGTGTGACTGCTGGAAGAGTTTTGCTTAGATAAGTTCTTCTTAGAGTCTGGTTGTTCTTTGAGGCCTTAATCAAATGAGACAGCACAAGAAAATTTAAATGATCAAAAGCCTGAAAATACATCTGGATAGGTCACAGTACTTTATATCGTTAGTTCTTTTCAGTGGTTTATTATTCCAGAAGTAGTGTAATTGAATAAGTATCTGACACGTCAGAAACCAGTCAGAATGAGAACAGATATTGCATAAGTCATTCTCAAGAACTTGTTCTTTCATTCCCCTGCTTTTAGAACACTGCAAGGCAATGTCAACTTTAAACTTTTTTAAAGATTCGGCATCAGCTTTCAAGGTCCCTGGAGGGAGGGCGTGACACTCCACACACTTTGAGAACATTTGTCCAACATGCCACTTGGTAATCTGCATCGTTAATAATGCGGACAACATTTGAGTGTGTTTTCTGTCTGTGTCCCCTGCGTCCTTATCAGGTGCCTTTCTCCTGCCCTATGTCCTGATGGCGGTGTTTGGGGGTGTGCCACTCTTCTACATGGAGCTGGCGCTGGGGCAGTTTCACCGCAGTGGCTGCATCTCCATTTGGAAGCACATCTGTCCCATCTTCAAGGGTACGTCAGACGGATCCAGAGAACCAGTCAAAAGTCAGATCATTCGAACTCGGCGACCCCATGCCGATTCCTCTTGAATGCCATTGCATTGCTTTGTTGATAGACATTACTTGCGCGACTCTGTTATGGAAATTGTCACATTTACCATTAAAATGCCAGCTTCTTAGGAGCTAGTTATTTTTTTTTTCATGTGAAATCCGAGTTGCTCTAAATGTCATCCTCCGTGTCTTTTTTTAACTTGAATGAGCTTGAAACGGAATAAGTCCACGAGAGTGATGCCACTTTCTCTTCACTTTCTTCTACTCCTTGGCAGGCATCGGTTTTGCAATTTGCATCATTGCTCTGTATGTGGCTTTCTACTACAACACCATCATGGCGTGGGCACTGTATTACCTGCTGTCCTCTTTCCGTGCCACCCTGCCCTGGACCACCTGTACCAACGCCTGGAACACAGCAAACTGCACTCACTACCTGTCCACAGACATGAACATCTCCTGGACCAACAGCTCCATCTCTCCTGCAGAGGAGTTCTATACGTAAGTGCATGTAAGTGAGCAGGGGCGAGACAGGAAGCGAGAGGAGGAGGTGAAGGAGGGGAGGCAGGGGCTAATGAGGATGCTGATGGAGGAAGTGGAGGAGAGAGTTCAGGGGAGGCGGAAAGGTCTGCTGGACATGGAAGGAATGTGAGGCCAAGCAGAAGTTTCTTGGTCACGTGCATATCGCCAGTTTCACAGATGAGAGATCAAGGTCTTTGAAGAGGCTTAAAAGTCTGAGACAAACCATGGAGATCCTCTCTGTCTGGCGTCAGAATGTCCTGTTTTCCACATGAGACTAATTTGTATAAACCTACTGTCTGTTATGAGATATAAACCCTCTGTGATCTTCTCCCCATCAGATCTGCAGGGCTTTTGTGCTTATTTGTTTCTCTGGCTGACCCGTCTGTCCATCGTTTAAAAAAAAAAAAAAGGCCTCTTCCTCGACTTGTCCCACTGGTTCTTCTTTCACCGCTGTTTCAGGCGGCAGGTCCTGCAGGTGCACCGTTCCCCTGGCCTGCACCAGCTGGGGGCTGTGAGCTGGCAGCTGGGCCTCTGTCTGCTCTTCATCTTCACCGTGGTCTACTTCAGCATCTGGAAAGGGGTTAAGACATCGGGCAAGGTGAACACTGGAGGCAATAACACTGAATGAACTGATGTCCTTGCAAAGACAGGCTCCAAGCCTGTTTTTCTAGATTACTGCGGCATGTTTTTCAAAACCAGTGAACAGTCAATCTAATTTTTCAAGAGAATTATGGAAATATTGACGAAACCGAGGGATAGCACATTTGAGCTTCATCTTACACATATATATTAGTAGGGATGACAGTTCTGCACATGAACATGAGCTTAAGCCCAATTTGAAGCATTCTTGCCTGCCAAATACAGCCCAAAAAATGTACAAAACACAATAAGCAACATATCTTTTCCTGAAATATCAGATTGTGTAATGCCACCTGATAGCACTGGCAGAAAGTCAAATCCTTTTGAAATTTTAATGTTATTATTTCCCCAAAGAAGCCTAAAGTGAAAGTACATCACTGATTTATCTCAAGCCACTCTTTTTCTGAAGCTTAATCACTTGTGTCATGAAATGTACAATATAAAAAAACAAAATCTTAAACTGTCTGTTAATTAATACGACAGGTATTTATAATGACAGGTATTATAAATGACGTTTGTGGTCTGGTTATGAGTATGAGTATGTGGTCCTAGTCTGAACAGTCAGATTAGGACTACGGTTACTGCTGCCGATGTACTGAGTGGTGAATGTCCCGTGTTCCAGGTAGTGTGGGTAACGGCCACGTTCCCGTACCTGGTGCTCATCATCCTGCTGATCCGTGGTGCCACTCTGCCCGGAGCGTGGAGGGGAGTTGTCTACTACCTGAACCCTGACTGGGGAAAACTTCTCACCACATCAGTGAGACGCGTCACTGAATACACCACGATCTATTAACGTATCTGTTTTCCTGACCGTGCTGTGAAACGACCCTTCCCTGACTCCTTGCTTGTCAGGTCTGGATAGATGCGGCTGCACAAATCTTCTTCTCTTTGGGGCCGGGATTTGGTGTACTGCTGGCCTTTGCCAGCTACAATCCATTTCACAACAACTGCTACAAGTGAGGACTTGTCTAGAATCTTGTTGTAAATCACAATGCAAATGTCGAATTAATTAACCCACAGAAAACCACACTGTGACAGAGCAAAAACAAAAAACGCATGTTTTTTTTTTATGGCACTTTGCAAATCTTCAGAGCTCCATTGCTTTTGGTGGTAGCTAATTTACTAGCTGAAAAAATAATGTGAAAATGTTTTCTGAATTTGTTGGAATGTTAGCATACTCATGTTAGCATGTGCTAACCCTGACAGAGAAACCTGCACAGTGCTAGTAGATGGTTAAACCATCATGACCAGCTCAAAAATACAAAGTAAACTGGTATTAGTTGGCGTAACTAATGTAAAAATGTATCTTAAACTGGTCAAACTTGCTGATGCACCAACTCTACCAGCGGGTCATACTGTTTTTGGCAGTTAGCACCATTAAATACACAACACAACCTCAACAATGATCAGTCACTAATTTCTGTTCTCTCACTCCCCACACCTCTCTCTTGCACACTCACACTTCTTTCACATGTGAATCCCAGGGATGCTCTGGTGACCAGCTCGGTGAACTGTCTGACCAGTTTCCTCTCAGGCTTCGTGATCTTCACCGTTCTTGGCTACATGGCGGAGATGCGGAAGGAGAGCGTGGAAACTGTGGCCCGGGATGCAGGTGCTATACAAAAAAAATACAAAATTTTCCCCCAATGCAATAGAAAACACGTGCATATTTCGCCAAGCTGGCTTAAATGTTCTAGTCTTTCAAAGCCATTCCAGTTTTGGTTCAGCCTTTGAAAGGGTCCTGTTTTTAGTTGATTATGGTAATCCATGAAGAGATGAAAGAGATTTTGGTCTGCACATTAAATCCTGACCTGTTTCTGTGACGCTTACGAACGCTTATGAAGTCCATTTTTGCCTTGCAGGCCCCAGTCTGCTATTTATCATCTATGCCGAGGCCATCGCCAACATGCCTGCTGCCACGTTCTTTGCCATCATCTTTTTCCTCATGATAATCATGCTAGGACTGGACAGCACGGTCAGTCCCATTTCCCTTTTCACTCCCTTTTCAGTTTCGCGTTCTACATTGTCTCCCTAGCTCCTTTTGAGACAATGAGAAGAAAGAAGAAAGCACTGCACAAATGAACTGCACCTCAATTTAACACATGTGGACACACTCATCTCAATGAACCTTCAAGGCCTTAATGAAGCCCTATTGACCAGTGTTTTCAGTTTGCATGTTCAGCATATCAGCATCTAATGCCATGGGATGCATTGTCAACGGTTACACTGTGGCCCTTTCGTTATTACCCGCGACCGCTCTCACTGCCATGTTTTCATAACCGGCTCTTTGTTGGTCTTCGGCTCGTTCCTATGACTTCCACCTGGAATGACATTGTACTTATCAGGCTGCAGTAATGATGCTATCTTTTTCTCAGCCCGGTGTGTGTGAATGCCTTGGTTATTTGTTAGGAGAGAACCTGTCCATTGATAAGCTTTC
Organism: Denticeps clupeoides; assembly: GCF_900700375.1. Classification (NCBI taxonomy): domain Eukaryota; kingdom Metazoa; phylum Chordata; class Actinopteri; order Clupeiformes; family Denticipitidae; genus Denticeps; species Denticeps clupeoides. Next base: position 12,933,636 of record NC_041725.1, read on the forward strand.
TCTCCGAAGCTTTTGTTTGTTTCTGATCTATTTTGCTGTCCCTGTGTCTCTTGACCCATGATACCCCTGTCACGACCTGATGCTCTTGGACAGTTTGCTGGTTTGGAAGGAGTCATCACGGCCATGTTAGATGAGTTCCCCCATCTCCTGGTCAAGAGAAGAGAGTGGTTTGTTCTTGGGCTGGTTTGCGTATGCTACATGGGCGCTCTTTCAACATTGACCTATGTGAGCATCTCTTCTCAATGCAGTCCAAACTCATACATTTACCAAATTACTGTGAATATGTCTACACTGTGTGTCCATGAAGCAGATTTGCACTGCTTGCAGGGCGGAGCTTTTGTAGTGAAACTGTTTGAGGAGTACGCCACTGGTCCCGCTGTCATCACAGTGGTCTTCCTGGAAGTCATAGCTGTTTCCTGGTTTTATGGTATACACAGAGCTTTTTAAATATCTTTTTGTCCCGCTGAATTGTGACCCAAGATATTTGACATATATTTGTGTTTGTCGGTGTGCGTACAGGAACATCACGTTTCTGTGGAGATGTCCAGCTTATGCTCGGCTTCTCCCCGGGCCTCTTTTGGAGAGTTTGCTGGGTAGCCATCTGCCCTTGCTTCTTGCTGGTGAGTCAAACAAGAGGCTCATATGCTTGACCTGTATACCCCATAGTGACGCACAGCGGCACACTCCCGGCATGCCACAATGATGGGGAGATTAAAGATCAGAAAGCATAATGAAGAAAATTAATAAATAAATACAAATGGATGTATTTTTGGTTGTTTTGTTTTGTGTGTGTGTGTGTATCGGACCAGTTTATCATCGGCAGTTTCCTGGCGTTTCCGCCGGAGGTGAAGTTGTTTGACTACCAGTACCCATTCTGGACCACTGTGCTTGGCTACTGCATCGGCGTCTCCTCTTTCATCTGTGTCCCCTCCTACATGGTATACCACCTGCTCACTACCAAAGGGACCTTTAAACAGGTGAGGGCAACAAGGGGAGAGGGCACATGGCCACCCAGGACCATGTGCAAAGCCAGGAACATTGGGAGATTAGATTATGACCAAGTCACTTCCACATATAAACACAGATTCAAATTTATATTAAGGACTTATATTATATTAAGGATTTTTGTCTTTGCAATATGTGAAAGAGGATACTTTCACATATTGCAAAGACAAAAATAGAAGAACTACAAAATATACCGAAAAAATTGAAATTGCAAGAAATGCATGTACAGCCGTTAGCAGCATGAAGAAAGAGTAATATTTAAACCTGCAAGGTAGGTCAGTCATAGGTCATAAAATTGGTTTCTATAACCCAAAATGACAGGACTGAGATTCAAACCCTCATGTGCAGAGCGAAATAGACTAGTAGTTAGTACTTTGACACCTCGTCTCTCACCACTGTCCCACATTCTTGCCCCACGTGTTTACATTTACATTACATTTACAGCATTTATCAGACGCCCTTATCCAGAGCGACTTACAATCAGTATTTACAGAGACAGTCCCACCCTGGAGCAATTTAGGGTTAAGTGTCTTCCTCAGGGACACAATGGTAGTAAGCGGGATTTGAACCTGGGCCTTCTGGTTCATAGGCGAGTGTGTTACCCACTAGGCTACTGTCCTGCCTTTGATGAACCTGTCAGCCGGTTAAATCCCAATGTTTGCTGTTGTATTAGCGGCACAAGGGCACTGAGCGGCTCTGTCAGCAGCAGCTTGTCTGGGCAACTTTAGGGCTGTTTGCCCGCCCTGGTGCCCATCCAGAGGCGCAGATAGACATTGGCAGGGGAGGTCAGAGTGAAATGCAGCAAAGACCTGGCTTTTACACACACCCCACAGCCAGGAATAAAAAAAAAAATTTAATTTATATATATATACACACACACACACACACACACACACACACACAATTAAATCAATTAAACTAAAATGAATGAGATAATAGTAAGCAAACATATTGCACAAATGAAGACTTAAGAATCCTTAAGGGTGATATATTATGATGTTAAAATCTCTTCTTCTATTGGGTGCTTCCCTCAGCGGCTCCTGAAAAGTATCACCCCGGAGCTTGGCAGAGATGATCTGCCGAACAGGGACATCATCATCACCAATGCGGTGTGACCAGGCCCCACACCACCTCCTGTTGGACATGTAGCAGAACTGCGGGAGTGGGGATGTCCCCTTTCCCCCTGTTTCCGAACACCGACCCCCTTTCCCATATGGAGTGCATTTTGGATGCACCCCACTGCGTCAGGATGGGGAAGGGCTGTAGACTGCAGTCATCTACTCCCTCATGCCATTGCTAGTTTTAAGCACTATCTTGGCACGCTATAGTTTTGCATCATTTGGCGAGCTTGGCATCTGACTGCACAACACATCATTTTGAATATGTTTGCCTTCATGCAAAATATCTGATCCAAGCTAAAGTTCTTATGGTCTGTAATACCAAGCTTCATCTTACCTGTTTCACTTTCATTAAGCCTCATATTATTAAGCCTTTTCTGGCATGACACACGCTGCAGCCAGCATCAGTAGCTTTTTTGTTGTTTTGTTTTCTTGTGAAATTCAGGTATCTTTAACATGTCTATATGAAGCCAAATATTAAAAAAAAATCATTTATTGTTGTTACTTGTGTATCCAAATATAAACTTTCGAAGTGACGTGTGGTTGGGTGGGAGACAACAGCACTGCTGATGATGAAGGACGAGCTGAGAAGTTTGAGGTTCGGTGTACTGTTTGGTCGACTCCTCTTTAGAGCAAAGGCTTTCTCAGGAAGGAGCTGGCGTGAGTTAGATGAGATATGATAGTGCCTCATGGTTTGTATGTGTGTGTTTGTTTGTATGCATGTGGACAGCCACACATCCTCAATAAGCCTAAGTAAGAAGAAGGTCAAAGAACGTGTTTCTAGTTGTCATTAAAGTAAAAGCCGTACGTTTTCTCTAGAAGATGTATTTATTCTGAAACATGGTTGAGTTGCATATATAATCTTCTACATTGGAATCCTTATATCAATGTTTTTTGTTTTTTTTTTTCATACTTGTCACTGAGTACACAGCCCTTTTCATGTTTTATGGCATTCAGAAGACACCAAAGTGATGGAATAGCCTTCATCAGTATTTAGACCTCAGTGACATCAAGGGGCGGGGGGTAACAAGTGTGTAACGGAACGTGCAAGTGTACTTATCTGTGTGTTCATGTATCCAAGTCTGTGCGACCCTTTCCACTTTACTGAGTGAGAAAATAGTGGAGAGAGAGAGAAGACGTGTTTGTGTATATGTCTAGGAAAGTGTGTGTGTGTGTGTGTGTGTGTGTGTGTGAGACAGAGAGAGAGGGAGCAAACGGAGAAAGGAAGAATAAGAAAATCTCCACCCGACTGTTAATCTTTCTGTCTAGACTGTGTGTGTGTTGTGAGCAGGTTTAGAGGAAGCAAGAGCCACTGTCAGTTTAGTCAGTGTGTGCATGCATGCAGATGTGTGTATACTGTGCTTCTGTGTGTGCCTTGACATTGTGACACCGTTCGTCTCTTGTTGACATTGACTTACTGTTCTTAAAGTGAAGGAAATCTTGCACTCCTGTAATTCTCAAATCCTGTTGTTGAGCTATGTCTGTAGGACTGTACTGGGGGGAGTTATTAAATAAAATTATATATGAAATAAAGTAAGAGTATAATTATACATACCTGAATCTGTGCATTTCTGGGATTTTTTTTTACAACACTATACATTATGTTTTCTAAAGTCTACATGTTTCTATGAAATCTACAAGTAAGTTTTAACAGAATATTATTCAGTGGTCTAGTGGTTCTCTGGTGGGTGGGACACCAACCAAATGCTCAAAGGCAAGCTGGTCCTGGGGAACAAATGGAATTTTATAGATTTAATTTAATAGATCTCAAGCGCCAAATGTACAACAAAACCATCACGTTCATGTTTATGTCGAAAACTGGGAGCCCTCGCTTGTCATGAACACACTGTGGCACGATGGACATGCTGTCAGGTTCTGTCCATGCCGGTATCTGCTATTCACCTCTCCCACTGTTTTTGTTTGTCTCTCCCTGTGCTGCTCCTTGTTTTATGACTTACATTTTCCATTACAAAGCCCAATAATGAGGCGAGACCTAGCAACTCTGTATTTATGTTTTTCGGGGCTTTTGTTCCCCCTTCTGACACTTTTTATTATGTCAGGCTCTGAAACCAGGGATTACACATCTTTAAACTGTTCAAGTCGCTGACCGCTCTCACTCTCTTCCTTATCCCATACACTTCTGCCTGAACCATCACATAAAGGCCATATGGATGCGCCCATGGATAATGGTGCTTGGTCTCCTGCCAGACCCAACCGCAACACTGTCAGTTTTTACAGCAACCAGTAGCATCCCGTTTATATCCATCTGCCGGGCCCCGTTCCGACGGCACCAAAGATCGTGGGACCGCCGTAGCCGTGGGTCCTCTGTCATCGAGGGTTAATTCTGCAGCGGCCGGAGCCAGAGCAAACAGTGCTGTCTGTCCACAAACAGATATGCACAGCATCGGGTTTCAGCGTCCCCTCGCTCGGCTCGGTGCGAGGGACACGCGGCACGCAAGACCCTCTTATCACTTCGGCAGAGTACATCGAGTCTAAACACTCCGTTAAACTTATCGTGACCCAACTCGGCTCGGCCGTCTCCCCGGATTCCCGGGAAGCAAGAATCTTCCAGGAAAATACGCTTAGGAAGAAATTATTAAATGTTCTTCCTGTACATTCAAGCTGGGCCGACAAATGATTAGTTACGAGATGCAAATGGAAGGGGAAGCCACAGTTACGGTCAACGTGGCAATACGTTCCTGAAAGCACACGCCGAACCGCCGCCGGTGTGTCTGTCACGTATCAGTGTGTCCCTTCGCTGTGTGCTTTATTGTGGCAATTTCCCATGGGCCCCTCTACCCTGAGTGATGGAAACTTCCTGTTCTTCTACGGCCTTATCGGTGGGGATCTATATTAAACACTGCGCCGCCAAACCGGCTCCATCGCTGCATCTCCCTCACGCCCAGTCATCAGGCTCCAGACGCGTCTCCAATGCGAATACTTTCTCTCTACTTTTTCGGCCCCTTCTACAATCCCACGTTCACGTATGAATCTCAAAGCTACGTTGTATGTTCTTTTATGTTGCGTAAGGAACATGCATGGGCCATGGCCATATGCAATAAACAAATAGACTCATCAATGTTTGTTTTTAATGCATCCACAGATCATTTTTTGTGTGAAAACACATACTTTAATATATATATATATATATATTCTTCACCCCATTTTTGAAAGCACCATAATCGGTGCTTTCCCGCTCCGTGGGAGTTTTGTTTTCTGCCGTGTTTTGAATTCTGGCATTTTCTTCTCTCAGACGCAGATGCACCCTGCTCCCCAGCCTCCTATAGATCCTGCCGTGATATGTCGGACTTGTGAAGGCAGGAAATGAAACCTTTTTTCCGGGCCCTGCGCTCCTTTATCAGAACCGGGTTGATTCTCGCTGCCAGCTCTTGGCTAATGAACTCATTTTGCACACAGAGAATGCCATCTTATCTCCACAGATACCCTCCCCGTTCCTGCTCTCTTTCTTCCTCAATCCCCACTCTGCAGTTAATATTATTGTTTCCAAGAATGCACAGAACTTCCCCCCTATCTGCTTTTTCATTAAAGGCTTGTTGCAGAAGGTGAGAGGCAGAGGCGGCGAAAAAGGCACTAGCACAACGCGACATAGGAGAAGGCAAGCGAGGGAGCGTGGAGGGAGGAGGATCAAAGCCTTCCGGGTGCTCAGATGTGAATGCAGGTGACAGTTGAATAAAATTTAACTCAAGAAACTCCTCAAGCCACAAATTTCCCTTGCGTTTTCAGCTTCTGATTTCACAATACAATTATTTCTCCTAAATCTACGCTGGGAAAAAAACAGCTGTCGGTTATGCACACAAACAGTGTGGGTGGCAGTTTGTAGGTATTCAGTGATCATGAAGTCTACAGTGCCATCTGTCTGTCGCATATGGATTCATGAAAGGTGCCACAAAACACCACACCACATCATAAGCATAAGCACATGAGCAAAGGGTTGAGGATTTTATAAATAAAATTGCATTCCACATTTAAAATTATGTTTAATTTGTTGATGTTGTGTGTACGTCCTTCAGCAATAGTAATGTTGAAGTAGGGATGTTTCTGGAATCAAAAGATAGAACATTAATAAACTGCAGGCATGTGTGTGTTTGTACCACAAATCTGTCACCACTGAACACATATCAATTAATGTCTTAATCAATGATACCACATAAATCTAATACCATAATAAAAAAGATAGGACTTTTGTCAGTTGTTTCATATAACATGATGCATTCTGCCAAGCTTTTTCAAATCATTTCAATCAAATCAATTTTAGGTATTATATTTCACTTGTGATACACAGCAGCAAGGGCACACGGTGCACACAGTGAAATTTGTCCTCTGCATTTAACCCATCACCCTGAGTGCGCAGTGGGCAGCCATGACGGGCGCCCGGGGAGCAGTGTGTGGGGACGGTGCTTTGCTCAGTGGCACCTCAGTGGCACCTTGGCGGATCGGGATTCGGACCGGCAACCTTCTGATTATGGGGCCACTTCCTTAACCGCTAGGCCACCACTGCCCCACATTTATTATATTTATTATTATTTTATATTTATTATAGATTTTATATATATATATATACATATTTATATCATGTAGCTGTCTTTGGAAGGATGAACATATCCTTTTCTAATATGAAATAGTTAAAGCCTGAGCTGGCACTCGGACTTTGCTAAGGTGGACCCAGTCCAAAATTCCATTAAACGCTCCAAAAACTGGGTCCATTTTTTAAACAGGGGTTGTAGCTCACTCTGCTGACCAGAAGAGGGCGCTAACGTCATGCTCTATGGGCGCTAACACTGGAGGTGTTTGATGTGCACCACTGCATTCAATGTAAAACCACTGTATTGTTCCAATGAATACAATCATGTAAATTATGGTCTAGTGCTGAGCGTTTCATCTATGTTAAACCGAAAGAATATAGTTGCAGAAGAAAACCTAGATCTTAATAAGATTTTGTGGGATTACACTGGCCTCTCAAGATTTACGCTCACATGCTAAATTAATCAGATTGATGTTAACGGTAAACAGTGTAAGCGATAACATTTGGAGACTATGGGTGATAAATAAATACTTTAATATTGGGAAGAACTTACATGTTGAGTAATTTAACCTCCTTCCCAACTAAATGCAATTCCCCTCAGTGTTATCAGTGATCCAAATCCTTGAAGTTGAGATTTAATTAAAATTTCTATTTGCTTGGACTGTCTGACATTAAACCCTGACTGGTGCTACGCCTCATTTATAATCCTAATCTTATTTTGCTTTGTTCTCATCACTAATCCACAACCAATGGGTAACTGATAGATACTCACAGGCACGCTTGTCATGATGTGACACATAAAACACAGACTACCAAAGAAGCAGGAGTCTATCAGGAAAAACTATGTCATTTATCAAGAACATGTTGAATAACGTCAGTGAATTAAGCATTAAAATGATGAATGTCTATTTTGTCTTTGTTATGAGAAAATGTATTGTCTTTATATAGAAAAAAGAGCAAAATTTAATTGCCTAAATTGTATTTTCCTATATGTGAAAATGCAGTAAATATCAAACATGGTTTTATCTACAATTTATATTTAAGATAATATAGGGTTGTCTAATATTGCTAGTCACCTCAATTTATTGCAAATAAATAAGCAATTTACATGCAGAATAATCTACAGAACCACTGCCCTCCATTGTTCCTTTATTAGAAGGTATAATCATTGAATAATGATATACATGGACATTTTATGAATTGATCAAGTGAGAAATGTTCTGTCATGGTCTGGGAGAGGGCCGTTACTCATGGGACAATATGGGGTGTTTCTGAGAGGACCTTCCATGGTCCACGGCCGTCAATGGGCCGTGGGATGAGAACCGACAGAGTCCTATTCTTATTCCTGCATGTACGACTGTAGGGCAGCAAAAATGAGAATTTAGTTTCACATAGCAGATTCAATAGTGAACATTCACTATGGTTTACTGGGTAATAAACCAGTAATAGAATATAACAGTAGTCTAAATGTCGATGAATGCTGCTTAATCGTCATATTGAGATGGATGAAGAACTAAACTGAGTTGAAAAGATGGCACCAGTCCTGCTTACATAGTACTAGCTGTGCTCTCCATCTCATCCACATTACGGTCATTTCTCGCACTGTTGCTCTCAGCTCCAGTTAACAGACTCCTGGCTTTTGATTTCGAGTTTCATCATCATGAAAGGTCTAGACCTGTGCATTGTCAGTGGCATTGTCAAAACCTCAAAGCCAATAAACACAACATAGACAGATGGCGAGACAAAGATTCTGTTCTGTGTGCTGATATTATTTGTCTGTAGAGCGCTTGGACCTGCCTAAAGAACCAGGCCTCTGTCTTACTGCAAGAGAACAAAGCATTCACACATCACCCCAGTCCCCATGTCCCTAGCCTCTGATAGTGCCGCGTATCAGGTTCAAGTCCTCAGACCTTGCTTTTAGAGCTACATCAAGTCCCACATGAAAGCCCTGAGCCAGGTCACTCCGGTGGCATGAATAGAGCTCATATATGCAGTGTGCTTTTACCAGCCATTTGGTTTCAGTGAATTATGTGTTGTTTTTTTTTAAAGTAACACTTAATCCGTATCCCCCTGATGGCGGGTTCAGATGAGCTCTACTGTGAGTGGTGAACGCCTATCAGTGTTGTCTTAAATCTTCCCATTCATTAAACTGCTTTGATTTTCTCCAGTGGAATCTCTGACCCGTGTCTTCCGCTGAGGGATATTCTCCACAACCCCCCCAGCGTTGATTTTGTTTCGCCGCTCGCATCCTTGCGCTGCCTCTTGAGTGCCTGCTTGTGGGCTGTGCTGTTTGTGGGTTGCTACGGTCTCGTTTCTGCGGCTCAGGCGTTAAGGGAGGGAGAGCAGGGCTCGGGCCTTAATGAGAGGGCAGTTTGGGAATGAGGTGTTCAGAAACGTGACGTCATCGCCCACGTAAGCCATTACAAAGTGCTCTGTATTCTCGTGTTCCCCAAACGTTAAATGTGCCAAAGCAATCACGTCTCATGGCTGCAACTGAACGGAACCGACACTCACTTCCTTGTTGCGGTTTGTGCGGAGCGGCAGAAAAACAGAAGACCATTTTTTTTGCTCGTTCGACTGCTCCCACGTTGCAACACGCAAATTAAACGCATCCTGGCTAAATACGAACGCAGGCTATTTGAAAAACGTTGATTTCACGCTGTGTTTCTCGGGCGAATTCGTGTGTTTTTGTCTGACAGCTGGTGCTGACGCGCATGCGTCTCGGACAGCTGTAGCGGCGCGACGCGAACGAACGGCTCATTGTGGATAACGAACCGATCGGCTCTCTGCTGTAAACGAGACGCTAATCAAATTAGGATATTCGTCACGATGGGCAAAATCGTATTCGAATTAAACATTTAAAAAACGCAATGAGTACATCAAGGGTTCTGGTACGTGTGCAATACGTCAGACATGAAGCGGCACGGGAAGGATTCGGGTCTGTGCGGTGAACCGAGCCGAAAGATCCGGATCACTGGAAAGAGCCGGAGTGGCCGCCGCCAGACAGCTGGCTGTGGAGGGGCGGGGCGTCAGCAGCGGAAGAGCCCGGGCGGCGATGCGACTCTCCCCTATTCAAACGATGTTCCTCGCCGCCTTCCTTCTCGTGTGAGAGTCCCCTTCCTGGATCTTGAATGGCGTTGGTCACTGTACAGCGGTCACCAACTCCTAGCACTACCTCCAGCCCATGTGTGTCGGTGAGGGGATTTTTGCTCTCTATCGTGGCGTTATGTATGTTTTCTGTACGAATTCTCTTGCGCGAATTTGGAGCCGACTGTCAGTGTTCAGTTTATGCGCTGCCATAACATGTGCGCATGCGCCAGATATCAAACGCAAATTTAGGATACATATATATATATATTTACATATCTATATATAATTTTTATTCTAAACAGCTAGTTAAGCTTAATGCGCGTGTCTTGTTTTAATTACACGCACCGCTTCTTTTCATTTACTAGCCGTTTCCTCTAACCTGAGTCGATAGCTTCAGCTATAAGGAAGTGTCATGGCCACCGGGCAGGCAGCTAACTCGCTAGCTGCCTGGTATTATTTTTCACGGCCTCCCGCTGCCGCTCGTCCGCGTCGTCTTTTACGCGCCGAGCGCGCAAGCAACGCGTCGTAATGAAGCGCGATGTTTACGCGGTGTTTACGTGCGTTTGCCATGGCCTCCATTGCCGGCCATTGCCTCCGGGGCTGTTGGAGTGTAGCCCCTTTTTTTTGCTAGGTGGGGTGTCCTGGTGGGGTACAGTAGAGGCGGCCGCTTTATCTGGCCCGTACTGTACACACATGGCGTGGGAGAACTCCGACACTGTCGTTTAAAGTGTTTTTTTTTTTTTTTTTTTTTTTAATTAGGTGATTATAGTAGATTTCTGTATTAATTACACACAGACTGTCACACACTGACCACGATGTCTTTGACCAGGTGCATTGTACTGATTTATTGAGAGAGAAACATTTTACCGATGGTAACAGCTTAAAGCAATATGCACAATAATTTTCACAATTGACCTTTTCCAAGTAAATCATGATTTTTTTTTATCATATGCATTCAATTATGTCACATTATGGGCTTACAATATATTGCGGCACATGCATGTTTTTCTTTGCTTAAGCTAACTAATGTTTTTTTTTTTTTTTTTGCCTGCATTTTTCACATTTTGTAGTTACATGCCTTGCATTTCCCGCACATAAGGTAGCTGAACCTCAGTTCATGAAGTAGGCCACATGTCACGTTGAATAAATCGGGTTAGTCTGTTACGTTGTGCTCGACTGTGCAGTGCATAATATCCAGACAGACATAATGAATGCATGAAGTTAATGTAACACCAATATTGAATTTACCTTCCCAGTTCTCTGTGATCCATGATCTTTCTTCTTCCTTTTTTTTGGAATGCGTTGTCTAGAGAAATGAATTAGGTTATCTAATTTAGCGGATTTTGCTCCTGTGGTTTTGATGAACGCAGCTGCTTAGCATGTGACCCCAGTAAGGGACCCATGTGAATCATCTTGTGAGATGCCTGGAGCTTTTCCCCGAAGACGTCTCCGCTGAATCCCTCCCGTCCTGCCACGCTGCTTTCTCATGAGGGATGTATTTATGATGTGTGTGTGGATGAAATGTCTGGTCACTGATCGGCAGGGCAGTTCGCTTGAGAGACACTTGACTTCACTGCATACGTGCCAACCTGCACCTACAGTTCTGTCTGTGTATGTGTGCATCTGTACTGCAAAAACATGCAGTGTACGGTAGAGAGATGCTCATGTCTTATAATAAAGAGTGACTCTGTGCCGGTCCATTTCTGTGCAACCAAGGGACTTTCTCTCGCATCGTGATTAATCCATTGGCTTAATCCATCCCTGTGTAATATTGCAGCAATCACTGCAGCCGAGTTCCACACTAAATGAGGACTGCACAATTAGGACGTTGGTCCAAATTGCAATAAGACGCAAAATTGAGGAATAAAAAAATGTTGCCATAATCATAATAATGCATTTTTTTTTTTATTACACTGCTCATTTCAGAAAATAATTATTTTTTAATGAGCTCTACGTAATGCCACACGATTGTTAATTACCTGACTTTAATTCAATTTATGTATTGCTATAATTATTCAGAATTCTGCTCTAGAGTTGTTTAAACTTGAGCTAACGTAGATATATTTACGGTCTTCCTGTTTGACCTGTAATGCAACTATATGGGCGGTTTTTAGTGATTTAGTGTACATGTTGACTGCATTTACTTTGAGATGAGAACTTCCTAGCACAAGTGTCTACCAATACACGTGACGTCAGCTGATGGCTTCTTTAAACATACAAATATCAAGTATCACCATGGGAACAGGGAGAAAATAGGCTGCTTTACAAATAGTCTGCTTTTCTCAAATTCACATGAAGTCCTATAGCAGGAGTGGCTGTAGAAATGGGAGAGTCGACCCAGTCGTTCTCCTGTTCGGCTGGTCATTCGTAGAGCATCGGGTGTTCCAGTGAATGTTGAGAAATGGCCGCTCTCATAGCTGGGTTTGACGATTTGTGAATGGAATCTGTTTGTAGTTTTTGGGGTGATGATGCACCAACTTTGGCCTGAACCCGTAGCATCATTTGACTTTTGCCAGGGAGATGCTGGTACAGGCGGTGCGGATTTGATGGTGGACAATGCGTGACTGCTGACCGAGAGTCCTTAACCCAGTTCGGAGTCGCCCCGTAACGGGATGCTGCCGTGTACCCGCGTGGCACAGCTGGATTGGCTGGCTGATCCCTGGGAGAAAGTGCCTGAGTTGAGGATTAGTTGGAGCAGGCTGGGATTAATCCTTGTCTGTGCCTTTGTGGGGGCAGCAGGCTGTTGGGTTTGGGGGCTTAAGAATGATGTGCCGTGAACATGTGTCCTCTAAAGCTGTCAATTCCGTTAGATTCATGCAAGGATTTCAACAAGAATATTGTATTTTTTTTAAATTGCATAACTAGTAGCAGGGAAATTTATTTTTGGTATGAACTGTGTAATGTTAATGTGTTATTATCTTTATTGGTAAACCACCATTTTTTTCCCCCTCCTCAGTAAATATTTTATATTTTTAATCCACTCTTGTCATAATTGATTTATTATAGGTTATCAGGGTATAATTCGTGTCAGATTAATATTTTCAAAATATTAAAATAGGATTATTAATGTCAACAGTAAGTTTTAATGCAATACTTTTAAACAAATTCCGAGTGTGACAGTCAGGTGTGGACAATGGGCCAGTTCCTGGTTGTCGGATCATTGTACAATGCTAGATGATTACCTTGTTTGTATATCATTGAAGTTCTTAATCCATGATATGCCAACTGACCGTTTCCCTCATAAAATTAAGACTAGTCCTAGACTAAAAGACTGGGTCCATGAATTCATTGTATACTAGTAAATCCACTGGTCATATTTTACCATTTCATACATATGAATTGTGGAATTACTACATGTTAATACAGTGGTCCGTATTGGCATTAGATTCATGTCAGTCCGGATTAGTGTATGCATTAAATTGAATTAGTCTAGGCAGGCAGATTAGCCTGATTTCATATTTGCATAAATCCAAACAACATTTTAAAACGGGTCAATGTAGCCATTTTCTTACTTGTGCTTAACCTTCTATAAGTGTGTTTTGCAGCATCTGTGTGCCACTTCCTGTGGTTTTCATGCATTTTTTTTTTCACACTTCAACGTCTGGTTTCTATGTCTGGTTTATGTTCTTCATTTCTCTGTTCAGGAGACAGACAGCGGCGAGGACGACCGGCGTTCTCAACCCAGAAGGTAAGAGCAGTGATGTGCCTCTGCCTGTTCTGGCTTGGTGATTACACCCAAACGTGCGAACAGGACATACAGTGGCTCCAAAAACTTGTCTTTCCTGCCCTGTTTCCCTACCAAACTCATTCAGTTAGGTACATATGCTGTGGATTTTAACTGGGAACAAACACATGCCTTTTGGGAGTAATGCTAAAAAAAAGTCCTCGAAAATAGATATCATCATTTTTGGTAAGGTGCTATACATTTACACTCCACTAAGGGGAGTCTGATAATAAGTGCTGGTTCGGAGAGAGCTTGTTCATGTCTGGGTGTCTGATTTTCAGTTAACATTTTAATATGATTTACTTATCAGATTAGAACATCAGCGTGCAACTGCTAGATTGACACCACTTTACCAGTGCACACAGATGTGTTAAGGTTGTAAAAAAAAAAACACTGCTGCTATGCCTGCCTAGAGAGTCCACTGGTTTTTGGTGTATGCCAAAAGGCACAAAGGCTGTGTGTGCGCCTCACATTAACATTCCTGATCTCATATGTTTTTATTAGGATGTGTTCAGATGTGTTACGAATAAAAAAAAATTCAGTGAGGTCATGGCGTCAGTCACAATTTCTGAACAATCGTATATAGTGTTGCAAAACAAATGTTGCACAACACCCAAGCTGTTGGGCATTGCCCAAACCAGCACACTGCAGCTGTTGGCACTGTAGCCCTGTAGCCCAGAGGTCTGAAATGTAGTCCTGCATTCCTAAACATATTCCATCATCTGGTGTTCTACATGTTCATACACACACGCACACCGCCGAGAGTTTTGCTACCGAATCATCTGAAGCTTGCAGAACAACACAACGCGCTACACTCAAAAGGTTCCACACTTGTATATGTGGATTTATTTGGATTTTAATTACTGTAAATAATTAAGAGAATCCCAAGCATTGCTTTATAACACGCTCCTGGCAGCTGTCATAACATAAGAGTTTGTTTTTTTTCCTCTCTCAGCATCTCAAGGTTTCCCACACTTGACCTTCGTACAATAGTATGTAAATGAAATCTCCATGTTAATGTCTGTTTTGAAATGACCCTATCGCTACCCCTGCATAAACAACAATTCTGTTAATAGGATGAACATTCATTCATACACATTTACCATTCATACAACACACACAAAGTTTATTCACCGCAGTTTTACCATTATGGAGTTATGTGGGAGGCTGACGTGTGAAACATCGGGTTGTGAGGATGATCTGCTCTCACCTATACACCGATTTTCTTGATATTGAGTGGACTCCCCTTGTTACTCGTTCAGCCATGATCCCCACTTGACCTCTTGATCTCATGGTGTGGTATCTGTCACTAGGAGATCTTTTATTTGTGAGGTGGTGCCTCTATGGACGAGACTTGTTGGAAATTGGGAGGCCAAGTCAGCACCTCAAACTTGTTCTTTTATCTTTAGGTAGCAATCTTTAGGTAGGACCCAAGGTCTCACCATAAGATTTTGTTTCCCCCCAAAGCAGCACACTGCATTTGTGGGCTTGGCTTTTCCTCATGCCATGTTTTCAGGACAAATCCCTCAATTTCCTGTGATGCAGTTCTAATCCTAACATGCCGGTTGCAAGCATTTTGCTTGGCTTTCTTTGGAAGCAGCATTTTTTTCCTGTTTAGTATGAGACAATGTTAGGCCACCAGTCCTATCATGAATTAATGAACCTTGGCCATCCACGACCCTGTGACCTATTCAACATTTTTCCTTTCTTGGACCACCTTTGGTAGGTTCTGACCACTGGATACATCCTGTTTTGGAGATGCTGTGACCCCCAAAAAATCTGCTTCAAGAACAAGATGTTCAGTTGCTGTTTAATAAATCCCAGCCACTGCCTGATGCCATTGTCCATGGTCATAAAATTCCAAATTCCATCATGCTGTAAAAATATCCAAAATAAAATCGGTTTTGTAAACCGACTCTGCTTGAGCAAAACAAATGTTCAGGAACTTGGGAAGAGACTTTCTTAACTTGCTAATGTCTGAACTTTTCTGAACCTGGCCACCCACAATGGTTCGAGGTTATTATTAGGTTCATCTGCTTTGAGAGAGAACCATAAGTGAACTTGCTCGGTCTTCCGTTTCACTCTATGCATTTACATTTACATTTACAGCATTTATCAGACGCCCTTATCCAGAGCGACTTACAATCAGTTACAGGGACAGTCCCTCCCTGGAGCAACTTAGGGTTAAGTGTCTTGCTCAGGGTCACAATGGTAGTAAGTGGGATTCGAACCTGGGACTTCTGGTTCATAGGCGAGTGTGTTAACCACTAGGCTACTACCACCCTGCATTAATACTAAAATTGAAAGCACTACATGAAGTGTATAAATGATGCCTGACTTTATATTACATGCTGTTCTGTAGTTACTAAAAGTAAAATAGAAAGAACACATGAAACGCATATGCATCTTATTTGCATTTGTTGGCCAGACAGTACTGGCGCACTAGATTGTGTGTGTGCATGACCCAGATTTGCATGGTTATCACGAATATCTGGCATGTCTGATGTTGGTAAACTGACTTTTACGTCACGGAGGACGTGAGCCGCCATTGTTTTTGTTCATATTTTAGTGCCCAGACCTTTTATCATTACATCTGAGCTGTCATATTATTGTAGCGTGTGAAAGGGATCCTTTTTCCTTGAAACCACACTGCACCCTTTGTGTAACAAAAAAAAATGTGTCCTCTGTAGGAGTTTGTATCTGAATCCAAAAGGAGGACAAACCAGCGAGGACTCGAAGTTGGTGGAAGTGGTGGAGAGGCGTCGGTGCGGACGGCCTTATGTAACCGTCCTCTCCCGGAGTTTGACTGGCCTGGGAAAGGATCACATGGCCTGAGTTGTCGTATCGCGCGGCGTCGCGTCGTGTTTCACTCGCGGTGCGACTGCACATGTGTGTTGCATTATGCGTTGAGTAATTCTGCCGTGTCGAGTATGAAATCATGCCGCGTTGACCCCGAGCTTGCTGGGCGCACTCACACATCAGTCTCCATTGGCTCGTCCTTCTCCGGGCCTGCCCCGCCCCCCAAGATAACTGCACAACCATCTCTCTGGTTATGCAACATTTGGCCAATTTGACCCTCGTATTAAACCGCGTGTCTCTCACACACACACACACACTGCATATGGCTTGGAGTACAAGTGCATTGAGTCAAGTTCGCCAGGCCTTGGAAAGGCGCAGTGTGCGTTCTGGCAAGGATCGTTCCACTTAATCCCTCGGAACGTGCGGCGCTGCACCTCGTTGCGGAATGCGGAGAGCAGCTGTATCCATTCTGTCGGCGTCTTGTGGGCGAATTCATTCATAAAGCTCCGAGTTTCCTATTTTGACAGCACACACTCTTAAGTAATATGTTTTCTTTACCCAATGGAGTGTTCATTCGTTGCCTAAAACGTAACCCGGACTGACGTCATCGGGGGAAAAACGCACCTTGCGTTCCGTGAAGCAGTATTTTGCTGGGCTGTTGGGAGTTACGCACAGTCAGCTGCATTCTGGGACTCTCGCAGTCACACGCCCTTATAGCAGCCGCTGTCGGTCGCACCGAACGGAGCGGGTCCTACGCCTGAACTCGGCCCAAAGGACACTAACCTATATACAGTATTCGCAATTAATACGCGGGTTACTGTATCTGTCCTGTCATCCGTTTAAAATGTATTTTTATTCCACCTCCTAGGCGCGAGCCAGCTGCGTCGCTTTTTCCGTCGCCTGGCCACTCTCCAGCGGCGTTCGTATTTAGCTCAGGTTCAAACTGACGGTGCAAGAGGTGGCTGGTGACGGTGCAGCCGGCTTGCAGACAGTGCGGCAGAGCAAGTTATTCAGGACCGGGCCCGAGGAAAGGAGGGCTGGAACAGCTTTTCGGTAGGAACGTTGGTCACCTGCCTCGCAGCCACATGCAGCCCTACACAAGAAAAATGCACAAACATGTGCAGAAGGGGTCAGATGAGCAAAACAAATGTATATAAATGTATTCTTATCTATAAATCAGTGGCAGTATTTGACTTTTAAACTTTTGAGCCTACCATTTTGTCTCTTTTAGGCTTCAGTCGTTGGGGGGAAAAAAGTTCTTTTCATCTGGCATCATGTAAATGTTGATGAGGTCATTCTTACCTGGACCAATTTTCCCGGTGTTGATTTGACCTTATTTTGGTCTGTGTTTGGACCAAATACAGAAGTGCAGCCACTGTCGGGAATTGACAGGCGTAAGGGACCAGAAGCAACTCGCCATAACTTTCCAAGTGAATATTTTTTTAATTAGTACTCTATTGTACTGTATAGTCCTTTGCAACAGCCGAACACGTATTCCATTTGGCACAGGTGCACATATTTGTGTTATTTTTTGACCTGATTTTATTTTTCCTGTTTTACTGGTTTATGCATTTTATAGTCTGAAGCGCTGCGTACATCATCCACGTTGTACTTTTTGTACGTTTCCGTTGGTAATAATGGTGCAACACCATTGGCCATTGACCAACACTGGTCACGCAGGGTACTACTCTGAATCTGGCCACCGCTGACCTTTCTGCGAACGTTCCGTTTAATCGGACGTCCCTTGCTCAACTGCACCCCACGAAGCTGTAAACACAACGTGATTCAACCACGTCTCAAATTTCCCGACCAGAAGAATAAATCTGTGGAGCAACATCAACATGCACGTCACATGTTGCTATGTGTACCTTTTGGTTGAGTCTTTTATTTTTGTGTGTTCTGTTGGCGGCGGACCATGTGACCGGTGGTAACTATAGATGTTAGGTGTGTTTATGCTGACGTGATCGGATAAGTGCAGTTTCGCTGGTCTGAGTTAGAGTGACTAAGGTAAATCCATCGGACAGTGGACAGGGCGTGTTAATGTTGAGGAATACTGCTTGAGGAGCAGAGAAAGTGCTTGAGGGTTAAACATACAAAAAAAAAGAAAAATCTAGTGACGTGCCCCACTGTGTCAAATACTATTGACCTTTGACAGGTAAACACCGTCTTCTCTCGACTTGGCGGACTGGCTTACTGCTCTGTGTAAGTGTTGCAGTCTTGAACTGGGCTTCCCCTACTTATTGGAGAAAGATTAACGTTTCTTTTTTTTTTTATAGAAACTTTTAGTTCCTGGAGTGACGTTCACTTAATCACACGAGCACTGCTTACACTGGTGACGTTTTTAGGACAAAAACACCCACACACTGACTGGTCAGTGCACAACTAGTCCTGGAATATCCTCTGCATATGATTTCTGTAATACAGATGCACTAATTGTAGTTTTCTAAAAAAAAAAAAAAAAAGGTTTAAGGACTTGATTAAATTACATACTTTTGCATGGTAGTTTTCTGCCAGCGTTCTAGTGGGTTATGGAGATTATGATGGAGCCTAAGAAACATATTTAGTCATGTTTGTTTCAGGAGAAAGTGAAGTATGTTTGATGTTTTTCAGAGTCGCCTCTTTTTACCTTCATGGCTGCTTTGTTCACTATCATCATCAAAAGCAGCTTGAAAAAGTGATCAGCACAAACCTTCAGGACTGTTGGAAACAGTCCCCTTTGTCTACTTAAGGTGGTGGAGAGAAGACAAGAGAGTGAAATGCTGCCATCACAGCAAAAGCTCCCTGCTTTGGGGAGACACAAATATTAAACTTTTTGTCTTGTTTGCAACTTTTCTTTCGTTTGTTGTTGTTTACATAAACTCACGTGTCATTTCATAGTCCGGTGTCTTCCTTATTATTCTATAAATGTAAAAAAAAGAAAAAAATTGCAATACTTAAATGAGTAGGTGCTTCCGAACTTTTGACTGGTAGTGTAAATAAATAAATATACAAGGCTTTATTCCGGTAGGGTTATGGTGAATTTTCTGTTGCTGACCCATTGGCTGAGGGTGTATTTTAAGACCTGTTTACCCGCAAAGAAGAAGACAACAAACCCAGAATTGTGTCGCTGGTCCCCTCGCGATTGCTCTTCGCGAATCCTATTTTAAGCGACAAGCGGCGCGTCGCGCAGCTGTCCGCGACGACAACACCGCGTCGCTGCGCCGCGGCCGGAGCGGGCCTCCCTGCGCGGGGGGCGGAGCCGCGGCGCCGTGGCCCCGCCCATCTCGCCCGGAGCGCCGTGGCCCCGCCCCCTCGCCGGGAGCTGCCGGGCTGAAGTTTGTTCTCCAGCCGCGCTCATGGTGAACTCAGACCGGGAAGCAGCGCGGAGGCGTCGCGTTGCTCAGTTTTTTTTTTTTTTATCGTTTTGTGTTTGAGCGTCGACCCGACAGCGATTTTTGGTTTAAACGTCAGCTGCTATTAATCAATACTTTTATTGGGTTTGTCGATTTTATACATTTTTGTTTGTTGGCTGTAATTAGTTATAGAAACCGAGTGAATCACGGGACGACGGTGATTAGTCGATAAATCCACTTTTTATAAGAATTGTTTGAAGAGTTTTTAGCGCTGTGCCGACTGTCACCGTCCCGTGTTCATGCCCTGTCGCCGTTTTGGACCGGCGGTATGGAGTGAGCAGGGGGAGGATATCCCGTCTCTCTGACGTCCCGGCCCGCACTCTTCCTCCGCGATGACCCTGGGGAGCGTGGCCGCCACAGTGAGCTCCGCGGGCGGCTGCTTCTGCTCGTGCTGCGGGGCCAAGATGATGCCCTACTTCTCGGACGACGCGGTTGTATCGCAGAACCAGATCAACCAGCTGTGAGTTTTAAACTTAAAAACACCGGTGGCACTTATATTATTATTTTTTTTTAAATCAGAAGCATTTCGCGTTTTTGGTGTTGTAAAGTCATCGTTACGAACTTGTTTGTGCGGTAAAGGGTTAATTCCCCGCGCCGGTGTTCCCAGGTGAGAATTAGATTAGACCGCGTATTAAAAGCAACCGAGACACGTGTGTGTGTGTGTGTGTTTTGTGGTTCGGTTTACCGCGCACAGCGCTACTGTTGCGAAAAGTCGCCGCCTGGCTCGTTTCCTCGCTGTGACGTAACAGGATGCTTCTCTGTTCCTTCCTGGTGAACCCGAGTGAATCACCGGAGTTTTGCATCTGTGATCAGTGCGCCTGGCCTGGGATACGTTGCACAGTTTCATCAGACGCCCGTATCCAACTTACAAGTGAAGGGGACAGTCCCCCTGCAGATGCTCAGGGACATGGTGTGGTTCGAACCTGTGACTCTTAAGTCATCTTTATGCTAAAACATTAAAATAATGTTTAACGCTGCTTCCATAAAGCCCTTTTATTTGATTTAACATTTTCGGATGTGCAAGTTTTCATTTTTTGGTGGCTGACACCAGTCAAGAACCATGATTATTTGCATTGGCCATTGTGCGTGTGTCGTGTAAAGGCACTGGAGACGAGAAAAGGTGTACAATCGAGGCACAACACCTTTCATCAACCCCACCGGACGTCCGAAAACACCACCTCCGCGTGCCGTTAAAAGCCATCTCAGCACCCTGAGCAACGCGGCTTCCCCTTCGCGTGTGGGGAAACCTCAACATGCGGGATTATTCGCATTTGCTCGCACCGCTGCTGCATGCGTCATTATTAAATCGCCCGGCGTTCGTTTGCTGCCTCGGCCTTTAATCGGTGTCTGTGTTTGTCTCTGGGGAACTCCGTATTGGAAGTGGCTCTACTAACAGGGCGCGCTGGGCAGGTACTGCTGGTGGTTAACCTGCTTGCGTGTGTCTGTATAGCAGGGCCCTCTGACCTTTCTGTAACACGGGCCTGCTTAAGGTAAGATGTTATGTGGAGGGTAAATTTTGATTCTTTTCTTTTCTTAATGCATCCACTGGACCATAAAATGGTTTAATATTATTCATGTGGTTTTCCTATTTAAAGAGACTCACTTTCCATAAATTCACTTAGTCCTGTTGTCCTGGGACAGTGGGCACGGTGACCAGCCACACACACACACAGTGTCGGGAGGAAACCAGAGAACCCGGTGGAAACTCGCACCGACACGAAGTAGTCCAGGTTGTTTACCTTCAGTCACAGCAGTCATTGGTTGACTGCACTCCAAGCGGACACCGCGATGGCCGGCACTGCAATATCGTGTCACGTCGTACTTATGCTTTCCCGGTAGTTTTTGTTTGTTTGTTTTGTTTGTTTGTTTGTTTTTGTTTGTTTTGTTTGCTTGCGCTGTTTTCTGAAGCAGCCAGGACACTAAAGCACACGCGTGCCAGTGGCCGCTGCCAGATGCAGGAAACCTGATTGTCTGCTCGCACGGTGAACTCCTTGATGGTTTCCCCAGCCTGTGGACCATTATAAACAGCTCCTCGCCGGGGGAACGGCGCGAGATAACAAAGCGAAGTTCCCGCTTGCGCCGCAGCGGCCTCGGCGAACCGCGCCCGTCGCGTCCAATATAAAAGTCTTGGCCGGGGCCCGTTGGTGCTTCGGGCTTTAATGTTTAACCACGGCCTCGGGTAATTGCAGGTTTATGGTTCCTACAAGGAAGTGTCATTTGGCAACCTGAAAGTCAAAGCGCCCGGACCATTGTTCTGCGTATTCCGCGCTCGCCTTAATAACATACACAAGCGCACGCGCGGCCCGGGGTCGTTTCCAGCTAAAACCAGACAAGACAAAAACACGTCCTCCGTCCATTTAAAAAAAAAATTTTTTAATTACTTGGAAACGTGAATCATACGTGGATTTTAAAAATTCCCAACCGGAGCATCTCCTTCAGCTTCCTGCCCATGCTTGACTACTGTAAGGCCTCATGGGAAACTCCCTGCCCCTCGCCAGGAATAGTCAAGATGCCTCTACTTGGTCAGCAGTGTGGACCAATCAGGATGTTGGAGGGTTAGGGATTTTTTTTTTCCCCCCTCCTCCTTATCGCCGCGCTTCTGATATATCTATTTTTTTGACCAGCCGCGGCAAGTCTGGACGGTGTGATCAGATTCGGGTGCTTTAATTGCTCGCCTGTCTTTGTTTACCTTCGTCTGTACCCAGTAATCTGTCCCCGCCGGTGCGTTGCTTCGGTGCTATATTTACCCGGCTGCCTCTCTAATTCTCGTCTCTGTCTCTCACTCCACAAGGCCCTAATCTGTATCTCAGGAGGTGACAGAATGCTGGGCTCGGCTCCACGCCCCCCCGTCCCCGTCCCGCTCTTCCCGCGGGCCCATAAGGCCTTCGGTCGACCTACAGCCCGGCGGCCCTATATTTAACTTTTTTTCCCTTGTCAGAGCCTTACTAATATGGGCACGGGACAGGTGGGGGGGTCACGCAATGTCCCCCCTGCTAGTAGGAGGGGTGCTGAGCGGCACTCTCGGCGTCTGTGGGTCCCTTACATAGCAGCGATTGTGTCTGTGCCCTAACAAGTACTGGCCGGGGCGGGACGGGACGGCGGGAGATGACCCATCTGCCCGTTCCTTCCTTCTGAGGCGGCCGGGGCCGGTGTACACGCGTGTGGGGTGGGAGGGGCGTGCGCCCTTACACACCCTCACGCGCCGCCTTTGCCAAAATGTCACAGGGGATAAATACCTGTCTGTGGACTCTGCGCCCTCGGCTCTCTGGCCGGCGGTCCGCTCAAAGCTCTAAATTTACAGGCTGCTCCTGTTCCAACTGCGCAGCAGTTTCCGGAGCGGACATTAACGAATGTTAGCTCAGGCTATTAGTAGCCCGGTGGTCAACGGTCTCCATGGGAACGGAACCCTAAACCTCGCGCGTGGAAGTTGAACAATAAGTAAGCGTAGTGTCGCAGAGTCGCGCGGCTTATTTCGGCTTTTTTTTTTTTTTTTTTTTTTTTTTTTTTTTTATAAGGAACGTGCCGTGAAAATGCTCCCTCCGTCACCCACGCCCGTCCTGCGTCAGGCTCCGGTGCGCGTTATTGGAGCCAGCTGTAGGTCCGGGCGATAGGAGGAGGGAGAGAACGGGTGAAGCTGGGAGAGGAATGAGAGATAGAGAGAGCGAGGGAGGGAGGAAACAGCTGGGTCAGGGGTGAGTGGGTTATGGGAAATGAGCTCAGCGGAGCCCAGTGTTTTTGTTTTTCTCCCCAATGTGTGTGTGTGTTTTTTTTTTTTGGGTCCCCCTCTCCCGTCCTCGCCGGGTGTGATAACTCGGGTTGCGTGGCTTCACGTGTTCCGCCAACGTCTGCATGTTCCTGCGCCTCCGCTGTTGAGTAGGGAAAGGTGGATGTAGGATATGCACTATTTATGTCAGTCTTATATCAGTTTCTTTCTGAAATTTAGCCCCTTTCAACATGTCACTCAATAATATTTCCCCAGGATGCACCGTTTCTGCGTGTGTAGCTTTAAATGCTAATGAGGAGGAGAGCGGCCTATAGAAGTGAGCAAAAGTGAGGGAAAAAATACAATTTAACCCATTGTTTCCTCAGTCTCTCACATGACTGAACAAAAAAAAGACTACTTTTGTGCTCATTTTTACATCCAATCACCAAGCAACTGCAATGCTTCGCACTTTTTGAAGCCATGACAAGTTAGTGGAGCTGCTTTACACTTTACCGCTTTAGGGGAGGGGTCAAAACTTTCCCAGGCTGACAAAGCATGAGAAACGGGAGGTAATCTTTCCCCTTATGACAACACAAGGGGAGAAATTCCAGACCTGACCGTCTGAGCTGCTGTTTTCTGAACAGTGAAGCAGAATGGCCAAGGCACTCTTTACACCTATCGCCATTTCTAGCCACTGCAGGACCATAGACAGGCCAGGGCAACTCGTATTATAATCTCACAAAGTATAATTTTCATGATAGAGGACCTTTAACTACCCTATAAATGTAGTCATTAGTTTTGTTCCGAAATGAGTTCAAATGAAGATGTTTTTAGGTTTCAGTTACTTCCTTGTGGTAACTTGTGCTAGCGAGAGGGACTTAAATGCTGGGTAGTTTTTATGGTACGCCCTGCTGAAAGATGTTTGTTTCAAGCTGCTCTGCTTTCGGGAGAGTTTTTAGAATAGTTTAGTTTGTCTTTTTTTTTTTTTCTGGTCAATTGGTCAGGGCCATCTGAGAACTTCCATATCTTCTTGGCCAGCGTTCCTCTTGGTCTCAGATCTGATTTGAAGGCTGGTTCTATTAAATTACAGTGGCTGGCCTCGAGTCAGGATATGAACTCCCCCTGCAAGTGTCCCGGTTTGAGACTGCTGACCCACACCTCCGCCTCGGGGAGAAGAATGCTTTTGTTCTTTGTGCGACTGTGTGCCTCTGTGACAGGAGAAACTGATCAATGTGCATTTTTCTCTCCTCAATGCAGTATCAGTGAGAGCTTTCTGACTGTGAAGGGCGCTGCCCTCTTCCTGCCCCGGGGAAATGGCTCCTCCCCTTCGTCGGTTCCCCGCATCACCCAGCGGCGCAATAAACACACAGGTAAAGTGTGCCCTTGCACTTTTTTTTTTTTTTTTTTTTTATTGTTCAGTTACCTCAGCTCATGGAAAGCTATTCAAATTATACTGTATTAATCTGGCTGCTAATTTATAAAAAAATAAAAATCTGGCATTTGGATTTTTGAGTGCTTAAAACAGATTGGGCCTTTGCTGTGGCTGCAACAGACTAATGCTATTATACCAGCATCAAGTTAGGCAAACGCTACGTGGGGACTTTGTGTTCCTTTCATTCTTCAAGGTCATGCAGGTTGTGAGGGCAAAGAGGGTGTTCAGCAATGCAGTAAAGATATCAGACCTGTAGATGGGGAAATAGGGGTTGGGTGTATCAAGAATGGGGGGAAAAAAAGACACACACTCGATTCGATTAATCACACGCGACCTTTAGTCTATGAGAGTGGAACGGGGAGGGTGGAGAGGACCATTCCTGCTCAGACGTGTAATTAATTGTTCCACTTCCCGTTGTCAGGTGACCTCCAGCAGCATCTCCAAACGATGTTCACCCTTCTGCGGCCAGAAGACAACATCCGGCTGGTGAGCTTCTCAATCATTGTTTTTCTTAATTATTTAAATAAAATTTATTTAAATTAAATTCCTTTTTTTTTTTTGCATTGCATAGGCTGTACGTTTGGAGAGCGCGTACCCACAATGCACACGATACATGGTGGTGGTGTCCACCAACGGCCGCCAGGACACAGAAGAGAGCGTGGTGCTCGGCATGGACTTCACATCCTCCAACCAGTCAGTGTTGCGTGAGCACAACAAACACAACTTGGTTGAGGCTGCGGTGTGTTAACGCGGCCGTGTCTGTGTGTTTGCAGTGTGTGCACAGTGGGTCTTGTGCTGCCCTTGTGGAGTGACACATTGATACACTTGGATGGCGATGGGTAAACGTTTCTTTTTTCTTCTCACCTGCTGCTGTACTTCCCTCCCTTTAATCTGTGTAATGACCAACAATATATTTTGTGTGTGTGTGTGTGTGTGTGTGTGTGTGTGTGTGTGTGTGTCTGCAGGGGCTTCAGTGTTTCAACTGTGAACAGGGTCCATGTCTTCAAGCCTGTGTCTGTCCAGGCAATGTGGTGAGTGTTCTCAGTTCTGAATACGGGAAGGAACGTGACGATATGTTGAATGTAATTAATGCCGTTTGCTCGAGTTCAATTTCAATGAATCTGCATGTGGCTGCCACGCTCAAACATGTTTTACTTATTTATTAGTCTCTACAAGTCCATATAAGAGGTTTCAGGAAACAGGAAATAGAGCACCTCACACTCGGAACCCTTGAGTAGGATGACAGTACAGTATTTGAAATAAGTGAAAGATATGGATGTTTGCATTGGGGAACCACAGTTATTAATGTACTTCTTGACCCCCACCCCCCCACCCCCCCATTTTCTGACCAACCCGTCTCTGTCTTCGTCACTTTCCATCTCAGGTCCGCTCTGCAGTCTTTGCACAAGGCCTGCGAAGTGGCCCGCTGTCACAACTACTACCCAGGCAGCCTCTTCCTGACCTGGGTGAGCTACTACCAGAGCCGGGTCACTTCTGACCAGCACTGCATCAATGAGTGGAACGCCATGCAGGACGTGCAGTCCCACCGCGCCGACTCACCTGTGCTTTTCACCGACGTGTGAGTCCCTCTCTCCGCCTCCAACACACACACACAGAGACGCATGCATGGTTTGATGTACGCAGCTGAAAAAAAAAAAGCTGAAAACACTCCCAGAGGAATAGGGAACTGCTGCAGGTTCTTCTTGGAATGGGCAGGGTGCTGTGTGTTGGGACAGTTTGACCCCGTTCTGTAGATATCTCTACACCATCCATGTCACGCCTCATGATGCAAATCAGGTTAACAACACAAGCAGGCAAACAGGCCAAAAGCCTCCACGCAAACTTGACTTCATGTTTTCTCTGTTCACACCCGCCTGTCATCTTAAGGTAGGGCATACGTCCGCGAACGTTTCCCCGATATTCGGTTTCGTTCCTTCTGTGCTGGTGGGGGGGAAAGTCCCAACCAGGAAGCTGCCCCACTTGTCGGTGGTGTGTCTTGCCCAGAATAGCTCCGCCTGTCCCTCTCTCTGTCCGGGTTTGATTTACTGATGGCTGAAGTGCGAGTTGGATCGAGTAGACGGACAGACAGACAGATGGATAGACGACCAGATGGTAGCCGGTGGCCAAGCAGAAGGAATAGAGGAGACTACGGGACACTTGTGGTTTTTATGGTCTTGCTAGAGAGATGGGAGGATTTACGAGGCCAGCGGTGCAGAGGCATGTATTTATTTGTTTTGCTGATAAGAGGCCGTGCAGGTTTCAGTGCATGCAGGAGTCACCCACGCGCTGCGTGAAATGTACACACGGTTGCGTGTTCCTCAAACACCACTTAAGTGCAGATTCTTTGTGTGTTTTTAACACTGCCCGTGTTAAAATATTTGCTTTTTGTTTTTTGAAAAGGGTTTGCAGGGTGTTTCCTGGTATTAAACCACATTCCTAGCCATCTGGCCCAATTTTAAATCCCTTTGGGTGGGGGCTACATAGTGGTCTCTGCATTTGGGTGCCCTGCTGATGTATCTACCTCGGCGAGAACCGGTGTAACTCAACACTGAGCAGCGAAAGTTCTTCCTGGAAAGGGATAAACTATTCTTCAAATGCCAGTCAGCACAGCCCATACCCTCATAAACAAGCAATCCCTTTTTCCATTCTGGAAGACGTGTAACATAATGCCCCATTCAGCCCGGCGTGGTCATCTGCCACCGCGCAGACAGTGGCTCCCGGGGACCTGGGCTGCTAATATTTGCTGTTTGAGGAGATGACCTACATTGCACCATGTTTTGTAAGGGTCCGTCATGGGGAGTGCGAACAGAGCTTGGCCTCATGGGAGCTAATCAGGGCTTGTGTTGCTATCAGCCACGTGTCTGTCCCTCAAGGTTGGGGGGGGGGTATTATGTGGGCACGCTGGCAGCGATCATTCACACGCAGTGTTGTCGGACCGGTTTCAGCGCCCTGGTTTTCAAGTCGGACCAGTTCTTTTATACAAATACAGACAAAAGATTTGTGGGGGATGGATGATGGGTGTTGAATTATATGGGCATACATGCAGAGATATGTTCCATAAACGTCTGCTTTTGTTCATTTTGTGTGTCTAGGCCGACAGAACGAGAGCGCACAGAGAGGCTCATCAAGACCCGTTTGAGAGAAATAATGATGCAGAAAGACCTGGAAAATGTTACCTCTAAAGAGGTTCGTAATTCATTCCACTCGAAATAAAATCTTTTCACAAAACCTCCCATTTTTCTCTCTTTTATGTGCCTGTAACTTGAATGCAGTCTATTATGTTTTATTGGTATTTAGTTTCATACATGTAGATGCAATGCTGCCCACCTTATTGTGTGGCTTACGATCTGTCCCTCCCCATCAGATCCGCACAGAGCTGGAGATGCAGATGGTGTGCAACCTGCGTGAGTTTAAGGAGTACATCGACAACGAGATGATCGTCATCCTGGGTCAGATGGACAGCCCCACTGAGATTTTTGACCACGTTTACCTGGCGAGTACAGCTTTCTTTTCCGTCCCTTATCCTCACTTCCTTAACACAATATGTTTGTAAGGGCTGACGTGGGGTCTGTTTTTGAATCTGCTCAGGGTTCTGAATGGAATGCATCCAACCTGGAGGAGCTTCAGAAGAGTGGGTCAGTTCAGTTTTCCCACAGTTTGCTTGTTGCCATTCTTTCATTGTCTGAGGATGATGTTTGATCCCTCTTGGCACCTTTCAGGGTCCAATATATCTTGAATGTGACACGGGAGATTGACAACTTCTTTCCTGGAATGTTTGAGTACCACAACATCCGGGTTTATGACGAGGAGGCCACCAACCTGCTGGAGTACTGGAACGATACTTACAAATTCATCTCTAAAGCCAAGTGAGCACTATCAAATCATAGATTGAATTTGTTTATTCGATAGAGGTGACATGCGGCCCTGACTTTCCGCTTGCTTGCTCACCCAGGAAAGCTGGTTCTAAGTGCCTCGTCCATTGTAAGATGGGAGTGAGCCGCTCCGCCTCCACGGTCATAGCCTACGCCATGAAGGAGTACGGCTGGGACCTGGGGCGGGCGTTTGAATACGTCAAAGAGCGGCGTGCAGTCACCAAGCCCAACCCCGCCTTCATGAAACAGCTCGAGGAATACCAGGGCATCCTCCTGGCCAGGTACTAACGGAAAGTGCTCTGCAAAAAAAAAACCCCACCTACGGCACACAAAGCCTAAGCGCATTGCCATTGAACAGACGGCTTAACCAGCTCAGCTGCTGCAGGGTGTAAACACAACTGTTGTTTGCTTTAGACAATGTCAACCTGAAACGGAATTTAAATTTGACCAAATCATTCATGCTGGATTGAATGCAATTCACTGATGCGACAATGGTCAGTCGCTTTAATCGACCTTTTTAGATGATCTATTCTTCCTGTGGGAGCTGCCACTTTCCCACGATCCTACTTGCTAAGATTACATTTCTCTGTATATGGTAATGCAGAATTTTCTCGTCATGTTCAGAACTGATAATATGGCTAATAGTTACACACATGGATAAGTGTGGCTGTTTCGAGTGTAGAAGCCTGACTGCTGCTGTTGTCTCTTCAGCAAACAGCGGCACAACAAACTGTGGCGGTCGCACTCAGACAGTGATCTCTCCGACCGCCACAAGCCCCCGGCGGCCAGGACCCCTCACACCGTCGGCCGCTCGGATCCCCGCAATGACAACACGGCCGCCGCACCCTCGCTGCACCACATTCTCAGCATGGCTGGGATGCAGTCAGAGCCCCAGCCAGACAGAGGCAGGGAAGAGGCGGACTTCCCCGCCCCAACACCGACTGCCGCGCCCACGTCGAATGGCCTGTGTGAGGACGGCCCAGAGCACCTTCCTCCATCCACCCAGCCAGCCAGCGAAGACCCTTTCCTGCCCCCCCTTCCCCGGCCGCGGGCGGCCACCGTGGTGCCCGAGGAGCGAATGGACAGTTCCGTGCTGACCGTGGCGGTGACTGTACCCGTTGCTCGGCCCCACCCACCACCGTCTCTGCACATGCTCCCCCCATCCCCTTTACAACCGCAGCCAGACCTCACCACAACGGATGGGCCTCTTCAGCCATCCAGCCCCGTGCCTGAGCAGAACACTGACCTAGTGGAACTTTCCACAGATGTGCCTGATATAAGTGACTGCGAGGTGTCTTATCAGCAGCAAAAAGTGAGCGAGAACCTCCAGCTGTATCTGGATGCCGTCTCTGAGGGCAATAAGGGCTTGCCGTCCTCGGAGACCCCCATGGCAGTCAGCCCGTCTGGAGCCCCTCTTGCTCTGGGGCTGGAGCCTGATGGTGCCAACCCCTCAGAGGGGGATGAGTCCTATAGCACCACTCCTCCGCCAGGCCACGACGGCTCCTCTAACCTCAGCACCGACCGCATCGATTTCTTCAGCGCCAGAGAGAAGTTTGCGGGTCTTGCTCAGGATAGCGCTGCTCGCTCCTGCGCGGAATCCTCAGCTCCGCGAATATCACACTCTAGATGCCTCAGCCAGGAGCCACCCCCTACACTGGAGGAACCAAGCAGCTTATTTCCAGACGAGACATATTCTAGAAAGGTTAGTGTGACCTGTGGTCCGAACATTTGTCTCCTATATGTAATGGAAATCTGATATAATGTTTGTTGTCTATGAAAAGTAGTAAACTAAAGTAAAAGTAGTAGTTATACTGGACAGGGGCTCAGCGGGATCCGCGTGATAATAAGTAGCAGAAATAAACATTTCAAGTTTTTATCGAATTTCCTTGGACGTCCATATAGCTAGAACAGCTTTAATTTCTTCATCGCTCCACGTTACTGGACTTTGGCTCACTGCCCACCGCGCCGACGTCACAGGTTCTCGCTACCAGACCAGCAAAGTTTAAGGGCCGGTTCGGGGCTTGTTTGAGGGCACCAGCACAATTTTTTTTTCCTGTGGAAAAAAAAGTTTCCACCGGTTTGGAACCGGCATGGGAACCGGAGCAGTGGGAAAGGGGTATGATGAGGATATAGGAAGTGGATGTAATGTGTAATGTATGTAACTGTTGGTCTTCATTGATCCTTTGCTCTGCTGTTGTAGGGCTCTCCCCACCCTGATGAGCACTGTGACAGGAGCCCTGTGAGCGAGGTCCATCCTGATAATGGCGTCTCAGTGAGGCACATAGTCACAGAACTGGAGTCCATATCAAACCCTGTGCCCGCTCAACCCCTCACAGCCCCACGCAGCCCGCAGCATCCAAAGTCCCAGGAAGACGTCTCGCAGCCCCCCAGCTCTCCAGACACACCACCTCCCACACAATCCCCACTCAAACCCACAGCAGATTGGCCGTCGGGGTCCGTGCGCCGTGTGACGAAACAGTTGGAACAGAGACTGCGGGAGGAGCTGGAGGGTCCCTCTGCCTGTACAGCCACCCATATTCCCACGTCCGACCCAACCAATGCCTCCCCCCTGAACTCTCCTTGCCTCAACTGCCCGGAACAACTGAACCCTACTTCAGAGGCTGACTGCAGTAAAGGCGAGGTCTGCTCTGAAGCTCAGGAAGCTTGCAGTGTAGAAGCTGCTGCAGAGGAGGAGCTAAGGAAGCTTTCCGACGAGGAAGTATCCACTTCTCAGGGCCCGTCCTTCCCTCAGTGCCACAATAGCAGGACTCTGTCCCCTGTTACTGGGTGCCCCTCGCTGGAGCCCAGAGCTGAGCCAACCCTGCTCTGGTTGGAGGGAGTCACTGGGCTGGAGACTGACACCGATGGTCCCACGCCGCCCCATGGGAGGCTGGCATGCAGCAGTGAGGACCTGGTTAAGATTCAGGAGACCCTCAGAGAGCTGCAGGCTTTCCTCTATGAAGCTGGAGGCCTGGGTGGTCGCTCTGGTACCTCTGATCGTGCCCAGGGCCTCAGTGAGCATCCTGGGGATCCCCACCCACGGTCCGAAACCCGTGGCCCGGCCGTGTGGCAGAGGGCTATGGAGATTGAGGCCCGCATCCGTCAGGCTGGACTCACCCCACCCTCCCTCATGAAGCGGTCTGCCTCCCTGGCCAAGCTGGACTGCCTGGAGCTCTCCACCAATGACCTGAGTGATTGGGACTTCCATTCTGCCTCAGTGGGGACCCAGCACCTCCCTGCAGTCTCTACCTTCCAGCGCCTCGCTCAGCCAAGCCCGGACGACGCCTTTAAGAAGCAGCGGGTCCTGCCTCAGAGTTCATCGTACCCAGGTTCTGGAGCATGTGCAGTGGATGCAGACAGGACTGTAGGCTCCTCTCCTCCATCACCACCGTGCCCTCAGCACAGACAGAGGTGCCAACCTGGGCCTCAAGACCATGCCCAATCCCAGCCTGCAGCGGCTGTTGCTGTGACAACACGGCAGCAGCAACTGTTGGGGAAGGCCCACCCGCTACGCCGGCTCCGTAAAGCCACGGACAAGAAAAGGACGGTCACTGTCCTCTATAACACCATGTGACCTTTACTGAAGGCCCCAGAGACTGCACTAGGGGCCCGTCTGTGTGCGGCGTGTCTGCGAGGATGCCTGGTATCTGACTGGTTATGTGTATGTTTAGCAGTGTGTGAGTCAGTGTGGTCCACAATTTGAAGGCTCAAGCTACTGTAGTTGTTTGTGTTTTTTCATTCTTTTTCTCCCTTAAACATACTTGGGGGTTTCTCAGAACATGCACTTTACCCTCTTATTTTTAATTTTAGTGTTTTAATTTTTTTTTTTAAGTTACTCTCTTTATCTGGTGAGTATTTTTGCACTGATTCAATGGGAGCCTGTCTGGATGTATCTGATGTATGTAATGTGGTGTTCTTGTTATAAAACCAGATGAAATTGATATGTACTTTTTTATTGTGTTTTAGTTGTGACTATTAAAGTAACAAATTGCATCAATTTTACAATGGTTGTTGTGTCTGTTTGTATTGGAAAATGTGGCAGAAGCAATCGGTCAATCTCTTCCGGATTATAAAAAAATTAATTACAATAATGTAAATTCAATCCCAGGATTATATTATAAAAATTTATATTTACAGCATTTATCACACTCCCTTATCCAGAACATTCTTCAATCAGTAGTTACAGGGACACAATGGTAGTAAGTGTGATTTGAACTTGGGTCTTCTGGTTTGTAGGCGAGTGTTTTACCCAATAGGCTACTACCACCCCTACTATATCTTTATTGACTGGTTTGTATATTATGGAAATAAAAAGCTGCTTTTGTGATCATAAGGCTCAAATTGAGGTTAAAAATGTATGGATGCCAGGAGTGGATTCTGATGCTTCATTGATTAGAAAGCAACTTCTGTTTAATGCAAAAATTACTTTAATTTTTCCAATATTATATCTCTGCAGTCATTATTAAACACAAAATACAACATAGTTTTTCTATTTTATAGGGTTACCTAATATGAATTGAATTAGCGGTGGACGTGTTCCCCCTGCTGGCCAGGAACGAACATAATCAGGCCTGGCATTAGACATGATGCGCTTGTCCAGTCCTAGGTTTTAACCACCTTGCAGAATCTCTTTGGTTGAACTAAAAACCAACTGTGTTATACGTTCAGAATTACTTAACATAGTGGTAGGGCAAGTATAAACAGTTTTTAAACTACTTAGTAAATGTGTGGGTTGAATGGTCTGGAATGGCAAGCAGCCGTACGAAGGCTTGGGGTTGTTCACACCTTAATGCCCTTAATAAAGAACAGGGAACAGACAACGCTGATCCGGTTTTATTAGAACTGTTCTACAAAAATGGAACAGCGGGTGCGTGTCGGGCAAAGATGCACCCTCCTGAATACTGATGCTTCTTGAGGGGTTATTTATGGCTCCGGCTTTTTAAAGATTCACCACGCCGTCTCAGCAGCGGCCTCTCAGATTTAATGTTATTCATCGAGGTTGACTCATCCGGTCTGCCGAAACCAGCTCCGCAGACTGCTGATTCATGGTGAGCTCCGTCAAGGCACATTGATGTTCCCCTGTCGCGGTTCTACACTCATCCGCCGAGAACATGAAGGCGCTCGGTTCGGTTATGGAACCCGTAGCCCAGAGTGAAGATACTTTAGAGGGTTACCCAGAGGGGTAGAGTCACCAGTCACAATGGCACAAGGCAATTAGTGGCTATGTAGTTTTGTAAACCTACCCCAAATCGATTCTTCTGTGAAGTGTAGAACCTTGCTGCTAATAGCATTTCATTATGAAGCCTTGTGGTGTAAGTGGCCAGTTAGTCTCTTTACGCAAAATGCATAACTGTCAAAATAAGATTTCTTCGTTCAGCAGGATCAAACAAGATAAGTCCTGCTGTTTAGACCAATTACTAATTTTTCTTTTTCTTCATGGTTTGTTCTAGATCAACTACAATGAATTACAGTCTGATTTCCACATCCTTTAGCATATTTCTACAGCATGAGAGTAAACGAGTGAAGACATGATTTCACCATGTCTTACAAACATGATTAGATTTTTACCTCACAAAATGGAACGGACGAACATATGCATGCATAATGTTAGATGTACGGTTTCTGACGTGCAACTATTTGACTGGTGATTAAATACATATATCTTTTAATGACTTTTTGGTAATCTCTATGCTTTCATTTGTACAGGAGCCTGGGGATAGAAACTATCAATTCTTTAGTCTAAAGTTAAGAGAGGAAGCATGTTGTACAGGCTTTTTTCTTGCTAGCTTTAAACAACCACATCTTATCTTTCATCTTGCTGTTTAGATGAGGACGACTTAAATAATCAATTGGTTATGCCAGTTTCTATGCCTTTTACTAACCTTAATTTATACCAAATATGCTTATACAGTAATTCGTTCTTATGTGAAGTTAGGAAAGGTACATTAACTTTTGAACTGATTTTCCCAGGGTACATTTCCAAGATGAACAGTGATGTACAAAAGTAGCTGTTCTGTTAATTGTCTAGTCATTTTGCCACATTACAGTATGTTAGGTGTGTAGATGCAAAAGAACAGCTCATAATCAGACCGTCCAATGGGTGAACTACACAGGTTGCCTTTTTTATTATTTTATTTTAATGCTTACACACATTAACCTCACACTCCATTAATCCATGCCGCAAAACACTCTGTACAATTCCATTGCCTTAAACTTCTGTCATTTAGGTGCAGGTAAGTTCATAAAGTATTGAAACATCAATTTACATCACATACATCCTACGTCAGCATTGGTAAGAACTCTTCCTTTCAGCCGTGCCAATGTATTAATGTACAGTGCTCGTCAGCTGCTGACGTACTTGCCGAAGATTTGAAAGCCCTTTGTCAGGTAGTCAGCATTGTATCGAGTTGTAGCCCACTGTTCCTCCATCATCTGTACTTCCGCCTTGCCTCGTGATATAGATCATTAGATAGTGAACAACATCGGATGTTTTAGGAGCGGACCTCCAGGACTACTACTGAGGACCTTGAGCGAGAGGTGGTTGTGCATATGTTGTGCTTTCGTCAGTACAGCATCCTCGGTCGCTTTCTTGCTTTTATTGTTGCTCAGTGATTTATGTAGAAGAGTTGTACGAAAGCTTAAAAAAACCAAAGGTACATCAAGTATCATGAAGGTTTTACGTGATCTGTGGTGTTATTAAGTTAAATCAAAATATAAAGTATGTTAGTCCCAACTTAGCAGCATTTGTACACACAGGAACACACATTACAAATGTAGATTTATTACGTGGTGAAATGTATGTGTTTTTTATTTTATTTTAACGT
The DNA here is from genome assembly GCF_900700375.1 of Denticeps clupeoides. NCBI lineage: Eukaryota > Metazoa > Chordata > Actinopteri > Clupeiformes > Denticipitidae > Denticeps > Denticeps clupeoides. The sequence goes on from NC_041725.1 coordinate 12,969,138, forward strand.
AACCTGTTTTGGACGCTCACTGTCATTTTCACTTAACGTAAGTGGAGCTGACATTCAAGGTTACGCATCCTGTGCTTATTCCAGGAAATTAGAATTGGCCAAAGTGAAAATGACAGTAAGTCGTGCTGTTGCCGTCTTTCATTAAAATGAGCTGCCAACACATCCACCATACCACATGAAAGTCTGTTCATTTTCTTGCCATGAACGTACTCAGTAATCGAGGCTGATCCACCCACATGTAGTACAGTACAATTTGATATTGTGCAAATAATAACAAATAAAACTTTTCTATCCATTAAAAAAAGGAAGTGACGGTAGTGTTTTCTTTCGTAAGACGCCACCATGTTAAACGTTTCGGCAAAGATCAGAGCTTTATTGAAGCACACATCTGTGGGGGGTTTAACTCTGAACTTAAGGAGGCTCTTGGCTCATCCTACCGATCAAAACAATTATGTGGTCACTGTCACCTACTATATAATCTTGCACCACGTCTGTGAAGCCACGTCTGTGAAGCGCACCACTTGCTCTATAGCTGAGCCGTTGTAAACGTTGAGTTGGTGCAGAATGGCGCTGGGGGAGTATCTGCATACCCGTTCTGGTAGAGGGTATGGTGGAGACCTTCCCCGGCCCCCGCCTCCCATCCCCACCGAGCCAGCGTGTCGGTCACTTCTCCATGAGTGACAGCTGGATGATGCGGTGAAGCTCCTCGTCCTCCTGCCTGCGTCGGCGATCGGAGTCCTCCTGCTCGCGTGCCGATATCTCCATGGCCAGACGCAGCTGCTCGTCGTAGCTGCGGGCCGGTTTACGGCTGGGGGTGCAGCAGGGGCTGGCTGGGATGCAGGGTTTGTGCTGTGGGGTCCTTCAGACAAGGAAAGATTTTAAGACACATTGGTTTTATGCATCTAAGAACAACTGCAGGTGATGAACAACAACATTCATAGTTGCAGTGGTGGCCTAGCGGGTAGTGGACCCGTAACTGGAAGAATGCCGCCACCAAGGTGCCAGTGAGCAAAGCACCGTCCCCACACACTGCTCACCGGGCACCTTTCATGGTTGCCAACTGCTCACCAAAGGTGATGGTTAAATGCACCTTCACCTTCACTTTTCACTTTCAAATTTTAAATAAATAGTCAAAATGGCTGTAGCGTCATAGAAAGATATACACCAATCAGCAACAGAATTATTGAGCATGCCCGCCATGCGGTGGTATCTCTTGACCTGCAAGTTGTGAGAAGTTGTGTGTACTTAGTCAGCAACACAACAAACTGCAAGGCACCATGTAATCTGACACCTTTCACCTTTATTGGACTAGATAAACCCCCTTCGCTCCCCACGTCCATCATCAAATCTGTCACCAGTTCACTGTTGTACCTCCCTTGCAACACTTGCCCATTTTTCTGCATTCAAAACATCAAATTACAAGGGCAGGTTCCATAATGAGATAGTCAGGGTGGTAGCAGCCTAGAATACCACACAGTTCAAACCCCACTTAAAACCATTGTGTCCCTGAGCAAGACACTTAACGCTGAGTGTCTCGGGGGGTGGGGACTGTCCCTGTAACTACTGATTGTGAGTCACCCTGGACAAGGGCGTCTGATAAATGTTGTAAATGTTAATGCAATGATGGATATTTTAATACTGCTTTCAAAATAAGTCAGCCTTGAAAATTTAGGGTAGATTCTGAGTGAGCCAGTACCAGCGAAAAAAATTTGTCTTAAAAATAGTTAAAACTTCATAAAGCGTGCCGCGTCAAGTCCATGTCAGTCCATGTTGGGTTTTTTTTTGGTTTTTTTTTGTGGCTTCGCCGTGACTCAAGCCTGGCTGTAGGTACGGTGTGGAAAGAGAGACAGAATACTGACTGCGGACCTTTCAAGCAGGCCGGGCTCGCACGAGGTAGGATGGGCGCCTGGCTTGCTATTTGTCAATGCCTCCCAGATGGTCACCTGCAGGCAGAGGAGGGAAGATACATGACTTCATCTAGTGCATTTACTCCAGGCTGTGAGGTGGGGATTGGGGCATCGATGGCTATTGATTTTGTGTACGAACGTCCTTGGGGCTGACAGGCGTGTGTCTAACCTGGTCGTACTCTGAGCCGGCCTCCAGCAAGCTCTGCTGAATAGCGAACTGCAGGAGGTCGTCCTCTTCCTCGCGCATGTTTTCCCTCTGAGTGCCTCCCAGAACACTGTAGCCCGGAGGAGCCTCGAACAAGCACGGGGGGATCTCTCCTCCCCGACATGAAGCTGTGGATCATACAAGGCCTTTCACTTACTGGGAGAATGTGGCCACTGTGTTTGTCACCGTGGTGTCCTCTCTCTGCCCAGGCATCAGTCACAACGAGGGGGTTCAAGGCGAACTCACGTGGCGTGTAGGCGCCGTGGCGCTCACTGGTGGAACTGGAGCTGGACATGCTGGAGGAGTCGCTGCCTGGGGACGGCGTGTCCGTTCTGAGGCAGTCTTTCTGACCCTCTGTCTCTCCATCTGATCGTCCTCCTTCCTCACAGCCATTCAAGTTCCCAAAGGTAATGCGTGCATTCAGGATGTGGTATATTGGGATCTCTGTAAAGTAGGAATTCTTTACATTTTTATATTTTACTGCTTTGCATAGTTTCTTACCAGTCTTTGTCAGTGGGAGGGCAGGTTATTTAATTCAATGTACTGTAATTAAATAATAATAAAAAAATAGGACTCACCAATCTTCACAGGGAATCCAGTGGGCAGCCGGAGGGTGATAAAATCCCTCAGCTTGGCAAAGAGGGCATTGGAGATTGCCATCAAGTCAATAATGGGCACCACTTGGTCGTTCAGGGACAGCGGGTGGGACTCGCACAGCCACAGCTTGGCCTTAAACCTGCAAACACAGAGATCCCTCGCTGCCAACCATGCACACATATCACGTTCCCTAAAAATCAATAGTAATGACATTGGCTACATACGGATCATTTCCTGACACATAACACCATAATGCAACTATAATGCAACTACCGGCCAAACCACAGTTTACAGCTTTAATAACTTTTAATTGTTACCATTTCTAAACAGTCTTGATCGTCTAGTGTAATTCAAAAGGTGTAAAAGCAAAATAACCCCAACACAAATAAAAAGACGATCCCACACTTTGCACCCGTTGAACGAAAGGAAACAGGAATCTGTGCTTGTATTTGTTTAAAAGAGATGATGTATTGTTTTATCAGTTTAGTTTTTCTCTGCCGCTTTACCCTAAATACCTTCATCAGACCCTTTACAAATGTATTAAGACATTAATTCTATAATTCCACCTGAGCGAACAATGTAGGGTACATTTCCTACTTGTGGTGATGGAAAATAATTACTAGATGCAGTCTGAGGTGAGTATGAATATATCTTAAACACACTTGTCTTTAGTGTTCACGGCCCGTAGACGTGCTCTCACCTCTGAGTTTTGGTTGTGAGGTGGCAGGGGTGGCCAATGTCTCGCTGTCCGAGCGGCAGGCCAGAGTTGAAGTACTCCTCAGCGGTCAGGGCGGTGGGGTTGGTGACGGAGCAAGATGTCTGAGTAACCAGCGTCTGCTGTGAGAACACCACCACCTCGGCTGAGTCCGTGCCAGCACAACAGTCAATAAATAATTCTGACCCCCCCCCCTTCCCAGAGATAGTTTTTTTCTTTTAATGAGCTCAAATAAACATTGAAGCATTGACATCGGCAATCGGCCGATGATTGACCAACGTTCACGGAAACGTTAAGCCGACTTGGGATGATCCTAATGATGGAGGCGCGGTCCACTCACTCACCCCATTGTTTGGGCCCATGTGCTGCTCAGCGATGCCAAGGAAGGACTGCAGAGGCGTCTTACTGCCTGCAAGCACATTAACGGCAGAAAAAGCTTTGTTACTCGTCGTCTTTTTGCCTCCCCGTTCCACAGTCGTGGAGCTTGTGTGCCCAGATTTGACAAAACTGATGACTGCGTTAAAGCACACCGCCTACAGCCTCTGATGAGCTTGGGTGAACAGAGACAGCGGCAAGAAAAAGTGAGAAATGCTGCGCAGCCTTGTGCAGAGCAGGAAACGGCAGTTTTAGCCAGGGGGCCATCGGTTTCGTGCCGCTGTGCAGCAATCAAACAGAATGCCTGAGTGCCGCTTCCCGTGCCAAATGAGGTCATATTTTAAAGCCTTTGGTCGAAGACCCATTTGCGCCCATGATGTTTTACGTTCTTCTGGGACGATGATGTGGAGACAGAAATGTAAATGAGGGCATGGAAAAAGATTTTCTGCACAGCTTATGAATCAGAAGTAGAACAAGGTACTTTTATATAACTTTCTGATGGCTGCATACTGTCTTGTCATCAACGAAAATAAATCAATTTAAAACATTGTCGCTATAAAATACCCACACAAAATGCTTCTGTGTAATGCATTTTGCTTGTTTGCACCTTTTGGTTTGGCTTTGTGTTGCTCTGTGAGGTGGTCTGTTCGGGTTCGAGTGATCAGCTCCACGTTTGAAGCCCCATAAACCTGTGACAGAAAGAAAATGAACTGTTCTGATGCCAGAGGAAAGTAAAGGTCTTACGGCGTCTTCCACCACACCCTAATTCATTAACAGGTAGCCTACCTTCATATCAGCTATTAAGTTATGATCATCACCAATGATGTGGTAGCTACTTTAGAAATAAAAAATAAACCGTGACTAGTTGTCACCGCTTTCATATTACCAGAGATCTACTTTTAGTGCATCTTGTATCTGTTTTTTTCCCATCCGTTTTTTATTAAGGAATTGAACACTGATCAGCTCCGTACATCAACACTCCCAGCCGTGATCGCCTTTCACAACGTCTCCTACCTTGGCTTCATATCCATTCACAATCTCGGTCTTCTCACTGCGCCAGCCGAGAATGCCGGTTTTGTTCCTGCAGGATGCGGCAGAAAGTCATTGTTGGGTTGGGGTGGTGTAAAAGTGAGTTCTCCCTCTTTCCCTCTCTCTCTCACACACACACACACACACACACACATTGAGACTGAGCATCATTCGTATGCTACTGTGGCCAGACTGGCAGAAGGAAAGTCAGATATGACATTAGGCTTCAGCTCAAATTAAATCACCCATCCTTGGGTGCACATCCTGTTCCTCTGTGGCCACCAAGCAAACCATGAGTGATGATATGAGTGTTCTCATCTACAATTCTCACCTCTCGAAGGAGATGTTCCTGGTGTCCAGTTGAGTTGTCACCACTGGGGCGGACAGCCTCGTGGCTACCTGCTCTTCGGTGGGCTGGAAGGCCCCGAGCAAGCCTCTGCCTGCTCTGGAGGTAGGAGACGCTAGAGAAGAGACACACAGCGTCTCGCAAAACACCAGCTGCCTGTCGTGGTCCACCTCCATCACCACCGCGCTGGAGTCTGATGGGCAGAGAGGAGATGCAAGAGCAGCGAAAGAGGATTTCAGAGGCATTAGACATGATGGCCCACGAAAATGAAGCAAATTCAGGAAGATTTGACGGAAGACATTTGGCAAGGATTGGATATCTGTTAGCTCTCATGGCGCTGCCAAATTTTGTCAGATTGCAGTTGCCGTGGAGACAACGAGTCCGTTCCAGATTGGATGCTGAGGATGTGCACACTGTCGAATTAAAAGGCCCTTATGTTGGCAGCAGTCCGTTGTTTGCAGCGCCTTCCCACTGGCTGCGGGGCTCATTTAACGGCAAAAGATGACGCCCACCTTGACCACGGAAGATAAAACTGCGGTTGCCCCTCTGCCAAGTCATCTGCTCGAAGCCCATGAGGGTGGTGTCCACGCGCAGGCACTGGCCGCTCTTCCACACGCGGTAGGTGTCGCTGGGACAGATGCGAGACACCAAGGGAACTGTGGCCACAGGCAGACAGAGGGGACAAGAAAGGAGGAGAAAACAAGTGTGACGCCTAGAGGAAGCCGTAAAGGACTCAGAAGTGCCCAGTTAAATGTAATCGAGAGGGCTGCATTATCTTTTACGTACCCCAGCTTGTAAACTCCCATTTCATCTCCACATAAAAGTCCTGAGCCTGAGAGGGAAGGGCAAAGAGGAAGAAGGGGGATTGAGAAGATAAGAGGGGATAGAGAGATTGAGGCGAGGGCAAAAGAAAGGAGGCACAAAATAACAGCACACAGAGGAGAGCAGGGTTAATGAGGGATTATGGGAGGAAGCCATCTGAGTTACAGCAGAGCCACAGGACAGAGATAGATGTGAGACGAGAGGGGGACATTAATAATACAACTCCTACACAGATGGGCTGAGGTGGGGGGCTGGAGAGAATGAGCGATGGGCTGAACATCCATCACAAACACATACAAGAACGGGATTACATGGGGACTAAACGAAAGAGAGGAGTGCTGGGAGCGATAACCAGGTACACAGTTTATACAACTCCCTTCACGTGCGACATTTCACACCAACAGGTCACGGTTTCCCAAAGATGTTGCGGATTCCATTACCTGGCGGAGTCGCTCTAACAGGAGGGGAATCCCTGCCAGTCTCTTGGTGGTCCGCTGGTAGTCACGGTAACGCAGGACCAGGCGCACCAGCTCATGGTCACGTGTGCTAATGGCCTCCTGGAGAACTGTAGGAGAATGGCCTGCTGTGAGAGCCAGATCCAGCTCCTCGAAATCAATGTCCTTTCCATTTAATCCCTGGGAAGGTGCTAAGAGCCACTAACCCGTAGAATTTGGGAGTATTCAATATGCACTTAACATTTTACCATTAAATTACCTTTTTCTCATTTCTTTGGAATTTGTTTTAATTAATGGTGCTAATGAAGGAGCACTTACTTGACAACCGTTTTTATATTTTAGTATAGTAAAGTATAGAAAAGAAAATAATTATTCACTTACTTTAAACTGTGTGTATGAAAGAACTTGATATTATTAAAAAATGGTATTGAATATTTACAGTAACAATACATACAGTATCATAATGCATATCAAATATGTAAATGAGGTCAATGATGATTCCCATCCGTAATCAACACCATGCCACTTCCACAGAGGTTGATAAAGTTCCCAGTGTGAAGATCTCCTCTGAGCATTACCTGTCCATCCATTTCGGTTCTCTTTGCTGACATCAGCACCATGCAGCAAGAGGATCCTGGCACATTCCAGGTGTGCAAGTGTGACAGCAAGGTGGAGGGGGGTTCTTCCACGGGGGTCCAGAGCTTCCAGGTCCACCTGGGATACGCAATGGCGAAGCAAAAGACAGAGGGGAGAAGTTGAGAGAAGAGACATGGTGCGAGTGTTTTATGGACACGTGTGCACAGCACAGCTGGCATGAGGAGGAGGTGAAATGAGCGGTGGAGGGAGGTGGCAATTGATCATTAAACCATCACACACGCACACATGCCTGCCACAGAAAGTAGGAAAATAAGCAACGTTCAATGCATTGTACGTTGTGATAGCAATGTGATAGCATCTGCAGTTCAGAATATGAGTGTTTTTTTTGTTTCCTATTATCTCATGTACCCAACTAACAGCTGCCAGACTAATGAAAGGGAATCCTTCTTTTTGGAGGAGTTTTCCCGGCGTGTCTCCTTAAAGTCAAAACTGCAGATTAATTCTGTGATTGTGGGTGATAAACTTCATCCTCTGAGACATTCCTAACCTGATGATGTTCCATCCAGGTCGTATCAGCATCCCTGATGGTATGAAAATAATATAAATCACATGCCATTCCTCCGATGTCCCCCTAGCTGTGAAATTTTCTGATTATCTCGATGCTATAATAGATGAATTCCCCATGCCCCAAAAACATTAAAGAACAAATTCTGTTTCTTGGATAAGAGGAATACCCAATACCAAACCAACCCTTTTTGTTGGTGCGTAATTACTCTTGAAACTTTTGTTATAATTTTAAACATACAGTACTGTGCAGAAGTTTTGTCTCAGTTGTGACGTACTGTGGAAGAGAGTCGCTTTTGTTTAACTTTCTCCTGGGTGTTTCGCATTCTTCATCGCACCCACAAAAGCAATGTCTTTAAGTGTACGAGTCGTTTTTACCTTTGGTTTATGTGTATATTTGCACCAGATGTAATAGTTTTACATTTACATTTACAGCATTTATCAGTTGCCCTTATCCAGAGCAACTTAGAATGCTTACAAATGCAATGTCCGACTTGTGGGACTAATAAAGGTCTATCTTATCTTATCTTATCTTATCTTAATCAGTAGTTACAGGGACAGTCCCCCCCTGGAGCAACTTAGGGTTAAGTGTCTTGCTCAGGGACACAATGGTAGTAAGTGGGATTTGAACCTGGGTCTTCTGGTTCATAGGCGAGTGTGATACCCACTAGGCTACTAGCACCCTAGATTTGGTTTAATTTCCTGTAAATGAGCGTAGGACATCCCCGGGCGCCTGTCATGGCTGCCCACTGCTCACCAAGGGTGATTGGTTAAATGCAGAGGACAAATTTCACTGTGTGCACCGTGTGCTGTGCATCACATGTGACAATCACTTCACTTTACTTTCATTTGGCAGATGCCCTTATCCACAGCAACTTATAACGTATAGTTAAAGTTATCGATCTCACGATGTACCAGAGACGTACTGATTTCTTTTGTATTTCTGTTTATTTGTCTTTCACTTGCTTTTTCACTGGTCACATATATAAAGTGGAGAAAAAAAGGAGCAAGACATCCGACATGGAAACATGGGTGTCATGGGTGGTAGTAGCCTACTGGGTAACATGCTTGCCAATGAAACAGAAGACCACTTACTACCATTGACTCCCTGAGCAAGATACTAATCCCTGAATATCTCCAGGGGGACTGTCCCTGTCACTAATGATTGTTGGTCTCTCTGGTTATGGGTACATGCCAAATGCCATTAATATAAATGACCTGGGGTGCACAAAAAAATGACCAGACATGCTCCCTTTTGCAATATCATCCGGTAGTCATATGGTGAAGCTATCTTCACCATCATAAAGAAGGAAAAGTAGTTCTGGAAGTGGTGGTATGTCCCCGCAGAGCCCTGATCTCAATATCGAGTCTGTCATGGATTACATGCAGAGACAACTAGAGGAAGTCTAAAAGCTCACTCCCCACCACATAGCACAAAAAAAATCATCATTATTCTCAAATCATGAATAGATTTGACCCCTCCAGTAGAGAGACGAGTGAGTTGAGAAATGGCCACAATGCATGATAAAGCTGTCTTGATAGCGTAGAGCCTCCAACATCTTACACATTTGCCTGTGGTTCCATTTCTTGCTGTCTTGATGGCTTTATACAGTCACCTCAGTTTATACAGTCACTTTGAGGCAACCCATCATTCATGTTCCTGATTATTATACGCAATAAGTAATAAATTCCACCTTGCGATCTCGCCGTATTCTATGCATCGTGCCTATCCTCCTGACTGATCCCTCTGATTATCATCCTGACAGGAACCAAGGTCATTACTGTCAATACGAGCAAGACGTCCATCCTAATGAGGGCATGTGTGCCCAGAAAAGTGGAGCAGCAGATGCTTATTTATAGTGATTACTGTTTAAGGGACATTTACATTCTGAACAGGTTGTTTTCATCGCAGCTGACCGCAGGTTGCATGCAGATGCGTCGAGTACAGTACTTGATCATGTGGTGAGCTGGAGCGATGTTGTTTGTTACCGGATCAGCCTCCCACGTGGGCCGTCTCCCCTCCCAGGTCTGGCCCTTTGGCAGCCCAAGACTACCTAAGCTGTGCAACCATCAAAAAGTAGACGCTTGTTAACTGGGGCTCCTGGTCCCAGGGGCCACGCGGCGGCAGAAAAACAGACAAATCCTCAGAGGGAGCCGTGTTGGGATGAGGTAAAGGAGAAAGAGAGAGCACAATGGAAAAGGAGCGAGGATGAGGAGGAGGTAAAGAAGGAAGAACGCAACAGGAGTAGATCACTATAGCAACTGAAGGCGAGGTGGAGGCAGGGGGTTCCAGGGAGGGAGGCGGCAGCAGCGGTTAGCAGTGAACGATGGCTCTCGTGGAAGCTCAACTGTAGGCCTGACACCCGAAGCGAGAGAGACATTCGCGCGCCCGTCAGTGACAGGGTGGAAAAGTCAGGGAGAGGCGGCGAGACAGCGGGCGCAAAGGTGGCAGGTAACATGGCGCTTAACGCTGACAGGGGTCCAAGGGTACAGGCGTTTAGACACACTGTCATTCATAGGAATGCTTGCAGAGGCCGAGTGTGTGTGTGTGTGTGTGTGTGTCTGTGTGTGTGTTCTACATACCCCGTTGTATTTTAAGAGGAGTATGTGGAGAATGAAAACAGCCTCTGAAATAAGCTCATGTGTAGGCTGGCCACGGATAAAGGGAGAGCAGGATTCGGGCAACCAGAGGCCAGGAAGCATCAATTGTTGTAGACTGGCCTTTCAGCGACCCAACTCACTACTATATATACACACACCACCGAGACACACACAACACACAAACACAGACAGAAACACACCCTACGTCTCCTAAACACTCTGACACAAATAGCCTCAAACACATTGTTCCTCTATGTCGTGCTATATCTTAGGACTAATTTTGTTTGAACGTGTAGCTGCTTTCCGTGGATACTGACTCCTTGAGTGATGTTTTGTCTCCCATGCATTGCTCATGGACACAAGTGTAGGGACAGTAGTTCCAAAAGTGGGATTCACGCTTTGCATTGTATAGATTAGCTGGATAGATTAGTGGAGTTGCCAGTTGTGCTTTGGCCATCACCAAAAAACTGATAAACAACAATACACCTCCAGCCTTATGCACCTGATTTCTGCACATCTCTGCTCTTTTTGTACATTCCTGCACATTTTGCACGTTTGTCTTGTGTGTCCTGTTTGAAATATCCAATATTTCCACTCACAAGCATCATGCATGATGTTGTCCAGTTATGTCCTGTTCAACCTGTTCACTGTACAGAAAAGTTCTACCTTTGTCCTATAGAGATACTGTACAGTATATAAGCTTTAGTTTTTTAGTTAGTTTAGTTTAGTGTGTATATACATATATATATATTTTACTTTTATGATTGGGCGGTCTGTGTGGAACATTATTTCAATACACGGTATACTGTATATACTGTTGTAATGACAAATGTAATGAATCTTGAATCTTAAAAAAAAAAAAAAAAAGTGAAGTGATTGTCACATGTGATACACAGCAGCACAGCACACGATGCACACAGTGAAATTTGTCCTCTGCATTTAACCCATCACCCAGAGTGAACAGTGGGCAGCCATGACAGGCACCCGGGGAGCAGTGTGTGGGGACGGTGCTTTGCTCAGTGGCACCTCAGTGGCACCTTGGCGGATCGGGATTCGAACCGGCAACCTTCTGATTACGGGGCCACTTCCTTAACCTCTAGGCCACCACTGCCCCGCAGTGTACCATTCTCACCATTTCCAAAACAATAAAACTGGAATTTAGTTTTAGGTTAACATTAAGAAACCAAAGAAATGTGATAATGTACAAATAAAATACAGATATAACAACTATAATGACTATTTTGCTAATGGCTGGGCACATTATTTGATTAAAACTTGGTAAATGATAAAAATGAAAATGCATTTATTTTTAACGTTTGCACATAACATTTATGTTGACATCCCAGTCTCCCAATTTTACTTTATCGCTAGCAGCAACTCAGTAAAATAAAAAAAAACACACACAACACTGCAAAAGTGCCAGAACAACAGTAACATTTGCCCCAGTGAGGACATCCCTTACTTTCCTCCAGAAGCAGACACCACGAGACGTTTCCCCTTTTGTCCCTCCCTCCGTCTTCTCCCCTGCTCTCAGTGGCTTTCCTGGCGGAGACTGCATTATTGATAGTCATCTCTGTCTGTAGAATCTGCTCCGCCACTCTCTCTGCTTTGGCTAATGTTCCCTGGCAGCTACTTAAATCAGCATCAATCTTTCATTGCGAGCTGCAATCGGGCATACGGGGATGAAAGAACATAATCGTATATGCATGCGTTAGAGTGAACGGCAGCAAGTGTGCAGAGCGTTTTGCAGAGCACATTATTAAATGACAGTATATCCGTATTAATGTCATTCTAGCATCTTCTGAATCCACAACCAAATTGTATTATTTAATATTTGATTAATTCAAAAATTATGGCAACATCATAGCGAACATCTGCAGCTGTAAATCAAAAAAATATATAGAGTCAATTTGATATAGGGAGGGTGGAGTATTAAATCTGTGAGAAAAAAAAAAAAGATTAAAACAAAGGCAAAATATGGCCGGACTGCTTTAATCTCCAGTCTGGGTTGAGAACTGAGCAACTTGCGCTAATTAAAATTCTGAATAAAACCGTCTTCCGTTCAACTGAATGTTCTGTTGGTCGACAAAGAATGATCACACGTTGCCGTCTCTTAAATAGCTTCTTACACCCCATCTGCAATATTTTGTAAGTCTTAAATTGGCTGCTCGGCTCTCAGGCCAATGAGAGCTACTTGGCTGCAGTTGAAGTTGATGAAGTAAAAAAAACGGGTTCATAAAAAAAATTGTTTAAAGAACCAAATATAACCCACCATTCAGGTCAAAAGTGTTAGCCTGGTGTTATTTCTTGTTCTGTGTAAAAAATGGCTTTGCATAATCAAATACATACCATTACCAAGAATCTATGCAAAATATACAAAACATGGCTGTAATGCCCATAAAGAAACTAAACTCTGATGTTGTATATTGCAAGAGATGCTGGACATCACCTGTAAAAACATCTTTATAGGTCCCCTATTATTACAATTTCACTTTGTGAGATTATTTAACATTGATTCGAGTTCCCCTAGCCTGTCTATGGTCCCGCAGTGGCTAAAATTGGCAATAGGTGTAAAAAGTAAAAAAAAAAAGTGGCAGCTCAGACCTGATCTGGACATTGTCCCCTTATGTTGTCATAAGGTGAAGGTTAAGTGATTGTCACACAATGAAATGTGTCCTCTGCTTTTGACCATCGCCCTTGGTGAGCAGTGAGCGGTACTTTGCTCAGTGGCACCTCATTTCCCACCCTGACCCTAACACAGTGACCCCACTGACCGTCATGGCTTGAAAATGTGCGAAGCATTGCAGTTGGATGTAAAAATGAGCACAAAATGAGCACGGCTGAATTTTGGAAAGGGACTTCAGATACAGTATTAGGGGACCGCTAAGGCCGATATAAAATAAAAAAAAACAAAAAAAAAAAACATAATAGGGGGCCTTTGATATATTTATTGCTCATCTGCCTCTGCACGTACGTGGCTCTATTAGTAAAATTAGGTTACAGTGAAACCACATTTGACTGTGCCACCACCCATGTCCCAGGGCACTGTTTGGGAACACTTTGAGGAGCTCGCCTCACGCCACAGTTTTATCCCTCTTGCTCTGTTAAAAGCCTCCCCACCGCCACAACCACCCCCAAGTTAACCATCTCCCGGCCCGGCCCATTCGCTGCTACAATTAGTGTTGTGTTTCACAGCTCCGAGGAAGCAAGTCAGAGCTGGATGAGGGGCGGAGACACAGGGAAAAGGACATGGAACGCTGGCACGCCAAAAATGAGGAGCGGAAGGTGGCTGGTAGACCATGAAAGAGGAATGTGATTTTACATTTACTAGATGCCTTTATTCAGAGCGACTTTACAATCAGTAGTTACAGGGACAGTCCCCCACTGGAGACACTCAGGGAAACAATGGTAGTAAGTGGGGTTCGAACCTGGGTCTTCTGGTTCATAGGCGATTGTGTTACCCACTAGGCTACTACCAGCCTACCACACTACGATTTACGATTTTCCTCTTCTCAAACGTGGAAGGCCTTTATACAATCAGCCTTGTTTTGTGGGTGTGCAGGGCATTCGTCAGCCAGCCTTTCCGCTCCATGATGTCTTTAATCCGCAGAATGTTTCCTTTTATTACTTGTGCAACCTCTGTTTCTGAGACAAGCCGCGGATCGAGTTGCCCCCTCGGATCTAGAAACAAGCTGTCGGCATCCTTCCTTTTCTGCCTTGCCGGACACATTTCTGCAGCTCTGTCCTCTTTCTCGACACCCGACACCAACGATGACATCCTGCGTTGTGGCTTTTTTATTCTCCTTATACAGGATGGCAAGGTGCCTCGTCCCTCTGCACACCTCTTATCGACCTTCTCGCAGAAGATGTCGTTCCCATGCCGAGTCACCGACACACGCCTTCATCCCTTGGATCGGGGTTTTACTTTCAACCAAAAACCCTCATTTTTTTCCCCCAAGTTTGGAGTATGAGGTCAAACCGCTTGAGATTTTGCCCTGGTTGTTCTCATGTCATCAAGGCTTGCTTACTGGCAATTTTCCTGCCCCCACTGCTGGAAAACTGGGATGGTCGCACACCATGTTGGCTCGTCCAGCACATGGGACTCTCGTTGAGCTGAAATCTCACCTTTTATCACCTCGCCATCGCTGCGAAATCAACGAAGCATTCACACGTGGCGAGCGACTCGTGATGCTGTCTCTTGCGGCGCCCATTTTTATTTACGATTTATTATTATGATTATTTTTTAAGGGGAAGTACTCGTGCTTTACGCGTTCGCCAGATGACGGTGGAGGGGTGGGGCGCGCTTTAATTCCCCTGGCTGCGAGTTAAACACACGTACGGACATTTTTTTTTAATAATAATCACCACCGGGGGGGGGGGGGGGGGGGGGGGGGGGGGGGTTCTCAAATCCTGGCGTGTGAAATATGAACGACCCCCAATTATTACACACCCACTTAAATAATGGCCGCACAAAGAAGGATCTGTCGGCTCTGGTGCAATATATATATATATATATATTTTTTTTTTTTTTTTTATTTTAAATTACAATAATGACACTTTTTTGCAACAATTTCCCCTTTGCATTGCGCGCGTGGTCGTGTTTTTTTTTCTTCAGCCCACCACTGGATCGCCGAACCCAGTACCGCATGGGCAACACCTTAAACCGGCCCCTGCCCGCCCCGGCTCCGCGGAGCCCTCCGGACTCACCTGGCCGCTCGCCGCCAGCTCCTTCTCCAGCTGCCGGTGCCGGTCGTGCCAGACCAGGTAGTGGAGCGGGAAGCGGGCTCTGTGTTCCGGACTCTTCCTGCTCGAGATCATCCTCGCTGCATAGTTCGCCGCGGCTCCCCTCCTCCTCCTCCTCCTCCTCCCTGCGCGGCTCGGCGGGCTGCTGGTAGTTTTATGTCAGGCTCATGCCGCTTTCTAGCTCGATGTTTACCCCCGTGCCCCTCGGCGAAAATCTTTCCGGCATAGTTACTGTATATATAATGTATGTGTTATTGTCTCTCTATGGTGAATAAAGATGTTTTGGAGTGGTTGCCTTTCACAGGACGTTGTTGCGTATTTCCATCGGCGCGGCTTCTGGCTTCTAGTCCTCTCTTCCTCCTCCTCCTCCTCCTCCTCCTCCCTCCCTCTCTCTCTCTCTCTCTCAATTGACGCCTATGTGTCTTATTTCCCTTCTAACGGTGCGATCGACTGCGACGCAGGATTGATCCGCCGTGTTGCCAGATAACGACTGGGAAACGTGTAACCGGTTCTCTCTTTTTGTGTGTGTGTAAACATCTTTGTTTAATTTTGTGCGCGTAATTTTGGTGCGCAGCGAATTTGTGCGATAGCCGTATCCTTTCGAAAGTAGAATAAAAAATTGAAACTCAACCTGGTTTATTATAAGCGGATTTGGCAACACTGGCCATCAGCCCCTACCTACTTTAATTGCCAGCCACGCCACCGATGGCACGATGGCA
This sequence comes from Denticeps clupeoides, assembly GCF_900700375.1. Taxonomy (NCBI): domain Eukaryota; kingdom Metazoa; phylum Chordata; class Actinopteri; order Clupeiformes; family Denticipitidae; genus Denticeps; species Denticeps clupeoides. The sequence continues at coordinate 12,984,813 of NC_041725.1, forward strand.
GGTGCCTCATGCCACCGTTACATGCGGTGTGTGCTAATATTCACTCGGCGGACATGGAAACACTTTAAAATGATATCCTTTGCGTCGAGCTTATGGTTTATTGTTAAAATTGACGTCTGCATTTACCAGACGCCCTTATCCAGAGCTAATAACAGACAGTAGTGAGAGGGACAGTCCCCTCTGGAGACACTCCGGGTCAGGTGTCTTGCTCATGTACACAATGGCAGTAAGTGGGGTTCGAACCTGTGACCTGCCAACCAACATGTACAATTATTCCCCCCCAAAAAATGCAGTAACATTACATAACATTACAGCCACAACAACGGCAATTTCTATTACTTTCAGTTGCTGACATGAAGACTACAGTCTCAGATCTGGTGGCGATATGAACCTACACAACAAACCACGAGATAAAGATTTTTTGATATAAAAGGCGTCCGGCAACGGAACAGCTCGGATTTACGTCGCATTCGCGTCTTCGCACATTTACGGCATTTATCAGACGCCCTTATCCAGAGCGACTTACGAACCCCCATCTTTTCCGCCATGCTAACTTATCTGGTGTAACAGGACGAGCGAACGAGGGAAGTGGAAGGAAGGGAAACAGGGAGAGAGAGAGAGAGAGAGAGAGAGAGAGAGGGTGAGAGAGAGAGAGAGACAGAGAGAGAGAGAGAGAGAGGGTGAGAGAGAGAGGGAGGGAGAGAGAGGGAGGGAGAGAAGGGGGTGCGGCGGGCCGGGAGGACTACACAGCTCATCGCCGGCTTCCGGGGATTTCGGGGCGGCAGCAGACGACTGCAGGCGTCGCTCTTGAGAAGGGCGAGCTGCGGCGTCAACGCTGAGGAATATACACACACACATATATATATATATATATATATATATATATATGTACATACACACATATATATAGACATACGCGTCTCTCTTTTTTTTTTATTTTGGGGGAATTTTTTTTTAAATAGCCGCCGCGTTAAAGAAAGTGGGGCCAAGGAGATGTCCAGGAAAGTGCAGAGGACTGAGGTGTGCGCCGACTGCAGTGCACCAGGTAGGCACCGCCGAAAACGGGATAAGGGCGTTATCGGGGCGGCGGAGGGGGCACCAGTTCCGAACGAGCGGGGAGGAAGGTGGATATGGAGGCCCGGCCCGGCTCGGTTTATACGAGGCAGGTGTTGTGCCAAATCCCTGCTCCTGGCCGTACGACCACTGCTACAGGAGTCACATTTGAGGTTGATGATGGATGGATGGATGGACGGATGGAGATTAGTTCGGCTGCGGTCGCCTGTCTCTTCCTCGAACTCCGGATTAAAAACACACACATTCACACGCAAAAAAAAAGCATAACGCCATGTGGCTCTGGGGTTTTATACTTCGGCAGTCCGGGCGCATTATAGGGAATCAAAAATACGCAAGATGGGGGTGAGATTTCGGCACAACACGGGCGAAACTGCGTTAAAGCCCCGGCTCCACCAGTGAACCCAACTCCACCGCGGTCCCGCACCAAAACGTCCCCGGTTCCCCGGCGGCCGAGTATTTTCTCCGCCGACGTTCGCGTGTGTTTATGTTTACTCTCCTCTCGCATTAGCGGCTAGCTCGCTCCAGCGCAGCGGTTAGCCTAGCCGTGCGGCCGGCCGGCCGTCTTGCGAGCGCCGTTTGTGGCTCTCGGTGTCTTTTTTTTTTTTTTTCACACGGACGCGGGGTTCGTCGTGTTCCCGTTTAATTTGACAGTCCGTGCGAGTGACAAGAACGCGTTTCCAGCGGGGAATCTGAGGCGCAGTAGGCTGGCTAGCTCGTCGTAGCTCGTCTGTTTTCTGTTTAGCTCGAAGCGTCCCAAGCATTTACCCAGATCGTGGCATCGTTTTCTGAACGACCTGCGCCCTTTCCCCGTCGCAGCTGACGTCGATTGCCGTTTTAAATAACTAATCGACCAATGTGTGGGCTAACGCAGCTATGGGCAGGACGTCTAATGGTGGTGTAGCACGATGCTAGGCGGACAGTCGGCTAACAGGTAACTAGCGGAGGGTTAACTTGTGTAGACCAGGTAGTCTTACTAGTCATCAAATCTGTCTCAGTCTCTGTATAGTGTCATTTACGTGTGAATTAACCTAATCAGATCATCAGCAAACGCCATTTATATGAAACATATTGAAAATAGCTATGTCTTCTTTAATGAAGTGTAACTTTTGGATGTTTTAATACTTCAAAAAACTGATTAAGCTTTCGACAAATCGTAGTTTCTGCCGTTTTTTGGTTTTAGTTCTTCAGCCGATGAATGTGGGGTGGCCATAGATGCTTTCTCGAACTATTTTATAAGTATGGTATCATTTAAAGTTGTCTTGACGATCATTAGTTTGTTCATTTACATCTAATAAAAATGTTCTTCTGAGCCCCTTGTCAGTGTGCACAGGTACTCTGCAGATTCAGTCCAGTATGATGCCTGGGAGGCTCACGTCTCCTTTACACTGACGTGCCACATAAAGCGTCTAACTTCACCCGATCGAAAATCCCCTCCGCCGTCACTGCTGTCATGTCATTCTTTGTTGATGGTGACATTATATCATGATACGTTACCTCTTTATTGCATGCAAGACAATATAGGCTGAAGAAGTTTTTATATCCAGGTGACGACGAACTTCACCAGCATCCTTTTCTTTCATCTTACTGTACCTCGCAGGCTTGAAAAGTGATGATGTTGGAAATATAGTTTGGAAGCCAAAGATATACCTTGCAGGTGTAATGTAACATGATGGAAAGGCCCCAAAATAGCATAATATGAATGGTTCAGTACTCTCATGGCGCAGTACATGCATCATTGTTGTTTATTATGTTTCAATAAGTTGCATCTTTTTATTTTACTTTTCTTTGAATATTAGATTTATTCAGATTTATATATACAGAACCTTAAACCCTCAACAGAGCTAATGGCAGCAGTGGCGTTGTGGCCTTTGCTGTCATCGTGTGCATTTTATTCGCAAGCTCTCCCGGGGGGCTGGGGTTGGACGAGGATGAGGAACTGGCGGTGGGAGTTAGAGGGTACAGCAGCTGCTCTCGCACCCACAGCTGCTCTCCCTTTAGGAATGCGTGCCTGCTCTCCCAGCGCCTCCGCGCTCTTCCTGTCCGCAGATTTATGGCGCCCTGTTACGACTCTGCAGCTACCTGCCAGCCTCTCGCCGCTCCGCGGTCACCTGCACTCACCGTCCGTCCTTCCTTCCTTCCTTCCTTCCTTCCTTCCTGCCTGCCTACCTCAGCCCCTGCCCTCCTCTTGCCTAGACACTCTCGTGTTACGTCTCAGTCATGTACAGTTCCTGGGGGCTCACATCTTGGTGCCAGGCCATGGCATATTACGTCTTAGTGGTTGACCGTGGTTTTTAATTGCCCTTGGAAATACGGTATTTAAACTTAAATGAACATCTAATACTGTATGAATAATAGCACATCAGACTTCTTTTACTTTAAATATTGCATATGTAGCTGGATTCCAACACTGTGGTGGACGTAGGACACGACCCAGCATGTGCATGGCATGGGGAACTCAGACCTCCTTCAGTTTCTATGATTAATATATATATATATATATATACGGCTTATATGGGGTCACTGAGAGATCGGCCACGTCCCGGTGCATTTGCTAGCACGTGCTTTCTGTTGTGTCAAGGCTTAATCCTCACACATTTAAATGGACTTTTAGCCGATTCACGGTACATTGCTACGTCACTGGTAATGTCACATGTGAGTTGACGATAAGGCGTGTGTTTGAATTGGTCGTGGCGGCAGGCAATTGATGGCATCTGCAGAGAAAGGGCGGAGATGCTGTGTGACTGCGGGGTTCTGAGTTATTGACAAGGGTGGGTTTAAATTAACCAGAACGTGGAAGCAGGATGCTGGAGAGCTGTCAGTCATCCCTCTGGGCGTCTCCCTTTCTCTCAGATGTCATTTATTTATTTATTTATTTATTTATTACAGGCATCAGAAAAGAGGGACTGAGTTAGTATTTTGTTCCTCTTCAGCTTGAATGCCAGCTTAAATTTCTTTTTCTTGTGTTAAGTTTTGTGAATCTGGTTGACAAAATGTTATATAATACTGGGCTTTCCCAATATCCAAAATGAAAGGGAACATTCAGACAATTCTCTCAGTTACATAAACATTCCCCATGCTCTTACTTGCAATTTCAGTACTGTAAAAGTACAAGCTTTACTCTGAAACGAACTTCCCATGAATCCATTTTAATGTAGTAATTGGTCGTAATTTCAGGTCATTTGGCTTTTGTCCGTCTAGAATAAATGACAGGGCCTAGACCACTCATTAAGATTTACGGGCTTCGTTTTAACAATGCTAAGGCCACAGATTAGAGCGGAGGTGTTTGTTAACTTGTTTGTTGCATCGGGCATGTGGACCAAACACTCCGACATCCTGCTTTCACTTCTGATGTCATTTTTGCAGATGCACTGTAATGCAGCCTAATGTGCTCCAGTCTTGTTTATGCTTATTGTGCTTTTTGCGTTGTTACCTGAACAAAGCTGCCTTTTCATCGTAGACTGCGTTAAAGCAACCCACTATTTTGCATTTTGCCACAATTCAGAACCCAGCTCGATTTTTTATTTTTTTTTCCCATGGTTTTTGTCGACGGCGCCCAGCAACACCATATGCTCCGAGCCCGTGTCTGTGTGTGAGAGCATCCGTGCTAAATCACATTAGTTGCACACAGTCGTGTAACTAAGTGAGAAAATGGAGAGAGATGTACGGCCGGGTTTCTGTGAAGCACAAATGATTTACAGGGCTGAGCCATTCTTCGGCAAATTAAAAAGCACGCTTGCTGGAACAGCCTCATTCCATCTGTACCGCTTCCCATGCAAAAGAGTGCTTTTGCCTTGACAGCATCACTTCAGAGAATAGATATTCTTCTTTTATTTGGGCTTTTGTGTTCATCCATTTTCAGGACTGTAATTGCTTGGGCTGACACCAGACTTAACCTGCTCCCCTGAAAGAGTTGCAAAAGATCACAATAGCAGTTAGCAATAGCATTTCTTGCCCTTTGCTTCATGTACTATTGACAATTAGAGAAGAAAAACTTGAAATTAATTATAACTAATGCAATATTTGTTGGTGCCATAATCTAACTGCTAAGCATCATTGTCTTGTCTTCTAGAGTTGATTCAATGTCTGTCAGAATTTAACATCCTTGCAAAACCTCAAGGAATAGATTACAGACTGAGAATCTTACATTTACATTTACGGCATTTATCAGACGCTCTTATCCAGAGCGACTTACAATCAGTATTTACAGGGACAGTCCCCCTGGAGCAACTTAGGGTTAAGTGTCTTGCTCAGGGACACAATGGTATTAAGTGGGGTTTGAACCTTTGACTCTGTAGTCTTCCAGTTCATAGCCAAGTGTGTTACCCACTAGGCTACTACCATCCCTTCTTCAGAATCTTCACAGACATATTTCAAGGAACAGACATGACGCGCTCCACATACACCCACCCTCCATGAGAGGCACTGGGATTGCATTATCCCCCAGACTAGCTAAAGTGATCATAGGATTCTGAATGTTAAATTTAGTAGGAGGCTCCTGAGGCTCCTGGCATGCATCAGCACACTGCTGTCACGTTGGGCCACGGTCATTTCTCTTTCACCTGAGCCCGACCTTCCCTCCCACCCTTCTGTTTGTCCCATGGCAATTTTCTTTTTTGCTCTGTTTGTGCCCACACAATTATTTTGTCTGCTTTATCTGCTTTTTGATACTCTGTATACTGTATACTCCAAGGTTATTGTGATAATAGTTGCCCTGCAGATTTACCCTTAAATTGGACTAAATTAATGCGCTTCACATATATTGCATTTTATTGTTTTCTCTTCATGCACCTTTTCAAATAAAATCTGTTGAAAATTGTTTGGATCTTAATTGTGTATTGTGGTGTTCCTTTCATTATAGATTAGTGTTGTGTTGCTTGAGAGACACCAGTGACAGGAACATAATTCTCTGGCTATGTTCCATACTTGGCCAATATACCGGATTCTGGTTAGATAAACTGTAATGTATAATTATTATAAAATGAGTGGCACAGACTGATTCCTCTATTTAGTTAACAGAGGCTTGGTTTAAAATATTGTCTTTATTTCTGTGGTCAGACCCCGGCTGGACCAGCATCAACAGGGGGGTCCTGATCTGTGATGAGTGCTGCTCTGTACATCGCAGCCTGGGACGCCACATCTCCATCGTCAAACACCTGCGGCACAGTGGCTGGCCCCCTGCACTGCTGCAGGTATGTATATATACACACACACTTCACTTACTGTATTATACATACGCTGCTTATATATACTTAACACAATATAACTCCAAGTCAATCACACTTCTGTGAAATCAAACTGTCCACTTAGGAAGCAACACTGACTATCAATTTGACATTCTGTTGTGCAAATGGACCCGACAGCAGGTAGAAATGCAGGTAGTAATTAGCAAGACGTCCCCAGTAAAGGCGTGGTTCTGCAGGTGGGGACCACAGACAACTTCTCAGTTCCTATGCTTTCTGGCTGATGTTTTGGTCACTTTTGAATGCTGGTGGGAGTTTTCACTCTACAACCCCCACACAAGTGGCTCAGGTAGTACCTGCCAGTACATCAGGAGACGTGTAGGAGGGCAACAACCCAGCAGCAGGACCGCTACCTCCGGTTTTCGGCAAGGAGGAACAGTAGGAGCACTACCAGAGCCCTGCAAAATGACCTCCAGCAGGCCACAAATGCGCATGTGGGTGGTGGTAGCCTGGTGGGTAACACACTCGCCTATGAACCAGAAGACCCAGGTTCAAATCCCACTTACTACCATTGTGTCCCTGAGCAAGATACTTAACCCTAAGTTGCTCCAGGGGGACTGTCCCTGTAACTACTGGTTGTAATTTGCTCTGGATAAGGGCGTCTGACAAATGCTGTAAATGTAAATGCATGTGTTTGCTCAAACGGTCAGAAACAGATTCTATGAGGGTGGTATGAGGCCTGACGTCCACAGGTGCGGGTTGTGCATACAGCCCAACACCATGCTGCAAGTTTGGCAAATTTGGCCAGAGAACACAAAGATTGGCACCCTGTGCTCTTCACAGATGAAAGCAGGTTCACACTGAGCACTTGTGACAGACTTGGAGAACGTTCTGCTGCCTGAAACATCCTCCAGTGTGATCAGTTTGGCAGTAATGGTGTGGGGTGGCATTTCTTTGGGGGGCTGCGCAGCCTTCCATGTGCTTGCCAGAGGTAGCCTGACTTCCATTTGGTACCGAGATGAGATCCTCAGACCCCTTCTGAGACCATATGCTGGTGCGGTTGGCCCTGGGTTTCTCATGATGCAAGACAATGCTAGACTTCACGTGGCTTGAGTGTGTCAGCAGTTCCTGAAAGATGAAGGAATTGATGCTAGGAACTGGCCCGCCCGTTTCCCATACACTAATCTGACTGAGCACACCTGGGCATCAAGTCTTGCTCCAATGCCACATTGCACCTCAGACTGTTCAGCAGTTGGCAGATGCTTTAGTCCAGGTCCCTCAGGACCGCCACCTTATCAGGAGCATGCCCAGGCATTGTAGGGAGGTCATACAGACACTTGGAGGCCACACACTACTGATCCTAATTTTGAGCCTCAAGCACATTATATCAAAGTTGAATCAGCCTGTAGTGTGTTTTTCCACTTTAATTTTGAGTGTGACTCCAAATCCAGACCTCCATGTATTGATAAATTATCAAGGGAGATGAACATTTTGTTGAACGTGTGTGTGTGTGTGTGTGTAATAGGTTGTTCTTTTACAATCCTTCTATCTTTTACCTTTTTTTTTCTGTCCATGTTCTGATGAAACACAGCTAAGCAAAATTGACCCGGACAATGGAAAGAAAATGCAACATTTTCTGTTCCTCCCACTTACACACACAGACAGACCTGATCTCATTAATTTAAGATTTGTGTTCAGATGGTGCAGACTCTGGCCAGTAATGGTGCCAACTCCATCTGGGAGCACTCCCTCCTGGACCCAGCACAGGTGCAGAGCGGGCGCCGAAAACCCAACCCTCAAGATAAAGTCCAGTAAGTCAAAGGATTCCCCTCTTACCCACAACCTCTCTTTTTGTTTTTTTTTTTGTTTGTTTTGTCAAATTTAACTAATATTCAGATCATCAATTTGCATATGGATTCAATAGTTGCATTATTGTGCCTGATTAGTTCACGGCAACTTTTTCAGTATTCCATCTTCTGACGAAACTAAAACAGAAAAGGTTTAAAACTGGATTTAAAGTTTGAAATAGGGCGACAGAACAGTAGTGGCAGCAGGACTGTGTTTGGAGTTAAGTGCATCAGGGAGGTTTATTCCCACTGTTGATCCTGCTGTGTACGTCTTCATCACTTCCCCTGCGGCGCTCTTCCTCACCCAGCCCCACCAAGTCAGAATTCATCCGCGCCAAATACCAGATGTTGGCCTTCGTCCACAAGCTGCCCTGCCGCGATGACGACGGGGTCACAACCAAGGACCTGAGTAAGGTGAGGGGGAGCAGTCTCTCTCTCTCTCTCTCTCTCTCTCTCTCTCTCTCTCTCTCGGTCTCTCTCACTCCCTCCCTGCTGATGAATCCCCCCCCCCCCCCGAGCCCTTTAACTGCCTGTCTACCGGAGGCTCCTGAATGTCAGTGTGCCCATGAATAATGCACTCTTCCCAGTGCTGCTGAGCAGCCCCTAATGAGCGCATTCACCGAAGAGTAACCCCCCCTGCGCCGTCTCTCTCCGTCTCCCTCTCTCTCTCTCTCTCTCTCTCTCTCTCTCTCACAGCAACTGCACTCCAGCGTGCGAACGGGCAGCTTGGAGACGTGTCTTCGGCTCCTGTCTCTCGGCGCGCAGGCTAACTTCTTCCATCCGGTGAGGGTGCTGCCCTGTGTCCTTAAGAAACTCCTGTTCCATTAGTTCCAGCTGGAAGTGGCTGGTGTGGGTACTGCCTGTGAATTCTCGCTGCGTTCTCCCCGTGCAGGAGAAAGGCACCACCCCCCTCCATGTGGCCGCCAAGGCGGGGCAGATTCTGCAGGCGGAGCTGCTGGTGGTGTATGGCGCCGACCCGGGGGCTCCAGACATCAATGGCCGCACGCCCATAGACTATGCCAGGTAGGCTTCGTTCTGCTGAAGCATGGAAATGGATCAGAAACCGATCGGCGCTTTCATCTCCCTTTGCCCCGACACACACCCATATATTCATCTGGCCGCACCCTTTCTTTTTGTCTTACGTGCACAGACATATACAAACACGGCTTCTGAATACAGACTCCTTCTCTTCATGTCTGTAGGCAAGCGGGTCAGATAGAACTGGCAGAGAGGCTCGTCGAGTGTCAGTACGAGCTTACCGACAGGCTGGCATTCTACCTGTGCGGCCGACGCCCAGGTGAGCTTCCAGTTACCGCCACACTCGCCGGAGACGCCATTGTCGCCCTGCTCACAAACCCCATTCATGCAAGATCATGTTCGTGTTTATTTTATTTCAAATGACCAAACAGAAAATGATCTCACAGGATTCTAGTTTCTTATGAAAAATTTATTAGACCAATTGAGGAACGATGTCTGATTTTGATGATGTAGGATTATAACTGAATATTATTGTTACATTTTTTTGCAATTTGAACGTACATAATGGACAATTATGCCCTGTAACTTACTCCATATTTATTGTTAAGAGAAACCTGTGCATCATACTTAAAAGCAAACACTATTTTAGCTGTCATGTTTTACACATTCATTGTCATAAATGATTTCTACCCAAGATTTAATGCTTCTTATAAATAAAGTTTCTTCATGACATAATCCTGAAATGAGAGAACTTCAGAAATGTTATACAGTAGATATATACAGTACAGGCCAAAAGTTTGGACACACCTTCTAATTCAATGTGTTTTCTTTATTTTCATGACCATTTACATTGGTAGATTCTCACTGAAGGCATCAAAACTATGAATGAACACATGTGGAGTTACGTACTTAACAAAAAGTGGAGAACTGGCCTCCACAGTCACCGGACCTGAACCCAATCGAGATGGTTTGGGGTGAGCTGGACCGCAGATTGAAGGCAAAGGGGCCAACAAGTCCTCTGGGGACTCCTTCAGGACTGTTGGAAAACCATTTCAGGTGACGACCTCTTGAAGCTCATCGAGAGAATGCCAAGAGTGTGCAAAGCAGTAATCAGAGCAAAGAAACTAGAATATAAAACATGTTTTCAGTTATTTCACCTTTTTTTGTTAAGTTCATAACTCCTCATGTGTTCATTCATAGTTTTGATGCCTTCAGTGAGAATCTACCAATGTAAATGGTCATGGAAATAAAGAAACCACATTGAATGAGAAGGTGTGTCCAAACTTTTGGCCCGTACTGTAAGTGATATAAGACGAACTCTTATTGGTTGTTTATCCATGACAAAATTGAATGCACTATATATGAAGACTTATCTCTTAAAGACTATATTCCTTATATCTGTCAGCCCTTTTCTTGCATACATAGATGTTCAAAAAAAGCCCACAGCAGACCTTGCAGACCAGTGTGTATAACATGAACTGGCTCGGCCCCAGATTTAAGCGTTGCTGAAGCGGCCTGTGCCATGTCTGCTTTTTCCACAGATCACAAGAACGGGCATTACATCATTCCTCAGATGGCGGACAGGTATGCAGTCACTAGCCATTTGTCATGTCCCTGGTAAATACATGATGTAATCTTCACAGTCAGCAGCAATGTGTAATGCAGCGTTCTGCCCAGCAGGTTGCGCTGTGTTATAACTGGTTTTGCATTAGTCTCTATGTGTTTTTGTGTGTGTGTGTAGGTAATGTGTGTGTGTGTGTGTGTGTATAAGTCCAGGCCAAAAGGTTGTTGGATGTGTTGCTAAAAGCCAGTGTTGATCGGGGGGGTCTGTCCCTCTCTCTCTCTCTCTCTCTCTCTCTCTCTCTCTCTCTATCTCTCTCTCTCTTGCTGTCCCGCTCACTCGTTTTCTGTTCTCTCCATCTTGCTGCGCTTGTGGAGGCAGAGCTCGCCCTAAGTGCCCAACACAGAGGTATCTGTCCTTCTTCTCGTCACCCACTCCATCATCGTCTCTGCAGCTTTCCTTTCCCCTCCTCCCTCCCCCTGCATTCTCTCCATCCTGTGTTGAGTGTGAGATTTAAAGTGTGGACCTGCTCGTCACTCCGCTTATATGCATGGCTTATTAATCACAGACTGTGTACTTAAGGAGAATAAGGACAGCCCGCCCCCCAGGAACAGACCTGTGTGTGTCTCTGTTTTTTATTTTGCGAATTTTCCATTGAGAACAGTCTGTTCATCAGGCAATGTTTGGGCACAGTGTGATAGTGAGAATAAAAAATAAAAAAACGACTCCACCTCTCCATCCGTGATCCTCCATCTCTCTCCACATACGGCCTGCTCTGTTCGTCAGTCCACACCTCTCTCATTCTGCTCGTTCTTTCTTTCGTTGTTTTACTCGTGTCCATCTGTGTCTCTGTGTAGTTTGGACCTCTCAGAATTGGCCAAGGCTGCGAAGAAGAAGCTGCAAGCGGTGAGTGGCCTTCAGTACCTGTGGTGCGGACGAGGCTAGACCAGTCACGATGACCTTTAACCTTTCACAAGACTGACCATTTCTGTCAGCTGAATTACTAAAGGCTGTTCAAATAATTACAAGCAAACATTAGTAATAAAATGTTAAATATTTAAAATGAATCAAATGTCATTTCATAAGTAAGTTATTATAATAATGCTAAATAACTGTATATTTTCTTTTCCATCACCTTCTCTTCAGATTTTTTTTTGCAAGTTATTTTATTGGGGCTTGTGGTGCTTTGGTTATTTCCCACCTTGTTTATTGCATGGTGACCCTCTCCTTATCCAGGTTATTCAGTGTGTGTGGTTTCCCCCTTGGTGTGTGTGTGTGTGTGTGTGTGTGTGTGTGTGTGTGTGTGTGTGTGTATTGGTTTGAATTTGTATGTTTGTGTGTGTCTGACAGCTAAATAATCGACTTTTTGAAGAGCTGGCCATGGATGTGTATGATGAGGTAGACCGCAGGGAGAATGATGCTGGTGAGTCTCTCTCTTTCTCTTATTCCCTCCCTCCCTCCTGTCTCATCCTGTTCTCTCTGGAACATGTCCCATGCTCCTCAGCCATTCCCTTTTTCAGTTCTGGAATCCGTCGGGGTGGCACGCACCGTGCGGATAATTCTACAAGCTTCTGTGGAGATGTCGGAATATATATTTTTATTGCATAAACACACTGTATAAGCAAGAACTAGCTTTAGTGGATGGAGGGGGCGGAAAGAGTTTTCCAAGGAAAGCAGGGAAGGAGAAAACGAGTGAGTAAGAGTTGGTCAAGGGTGTGCCGCTGGAGTTCTCGAGCCTCTCTCCTCATGTCGGCAACAGCAGTTTCGGTGTCAGGCAGAGAGAGACAGCAGGTAAGCTCTTCTCAGGGGGTTAATGGCAGGGGCCAGAGCATAAAGGGAAGACACACACACACACACACACACACACACACAATCTTATGCCCCTCCATGTGCCAACAGCAAGGCAGCTTTATTTGCTTTTCCTCCCTCCGTAACCTGCATGCAGTTCTAGCCGCAGCTACGTGGCTCTAGCTCTGTGTTTGGACTGTGGGCGGCGGGGTGTGGGACGGCGTGACTCCAGCTGAGATGACCTTGCTCTCTCTTCATGCTTAAATGCATATTTTGTCAAAGAGAAATGTGTTCTCTCTCTCTCTCTCTCTCTCTCTCAGTGTGGCTCACTACTCAAAACCACAGCACACTAGTGACAGAACGCAGCGCCGTCCCCTTTCTACCCGTCAACCCCGAGTACTCAGCCACGCGCAATCAGGTAAAGGGTCTCTGACGCTTCCCACACTGCCACAGCTCGTACACGTCTGCGGAGATCCAGACTGTAGCTCTACTCTGGGGATGAGCGAGGATTAACGTGATATTATACCATCCAAAATACAATTTGGAATCGACACGTTTTCTTAGTGCATCAGTGCACAATGGCATAAAAATGATGAATTATTATTAAATGAAACAGTTATGCTTTCAGTAAGACTTTTCAGGTTTCAACATGTCATGAACATCACTGGCAAAACTTGTAGTTCTGTTCACTGTGGCTTTATTCATTTGAAAAATCTTTTAAATATATATAGGAATAAGCATGGTTTAAATACAGGATGCAGTGATATTTATGAAATTGTAGGCTGAGGATTAAAATAAGAACTTTGTATGTAGAAAATACTACAAATAATTTAAACAGAGGAGATTTTTTTTTGTCTGGTAAAACAAAAAAAAAAAATTTTGTAATAAGTCACATACCTTCTTTCAGCTCTTTCACCATTTGCCCTGTTGGACCTTTCAAAACAGTAGGCTGTATACCTGTATTGCTGACAACTAACATTTAGCCCAAAATTGAAAAGTGAATATTGCACATTATCAGTATTGGTACATTTTTAGCCATGCATTTTAACTATATTGCAATTTATGCATTCGTAATATATGCATTCTAACACATAACAAGTTCTAAACTGAAAACCTGCACATCATTATAATTCAGTTTATTATGTTGCCTTTTATCGGTATGATGAATTGCACATCTGCTGTCAGGTGTCTGCAGATTGCATTGTACTGCAGATGAGCATATGTTGCTATTTATAGTTTATGGCACATAACTGTATTTAGTTCTGCACATCTGTTGGCTGTCCTGTGTGATAATGCAGTGTGTAGAGTAAATGTATATTTTTCTCATATTAAAAAGGCTGAAGTGCTGCTCTGGAATGGCTCGTTGTTCCCGTCTCTGCAGACAGCGATGCATTCGTAGACGTTGCCGAATCCATAAGACAGCAGGGTGTCAGCGGCCTCTTAGCCCCTCGGTGGTGTCTGGAAACTGTGGGGCTTTCAGGAGTGGCGGCAGTGGCCGAGCCGATGTGGAGGGACGGAGCCTTTTTTCCTTTCAGGCTAATGGGGGGACTTGGGGAAGAACAGAAGGGTGTAACAGAAGGGCAAACACGGGGGGAAAAAGTGAAATCGGCATCGAAATGTGGAACGGATGAATACGGAGGGCTATAAATAGAGGGTCTGTGATGTGGGCAGCAGAGAAACGGAGAAGGAAAAGGAGCGAGGGGGAGAGAGCGTGTTTAAAAGCGAAGGTGCGTAGTGGAGCCTTCCTTCCCTACCCAAACCCATTTCCACCTCTTATTTCTCTCTCTCTCTCTTTCTCTCTCTCTCTCTCTCTCTCCCTGCTCACATGTGCTGCTTTAGTGGTGGTTTTATAAAAATAAGTGACTTGCCAGCAAGATAATGCCTCTTTGTGGTCACTTCTCGTGTATTTTTTTTTTTCCCTGGAAAAACTGGTCTGGGACAGAACTGACACGTAGACACGTCTGCAGTTTGTACGCCGTTTAGTTGCAGACCTCATCTGAAGTCCTCTCTCTGTAGAGGAATGTAAACACTGACTGGTAATGTAGCTCACACTCGGTTTTCTGTCTCTGGGCTTGCAAGGAAGTTTTTTTTTTTTCTCTCTCTCTCTCTCTCTCTCTCTCTCTCTCACTTCTTGGACGTAATTCCATTTACCCGCTCCTCCGCAGGGCCGACAGAAACTGGCCCGCTTCAACGCGCGGGAGTTCGCCACCCTCATCATTGACATTTTGAGTGATGCGAAGAGACGGCAGCAGGGCAAAGGCCTGAGCAGTCCTACTGGTAAGAGTCTGGTGCTCATCTCTTTATCGTGGGGCGAAGGGAGAAAAGCTGGATAAAATGGAGTCATTCGGAAGTCTGTGTTTTCAGATCCACTGGAGCAGGGCCAGGCGGACGACGACCAACACGACTACGACAGCGTGGCGTCTGACGAAGACACGGACAGCGAGCTCACAACACAGAACAGCAGCAACGCCCAGCGCAACAACCGGGCCAAGGTGATGAGAATCTCCAGTTACATCAGCACCACCAGCGTGTCATTTTGCCTGAAAAAGAACTATGTTGTCCCAAAATTTGTTTATAATACACATTTTAAGAAATTAACTTGAAGAAAGAATATTTGGCATTTATTTAAGACATATATATTAAGTAATTATATATAAAATCTCATTTTTAATTTTAATTGGGAGGAATCATTTGGCAACAGTAACTCGTCGTGATATAACGCTTATTTTAACCATTATATCTCGACTATTAAAAGACATTTAATCATGGAGTAATCAGGAAGGCATGAAACTCAAATAATGTGTCCAGTGTATGTGGTGGGGGAGACTTGAGGTGCTGTGTAACAACCTTGGATGAATTTTGGAACGATCCACTTGTTACATAGCTGTCCCTGCAGCTGCAGCCCTTACAACCACGCTGAGCCTTGATCTTGTCTCCTAGCTTGTCCCAGCATGCAGTTCGGCAGCAGGAAGCGGCGGCAGCAGCAGCAGCAGCAGCAACACTGCACATATTTCCAGGGTGACATCACAGCTATTCCAGGCTGCAGTCAGTGGGCCATTGTTCATCTGCTGGAGGGAGGGGCGGGCTTTAAGGGCGCTCATGCTCGCTCAGGAAGCGTCACGCCACTGCTGCAGCTGGTCAGTCTTGTGACCACAGGCACAGTGAGATGTGCTGCCTTCGCTGTGGGAGAAAATAGGGCACTGAAGGGTGTTGGCGCTCAGCTCCATGCTTATAAATGGAGGCCATTTGAAGCCTGTTGATTTTAAGAAGCTGAATTATTCACAGATGTTTCATAAAGCTTGTTATTCATGTAGTTATTTTTCTATGTCCTAGCATTTTTACAAGAAAGCATTACAACAGATGTAACTGACCGGTATAATGCATGCATTATAACATGCATTATAAGTGCAATTTAATGTGTCATCAGAATATCTAGAGATGGGCCTGATCCAGTATGAGATTAAAATTGGATCCTGTTTATGATGTAATTTACGTATGGGGAAATATGACAAAAAGGGCCGATCTACTTTTCAGTCCAGAATATGACGTACGCATAGCCAGTGTCAAGCACTGCGCTGTATGTGTAATCATTTTCCCATATTTTCTCAGCCAGGGAAGCCTAGGTACCATTCTCCTAATTAGAAAGCAGTTAGATGTTTCAATATGATAACAATTTAATCAGAAACATGATGTACAGTTAATGCCCGTTTGTGAGCATATCGGTGGGATAATTGGTGTCGTGGTTTTGAGAATAATTTTGTTTCTGAGTGACCCATTCAAAAAGTTGGGGCCTAAATCAATAGGATCCTGTGTTGCACTTCATCTTTCCAGTAAGTTAGGATACAATATGAGCACTGTACACTTTGTACTAATGTACTTTCCCGGCAATTGGTCTCACTAGACGAATATATAATACCTTTTTATTTCTGTCTCAGGAAATCTGGTGTGTTTATTTTTTTTCTCTCTCCTATTTCCCATATTTGTTTTTAATGCCTTGTGCGTGTGTGTTTTCTACAGAGCATGGATTCATCAGACTTCTCAGATGGGCCCATCACCCTGCAGGAGTACCTGGAGGTGAAGAAGGCTCTGGCCTCGTCTGAAGCCAAGGTCCAACAGCTCATGAAGGTGAACAACAACCTGAGCGAAGAGCTGCGGCGACTGCAGAAAGAGGTACAAGCCGGCCCCGCCCTCAAGTAGTCTAAAAGTAATATTTACACAGGCCTTTTACACATAGAGTATAGTGAGGCTGGGTGCTGGTTTTCCCACCATTTCATCATCTGTAACCTCCATCATTGCATTGTGTCTGGTGTGAATGACCCTGTACATCATGTAATACTAGATATTTGTATATATACCCATAATCCTCCAGTTTTCCTAGCCTGTAAGTTCCCGTTTTGATTTTTATGTTGATGTTGTGCCTCCAGTGACCTCAACCTTCCCCTTCCCTCCTCCCCGACCCACTTCTGCTGTAGATTACGCGGATACAGACGGAGAACAGTACGCTGCGGGGAGTCCAGGCTGGGGGGCCAGGGTCTTTGGCCGGGGGCGGCGGCGGTATTGGTGGGGGTGCAGGCCCAGACGTCTGGGTGGGAGGTGTGAGAGTGGGTGGAGTACGAATTGGGGAAGGGATAGGTGGGAGCGGAGACACGGGCTTGGCCGTGTCATCTAATATGTCTCTAAGGAGGGACCGACAGGCCTTCTCCATGTACGAGCCGGGAGCCGCCACCGCAAAGCCGTTCGCCCCGCCCCTGGACTCCCTGTCTAGCCGCCTGCAGCCCCTCAAACCCAGTGTAAGTGTGACCTTGCGTCAGGTCCGAGTGAGGCCAGCCTCGGTTCGCCTCTTTCTTTTCCCTCACCGACTGGTTCTCCTCCTCTTCCTCACTGATCTCTGTTCTGGACGGCGTGTGGCGGTCAGTTGGGGTCCCGCTGTGGCTGCTGCTGCTGCCTGGCTTACCTGAATGGTGCCACCGCTCTCACTAACACCCAGTCACTCCGAGTCACTCTGCTCACCCGAACTCACTGCCTGCACAGACAGAGTCTGGCCTCCGACTCTTCACCCCGGCTTCTACGGCGGCGTGGTCGGATGTTAACACCACGCACTGAGCCCTGCTGCAACCCCACCCAGTCACCTGCCAAGAGAAACGCTCTTGCGCTGCTGGTTAATGTTCACGAGGAAGATGCATGTGCTTTTTATCAAAGTGGTTTTTACTTTTTTTTTTTATTATTATTATTTAATATGGTCGCCATTCACTTGAGGTCTTGCGTGCTCCATGTTTGACTCTTCTTGTACAACGTGTTAACATACGTGTTTTGCATGTATTTGCAATGTCTAAATGTAATAATTGGTTTTGTTTTTGTCACTTTCTGCACCTGGTGGAGTTTGTTTTTTGACTTTCTGCTACGTTTTCACGAAAACAGGAACAAACCAATGAGTTGGATAGTTCTGTTGAGCATTGCTCACTTTTATGCTGCAGTTCATATTGAACAAGCACCTTCACTACTGGCCTGGAAAGCAATAGAGGAGTTTCAATTCTATGGAAATGATACTGCCATCATATTGACTTTGCAGATGAAAGTCATCATCGTGAACACACGCTCATTTGACAGATGCCGTTTTCATCTTACCGTGCCTTCCTACAACGTAGTACCTTCTGGAGTTTGGAGATGCATAAAATAGAATATCTGATTACATTTTTAAAATGATTCACTGAGGCCAGCCAGCAGCACAGCTAGACCTCTCGTGTCTTCACTCTTTGGAGACAATGCATAGAGCATGTTTATTACATGAATTTCGCAGATCTGGGCGACATCATCTGTCTCTCTGAGCTTCCGACTCTCTACTCTCAGTGCCAACTGGTGGTGGGCAGACTAACCTGTAGGATCCGGGAGTGGGTGATGCCTTAGCGTTGCGACAGCCAATCACAGGGCTCACTTGAGCATGCTCACGGCTCTCCTCAGTAAATGCATGTTCATGTTTTTCTTATCAGAGCTGAAATGGACTCCACCTGACCCGTCTGTGCAACCCCATGTTAGTGTCCGTGTCTGCTAATGTGGAGAACTGTCAAGCTTTCATGACCTGCAGATATCCTCTTCAGGGATCATTTTGAAGCCAAAATAGAAGAGGAGAAATGTCCAAAAAGTAACAATAAATCTTATGGATGCAATAATAATTTCCCACAAGTAATGTGGCATATTCAGCAACATATAATTGTACATAATTTGTTGATGGGAAATACTGCAGGGCAGCCCTGCTTTCTTAAAAAGAAATCCTAGAAAGCGGCCCATGGGGGCCGTGAGGAATGTGTTTGGCCGGTGCCTCTAGGCTGAACTGTGGCTCAATCTGCAGTTTTCTCTTCTCCTCGACGCTCGGGCAGTAATGCGGCCTCCTAATTTTCCATCTCCGTCTCGCAGGTGCGGAAGGGAGCGTCCGCCGGCGGCCCGTATGGGGCGCCGCACCTCTCCGCCTCCACGGAAATGAGCAGGTACATGGTGAGTACAGCATGCACTGCAGCGCCTCCACCCTTCACTCAACTCCTCAGCGTGAGAATTTCTACAACGTGACCTCCTGTGTCTCTAGGGCCCGAAAGCAGAAAAACATGGCAGCGGTACTGACAGTGACTACGACAACACCCAGACGTATGATGTGTCATTAGGGTGAGTCGTGAGTCCATGATCCATACAGCAGGTTCTGCTCTATTCGGTATTTCTACCATTTTTCTTTTGGGATTCGGTGGGTGGGTGGGTGTGTGTGTGTGTGTGTGTGTTATTTATTTATTTTATGTAAAATGTGTGCGTTTCAGAGCCGGGCGCAGCAGCGAGGAGGAGGGAAGGGGGGAGTCGGATGACGTAGTAGGGGGGGATGTCGGTGAGCCTGACCCCACCCTCCCATGCACCGAGGACGTCATTCTGAAAACAGAGCAGGTGACCAAGAACATCCAGGAACTGCTTAGGGCAGCACAAGAGTTCAAACATGACAGGTATGACCCCACACTGACCTCTTCACCAGCCATGGGCCACACCCACTTCCCTCTTAATGAAGTACACAGTCCTCATTAACACAATTTGGAGGTGCGCAGTTTCCCAGCCACATACTATTCTCATTTCCCTTAACTTTCACGCTGCACACATGAATGCTCACGCGTGATGATATGTTGGGGGTCTGCTTCACTTTTGTGTTTAGATTATTGCTTTTCGTTTGGTGTGACTCAGCTGCTCTTCTGTTCATGAGATGATTTATGTGTGGGATGATCCACAATGAAGTGGTGACTGTGACATTGTAGCGGGGTGTATTTTTATGGGGAGTGTTTGAAAGCCTTGGGAAAAGTCTAGTAAGTGCATTATGTGTATCATTCTGTGTGTGTGGGTCACCAGCTTTGTCCCGTGTTCTGAGAAGATCCACTCGGCCGTTACCGAGATGGCCTCGCTCTTTCCCAAGGTAATATTACCCTTCATTCTCTACCTTCATTCTGTAATTGCTTTTAAATGAAATTCATTTGAATGACGTGCCAGCCTACTTTCCTTCCAGCGGCCTGCTCTGGACGCCGTGCGCTGCTCCCTGCGTTTGTTGGCGGCCAGCGCGTCCCGGCTGCAGGTGGAGTGCAGGAAGGCCGCGCCCTCCGACCCCTCAGCCGGCACTGTAGACTACCAACTTCTCACTCAGCAGGTCATTCAGTGCGCTTACGACATCGCCAAAGCTGCCAAGCAGCTGGTTACCATCACGACCCGTGAGAAGAAGCAGTGATTGGCTGAGGAGCGCTGTGGGGGGTGGGACTCAGTGAGAGGAGGAGGACAGTGGGAATAGAGAAATCACTACAGTGAATGAATGAAAGGTAGAAGAATGAGGAATGTGGTGTGGAAGTGGAGGATTGGGAATGTACAACTGACTCAGACATGTAGGGATGGATGAATGCGGCAACACAAACTAAGAAGAAAAAATGGAATATGCAGCTATCACTACAGGCAGGGAAGAGTGTGGACCGGACGCTGGCACTCGGGAGACACTTTGGACCACAGACGTGGTCGAGCAACTGGGAGAAAATTCAACAGCTCGACTCTGATCATCTCACTCAATCTCACAGCACACTGCAGGGAGTCGGTCATCACTACCCGCCTCGGACTCTGCGAATTGCACACACACACAAGCGTGCACACACACACACACACACACACACACACACACACACACACACACATGGTTTGCCTTTGGGGGTCTGAGCACTGACTGCGTCACTTTTGGGTCTCTTGATCACAATAGGCGCAGTCGCAAGTCAGCACGTCCTGACATTTTGTGACTTGTGTTTTTTTTTTTTTTTTTTTCCCCTTCCTCTTAATATGATTTTTTTATACATACATACATACATACATACATACATATAAACAAATAAATAAATAAATAAAAAGAGGCTGTTGGCCTGTACCTCCTGGGACAGAAATTACTGACTTAAAGAAACCCTTACACTGGAATTATTGTATTAATTATTACTTTAGTTTTTTTTTTTTTTTTTTTTTTTTTTAAGATTACTGTTATCAGCTCTATTGTGTTTTTATTGTTTTAATATATATAATGTTTATCCCTTGTTTTTGGCCATCTATGTGCTATGGTCTGCAGAGTTGGGCAGGAATCGAAACGATTCCCTTCAAAGTTGATATTTATGGAACATGCCTTGATCTGTCTTTCTGGGTGATTCTCTGAATGGTTACAGTATCAGTACATAAAAGAAAAGGTAAAAAAAAAATATTAGCACATCAAGCAGAGATCAAAATATAATTAAGTTTTTTTTGTCATTATTATTCATTTTTGTGATGGCCAGAAATGCTCCAAGTGTAAAAGGAATTTTTAATTTTTTTCCTTTTTAAAACCCTTGTTCATGTTCACGGTTCTCTTTGAGCACAAGAACGGGATTCGTTGTCAGAAGCGGCCAGTCGACCCTCATTACAGCACCATGGCATAATCATCCTCGGACTCGATGTATGAAACTCAGCCCTGCCCTCCACGTTTTGACTGTTTCTCGGCTCCTTGCCTTCCTTATTAAGCTGCATGTTTTTTTTTTTTTTTTTTTTAGGTCAGCCACCCACACGGGAGCCAATTCGGCACGGTCTGCTGTGAGGTGTCTGTCAGTCTTAAGGGCAGGTTGTTCTTTTTGGCATGAGCGCGGATGAACTGAAATAAGCTAAAAGTGGCTGAATGTTGATGGCCGCTGGACGGTTGCTGTCAGTCATCTCCTCGGCAGCGGTGATGGACAGATCCCGCTCACATGCAGAAAGAGGGACCGCTGGGATACTCTTTCATCTGTGCTTTAAAATGGGAGCTCCTGTGATTTCTTGACTTTGAGTGCCAGTGGGTGAAGGGGCACGGTGCCCAACGTCACAGGGTCTGCAGTGTTGTTGCATTTCACCTTCACCAGGACTTAATTGATGATGTTACACCTTTTTGGGGGTGGGAGGTTACCCTGAAAGCCTTAAGCTCTTTGCTTGTGCTTATTTCATCATTTGCCAGCTAACCCTCATTTCATTATTTTATTTTTTTATTTTGCCAAATCGTTTCGTTTAAACGTATGTAGAGAATGTGATTCTTTTGTTCCAGTGTCAAACAAAGATTGTCTTAGAGAAAATCTATGATGGTTATTGCCTTTGCACTTCCACTAGAATGGCTTACGGTGAGACATTGTGCGCTCATCTCTGCTCCCCTCCACCATTTACCTCCCATGAACAAAAAATGTGAGAGGAGGCCAGGCTTGTATATGATACATATGGTTATATTTTCACAATATTTTTTATTAAGCTATACATCGAGCGATGGTTCCTGGAGACATTTTTACCTCTTTCTCATTGGCTGTGATGGACCTGAGGTTGGGAGTGGGGGGTGTGGGTCAGGTCCACCACGGCCAAGCATTAAACTCATCTCATGACAAGGGAGAAACCAGACAGAAGATCACCCACCCTCGCCACTGGACGGACTCCCGGTCTTCTGTGCACAGGTCTTATTCTCTCACGCACCCAGACTATGAACAAGCAAACGTGACCATGACCCCCCGACCCACAGCAAAGCTTTTCTCTCCAACTCGTGCAAAACTTCTGTGTTCAGACACCATGTACTGATCCTGTGCATCTCGCAGCTCTGGCAACGCGAGATCGCCGGTGGGAGAAACTCTGCGCAGAGGTAAACTGTACAAAGTTAGAGAAATAAAACTCCGCAAAAACAAATGGCATCGTAATAGAAGACTCATAAGCTGTACATTTGTAATAAATAAACTGAAACATGTTAATTGTCCTTCATTGTGGATTTATTGTGTCTACTCTGCATCCAGCATTTAAGAGGGGGGGTTGTTTGGGGTTGGGGACAAAATGCAATCGATACGCTGGTATTCAGTATTGATGTACCAAAGTTTAAGTCACTGGTCACACTGGTAATGTGCAGGTTTTTGATCTTCTTTTCTCAAGAAATGCAGTGATTTACGGTCAATTGCTGCTTTTTGAATTTGAAAATTATTGTTTTCAGGTACAGAAGTTGTGATTGTCCTGCAATATCGAGTATCACAAAATCGCCAATAATGTCATCGTCATAATGACGTTAGGACTGAGAATCTTCTTTAAAAAAAGAAATCAACACCAGGTCCTGAGAATATGTTTACGTGTTTACATGTAAAAAAAATGTATAATACGTTTTAACAGAGTAAATCAGGCCTTTAAATGTGTAAAATACAGTATTTCTACTGCAACATAACCATGATACTCTTCACAACCGTTTCACCTACACCAACACACGTTACATGTACATTTATTGTGGCAAGTAGTTTAAAAAAGATAAATATGTATAAAATACCTGCTCGCTTATGAAAAATAAGCTATAATGAAGTGTACCTGTGGTCCATTAATGTTAATGAGATTAAATACAGCCTTCGTTATTTGAAAGCCTTATCTGGAGGGTGTGTGTTTAGGAGTGTTGGCCGATTGTGTTAAACCGCACCGCGTACATGAGAGCGTGTTCGGAATCGTGTAACCCCAGGAGAAACGTTCGGCTCCTCAGTCAGACTCCTCTTCTGTGCTGGAGCTGTGCAGTAAGGCAGCTTCCTGCCTGCGACCCGGAGGCACCCGCCTCTTCCTCCGACCCACCAGCTTCAGTCTCCTCCGTATAACGTCTGAAGACAGGACAATAACAGCACCTTGGTTAAAGTAGAGATTCGATACAGGGGTGTAATTTAAAATACAAAGCTGACACACAATCGTGTGTGTGTGTGTGTGTGTGTGTGGGGGGGGGGGGGGGGGGGGTCTGCCAGGTACTTGATTTTGATTCATTTGAAAATCTTCCACGCTAAACACTCAGTGTTTTCTGTTTTATTACTAATTATTAATTAATTAATAGCCGGACTGGCCATGTAGATACAGATGATAGGGAGGAAGAGAGCGGGCGGGGCACCTGCCACGCTGTCGCAGTCGTCTGCGCCGCTGTGCCAGTACAGGCTGGGCGATCTGCGCCAGTGGCGGTACAGCCGCGTGTGCAGCACGGACAGGGTGAGCAGCACCAGCAGGAAGCCCAGCGCCGCCGCCGCCCACACGGCCTCGTCGGTCCGCGGGGTGGACATCCTCTCCCCCGCATCCCTCCTGCGGCCCTCCTCTCTCAGCCTCTGCCCCTCCGTGTCTTCTTTAATGCGCTGCCTCTTCCTGTGGGCGCGGACGCCTCCCGTCTTCTCCGTCTGCTCTGTAGCCGCTTGCGGGTTTACACCCATCGTTTGGATGGTTCTGCTGAGGGACTCTCTCGCTCTCTGTGTGGAAGGTGTGGCCACACCCGGCGAGGGCCTGCTGCTGGTGTGAGGTCTGATGGGCTCAGAGTTCAGAACTTCGGCTTCATGCTTGTCCAGTAGCTCCTCCCTCTGCTCCTCAACTACAGCTCTCTTTGCTCGATTTCTCTCCTCATTAGTGGTCTGAGACAGTGCCTGCTCACAACACCTTCTGAAGATCTGACCGAAGAAAACAGGATCAGTAACACACACACACACACACACACACACACTCACAGTGACAGTGGGTCGCTCACCTTGAGCTGCAGGGGTCTGTTTCTCTCCGTCTCTGGGGGTCCTGCCTGCATCAACAGCATGTTGTACCTCTCCACCCTCCCTCCGCTCCTCCGACTGAGGCTTATAGAGACGGAGAGCAGCCAGTCACAAACCTCAGATGCGGTCACATGGGACACCTCCAGAGTACGACCCCATGACACCAGAGCCAATGGCTGTACAGGACATAGGAGAAACAGCAAAAAGAAATGACATCACTGCATGGAGTAATCTAAATTCTTATTAAATTACTTTATAATGTCAAAACACTGGTATTTTATAAACAGACATTTATGTGGACATACAGTCCATGGCAAGCCATAAGATCCCCAAAAAAAGATGGATTTAAATGAACCGACAGACCCGCTCAGTGCTGAGCCATGGGTGGGCGGAAATGATGTAGTGGGGCAGACAAGAGCGCGCCAGTTCAGCCAGACGACCACGCTGATGGAGAGGGGCACACGGGTGATGCAGGATTACAACTGCCCCACACTAAAATAACACACACACACACACACACACACACACACACACACACACACACACACACACTGTTGAAATCATGCTCGTTTCGTTTTGAAATGAAAGCAAAAAAGACGATGGTCATGAAGTAGATCATCAATTACATAATGAAAGTATGCAGTACAGTATAAAGCAGCACAGAATGTTATTGAAAGGCATAAACACTTTGGTCTTCTGTTTAAAATGCAACTCAATAAATGTGCAATGAAGACAAATCACCTGCAAATTATTCAGCCAGCGCTGGGGAGGGCAGTACACATAGGCTCCGGTTTCAGCCGCCACGGGCCTGTGAGCCCCACTGATAACCAGAATCGAGCTTATTACAGGAGGTTTTAGAGCCCAAACTAACATGACACGAGTGAACTTAAATGCTGAAGCAGAGCCTTACTAGACACAAAACATGCAGGCAGTACCTGCTGGGAATTGTGTGGTTGTAGGAGATGGGCGTGTCCATGCAGACACGCTCAGCTGGCTGTGGACAAAAAGAGAAGGGTGGAAGGATATTTATATATATATATTTATATATATACATATATATATATTCTCACTGAAGGCATCAAAACTTTTTTTTGTACTTAAAAAGTGGAGACCTGGCCTCCACAGTCACCAGACCTGAACCTAATCAACATGCTTTGAGGTGAGCTGTACCGCAGAATAGAATATATTTCAGTTATTTCACCTTTTTTTGTTAAGAACATAACTCCACATGTGGTTATTCATAGTTTTGATGCCTTCAGTGAGAATCTACCAACGTAAATGGTCATGAAAATAAAGAAAACACATTGAATGAAAAGGTGTGTCCAAACTTTTGGCCTGTACTGTATGTGTGTATGTATGTATGTATGTATGTATGTATGTATGTATGTATGTATGTGTGTGTGTGTGTGTGTGTGTGTGTGTGTGTGTGTGTGTGTGTGTGTGTGTGTGTGTGTGTGTGTGTATATATATATATATATATATATATATATATATATATATATATATATAAAAAATCTGGCACACATCAATTTACAAAAAAAAGTGCTTTTGGGAGTAAATGCATTCTGTTACTGCTTATTTAGATCCCAGGCTATGTAGAAATCAGTCTAAAAACATTTTTTTAAGGAATATGTAAAAAACAGAAACCGTCTGATGGTTACTGACCGTCGGTAGTAGCCTAGTGTGTAACACACTCGCCTATGAGCCAGAAGACCCAGGTTCAAATCCCGCTTAGTACCATTGTGTCCCTGAGCAAGACACTTTACCCTAAGTCGCTCAAGGGGGACGGTCCCTGTAACTACTGATTGTAAGTCGCTCTGGATAAGGGCGTCTGATAAAATGCTGTAAAAAAAAACAGTATATTTCCAAAAGAGCTGACTCACATCAAGTACATAACATATGGCTAGTCTAAAATCTTTTTTACATTTTAGTTTGCAAATTATTATATTTTTCACCCCATGTATAGTAAACATTTTAAGAAAGGAATACGTGAGAAATTATATATCGTGAGGAATTTTCATTTTGTGTGACAGTGAGTTCATTAACTGAGAGTAATGAGATCAGATTAGTTTGGAACTGGCTGTCCTGATGTCACCAGGTCAAAGGACGAAGCTTATCAGCACACACGGTGCCGGCGTTCCACCGAGTGTCGTGCGCTGGGGGACAGTCCATACCTGCAGCGGGGACCTCCTGTCCACGCTGCCACCGTCCTGCAGCAGAGGACGAGAGACAGCACGTTACTCACAGAAGCGGGGACATCAGATGTCCTAATAAACTGTTAATAAGAACCTGTGCACGGTGGGGCCACGGGGGTCCGGGGCAGGGCAGCAGGGCGGCGGGGAGCAGGTCCCTCTCCACCTGGAACTGCAACATTGCCAGATTATGACCCCTGACCCCGGACTACGTTCTGTCGTGTGTCGCCAAGGGCAGAAAGGGTTTTAAAACAAGCAACATTCGCCGAGAACGGGAGCAGAAGGCGGACAAAAAAAATTACATAAAACTAAAATAAATACGTATGTGTACACCACCTTGCCGTTGTCGCAGAAGCGGCGCCCCGGTGTCGCCTGGCCGTCAGCGGACAGCGAGAAGAGTCCCGACAGAAGGACGAGCGCCGGTGCGAGCATCGCGCCTGGACGGTCCGCAGGCGTCAATGTCCGCGGCGGGACGGAGGAGACGGTCCTGGCCTGTCCGGACTCGGTCGGAGCGACTTTCTGGCCATGACGCGACACGACGCGCCTCTTCAGAGCGGCCGTTTCATTACAGCGACGCGCGTTTTTCCGCGCTAGTCAAGTTGACGAAGTGAACGGGCTGAGCCGCCGCGAAGTCGCTCTCCGGCTGCATTTTCTGCCTGATTCAGTCTAATCTCGCCGGACCATCAGACCGCCCACTTTAAATGTTTTTTTTATTCTTTTTTTTTATTATTAAAAGCGACACGCTGCCGCTGGCACTTCTGCAGTTTCGCACTTTAACTACGGCGGCCCGAGGGGACCACGTCGCCGAAAAACGCGATTCACTTTTCAGGCGAGGTTGCCAAATCCGCTCAATATACGTCCTTTTGCATTTTCTTCCCCCATATTGTTCACGTGAAAAAGTTTCATAAGATAAAAGCAGGGCAATTGTTCATCCTTAGTTCTTAGTTCCTTAGTAACTCGATATACGATATACAAGTTTCGAAATTCATGGATGCCAAAACTGTCGCTTTGCGTTCGGATCTCATTACCCGAAACTCGATTACAAGACCCATTGGACAATTTGTACAGGACACAAACATGACAAAGAAGAGGGCATCACTCATTTATATATCCATCTGCAGTGTCTGTAGTGTTTGGACTACAAATCCCAGTCCCATGTCTCTTCTTCGCTCTTTGATCACTGTGCCACAATGGAGAAGACTTTGCTCTCCTTCCAGTGTTTGCTCAGTTGCAGACCTATGTAAATTATGTGCTTATGTAAATATTACTTGCAAACAGACACCGCAGCAGGGCTGACTGTGCAAATGTGCCGGATTGATGTGCTTACACTAGATTTATAAGTGTATAATCCTCTAAAAGTGTGCTTTGTGTCTTTTATTTTCTTGTTTTCTAAAGACTTTTATTCTGTATTCTGGTGTGGGTAAGAGAATTATAGTGACAATCTGGGTGTTTAATTCATTGTAGAATATCTAAGTGTGCTAGTGTTTATGGTTATGTCAAATATGTTTCTGTTCAATTTATGGTTATTGTAAAAAGTTATGTGAGTTATAAAACTCTGATCACCCCCCAAAGATTTTGTGGTAGCAGCCGTGCCCTTGGGTTAGTGGGTCGGCGACCCGGTTCTGTTCTCTTGAACGCATGACGTTTTTTTTTATAAATTATGTACATATTAGGAATTTTCTGTATGTACATGTTCTAAAAAATACTGTACATTGTAGAGAGAGGCGCAGGAAGGAGACGCGATGTCGTGATGCGACTTTGCTTTTTGTGCAGAATACACGTGGTTAAGCAATCTCTTGGTGTCATCTCGTCATTTGCTGTTAGAGGGGCAAAATGAAAAAAAAATACACAACGCAGAAGGAGAACCGCTACACAAAGACAAGACTGCAGGGGTGTTATTGCGAAAAGAGAGCGCCTGAGCACTGGGCCTGTGTAAGCAGAATCTAGACTCAAGGTCGAGGTCAGGGCTGGTAGGATCAAACTCTGACGGCAGCTGCTTTTAGCAAGAAATGCATGATATGTGACCCTCATTTCAGCGACATCGCATTCGGTCTGGACCACAAATAACAAACGTAGATGCGGAAGGGTCAACGAAAAGGAAATGATATTCCAGATATGAAACTGCCACAGCAGGTCCCTCGCACCTCAAGCATGCAGCATGCTTACTCAACATTTTCCACTGCCCTGTCACCTCGAACAGGCACGACTCCAAGGACAAATTTTCAGTTCGTTTACATTTACAGTATTTATCAGAGCGACTTACAACCAGTAGAGACGGGACAGTCCCCCCTGGAGACACTCAGGGTTCAGTGTCTTGCTCAGGGACACAATGCCAGTAAGTGGGGTTTGAACCTGTGACTTTGTGGTGTGCTGGTTTTACTACCACCCATTTGTACTGAAATGTAGTAAAAATCAGTCCACAGCATAAACTCTGTGTTTTGGTCTTATGATGTCCTCTGGGAGGCTCCCATGTTCTCACCACAGTAAAAGCTCCTCTTTCCTACTGGGTATCAGTATCAAGTACCACTGTGCTGTCAGCAAATTTAACCAAGGTGTTGTGATGGTGTCTGGTGTAAAGACTACTGTGTTTATTCCCTAAGTCATGGGGACCCCAAATTACCTTGGTGGACATGGTGGCGCATCGGATCTTTTCAATGGTCTAATTTCCTTGTGTAGTAGATGTTCTTGTCATGTGATCTTTCCGGTTACAAAGTGCAGTCCCCCCTGGAGCAACACAGGGTTAAGTGTCCTGCTCTGGATCAGGTCGAAAAAGGGTAATGATTACACAGGGTAGGGGGCCATCCTGGGCTGATGTGGAGCCCAAGATGACGGATCAGTCATGGGGTCCAGAGCTCTGTGCTGCACTTCTGCACTTAAGGAAGCGGAATCATAATTGGAAGGGTGTGGGTTCGAAGGTGCCATTGAGTGCCTGTCATGGCTGCCCACCGCTCACCAAGGGTGATGGTTAAAAGCAGAGGACACATTTCATTGTGTCACCATGTGCGGTGTGCTGTTGAATAAATATGGGGCCAATCATTAATCCTGACCAGAAATGCAGCTCCAAAATAGCAAGGAATCTCCACCATGCTTCACTTTTGTTTGCAGGCATTCATTGTCGTACAGCTCACATGACCTTTGGTGAAAAATCTGCCCAATATGTCAAATTTTGACTCTTTTTTCAGCAAAACCTTGTTTCCATGCTTTTTTGAATGGAAATTTTATTAAGGTGTATGTAAGATGGGAAGTCGCAGGTCCATGACGTTCTGCACCTTTGCATTCTCCATATCCATATCGGCCTTCCCCCGAGCAAGAGGTGTGAAAGGCCAGCCATTTATTTGGGGTCCCCTGCTTTGTCTTTGTCCGGCTACGACACCCCCCAAACAGGATACACCAAGGACAGGGCGGAAATAACAAATTCGGATTGGTCAGTGTCAACTTCCTGGGAGTCAAATGTATTAAAGACATCTTTCTGGGCACTTGTTTTTTCCTTTCCATCGGGAACTGGGGGTCTTTCCCTCTACCTGTTTTTCTCCTGGCTTTTCTTTCTCTTCCTTTATCCCTTTCTCCTTTCTTTTATTTTGGGTTTAACATTGGTACCTTTTTTTACATACAATATTTACATGTAACTGCAATAGTAGTGGTGGCCTAGCGGTTAAGGAAGCAGCCCCGTAATCAGAAGGTTGCCGGTTCGCCTGTCATGGCTGCCACGGCTCACTTAGGGTGATGGGTTAAATGCAGAGGCCAAATTTCACTGTGCGCACCGTGTGCTGTGCATCACATGTGACAATCACTTCACTTTCACATCAGATTGGAGTGGTTTTAATACAGTGCTTTGTGTATAGAGTTTATACCCCTTTTACATGTACATTGTGTACATTACATTTGCACCAGTCCAAAAAAAAAAAAAAAAAAAATGTAAATTTTCATGTGGGCAACACAAGTAGGAATCCAGGCTCTGGCTTTGTGTGTGCGAAGTTTGAATGCTCTTTCCATTATCAGGCTGCTTTTCTCCACCCAAATACATGCCCACTAGGTGGCTTGGTGGCCCTGCCATTTCTGGACTCAGCAGTTATGGGTAGCGAGAGTGCTTCACGTTTGAGGGACACTGCCTCTAGTTGTAGCAAGATGAGCTGCATTCTGGACAGAAGACGTGTCCTCCTTGTTGAAAAGAGCCCTCTGCTGGACCTCCTTGGTAAATGAAGGACGGGACAGAGTCTGTACTAAAATTACTTTATTACACCTGATCGCTCCAGTATTCCTCTGCCAGAATAGTAATTACAGTACAAACAAAATAGTACATTTGACCCTAGTTTATTTCAGCTCCATGAATATTTCAATACAACTTTTCAATCCTTGTGTTTGCTTTTTTTAAATTTATGTATAATCTGTATAATCTTTTTTTTTTTTTTTTTTTTTTAGACATTCAATAACATGTTTCACAATCTATACATTTTAATACAGGTTACACATGAGTGGTAGTGGTAATGCTGAACCAAGAAAGAGAATGAATACTGACATAACTGTACATAAAATTTCCCCCTTTCCCATTAAGACCACCCCTTTCTCTACATAATGATTTTGATTTATACTTCTCTTCGCAACCGTGGCGAGCCGAACAATTTGTTAGTCTGGCTTTGTTAAACAAGTGTTTTTTTTTTTTTCATTTAACAAGAGAGAAAAAGAAAAAAAATAGGTTACTTTAGAGAGAAGAATGCAGTAGTGTTTGGGCTTGGCAGCTCTGAGATGGCACAGTGTTTGACCAGAGGGTGGACCTCCAATACTTATTATTCCACATAACAATAATCCGCCTCTCACCTTCTCTCGCTCTCATAGCTTCAGTCAGTAGGACAAATGCTCAGAATAATCAGCATTAATACTAAAATAATTCTCATCCACAAGAGGTGTATTAGACATGGCAATTCAATTTAAAAGAACCAGGGAAGTTAAAATTTTGTACAGATCCTGTCGGAGTGAAATAAAACAAAGCGCGTATTTAAAATAAAATAAGATACAAATGGGGGTGTGGGGTGTGGCTGGTCTGTGGGAGAGGATATGTATTTACCACCCAGTCTCTAATTTGATCCATAAAAAAAAAAAAAAAAAAAAAAAAGCAAATTGTGTCAACCTGGTGCACAGTGGAGGCATTACATTCTTTGCACTAGAAGAAGAGAAAGATGACAAAAACGTTTTTCAGATGCAGAACGAGTGGCCGTGAAGTGCCGAGGCGTTGGCGGCGGGCGATGACCCGCGCAGAGCGGCCGTGTGCAGGTGCCGTGTCAACACTCGTCCCTGGAGGTCCACGTCCCCGCCCGCGGCCCACAGGAGCAGCGCGGACTGGCGGCTCGCTGTCCTCGTCAGGGTCTAGTGTCTCAGGCAGAAGCGACCGCCACCCCGCCACCGCCGCTTTAAGCGCATGAGAAACTAAGGGGTCTTTGGCGAACGCTCGTACGGTGTCACGTCTGACGATGCGCAAAATGTTGCTACCCTGCAAAACAGAACAGTTCCCCGTGGGGCGACTGGAGTGTGGCGTGTTTGTGTGGCCGCAAGTAGGTTGTGTGCACATTTTAGGTTTCTGAGAAAATGTTTTAGCTTAGAAATCTGAACAGGTACATTGATTAGATGTTTCCAACGGCCTATATGCCTGCGATCCTCGGTTATTATTAACTCGTTGGTCTAAACATACAGCAAGAACTCTTTCTCCTCATTAACAAGCCTGTAAGTGACTGAAGATTTTTTTTTTTGGTCATTTCTTTAAAAATGTTTTTAAGTTAGTATACTCTTTCGTGTCTAGACCTTTCCCTGCCAGAATCTGGCAGTTCTTGCGGGTCTGACACCGGGACTTGGTGTGAATGGCGAATGGCAGGGGCAGCAGCAGCAAAACTCATGTACCCAGAACTCCACTGTGCGATCTACCACCGGTCCCTGGGCCCAGAGAGGAAAGAGGTCACAGGCCAAAGGGAAGAGAGGAGAAAAATGAGAGGAAGTGTGCCCCCATACCAGTGTTAAGCTTTGCTTAAGTGCTTATATGTATAATATACGGACACTGAGCCTGCTGTCATGGTCTCCCTTCCACAAAAAAACAAAAAAAAAAACCAAACAAGACCTATTCTAGCACCAGAGTATTTACCATTACCACACAGCAGTGCTGTTAATAACCCCACTCAGCCCATACTCGACAACTTCAACAGCAGCCACCATCGCTCATAAAAGGTTCCTGCGAAGGACGTGCTATGACGTTACAGCTTACATATCAGCCTGTTCTGCTCCTGACGTCACCATGCAGACCTAATCCCTGAATTTCATACATTCCACATGACAACGGCACCAACGCGTCAGTCGTCTTCCATTACCCCCCACCCACCTCTCAACATGCATGTTGTGATTACCATATATCCATGTTGTCATGTAACAGCTTGCAGGGTAGGTACTATAAAGTGCTACTATTTGGCAGATGTTTGAGAAGGCACCAATAATAAAAATAATTAAAATCTATGTCAGCATGTGCCATAAAATACTATTTACCTGTGTGTGTATATTGAAATCCATCTTCTTTGGAAAGAACACCCGGACATGGTCCGTTTTGTTATTTAATTATCTCTAATAGAACCGTTGAAACATTCTGCATTAAACGTGAATAACTGAAGGCACTGAAAACATCAGAAGGGCTTCAAACGGGGCCTGATCCCTGTTGGCTCAGGGGGTTCAGTTGCAATGATTTCATCCCTTCAAATGGAAGCCGGAGCTTCAAAACCTGATGGTCTATTCATGGCATAAAAATATCAATATCTCTTTTTGTCTCTATCTCTCTCACACATACACACAAACTGCCAGATTCAAGAGATTTTTTCCCCCTCTCCAAGTGCATGTGCAAAAATTCACCTGGCGATTTCAAAACCATTTAAGACCCTGCACAGCTGAAGGTTCAGCACTAGGGGGCAGAAATGGCAACTGCTTCTGTTCTAGACTGAGGCCTGAAATAAATGTTTTTTAAATATACATTAAATATATAAAATTAAATGGAAAAGAAAGAAAAAAGTAATTTGGCACACAATTTATATTAACGCCCTTTGTTCCATGACTGTGTGGTCTTTGTTCAACAATAAAATTCCAACAATATACCTACGTTGTGCCTTTTGTCGAATGTTCCGACACCATCAGACATGTTATCACACATATGAGCTGCTGCATAATCAATCACACTTTTTCTTTGATGGAAAAAAAAAACGCTCATACAGAGAACTAAAAATGCAAGCTGCACATCCAGTCCATTCCCTACCATCCCGTGCAACATCGCTAAAGCTAATAACACCAATGCATCTGAACAGCCAATAATAATGCCCACAAGAAATGAAACACTATTCTGGATCTATCTGGATATGACACAGACGCTCCTGTAAGCCTGTACTTGAGGCCAGGTCAATAAGAGGACGTAATGAAGCTAAAACCTCAGAAGCTCACATCACTTCAGTATGAATAGGCAAAGGACCATGACAGCAGTGCAACAGGGACAATATGGAAAAGCTTCTTGATTTTACTCAGCCCACCCCAAAAAAAAAAAAAAATTAAGCAGATGTAAATGGGGCTTTACCAGACCAGTGCATGAGTACAAAAGCATGAACTCAGGGAAGGGTAGTAATCTACAGAGCCATGGGTACTTCTGGGCTACAGTAGAGTGCCACCTACTGACCTGAGCAACACACACAAACAAACACACAGAAATGGCAAGAGAGAAGGAAAGGTGAAGAAAAAGGAGAGCGTGGCCTGTTTCTTTTTTTCGGGGTCCCTCCCTTTGCTGTCTGGGCTGTGCCGGTGGCCTACCCTGCTCTGTGGGCCTGCTCTGCACCCATCTAAGTGTAGGACAGGTGGGAACCATTGGATATCTGAGAGGTGATGCTGGTGCTCCTGCTCATTGCCTGCTCACCTGGCCCCCCCGAGGTGGTCCTCCTCAGCGCCTGTGGGCTGTTCCGCAGTCCAACACCCCTGCTGACTTTTGGCATTGCCCCCAGGGATGCGGACGGGAGACCCCACGGCTGGGGGGTACCACCTTGTACACCTGAGCCCCAGCCCTGTTGGGCGGGGGGAGGCCCACCCTGACTGGAGTGGTAGTGGTGATGGCTGCCGTGGTGGCTGGAGCCCCTGCTGCCGTCACCCCAGAGCGAGCCCTGAGAGCTGCCTGAGTGGTGCTGGTGCTGGGGGGGTGCCCAGCTAGAGGGCGCTCCGGGGAAGCTGTGGCTAAGGGCTTCGGGGGAGATGTTAGACAGCACCATGTTGCTGAATCCCAGACGCATGCTCTCAGAATCAAAGGCCTCAATCTCGCGTGCCTGCCGCTCCAACAGGGACCTGATGCGCTCGGAGCGCTCGTTCTGCAGGGCCAGCATCTCCTCCTCAATCTGCACACACAGAAACATTTCAGATTATTTCTAAACCATTCCAGCAGTTCACTCTCTAAATCCCACAACTTTTAAAATTTATACGATTTATTGTAAGAGTAAGCTGCAAATTCCATTTCAGTTTCATTTTGTAGCTCCAACAAGACCGCTTTGAGCACAGCTGAAAATGGTTTTATATACATTTTATTACAAGACTATTTGCATGTTTGAGCACTTATTTTTAATGTACATAATGTGGATTCTTATGGGAATAAGATAATGTAGTTTCAATCAAAGCAAATTATTTACTTTTGGTTTTATATATAATTTCACAACAATATTTACAAAGTTCTCTTGGAGCACAATCCATTAGTCTTTCAAAAATAAATTAAAATGTCACATTATTCAGCAATAAGTGAAATACCCAAATCCCAGAAATACTATACATTTGCAGAATGTTGGTGCATACAGCGGTCCCTGTGGGAGTGGGTCAAGTGGTATAGTTTTGCCATAGAAATTATTTACTTTGCTAAAACTCAAAGAGAATGAAACGGGGCAGACAGGCAGGCAAACAAGGGGAGATGGATGGTGAGAGGCAGACCTTCTGCTCCAGCAGAGCCCTGCGCAGCGAGACCCTCTGCTCCAGCTCTTTCCTCTCGCGATCCTGCTGCGCCTCCGTCTGCATCTTGATCTTACTCTGGTAGGCGTTCAGCAGCTCCAATTCCTGCTGCAGCTGCATGCGCAGCACCTGGCACTCAGCCTCCTGCGCCTCATCCAGCCGCAGCTGACAATGGAGAAATGCAAAGAGACGGAGAAGGTGACGCTTGAGACAATTTCAGTGTATGAGGACACAGACAAAATTTTCATGGGGGAAATAACTACAGAGGAGGGAATAGAGTTTGAGCAAGTTGATGCAGAAGCTGTGTGATGCAGAAGTGTGACTCACAGCCTGAGTAGACAGCATCTCGTTGATGGAGTGGTCGTACTGCTCAGCCAAAATCGCCAGCTTGCGCGTCTGCTCCTCCTTAATCCTTTTCAACACAGCCTTGTGGTCGGCCTTGGGGGTGTTCTCCAGCAGGTGGTTCCTCAGAGCCTTGTACTGCCGAGTCTGGATCTTACACGTGTCCTGAAACTGCTTCTTTATCTGCAGCTCTTTGGACTGACAGGGGAGAAAAAAAAAAAAAAAAAAAAGTGGTGAGATGCTATACAGGGCTCGAAGTGTGCACTGTATATTTATTTATTTCATACACATAGCAAGATGCTATGCTATGTTAAGCTAAGAACAAGAGGCACCTTGAGACTCTTGGGCTGCTGGCGGATCTCCATGACGTGTTTTCGCCGCAGCTCCCTTTCTCTGCGCTTGTTGTACTCCTGCTGGTTAGTGAGCTCGGTCTGGTGCTGCAGCCGGATCAGCTCCGCCCGCATCTTCTGGATTGTGGTGAGCTGCCGGAACTCTAGCTCTTGCATGGACTCATGGTGGCGTAACAGCATGGCATGCTCAAGGTCCTTCTGTGTCTGCCGCTTGTTCAGCTCCTACACACATACACACCAACACAGTACAACACAATAATTAATAAACAATAACTAATAGCACCAATACGTCGCCTGATTAAAAATGAACTGAAACATGTTTCTTTCGCATGCAGCCCTGGGCATGAAGTGTGCATTATGTGTACAAGCCTTCAGCCATTCCGGTTACTGGCCCAGAAATTCGGTGCTTCCATATCCCGTAGTGAGATGTCTAGTGAATCAACCGAAAGGTTACGGTTGTAGCCCCGGTTTTCTGAGGGAGATGAGTGAGGTATCACTCTGCTTGCATTCTGTGAGGAACCGCTGGATTCTGGACTGAGGGGCCAGATGGGTCTTTTTTTTTTTATTAATTCCATACTATCCTTAAACCTTTGTGGGTACAATTTCCATTGAAATTCACTGACCTCGCGCACTAGGTCCTGTTCCATGTTGTGCCGTATAATGAGGATGCGTCTTTTAAACCGGCGGCACTCGAGCTCCAGGTACTGCCGCTGTCTGCGCAGCAGGTTGGCTTCCTCCTCTGCCTGATAGTGCTGGATGTTCTCCTTCTGCTTGGACAGCCATTCCTGCTTCTCCTTCTTTGGTGTTGACTGATTCTCATTCAGCTCCTAAAGAATAAAAAAAAAAATAATAATAATTTTTACACCCATTTGTCCATCCCTGCATCCGCCCTCCCCAGTGTTAACTATATTGTGGTTTGCGTACTCGGCGCGTTTTTAGTGAAAAATGTGACCATGTGAATGAACACACCTCTTTGAGCTGCTCCTTGCGAAGTTTGTACTCTCGTTTCTGGGACTCCTGGAAGCTGTTCAGCTCTTTCTTCTGCTGGCTCTGAATATGCTGCTGAAACTTCTTTTCATCGTTGGCAAAGGTCTTGGCCTGGGAAAGTAATTAAAATAAATAAAGAGACAGTTGAAATGCTCAAGAATGTCAAATGCTGCATCCCTACATCTTTTTCCATGGTGGCCTGGTGCTTCTTAGTGAGTTTTTCAATCTCAGCAGCAAAGCTGCTTCTCTGGGTGTCCAGCTCTTTGTCCAGGCGCAGTCGGTGCTCATCCATTTCAGCCTTTAACTTGTTCTCCAGGGCCATCAGCTGTTTCTGGTGCTGTCGCCGCATTCGTTTGTATCCGGACATCTGCTCTCGCAGCTCAGAGTCCTGCTCATGCTCCTGGATCTGACGTGTAACCTGGAAGGAGATGGAGAGGCACTTACACTGAGGAGCTGGCACACGTAGGCCTTCATCTATGATTAACCAATAAAATATCTTATACACTAATGTTACTTTTTACAGTTTTTCTCTCATAACTTCTCTCATTTTTAGTAATCAGCCACAAACTGCAGCTTCTAGGTGGGTTTCATTATTGCAATGTCCTCATAGCTGAGAATCATAGTCTGTGTTTTTCTGTAGACTTTGGCTAATCAAGTATAAATAATTTGTACTTATGATCAATATTTATATTCTTTCAGCAGAAATGTCTGAAAGCCCAATGACATGGAAGTGTATGTGCAACTGTAAATTCAACAATCTTCAAGAAGCAGTCAGTCAATTTGCTTTTGACATTAGCAAAAATTAAGTGAAATAAAAGGTGCAGAAAAATAAGCAGTCGCAATGATTTGTTGGGCGAGTGTGGGTCAATGGGTCCTCACCAGGGAGGCTGTGCGGATGGTGGCAAAGTGCTCGCGATTGCGGTAGTGGCGGCGTGGAGCCTGTGCAGGGGGAGACTGGGGCTCGGAC
Organism: Denticeps clupeoides; assembly: GCF_900700375.1. Taxonomy (NCBI): domain Eukaryota; kingdom Metazoa; phylum Chordata; class Actinopteri; order Clupeiformes; family Denticipitidae; genus Denticeps; species Denticeps clupeoides. The sequence continues at coordinate 13,023,117 of NC_041725.1, forward strand.
GGCCGACTTGGAGTCTCCGACTCATCTGGGTAAGTCTCCTCCTCCTGCAACCACAAAACATAATTTGGCACAAAACACAAGTGCTGATAAAAGTATTAATAAACAGGTTCCAGAGTGTAAACGTGAGACAGCTATGCACGCACCGGTTTGAGATGGATGACAGAGTTGTTGGACATGACAGTGCCTTTATCGGATTCCATCATATCTGGCTCACTCTTGTTGTCGCCGGTGTCGGTCAGGCTGTTAACAGAGCTGCTCTGGGAGCTGGCACTAATGGACATGCTGGGGATGGACTGGTTACTGCCCACGCTGTTCACCGTGCCAGTGCGGCCCACACTGTGCTCTGGCTCCTGGACAGAAAACACAAGATCTGAAGAGTCAAAGCCAACATACAGACCTACAGTTCACCTCATCAGCATGATCAACTCTGTTAGCTAAAATACCAATTAAACACAAAAAAAAATGCTATATGAGCACATGAAAATATCTGACTATTCTAACTGACCTCCTCCTCATCAGCAGCTTCAGCCGCAGGGCCATTATGGGCCTCCTGGAACAAGATCTTCTTCATCTTGCGATACTGCAGGTTGTCTAGCTCTCGCACTGCATCTTTGGTCCGCTGGATCAGGTCCATCAACACCGAATCTGGACGTTCTCGCTGGACAAATGCGTGCTGAGCCACACACACACACACACGGGAAGAAGGTTATGTGGTCACATAAAACATCCATTAATTTCCAAAACCAAAACCAAAAAAAAAAAAAAAAAAAAAAAAAAAAAAAAAAAAAAACACCTCATTAACCATCTCATCTTACCTGCAGCAGTTCCTCAGATTTGGGCCTGTCTTGGGGAAGCTTCTGAAGACAGGAATCCACAAAGTTTCTGAAGTACTCAGTCCTGCATTGCAGAGCAGGGAGCAGAAGGGCTGTTTACGATGCTTATTCTCATCAGTGCGCCTTCTGGAGGTTGACTAAATTATGCACTGTCAGAGCAAAAACATGCACACTGATGGAGAATAATCAATAGCCGGTGCACTCACCACTCGCATGACTGCAGTGTTGGGCTCTCATTCTGCGCTATGTGGTATAAGGCACTCATTGCATTCATATTGAAGAGAGGAGGCTTCCTCTCAGCTGGAAAATCAGAGTAAGTAGGGGATTAGCATTATGGACAAATATGCATGAAACGGATAATGTCTTTCCTGGATGGAGCACTGAGATGGATGAGGCAAACATACACAGAGAAAGAGAGGGGGAGAGAGAGATACTGGAAGGTGTTGGGGGAAGACAACCTACCAATAAATGCAGAAAGCAATGTGATAATAATGAGAATGTGGTAAGATTTACGAGCCGACTGACTGACCTAGTTCAATACATGTGATTCCCAGAGACCAGATATCCACCTTCCCATCATACTGGCCCTCATCCATGGCCAATATGACCTCAGGGGCCATCCTGAAAACCAAATCAAGCTATCAGCATTTCAGCGGTCATGAAATATGCAGCCCTGTATAGTACTGATGCAATTGTCCATGATTTGATTTGTATTAAGGTGCATTTTAAGGTGCATGGGTGGTTAGTAGCCTAGTGGGTAACACACTTGCCTATGAACCAGAAGACCCAGGTTCAAACCCCACTTACTACCATTGTGTCCCTGAGCAAGACACTTAACCCTAAGTTGCTCCAGGGGGACTGTCCCTGTAACTACTGATTGTAAGTCGCTCTGGATAAGGGCGTCTGATAAATGCTGTAAATGTTCTTTATCAAGAGCTACTGACATCATTTAAATGTTTAAAAACAATTTGAAAGTAAAGGTGAAGTGATTGTCAACGAAATGTGTTCTCTGCATCTAACCAATCACCTTAGTGAGCAGTGGGCAGCCATGAAAGGTACCCGGGGAGCAGTTCGGGATATGATTCCAATTACTTGTCTGCTTCCTTACCCGCTAGCCCACCACTACCCCACAGATTTCAGTATTACTGCTATATTGTCTTTCCAATATGTTTTACATTCCAATGTAAAACAATAAAATTAGGTTTAAACAGTATGTGGCAATTCTCTCCTTTCACTGAATCCCTGGGTCTCCAGCCCTGGTCCTACAGGGCACCAAGACCACCCAATTTAGCCCTTTCCATGTTCTACAATAAATGATTCTACTCAAGAAATGGGTGGTAAGGAGGTTGGTTGATCCCTGTGGAACGTAACGTCATGTAACTTTACAGCATGTACAGCTGTTTATTGAGCAATGCAGGTTTCTAAAAGTTTGGTTCAGCCACCCTGCTCAATAGTGACTACTCCCAGTTCATCATGCTTTCAGAAGACCACACAGTGGACAATACAGGCAAACCAGACTGGTGGCAAGTTAGGCAGAAAACCCACCAATATGGAGTGCCCACAAAGGAGTTCGCTGGGGAGATGATGGAAGCAGAGCCAAAGTCTGCCAGCTTCACCTGTCCCGGCTCGGTCAGCAGAATGTTGCCAGCCTTGATGTCTCTGCCACACAGAAATGTTTACAGGGTTTACAGACACCCCCTCATTTAAAGTCCATTACAAAAAAAAAAATGGAGCGGCTGCTCCATGATATCAACTCCTAACATCCTCACCTGTGAATCATGTTGTGGGAGTGAAGGTAGGCCAACCCCTGCAGAGCACCATGGGTAATTGCCGCTATTTCCACCTCTTGTAATGGTTTCTTGTGAACTTGAAAGACGAATGTGGAGAAGAGGAGATTACATTAGTATAAAAGGGGACTGCTCATCACTTTTTGAAAACATGAACAAAAAGCACAGCGGTGAAAATGCAACAACCCTACCTTCCAAAACATCTGAGGTGGATCCCAGACAGTATTCCATGACCAGCTATGCAGACAGAGGAAGAACATTTAAAAATACTCCATCTTGCATAAAACCGAATAACTGAAATCATGGACTGAAGCAGGAGAACAATATGAAGAGCAGATCAACCTCATCTGAAGGGCAACACTTTGATGATGATATGCAGCGGTGCTGCGGTTATGCAACATGCTAAAATTAAAGCACTGGGACACTTTCGCAGGCATTTGGATGGCAGCGGTCCCTTACCCAAGCTGTGTGCTCGCGTAGGTAACATCCTTTGTACTCGATGCTGTTTGGGTGCTGTATTCTCCGCAGAAACTTCACTTCCTTGATTATGTCTTGCCATTTCTGCAGGTCAGAATCAACTCTTAAAAAAAATAAACGATTCAACCACGTTCGGAATCTTTTAACCTTATTGTTGTACTGGGCCTTGCGGCAGGGTGGTTTTTCAGCAGAGAGATTCCAAAGATGTTTGTCAATTTTTTGGAGCCCAATAAGTTTCCACAGGTCATGTGACTCAGTGGAGCATTATGCAGCGACTGGCCATCAAGCTGGGGATTTAGACAAGGTGCTAAGGGGTATATTTGTTCCTCATATTTCAAAAGCCTTGTCTGAAAACACCAATCAATGTGCTTTGATCTGGATACAGGAACAGTTATGTGTAGTAAACCAGCAAAACTACAAACAACAAACACCATCATAACAGCCAAAATTAAATGACCCGATAAGATGGTTCTTAAACGCAATAATCTTACTTCATTTGACTGCTTCCCACTATATGACATTTTCTTAATAGCCACCACCTCCGCAGTCCGTACATCTCGAGCCTGGAGAAAAAAAAAAAAAAAAAAAAAACGCTGTCATTGAACCAAGCAGATAATTCACATTCATGATCATGAAATAAATAAGTACATTTTTATCTATTTATTTAAAATGTTGCGGTACTTACAAAGTAGACAGCACCAAAGCTGCCATGTCCGATCTCTCTCAGGTCTGTGAAGAGCTTCTCTGGGTCTTCTTTAAAGAAGAGCTCGGCAATGTCGGGGTCCTTCAGGCTCCCCGCCCGGTTGGGGTTGGGCATGCTGGGAGGGGGCGGAGCCGCAGCCGCCAGTAACTATCTGGGTCTGCGACACGACAGCCCCCACTGAAGGTTCATCTGCAAGACAGTGGTCTCATACGGATAAACACCTGCAAAACCAACAAAATGGGAAGATGAATTTGGGCTAAGCAAAAAAAAAAAAAAAAATGAGGGATCAAAACTGATACAAATATCGAATTATGCAACAACTAATAATCTATGCAATAACATTCTCTGTGTTTCATCCAAACCAGGGCTCTCATGCTGCGTCTCAAAGGGGAAGAGAGGAAGTGGAGACACCCCGAAGCGGCAACCACAACACCCGCTGCTCACGCCCAATGGGAGAACAGTCACATCCCTGCAGACGACAATCGGCGCAGCCCGTCTGCTGCAGACAAAACAAGCCTCTCGCAGGAGCACGCCGGACAGCTACCACTGCCAACCCAAACCGTCCAGCAGTTCCACCAGGAGGGATCGAAACCGGACGTTACGTAAGGGTGCTGGGGAGGTGCTAGGTACCTGAAATGCTTCCTGATAGCAGGGGGGGGGGGGGGTTTATAATTATAGGCGAGTGAGGGTGGTCAGTCAAGTCAGGATGAACCCTGGAGAAGGGCCAGTTATAGCTCAAGGTCCCCCACGAGGCAGAGCAAGAAATCAAGTCTTCAGTTTCCATAGCAACACCATCTCCTATGCATGGACTGACTGGGTTGTGTCCTGGCAACACCCCCCCTCACACACCCTATGCCCTTCTCTTTTGAGACTGTTTGCTAGTTACACATCCTACAAGCATTAACATGACTGCATTTCCTTATCATGACTGTGTTAAGTTTTTCATCTTCTGTGAGAACAGACCCGACTGTCTAGTCCTCACTCCACACCCACTGACCCCACTGCAGGTTCACAACTGCATGCTGGGAACACCAAATACAACCAGTCATTACGGAGGTGCTCTGGTCCAATCGCCTGTCACCACAATCTGGTCCTTGTCAGGATTCACTCAAATCCTAACACTCATCCAATCAGCTGGCAGTTCACTTGACAGGCTATTTTAATCAGATGATCAGTGTTCACATCACCAGTCAGTGGTTTTAATATTGTGTTGCTTCAATTAGCTGCAGGAGGCAGCTTTCTCAAGCAACCGAAACGAAAAACACTCCGGACTCACACTCACAATGTGACGACAACTGTCCTAAAAGAACGGCACGTGAAGGGACAAAATCACGCCACGTTAAAGGAGAACAATGCCAGATTTCTGTATTCCTTCCCTGTTAAACTTCGCACTGCTCTCTTCACCGAACTCTAATGAATGAATGTGAGAAAATGCCACAAAACAGGCTTGTCCTGCACACAATTGTGCCGACATGTTTTCCTCGTCCTCGGTTATATAATTATAGCCATCCTGAACTCCTTACTTCGGCACGATCGTGGCCTTCTTGTGAGAGGATGCGTTTCAACGCTGTAATTCCTACAGCTGGGTGTGAGGGGTGAAGCGGTGCGTAACGCGGTCCCGGGTTTTTTTGTTTTTTTCTCCTTCTCGTTCCTTTTTCCGAACAGCACTCCGTTTATTGCTGGTGCTGTGGTACAGGCACCCGCTCCCTAACCCCTCCCTGGGCTGGGCGCAGCTCAGATGATCAGCCGCACAGACACAATGCTGATGACTGGGGTCTGATGTCTCAGTCACAAGACTGGCCCTCGCTCTCGGCCTGGGAGGAACTGGCCAAGTTCTCTCTCTCTCTCTCTCGCTCGCTCGCCTCGCGCACACACACAAAGCTTTCATTTACATGATGTAACAGAACACAACAAGAACTAAATCCAGCAAGTTACCATTACCTTAATTTTAAAATACAGTCGAGAAGTCCTTGTGCAGGCTACATGCCTAAATGCGGTGGGTTCAGATTTACATTTACAGCATTTATCAGATGGCCTTATCCAGAGCGACTTACAGTCAGAAGTTACAGGGGACAGTACCCCCCCTGGAGACACTCATGGTTAAGTGTCTTGCTCAGGGACACAATGGTAGTAAGCGGAATTTGAACCCGGGTCTTCTGGTTCATAGGCGAGTGTGTTACCCACTAGGCTACTACCACCCTGATAAATCCCTTCATTTCAACAAATCCATTGCTTCAATAACAATGCCGAGCCGGCCAGACACCAGGGAGACAGGTGACCGGTTTGAGGAGCGTGGCGGTGACCGCATGTGCGAACTGGCAAGCGTCGCAGACGGCAGGAATGCAGCAGGACCGGGACAACTAAACGCAGGTATTCCCTCCGAATGAGCGCACTGCACGTGCTACTCATATCCACTTCCTGTTCGCTCCACTTCCAGCTAATGCCGCCTTTTCAGGCCTCATCACCGCCATTAGTCAGCCTAACTCCAAACGAATAAAACAAACATGCTGCCCGGGCTCAAACATTAAGCACTTATTAGTTACCGCGTGACCAAGTCAATCAAAACGAGCTCAGATCTTCCGCAAAATGCACAAATATGCCGCGGTAAATACAGGCACAGCTATAGCCTGAAGCCCAGGGTATTAAATGCAGCCTATAGCGACGTGGCGCGAAAGGCTTTCATCGATATTTACGGCCGCGTCATTACCACAGCACAGGGCAGAAACACTTCCCTTGTGCAACACACATTAACTGTAGGATGAAAAGCACCTCTGTGCCGCCGAAGTTCCACCATGACATACACACATGCAGGTATTTTAGGTGTTGTGCATACAACTTGGCCTAATGGGCTATTTTTACCCGACAGAAAAGCAAATGAGACGAGATGTTGGTGGACATGCAATTCCGTTTAGCCTAGACACCCAGCATGTGGGGTTTCACGAGAACTTTATCAGAATCAGCATAGGTATATGAATAGCCTACGAACAGAACTCTTCCCATACAGCATACACCATTCACTGACTTATTATAGTCTTTTTTTTTTTTTTTAAATCCATGTTGACTTCTTTTAAAGATTAAAACTGTGGGCTGCTTTTAGGCAAAATAGATTTCATAATCTCAGTCGCTGAAAGGCCGCAGGCTACCATGTTGGCACCTTTTAACTGTACATTTTCACTACTTTGCCAATGACAGATTTATAGTTACATAACGTTATTTCCATTCTGAAAGCCTGGTTGAGTATTTACTCTCCTTATACGGAATTACTTAGCAGTTAAAAATACAATTATAATTCTATACACACAAACAATTGAAATTGTATAGAAAAATTAACAAGACTCTCAGAAAGAATTAATTATTACATTCATTAGTAATCATACATTTCTCTGACCTTTTTACTGATATTCAAGAGGGTCAATAGCTCACCTCCATGCTAATTTAACAATTTTAATTAACCCCAGAGATAATGCCTGATTACAGTGTGTTGTGAACTGTAATTGTGGCCATTAATATGCTGAACTAAAGCCTTATATTTATTTTTTCTTGCAACAATAGTTTAACCTTTGTTATTGTAATTATGCCACCGGCTTTAATAATAACATGAGCTGGAGCAATGAGACATCAATGATTTCTGGCCCTGCAAGAGTAATCATAATATAACACATATTAAAGACAAAAATAACACATCAGAGATCTGAATGAATGATATATTCTTATTAAATTCTTTGTTCTTTACATAGTTGAATGTGCTGAAAACAAAACCACACGAATTCTCGATGGAAATCAAATTAAATCAACCCATGGAGGTCTGGACACAACATACTGGTAAAACTTTGACGTAATGGCCTTAAAACAAGTCAAAATGAGGTTCAGTAGTATATAGTAGTAGCCTCCATGTGCCTGTATGACCTCCTGATGAGGAGCATGATGGCGGACTGTCTCCTGAGGGACCTCCTCCCAGACCTGGACTAAAACATCCGCCAACTCCTGGACAGTCTGTGGTGCAACGTGGCGTTGGTGGACTGAGCGAGACATGATGTCCCAGATGTGCTCAATTGGATTCGTGTCTGGGAAACGGGTGGGACAGTCCATAGCATCAATGCCTTCATCTTTCAGGTACTGCTGAAAGACTTCAGCCACATGAGGTCAAGCATTGTCTTGCATTATGAGAAACCCAGGGCCAACTGCACATGGTCTCACAAGGGGTCTGAGAATCTCATCTTGGTATGTGGGCTGTGCGGACCCCCAAAGAAATGCCAGCCCACACAATTACTGACCCACTGCCAAATGTGCTGCACGGTGTTGGGCTGAAAGGACAACCCCTACCTGTGGACGTAAGGCCCTCATGGAGTCTGTTTGACAGTTTGAGCACATGCACATTTATGGCCTGCTGGAGGTCATTTTGCAGGGCTCTGGTAGTGCTCCTACTGTTCCTCCTCGCAAAAAGCCGGAGGCAGCGGTCCTGCTGCTGGGTTGTTGCCCTCCTACACGTCTCCTGATGTACTGGCCTGTCTCCTGGTAGCGCCTCCATACTCAGGACACTACGCTGACAGAGACGGCAAACCTTCTTTCCACAGATCACACTGATGTGCCACCCTGGATGAGCTGCACTACCTGAGCCACTTGTGTGGGTTGTAGATTCAGTCTCATGCTACCACTAGAGTGAAAGCACCGCCAGCATTCAAAAGTGACCAAAACATCAGCCAGGAAGCATAGGAACTGAGAAGTGGTCTGCGGTCCCCACCTGCAGAACCACGCCTTTAATGGGGACGTCTGGCTAATTGCCTATAATTTCCATTTGCACAACAGCATCCTGTTTGCTTCCTAAGTGGACAACTTGAATTCACAGAAGTGTGATTAAATTTGTAATGATACAAATCCTAATAAACCAAGACCGATAAATATGAGATGAATAGTTTTAAGTTAAACAGGCTTGCTAATCATAAACAACTTAAGTGATGAACTGCTGGATGTTACACCCCTGTAGTTTATGTACGTACTGCTCAATGCACCTTAAAACTTAATCTCACCAAGTGCAATAACCCTACATAATCTTGTCAATATATTGAGCACAGGCGCATATGAAAGTGCGCTAGAATACCATCAGGTATTAATTGTAATAGCGAATGAAGTCACATTTGCCAAGCTGTAGAAAGACATTAAAACGGTGGAGTTCCTAGCGTGACATGATTAATAACTATTCCGATAGCAGCAGCAGCAGCATAACATATACATCTACATCGTATGAGTTTTATTTATTTAATGACAACAAAAATGTAATTTGAATGTTGTTAAATTTATTCCAAAAGCAATAATAATAAAAAAACCCTGCCGATTACACAAATGGCTCTGGAACAGTGTAACATTTGTTTTATGGCATATCAAGCAGATGATGATGATATGCATGGTGAATCTTTATAAAATGATATGACGTGCTCTGGACGTGACCAACAGAGCCAAGCTTTAAGTGGCAGCAATGAGGTCAGAAGGAAGACAATTGTGAAGGACAAGGGGCCGTGTCTCTCTCTAAGACAGTAGCGCCATTCAACTTCACTTTCACACACTTTATTTTGCATGCTTCTGTGCGATACACACCCAAAAACAAACAGGGCACTGGGCCTTTTCTAAGTAGGAGCTTTATACTACAAGAGAGTGCCTTGGCATCTGCGGACCTGTTAAAATTAGTTCCTGTACTAGCTGAACAGACGTGTTCATATGGCAATTAAAAAAAAAATGTACTGAACTGTTATCATAAATTCTTAATATACACTCATATGTGCGCCTATATGAATACTGCAACTACAAGTCACACGCAAGATCACAACACACATTTTGTCACAACGTTACTAAAATACCACAACAAAGAAAACAAATCGCATTGATCCATATAGTACCGTGACCTCTGCGTCGTACGACGAGCTACCTGTCAATACGCAGCACTAACGACCACCGGCCGTAATTAGCACGAATGAAGCGCAGGCCACACGGTCCCATCCGTAACCCCGACTGATCTACGGGGGAACGAGGGGATGGACGAGGGGATGAAGGCGAGGATGAGGAGCACTGCGCAGTCGGATGACTCAACCTTACCTGCCGCTGCGCGTCTCGCTACGAGCCGGCGAGAACCGGCGAAGACTCCCGCATGTGCGCAACATGCGGACACACACATTCACACGCACGGCTGTTGTCGCGTCAGCGAAACGTCTTACGGGGACACCGAAGCTGGGCAGGCGGCATATATGTTACGAAGCAGAATCCACCGCCCACTCTCCCCACCCAGTCAAAAAAAACGATAAACCGCAGGAAAGACAAGGCCACCAAAACAAACTAGCCTAATGTCGAACGCCATAAGTGTGATGCGCTGACGACTTACTGACTTGAAAAGAGATGTATATGTTATGCATAATGCAAGAACACTCCCATGTCCTCAGAAATTCGACAAAACGAGCGTCCAGAAACCGAAAGCGCATTAAACTCCAGACTTACCTGGCACCTTATTAGGCAGCGGTATGCGGCTTACGCAAGGTTAACGCGCTAACGCGATTTGCGATAACCTGCTTAGCCAGCCAGCTCGCTAGCCAGGTACGAACTACGGAAAACTTGACAAGCAGGCCGAACTCGCGTCAAAGCGAGCGTGAAACGAGCCGTCGCTTATACAAGCTGTTGCGCAATCTGTCGCGAAACGCGGTCAAATAAAGTGCAGTTAGCTTAGCTGGCGTTAGCCGCTGCCCCCCCCCCTCGCGTAGCGAAAGTTAGCTAGCGCGGCTAACCCAGTTAGCGCAGAAGAATGTGAGAGGGAGGAAGGGGGGGCAACTTACCAGTCCGACAGGCCAGGTCCGAGGTGGGCAAACGCCGCTTTAAAAACACGGTAGGCCGAGGGAACAAAAGGACGTCGGTCCGAATAAAGCGGCCCCTGGTCCGGGCGTGTTGAGGGCGACGTGTCCGCGGTGAAAGCCGCGCAACGGCCGCTCGGCTCTCCTTTAGCTAGTTGACAGTGTTGGAAAAAAAAAAAAAAAAACTCCACCCCGGGGCTAACGGGGGCCCAAAGGCTCGACCCCCCCCCAACCCACCCCTTCGCGTTCAGGTCCCAAAGATGGCGGCGCGTTCGACCCGCTCCCTCCGTGTCACCCTCCGAGAGGAGAAAAAACAAACAAACTAAACGCCCGAAAAAAAGCGAACGGCAGCCACGCCCTAGGGCTCCAGTCTCGGATACTCGGGGAGTCCGTTTCTCTACGAGGTAGAAAGCTGGGTGTATACCCCCCCCCCCGTGTTTATGTTGGGGCCGTGATTTTTTCTCTCTCTCTCCTCCTCCTCCTCTTCCCGTCCGTTCCTGGAACGCCAGTTCCGCCCTTCTCTCCTTGGATGCATCCCACTGGCCGTGAGGGACACTGCGCCGCCCTCGGGCCCGCGGGTGGGGCCGCATTACGGACAGACGATGGTAATGAGTAGTATTAAAAGGACAACGTTCGTAAACACCAGTGTTGTGCACTTGTTGAAAATGCGTCAGTGAAATGACGTGACCGACGAGTTTACCTGCGTTAACGAGGGTCTCTAAATGACGCGCGGCAGAAATCGCCTTTCCTTCCTAAACTACAAGCGGCCAATTGGCGTGCGGACGGAGGAATCAACTCTTCCCATTGGCTCCCGGGCGGCCCCCCTCGCCGCCAATCAGAGAGCAGGAAGCCCCGACTCTGTATCCAGGCGAACGCGGAGCTCCACGGCGTGCCGAGGACGCGCTGTGAATGGGAAACGCGGCGCGCCGCTGCAGCTCCTCGTTCCGCGCTGTTACATAATCCCGGGGTGCAGAGGACTCGGTAAACAGACGACTGACAACCGATTAACAAAAATACACAGATTTTGCGTGATTGCTGCGACGACCCACACACACACACACACAAAGATGCGTAGAAAACAATCTGCAAAAGTGTATGAAATAATATGAACCGAAGAACCCCTCCCTTAACACAGCCAGAGGGAGAAGCGACAGAAAGAGAGAAAAGGAAATGAGGGAGCAAAAATAAAATATGTTAATCGTCTCAGCACCAACAAAACAGATATATTTATCAATATTATGCCGATTACTGTATATATACACATACACACACACACATATGTGTATATACACACACCACTTTCCCTATAACTACTGATTGTAAATCACTCTGGATAAGAGCCTCAGATAAAGGCTGTAAATGTATGCATGTGTGAATTATATATATAAATTATATATAATAGTGAATAAAACGATTGTATTCATAGTTGGGGGTCCTAGTGTACCAGAATTGATCACTTCATTGATGGTAACATGGAAGCATGTTGTAAGTCGCCCTGGATGCGTGTTGTAAGTCGCCATCTGACAAATGCCTTAAATGTAAATGTGTGTGTGTGTGCGTGTGTGTGAAATGTCAGTATCTTTAGTATCTAGTATCTTTAGTAGTGTACAATCCATGCATTCACAGGTTCAAACCCCACTAAAATGAAAATAAAGTGAAAATGTGTCCTCTGCGTTTAACCATCACCCTTGGTGAGCAGTGGGCAGCCATGACAAACCTCTTGGCCACCACTGCCCTAAACTATTCCTTAAATGAAAAAATGAAAAAAAAAAAACATTTCACATATTTATATATCTAGTTTTTTTAATTTTGTGAATACTTTAAAATTGCATTGCCAGTGCCGCAACAGCAGATGGCGCTCATAGCTTTGCCCACGCTCGGGCCTGCGAACAACACTACGGCGCAGGAGAATGACGTCACCGACAAAGTTTGCGGCCCACGAGGAAGCATGGCCGCCGGAGGCGAACAGCAGCAGGCGCACAGGGCCGGGCTTTACAAGCAGAAGAACAAGACGCACAAACATGGCAAGCACCGAACGAAAGGGGAGGTCGAGAGGGAGAATAAAGGTGAGAATGGGGTCCATTTTAAAGCTGCGCGACGAACACGTGTGCCGGGTAAATTGCCTGGCTTCTCAACAGGCAGAGTTGCGGCGATGGCGGTGACGAAGAAGCAGAGGAGGGAGCTGAGCAAGATGGACCGCCGACACAAAGCGGGCCAGCTCCGCCGGAATAAGAAGGACCAGGTGAGAGGAGGATGAGGAGGAGGGCCGGGTGTTTATGCTCGCGTCGCGGCTTCGTCTCACGTGTCTGCCGAACAGGTTCTGGCGGAGAAGCGGCGGCTGGGCAGCGGAGACGGACCCCCTCACTTGGTGGCCGTGGTGACCCTCCACGCCTCGGCGGACGCGGCGTCCGTGGCGCGGTTACTGCGGGCCGAGGGGGGCGGAGGACTGGTGCGGGTGACGCAGGGGACCGAGGACTGCTTTGGACTGGTCCTTCCACGTTTCAAGCACAGGTTCATCTTTGTGCGGCCGGATACAGGTGACTGCCGTACTGCTGTCATGATGCTGCTTTTTAATTTGATCTCCCTAACACTTAGAAATAACTTCTTTTGCATTTACAGTACAGGCCAAAAGTTTGGACGCACCTTCTCATTCAATGTGTTTTCTTTATTTTCATGACCATTTACAGATTCTCACTGAAGGCAGCAAAACTATGAATGAACACATGTGGAACTATGTACTTAACAAAAAAAGGTGAAATAGCTGAAAACGTTTTATATTCTAGTTTCTTCAAAATATCCACCCTTTGCTCTGATTACTGCTTTACACACTCTTGGCATTCTCTTGATGAGTTTCAAGAGGTCGTCACCTGAAATGGTTTTCCAACAGTCTTGAAGGAGTTCCCAGAGGTGTTTAGCACTTGTTGGCCCCTTTGCCTTCACTCTGCGGTCCAGCTCACCCCAAACCATCTTGATTGGGTTCAGGTCCGGTGACTGTGGAGGCCAGGTCTCCACTTTTTGTTAAGTACATAACTCCACAAAAAAAAAAAATTAAAAAAAAAATATATATATATATATATAGAGAGAGAGAGAGAGAACCAGAATGTTTGCTCCGACAGTGACTGCAGCAGTTACTTAAGTCACTCTGGATAATGGCTGCCAAATAAAGGAAAAAAAAGGCCAATTTTTTTACCCATGAAAGTCAATTCAATACCTCAGATTTTTCTGAACGTTCCACATACAACTGATGTAATGGACTATTTTTTCCAGCTAAGTGAATTCATTTGCACTGATAACAGGGTTTAGTCAGTATGGTCAAAAATCGCAGGTTTTTGTCATTCACCAAAGTAAATCCATTAAAAAAAACTCCTACCTATAACTCCTACCTAGCTGTGCAACAAATCACTTTACGCAAGCAAACTGGTTTACAACTATTAAAACGGGACTGAATTTAGTGTGAGTGACAAAAGCCTGTTTATATTCAACCTGCTCGCTTATATTATATCTTTAAAGTGAAAGTGAAGGGCTTGTCATTGTGATACACTGCAGCACAGCACATGTTCTTTTAACCATCACCCTAGGTGAGCAGTGGGCATGACAGGTGCCCGGGGAGCAGTGTGTGCTTTGCTCAGTGGGGTCGGGATACGAACCAGCAACCTTCTGATTACGGGGCCGCTTCCTTATCCGCTAGGCCACCACTGCCCTGCTAAGCAGTTGAGACTCACCTTCTGAGTATTCCCTCTGTTCTTTTCCCTAAAGCTGACCTTCACACTCTGCTGGATGTGGCAAAAGTTGCAGACAGTCTGGTGTTCGTATTGGATGCTGCAGTAGGCTGGGACAGTTATGGGGAGTACTGCCTCTCTTGTCTTTTTGCCCAGGGGTTACCAAGCCATGGTGAGATGGATTTTTATATTGCTGTCTGATAACATGAATATGGTTTGTCAATATGTAATTTTTGTGTAGTCTGACTAGCATCTGACCACGTCCACAAATTTTGTGGTTGGCTTATGATTTTCTTTGAAAAAATTCCATTAATGGGTTTGTTACCAACCAATTCAGGCTGAATAAATAGGAAGATGAGGAAAGCTGCACATTACAAGCACTATAGTTTGTAATCGATTTCTCACATGTGGCCTTTGTCTCTTGCAGTTCTTGTATGTCAGGGTGTGGCCGCCCTGCCGGTAAAGAAGCGGGCAGACTGTCGCCGGGCCCTGTCCAGGCTGACCGAGTCTCGCTTCCCTGATGCGCGCCTCCTCCCGCTGGACACGGAGCAGGATGCCGCGCTGCTTCTACGGCACCTCGGCTCTCAGAAGCAGCGGAGGCTGGGATTCCGGTCGCGGCGATCACACCTGCTGGCTCAGTGCGTCACCTACATGCCCACCTGCTCCGATAATGGGCCCAACGCTCTTCCCATGGGCCTTGGGACCCTGCGGGTTTCTGGGTATGTGCGTGGCTGCCCCCTGCAGGTCAACAGATTGATTCACATTGTTGGTCACGGGGACTTTCAGCTTAGCCAGATCGACGCACCCACCGACCCCCTGCCCATCCAGCTCACCCAGCCCCACCCAGCAAAGCCAGGAAAAGTAGATGTTGAGATGACTGTGAGCATAACAAACCTAATTTCCCACATTCTATAACGATGTCATTAGTAATATTAATATTGATTTGCTGGAGAATGTAGAGGTGGAAGTCTGGGTGAAGATGTGCCTTTGTTGTCCTGCAGGATGGGGGTGATGGGCCTGCGGTTCGGGTGCTGATGAAAGCAGATCCCGCTCAGAGGGAGAGCCTCCAGACAGAGGCCGAGGTGGACCCCATGGACCGGGAGCAGACTTGGCCTACAGAGGAGGAGCTTCAAGAGGCTGAGGGTAAAGGGCATTGAAGGGTCAATTAATCAGGCGGTCAATATGGTGACATAGTACTTGGAGAATATATTCATAAATATAAATTATGTATTCTATTTTGAGCACTGATGTAATAGAAATTAATGTATTTCCTTCCATTTTTAAAGGTTGGGGAACAGCAATGTATACAGTTTACACTTGAATGCAATAATCTTATCTACTATACAACTGAACAGTTAAATATGCAAAATATGCTCTTAGGTCATATTATATAGCTTTTAAATGCCTGAGTTGCTATACAGTACTCGGTGTATTAATTGGCATATTTTATACACATAAAGTGCAGTTCTTTAATGTGTATTATTTGTATTTGAACCCTTTTACAGAGGAACTAAAGAACAGAAGGGTTTTGAAGGTACCAAAGGGAACATCAGAATACCAGGCATCATGGATTGTAGATGACGAGGTTGGAGAGGCGAGTGATGACAGCTGTGATGACAGCTGTGATGATGATGATGATATGATGGAGGAGGCCGACGAGGATGAACGGGTGAGTGGTGTTGAATGTATGGCTCTGCGGTGTGGAGGAAGGCAATGAGTTAACTTCATACCTATGGAAGGGCGTGAGTGTGTGCTAGTCCAGTGTGTTTTGTTTGAGCGTTTCCACGGAGATCTCAGAGGCCCGTGATGGAAGTCTAGGAAGGCATCGTGTGGTCAGACAGGATGGACTGGCGATCTGGGTGTTGCGGGACAGGCAGAGGGTGATTGGTCGAGCGGGGGGTCGGGCGGAACACTGCATACGTGACCCCGCTGTGGTTGCGCCGCTCGCCCGCGGCCACAGTTTGTTTTCTCAGCGTCTGCTGTGCCAGGCTGCCTGCCGCAACAATAGTGTTTGGAACACTGGTCCCGGGAGAAGCCTCCTGTCTTCCTGCTCTTTGGACACAGCTTCCTGTCTGAGCCGGGGCAGGGGGTGGCCATTTATTTATATCAGCCCTGGCTTGAAAGGAACGGGAGGGAAGTTCTTCATGTATAGGAGTCTGCCACTTCATTTATTTTCTTTTGGTTCGATTAGCTTGCGTTTGATGTCTTTGAGTTTGTGTGTGTGTGAGAGAACCTCTTCAAGGAGATGTTAACAATGGGGGAAGTGGTACAGTTGATGACAATGATTATTATTATTATTGCACCTGCGATTGTTCAGGTTGGGGGTGGGCTCTCCCCTGCAGAGAGTCTTGCCCTCCATTTCCATCCTTGCCCCAAGCTTGTCTGAAGACAGACATCATTATATTTAGTGATGAACTTCAAAAGTTTCCCTTTTGAGGTGGCAGTTGTGTGCTGGGAGGGTCTTTGAACATTTCCTGAAATCCACAACATTAAACAGAATGTTTGGAGTTCTTGTGAAGTTAACATGAGCTGGCCTGTGATTGTCAGGATGGTGGATCAGACGGGGCTTCGGGGGACGAGGCAGAGGAGGAAGAGGAAGAGCTGAGCTCCTCGGGCCGTGGGGGAACCGACCAGCAATATGACGAAGGCATGGACGAGGCTGAGGAGAGCGAAGGGTTGAAGCGGTATCGTGAAGCTCGGGCCCATGAGATATTCCCTGATGAGATCGACACACCCTTAGACGTTCCAGCCAGGACCAGGTAAGAGGCCACATGTGTTTCATAAACAGATCCCCAGCTACAGTACAGAGAGAACCAAGTGGTCTGTAGCAAAATAATTTTCATGTCTTTATGCTCCTCGGGAAGTGTGAAATTGTATGAAGAATTTGGGTGCATGTGTGTTCAGGTTTCAGCGTTACAGAGGCCTGAAAAGCTTTCGCTCCTCGCCCTGGGATCCCATGGAGAACCTTCCTCCAGACTACTCTCGCATCTTCCAGTTCCAGAATTTTGAGCGCACACGACGCCGTGTAGTGGCTGAAGCAGCACAAGAGGAAGAAGGGGCCATGGTGTGTGTGTGTGTGTGTCTGTCTGTCTGTCTGTCTCAATTGGTGAGAATTGTTTTCTAATCTCTGCTCTCCGTGGACTCTAGGTGGGCTGGTATGTAACTCTGCATGTGGTCGACGTGCCTCCTTCAGTGATGGAGAGTTTCCAGCGGGGTCGGCCGCTGCTGCTTGTTTCTCTGTTGCCTCATGAACAGAAGGTATTTGCTGAACTCAGATGATCATACTGTGAAGCACTGCCTCACATTAACCGGAACATGACAATTCCCTTTCTGTAGATGTCGGTCATGCACATGCTGGTCCACCGGCACCCCAGCAACACAGAGCCCATAAAGTCCAAAGAGGAGCTGGTGTTTCAGTGCGGGTTCAGACGTTTCCGTGCCTCCCCAACCTTCTCTCAGCACACTGCTGGTATTTTATATTTTATTTTTTTTTACTACAAATCAGACCATCTTGTTCTGATGCGGGTTCCCTCACCTTTCACCTATAGTTCATTAGCTATCAATAAATTAATGCTGAATATTTAAAAGATTTGCCAGACATTGGTGAACACACCCTTCATACACCTATACACACTGCCCACAGATGCATGTGAGCATGCATCAAGACTATATTAAATTTATTCATGGTTTTACAGATAATTATATATAGAATTTTGTTCATAGTGTACCTGCCAGGTTAAATAAAGGTTTAGATTAGATTAAACTATTTCATGTGTTATACTTATAAGAGCCAAATGATTAATTCCCCCAACCTATGTTGTGAGAGTGACTGACTAAATTCTAGATCTCTCCTGTGATTGGCTGTGTCCCCAGCTGATAAGCACAAGATGGAGCGCTTCTTGCGGGCCGACGCCCCCACTGTGATGTCTGTGTATGCTCCCATCACCTTCCCCACTGCCGGAGTGCTTGTCTTCAAGCAGAGAGACAACGGTACTGGTGATAACATGATCCTGAAAATCGGGGTTCCTGTGTGAAATTGGGCGAAAAGTACAGGTGACCCTCCGTTTCCTCCAGGCATGCAGGATCTGGTTGCCACCGGCAGCCTGCTGAGCTGCAACCCTCAGCGGGTGGTACTGAAGAGGATAGTATTGAGCGGACACCCCTTCAAGATCAACCGGCGTTCTGCTGTGGTCCGGTACATGTTCTTCAACAGGGGTGAGAACTTTGGGGCACTCAACCCATTACACCATTCTGCAGTTTTTTGCCTCTAAGAGCTACATAACTAGTCAGCAGTGTTGGCTGTTCCACATTACAAATCATTTTCCCCAAAAATAATTTTGAACAATTTGGTGTTAATTTCAGAGGGTCCAGCATATTCTATAAATAAATATTTCCATAATGTCTCATCAAAAAAATAACAGGATGACTATCAGATATATAAATAGAATAAATAATTTGTAATGTAACTAATTTTAAATAACAAATTGCTATGTAATCTTAAACAATTGAGTCATAAATACGTATACATCTCCATGAACATGATAGGGGAGTCCATGTTCTTTCTCACCTGCTGCAATTTGTTGTCACAGAATCATGTGTATTGGGATTTAATATCCTTGTAGTCGTCTGGCTCTAAAGTTTACCTCCAGTTCCTGATTTCTTTCCAGTTCTGTCTGACCTCTCTCTCCCTCCCTCCCTCTCTCTCTCTCTCTTGCCCTCTGACAGATGACATCCTGTGGTTTAAGCCAGTGGAGCTACGCACAAAATGGGGCAGAAGAGGACATATTAAAGAGCCCTTAGGTGTGTAGTAGTTAGTAATTACAACCTATATAGCCACCATGTTGTTATTAGCCTTGATATAGATACCATTGCTTAGGGTCAGATCTCAAACAGTGATTGTGTGTGTCACAGGTACACATGGGCACATGAAGTGTGTGTTTGACAACCAGCTGCGCTCTCAGGACACCGTGATGATGAACCTGTACAAGAGGGTCTACCCTCGCTGGACGTATGACCCTTATGTGCCACTCCCTCTGCCCTGGGTGAAGCAGGAGCAGTCAGTGGACGAGAACGAGGAGATGGAGTAACTGCAGAGAACTGAACGTGTGCAATGTGCATGAAAGAGAACTGAAGCAAAATCAATAAATCGTATATATGTATTTGTTTTATTCCCCTTGTCTTGCCTGGTGAGGGTGGGCCGTGACCACTAGATGTCAGACGTGCACTGGTGTGATTTTTTTTGTTTCATGGACGCTGTTGTTGGCTGAAGGCTTTTTTTTTTTTTTTTTTTTTTTTTTTGTAATGTGTTGAGCCCACGTTTAACAAGCCTGAACAGTCTAAAAGAGCTGGATGTGTAGGCGACTATAAGTACAGGTGGTGCAGGTTACAGGGGAGTTTCTGAGCGTTTAAGAATTCATTCAATTCAAATGTAAAAATAATATGTGCAATTTGAACTTGACTTGCACATTTTTGCAATGTGGCTTCGTATTTGGAAACCAACCGTGAATAAGGGGGATAAGTTATCTTTTTAACCACTTTCCAGTACCATCTGTTGAATATGAAAGACCTATTTTATTAGACTTGTATAACACTCTAGTAGTTAGTGTTAGTTGAGTGGGGAACTGTGTAAATTCTTGACAAGACTGAAAAGCTGAAAACCTTGCAGTCTTCCGGTGGTGTGTGTGTGTTGGAGAAAACCGCATCTAAACAGCTAGAATAAATACAGTCTTGACTAGCTTTATTTCATACTTCAGGACTAAAACCGTAACCTCGCGGTGGGAGGGAGAACTGCCACAAAAATGTCACATTAAGCGGAATGAGCCCACAGTTTGCTATCGGTGTTTATGATAAAGCTGGGAGCAGGCGGGTAATTGTCCCTAGTGAGTTATTGAGCTGCGCGCACACACGCAGACAGAGATGGTGGGACACAACTCCGTAATAATCCTGGCTCATGAATGCGTGTGGCTGAAAAACACGGCCGCCTTGGAGTGTAGGCACTGGCCGTCCTGCATATCAGTGTCCCCACAGACACCCCTCCCTCTCCCTGGTGGTCTCCCCGACCTGCAGCCCTCTTTTCACCACCATTCAGACTCAACACGCCAAGAGTCTGACCCCTCTGTTTTCCCTTCAGATCCCAAAAGCCTCCCAGACCCCCCCCCCTCCCAACTCATTGCCTTTTAGCTCCTCCGAGAAACAAATGATTTATGAATTGTAATATTTATCATAAAACGGGTCTCTTGCATGCTCGCGGCTACATGATTCATCCCCGGGTTCTGCTGGGACTCCACCACAGACGCATGCCAATATGTCTGGGAACGGGAAGGTGAAGACTTGGGCTTGGAGAACGGAAAGTGATCCAAGAAATAGGGTATCAAAAGTTCAATACGCGCACCCCGCCTCCTCCTCCTCCCTTCGCTTGCGACTTTGATTACGGCTGAGGAGAGTCAAAATAATGATAAAACAATCACGCGCAAGACTAATACTCCTTTATTGCCTGGGGCTGAGCTTGGAGCCCTGGACCATTTAGATGAAACGCTCAATTCATTTCCTGATAAAAAGCGTGCGCACACACACACACACACTGCACTGCGGGCATTGAAAGAAGATGTGTTACACACGTCTTGTTTCAAGTTTGATGGGTTTTTCTTCTTCAAAATCACTCTACCAAACTTTATGTTGTATTATAATTGGTACTCAACACCGCGTTGCATTTTGTATACAGAATTAATTGAATGCGGTGAAGCATATTGCTTGGTACATGTCTGAATTGATCAAATAAACGATTGTCTTTATTTAAAGTCGGAGGGCTATCTTCACGTACGGCGTGCCGCTTATGGCCATGAGGGGTTAACGCAGGGTGACTGTGGGCCGCCCGGATCTGGAATGTCCTGTGGTTCCCAGTTCACTGCCACCACACTCAGCTGGCTCCCACTGAAGATATAATGGGTGAGAGATTTTTCCGTTGGATGCGGATAAAGAGTGGGAGGAAAAGAAAGCGGGGGAGAGGGAGGCAGGGTGGCAGCGGGGGAGTGGGGGGTGAGTGGGAGATAAGAGAAGACCTCGCCGAGCAATAGGGGTCAATTAAATCAAATAATGCAAAGGAGAGTCCTCTGCGGAATAAGAAAGGGGATCCGAAGGAGGACAGGAAGGGAGAAGAACATAGTTTCAGAGAGAGACGGAGACGGAGGGAGCCGTGGCAGTGTGGGCGAGAGCGAGATGGAGAGAGAGAGAGAGAGAGAGAGTGGCTGGCGTTTATGGATTGCAGATGTGGCGCTGTGGGGTTTTGGCAGGGCCCAGGCACGCCTGGGTCCCGCACCGGCTGGGTGGCACCGGGGTGAGAGGGAGGTCAGAGCACCGCAGCACACAGCCCATAAAACACGGAGAGGCAGAGGGGGAGCGAGGGGGGCGCCGTGGAGGGATGCGGCCTCAAAGGGCCGCCAGCCTGGGATCGGGCCGCGGATGCCACATACGCACTCATACACACAACTGGTGACTTTATAACTTTGTGAGGACCATTAGTGATACCTGTGGAACAAAGTTCTCAAATAATATAGACACCAGTATAAACCAATATGGTGACAGCTGTTAATCTGAGCAAAAAAAAAAATCAAGTAAAAAAACATGACAGATTTGGACAAATATCAATCTACCTTGCTGCGGAATCTGCCCCTTCTTTAAAATTCTGGTCAAACATTGCAGAAATGAACATACAGATAAATATAGGCGACTTAGAGCCCACCATTCAGTATTTCAGTATTTATGAAATCCTGTTACGTTCGTCCTTATGAATAGAATTGGTTTTGCTTGTTTTACACTTAGTCCCTTTCTTATCAATTTGGGACTTTATGTCACAAATGTGCACCAACCTGTGTTTTAAGTCTATACCTAACAGTAACTCTAGCAAAGATCATATATATGTGTTTTTTGAATAAGCATTTACCAGAAAAATGCCTCTGGTTTTACAAAAACTCTACATTTGTTCCCCCACTAAGCCATCAAAACACAGACACATTTGATAAAGTGACCAATATTGTCTTACTAAAATCCAGCAGCACAAAAATTCTCCTCATATTTGGAAAAAAAAAAATAAACCGCCTTCAGCGTATCCCACCCGAGCGATTACACGCGCTAAGAAACGTCCTGACCC